>NC_092137.1:81269278-81894278 GCF_043159975.1 Macaca nemestrina | reverse complement strand
CTTCAAACTGAAGAGTGGGATAAATACATAAAAGAGAGAATTAAATGCTTAAATCAGGTATTCCAAACTTTAATGCCTTTAGCCACCCGAAAGATAACAAATTAAAGAGGCATAGAGTATAGAAAAAAAAAATGAGGAGAGTGTGGAACTGAAGAGAAATGAAGAGCACATCCTTACCTGAAAGGATTTATATTCCATTATAAAGAACAATAATACATCGTGTGGGGAAAGATGCTGTGTAGAGACTGCTCCCTTTTCTACTATCCATTCTATCAGAACTCCTACAAATACTTGTCTGGACTTTCAATTCTACTATAATAATATACTAGATATCCTGTAAAAAAAAAATCTCCCAATATATAATATAGCACCCATGAATACTGAATGTATAGCAAACGTCTGCTTTTGGTTTTTGTTCACTTGGTTATGGTTATTTGGTTCTGTTTGGCTTCATTTTGTTTTGCTTTGTTTAACCCACTCCTTACTGCTCAAGAAAGTAAGAGAAGTGCCAGTGATCACAGATGAAAAAGGGAGCTGAAAATCAGGGAGGTAAGGCAGTATAGATTGGAAACTGCTCTGGAGCCTACGGAGACACTGTAGCAGTTGCTCAAGCAGCAGAGGACAGGGTTGTGTCCCTGCAATAAGGAGAATTGGGACCCTCACCTAGCTGAAACCCATCCAGTGAAATTCTTACCACATGGATGAGGTGGAAAAATCATCGTATTGGCAAAGGAGACAATGGTCATTGACTGTCCTGAAATGAGCTATGGGTTCAAAAAGTATCTTTTGAGAATTAAGAAGCACTTACCTTCCCTCAAATATATTTGTGATTAGCATTTATCTTCTTTGTGCAGTCACAGATACCTCTACTTAGACATTAACTTGGAGTGGCCCCCAAAAGAAAAGTAATGTTCAGTTAAAATAAATAGAATGAAGTAACAGAATAAGGGTCTTGGAAATAGACTCCTATGTTTATGTATCTGCCATAAGACACCACCATGGGATGGATGAACTGTTTAATAAGTGCTGCTGGGAAAATAATGAAATGAATTGGACTCTCACCTAACATCATTGAAAGAAATCAAAATATTTCACCCCAAAATATATTTCTTAGACATATTTTTAGATGACCATTCAGAGAGCACACAAACAGAAGTAGCCTTCAAAGCTGTCTTTTGTGGGGGAGATTTGAATCTGTAGAGAATCTGCATTGATGAAACCAGGCTTTCTCTGAGGCCTCCTCTTTTCAGATCTAAGAAAGATTAACCAGGTATCTGAAAACATCAATGGTCCAATTGAAACATTTTACCATTTATTCTCTTTGAAGGCTGCTACCTGTAAAATTTTATCTACATAACGCAGCTACTTTTGCTAGCCATTCCTCTACTTCTTTTTCTCCCATAACCTATTTTGCCACAACCCAAGCCCCCATGTTTCTGTAACCTCAATCTTCTACATCCTGTTAGGGAGGTTGAAGTAATCAGTTTACGGTTCCTGCTCATGTGCACATTGATGAATTTGTATGCTATTTATGATCTGCCTTTTGTCAGTTGATTTTTTTCATCAAACCTTCACAGGGAGAAGGAATCATTTTTCCTTGACCTCTATACCATATAGACAATTTAATTACAGGTAAATTAATTATTAGCTATGGAAAAGAAACTTGGAACTTTTAGAATAAAATATACAATAATATATCCACCAGTTCTGGAAAGAAAATAATTTCTTAACACAAGATGCTCAAATTTAAAATGCTCAAATAAAAAGTATTTATAAATTGATATTTAAAATAAAATTTCTTTAATGGCAATGAGAAAAATTAAAATATAACAATACTCCTAAAACAGTATTTACAATATAATCAACTTCTATTATTATAAATTATAATATATATCACTTATAGAGAAAAATTAAAAAACAAAGACAAAAAACTTATAAGAAATATGTGCAAAAGAAAACAGGCAATCTACAAAAAGGAGATAGCTGAATTACCAGAAACATTTTAAAAGATGATCAGCTTCACTATTAAATAGAAAGTTGTCAATTAAAAAACATAAAAAGATACTCTTTCATACTGTCAAATAAAGTTTAGCCTAAAGCTGCCTCCTTACATATTTTTAAGTTTGACTTGTAGGTTTCTCTGTACACTGTGAACTATAACCTAAATGGAGTTGTAAACAGACTGCAGTCTATTCTTGTGCCAATCACTGAGTTTTGGCCAAAGTTTTGGCCAACTGTGCAAAACATGTTCAAATAAGGGAAGCACCAAGCTGTAACCAGTCCAGCTGTTTCTGTACCTCACTTCTATTTTTTGTAGGTCACTTTCCTTTTTATTTCCATAAATCTTCCTCCAGCATGTGGCTGTGCTGGAGTCTGAGCCTACTGTGACTCAGGAGGCAGTCTGATTTGCAACTCATTCTTTGCTCAAACTCTGTTAAAGTTAATTTGGCTAAAGTTTTTCTTTTAACCATACCCATCTAACAAGCATTTTAAGTTGTAAAAATAATAATTGTCAAAGGTGTGCAGCAACATAACTGATATACCCTTCCAGAGTAAGTATAAATTGGTTAAACCAATCTAGTCTATAACTGGGAAGAAACTAGCAAATTTGAAGATTTGTAGATTTGAAGATTTGTATAACCCAGTACCAAACAATTCTATATAGGCTAGAGAAAATCTCATACAAGTTTACAAGCTGACATCTACAGAAAAATATATTTTCTGGTATTAAAAAGAATTAGAAAAAATCAACCCCAAATTGATTATATATGGGGTATATTTTAATGCAGAATCAATTATTAATAAACTAGAGCTACAAACATCAGCATTGGTGCATGTTTTACACATATATCTGAATGGGAAAAAATTACACAAGCCTGGGCACGGTGGTTCACGCCTGTAACCCCAGCACGTTGGGAGGCCGAGACAGGCGAATCACCTAAGTTAGGAGTTTGAGACCAGCCTGGCTAACATGGTGAAACTCTGTGTCTACTAAAAAATACAAAAATTAGCCAGCTGTGGTGGCGCATGCCTGTAATCTCAGCTACTTGGGAGGCTGAGGCAGGAGAATCACTTGAACCCGGGAGGCAGAGGGCAGAGGTGGCAGTGAGCCGAGATCAGGCACTGCACTCCAGCCTGGGGGATAGAATGAGACTCTGCCTCAAAAAAAAAAAAAAAAAAAAAATGCATACAGCAAGTTTACTTTTGTGAAAAGTTTAAAACCATGCAGAAAAGACTGTTTTTAAAATTATGTATATAGGGGGGCAAGAAAATAATAAACCAAAGCCCAAGTGTGGTTAAGAAGTAAGGATAGGAATTACACCTAATGTGCAAGGAGCAGGAAAGTTCAAACAAGAAAGTATACTATAGCCGCTCAAGGGATACTTCTTGTCCACTGCAGAAAGAAAGAACATGGCAGTGTAGTAAAGAAAGAGTTTAACAGAAAGGAGGCTGGCCATGCTACCTGGGAGATGAAATTCATATTCAAATGATCTTACCTAAAGCTTGCAGGTTAGAAGTGTTTCAAAGGCAGATTGGAGGAAGGTGCAGGGGCAGCCAGGTAACAGGTACTTGCTGCTGATTGGATGTGGCAGAGATGAACTCATAGCAAGTGGAAGCTGTTCTTCTTTAGGCTGAATGCTTCTGGCTGGGGCCACAGGAGCAGGGTTGGTGGTCCAGGTGGAGTCATGGGTGTCAAACGTGCAAAAAACCCAGAAAGATGTCTCAAAAGGCTGATCTACAATAGTGGTGCTATTTGCAGGAGTAATTAGGGAAGTTGCATATCTTGTAACCTCAGGAGTAATGGCTGACAATCGTTTATGTCTGCACCCTAGAAGGACTCTGGCTCCTCTCTCCTTCTAGTCTGATGGCCTCCCATTGGCCTTACAAAAGCAGTCAAATTTTGGGCAAGACCTATTAACATTATACTGTAGCCTAAATGTCTTCTAAAGTTAGCTGGGTCCAATAGCCCAGGAATAATTAAAAGAAAGGCAAGATGGGGGGTTGGGAGTGGTAGCTCAGCTTACTGTTATAATTTTTCTCACTGATATAATATTTGCAAAACCAGTTTTAATATTAAGAGATTCTCCTAAATTTTAATGTTTATTAAGATAGGTTAATTATATGGGTATTCATTGTATAATTTTGTACATATATTTAACATTTATAATGTGCAAATAAATAGTTTATATTCTCCAATTCCTCATTCTAATCTGTTTAGTTCTTGTCTCTACACTGCAATTATATTCAAGATCACAAATGGTCCCTTAATTTCCAAATGAACATGTAATCTGAGCCCTCACCTTAGTTTTTCTTGATAGTTTCATATGTAATAACTTTCTTTTTTTCTCTTTGCTATGTAAAACTGCATTTAAATATGAATCAGTATATGAAGAAGTGTGTGTGTGTGTGTATGTATGTATGTGTGAACATATTTCTTCAACTTATTTTTCTTTCTTTCCATCCTCCTTTTTTGTATTTTTTTCCTAATTCTAAGAATGTTAGATCACTTATTGGTGAGGACTTTCTATGCATCTCTCACACTAAGCTTTCTTTCTCCATGTACTCCGTATTTAAAATTTTGTACTGTGTCTTCAAGTTTACGGATTTTTTTATTCTTTCATGTCAAATCTACTGATAAAGCAGCCTCGTTGTCTGGAGTAACACTTGCAGTTAATTGTCTCATGGCCATGGAGAACAAGGAAATGGACACACAAAGAGTGAAGTTGAGAGCAGAAGTTAGGCAAAAGAAAGAGAATCACCCCTCACACTACACTTGCTTTCTCCATGCACTTCATATTTAAAATTTTGTACTGTACCTTCAAGTTTACTGATTTTTTTTTATTCTTTCATGTCAAATCTACTGATAAAACAGCCTCGTTGTCTGGAGTAACACTTGAAGTTCATTGTCTCATGGCCATGGAGAACAAGGACATGGACAAAGAGTGAAGTTGAGAGCACAAGTTAGGTTAAAGAAAGAGAACAGCTCTCTGCTGCAGAGAGGGGTCCCAGAAAAATGTGTTGCTGGATCTGTGGTGAAATGCAGTGAGTTTTATAGATGAGTTGGTGAAGAGGTGGTATCTGATTTACATAGGGCATGAAAGACTGGTTGGACCAGGTGTGCCATTTGCATAGGATGTAAATTTATGGTAGCTTCCAAAATAAATTCTGCTGAGGACCCTTTTGCCTTCACTATCTGCCTAAATAATTTCTTTCTACCTCCTGTATCATTTACCCCCTCAGGAGTGGAAAACCTAATTGCTGTTGGGGGTGTTGAACATGACTCTTTCTGGCTACTTCCTGCTGGAGAGGGGCATCATGTGGGGAACAGGAGCTAGGGCTCCTCCTGGAGTCAATCTAAGGGTCCCCAGAAGAAAGACATGTCCATGCGTGGTTCCATCTGAGGCACCATTTGGAGTTTAATAGCTTCTAGGTGAGAAGAGATTAATTTTACAAGAAGTTGAGAATATAGAGTTCAAATATGAGTATTAAGATTACCACTATTAGTAGGGGTACTATAGGCTATAACCATGACAGTAGAGTTTGATACCTGTTAGCCATTTAGATGGGTTGTAATACTGGTTGCCTCCACCAGATGTCGCTGTACTTTACCAGAAGCGTTAATATAGAAGCAACATTTTCTTAATATAGGATAAGTGCCATTGAATTGGGTGGCTAGAGTAATTTTATTGATAACTTTGACAAAATCGTTCCTGTAATTATTAATCCTGTTATAAACATGATAATAAGGCAGAATATTACAGCAATTAGAATTTTCCATCTAGAATTCCACATTGTAGGTGATACAGTGTATACTTTTACTGTGAATAGTAGAGTAAGAGTAGCAATTCTCGTAAGAGTAGTGTAATAAATAATTCCCCCTTACAATTTACTCACAAAGACATAGAATTTCCTTTTGGAGGTCTATGAGGTGACAAATGTAATCCCATGGATAATCAAAATCTCCTTGCAACTATGTATCAAGAAGAAGTTCTCATATCTGATGGGCAATCTCAAGACAAAAGATAGAAATGACTGAAAGTATCTGGTAAGGAAGGAATGGGACTGAGTAAGACAAGTAGCTATCATTCATTTATTTATCTTTTATGATTTTCAGCTTAAGATCTCCTCTCTCTTTTCACTGATATCCAGGACATTCCTCTAGGCCCTCCGGGGTTGTTCCCTCAGCTTTTCAAGCTTTCACTGGAGTGGCAGTTCCGTGAAAGTTGTTCTTTTTTCAGTAATTGTTATTTGCCTGATGCCATGGACTCAACCCTAGACATGCACACCTTAGTACTTAACCAAAGACTCAAGGGGACCCTGAAGCAGATTTTTTTAGCCCTGATAAAATCTGTAAAATCTATCCATTTCAACCTTCCCCAATGCTATTATCTGTCTCCTCAACTCGACAAGACCTCCATACTTGCTCTCTATCATCTTGAAAAAAATACCAAGGCAAAAATCAGTGTGATGACAGTGCTCACATAATTAACTTGTTTGCCTTCTCTCATGGACCACAGTCTGTGCTGCTTGTTATAGATTGTCTAAAAGCAATTGTTTCATATATTTTGAAGAGTTGTTTAGTTGTTTAGATTAGGAGGACATGTCCAGTACTGTTACCTGTGGCGAATCCGTATGGGTCTGCAGCAATCTCAATTCTTGCTGCCTCAGAACAAAGAATTCGACTGAGGGGCATAAAGCAGAAGGAGAGATTTAAGCAAGTGTTAGAGCAGGAGTGAATGTTTATTAAAAACCTTTAGAACTGAAATGAGAAGAAGTAAAGTACACTTGGAAGAGGGCCAAGTGGGCGACTTGAGAGATCAAGTGCACAGTTTGACTTTTGACTTAGGGTTTGATATGCTGGCACGCTTCCAGGGTCTTGCATTACTTCTCCCCTGTTTCTTCCCTTAGGGTGGGCTGTCTGTATGTGCAGTGGCCTGCGAGCACTTGGGAGGGGCTGTATGAGTAGTGTGTTTACTGCAGTTGCAAGCATGCTCACTTGAGGTATTCTTCACTTACCAGTTGAATGCTCCTAGAAGGTCAAATACCAGTTAAATTCCACCATGTTGTCTCTTAGTGTGTATGCTTAAACCCACTCATCCAACTCCTGAGATCTTATCGGGAAGTTGCTGATCACCAGTTTCAGATTTTTTCTAACTATTGAGAGACTGCTGTTCCTTGGTGCCAGCTGCAACCAGTTATTTTAAAGACACAGTCTAACAACTGCCTGACCATCACCTGGTGGTTGTCTGCCATTCCTGATAGGAGGGGAGGGAGCCCTCTCTGCCCTGCTCATGCCTGACTGGCTACCTGCTTTAACAGTATCATTTAGTCTATCCTGGCTTTCCTTCCCTTTCTTTTCTTCCTTCCTTCCTTCCTTCCTTCCTTCCTTCCTTCCTTCCTTCCTTCCTTCCTTCCTTCCTTTCCTTCCTTTCCTTCCTTTCCTTCCTTTCCTTCCTTTCCTTCCTTCTTTCCTTCTTTCCTTCTTTTAGATGGAGTCTCACTCTGTCACCCAGGCTGGAGTGCAGTGGTACAATCTCGGCTCACGGCAACCTCTGCTTCCTGGGTTCAAGCAGTTCTCTGCCTCAGCATCCCAAGTAGCTGGGATTACAGGTGCCCATCACCACGCCTGGCTAAGTTTTGTATTTTTAGTAGAGACGAGGTTTCACCATCTTGGCCAAGCTGGTCTTGAACTCCTGACCTTGTGAGTCACCCGCCGTGGCCTCCCAAGTGCTAGGATTACAGGCAGGAGCCACCACGCCCGGCCTCAGCTTTTCTTTTTCTTTCTTTTTTTTTTTTTTTAAATAAATTACCTAACATCATTTAGACATCTTTTTAATAAAATACAGTCCAAACAACACAGACATTTATAATTGACTTAGTATTTGAGGCAAGTTACATATCTATCCCTAATGGCACGGAAAGCATAGAGTAGCGGAAATAATTCCCCAAAGGATTTTTTAGGTAATTAGAATGGATTAAATATAAAATACATTGTGCATACTACACAATCCCCAAACAGATGAAGTTACATTTAAACATATGTGTAAATATGTTTGGTGACTTAGTTTTCTTAATTTAAAAAGGGCTTCAATGCCTGTTGCTTCTGAATCAAATAACTTTGCAAACCTCTTGAGCAAGGCTTGCATTAGATTTTCACCTGCCTGATTCACATTTACTAAAATCACACATGACTTAGCTAATAGAGTACTGATACCTTTAAGAAATTCCATATGATTATAGCAATCAATTGCAATATGAAGCCTACATTTGAATTTCCTTTTAATGTTCAAGAATATTTACTTTTTAAAATGATTTTCAGAATTTGATTAACGCTGGTTTTTGAACCTAATTTTTTATATTACTTAACTGGGTGTGACTAGTAGACCAGTGATTAGCAAAAATGAAGATACAAGCAAAGTTTGAATTAGGGTACAAATGTGCTTCATTAAGATGATAACAATAATCACAACTGAGATTTATTAATCGCTTAGATATGCCAGGAAATCTTCTAAGTCCCGTACACATTGTTTTTTAATCCTTACAATCTACCTTGGAGGGAATCTCTATTTTCACTCCTATTATATTGATGAAGTAACAGAGACTCAGAAAGGTGAATATTTTTGTCCAAAGACACAAAACTAGGCAAAACCAGGATTAAAACCCCGAGAGGCTTAAAGATGACATCTTGTAAATAAATTACATGCTACCACTCAGACTGCACACTGAAAGATCTAGTAACATTTACTATGGCATTCTGTGCCTCTAGACTCCGCAAGAAAGTGAAGATTAAAGTAAGCAAGGTCTTTTAATAATTTGGAAATGAATGAAAACCCAGTTATCACTATCTTGTAACTTTCCCTTGATTTTAAATCAAAATCATAGTGTATAATATGGACGCCACTGTAGGAATTTACACCAACTCCCCAATATATTTAGGATTTTTCCCATCTATTTTAGAGGAAAGGAATCAATCAAAAAATCTTCAGCTATGATGGCAATAGAATATAGCAATTTGAATGTATGTCCTCTGCTCTTGCAGATGATAATTTGATTACTGTAGATTAAATTATTAATGACAGTATTTTATGTATTTTATCTTTCCACTTGCAAGGATGTTTTTTAAATGCTCTCTGGGAAAATATAACATTATTAATCCAGATAAATGAATTTTAACTATGACACTGAGCATTCGGATGTGTGAAATACTATTTACTAATTAATTATACTATTTATTTGATAAGGATGTTTTAATATGCTAAAGTTTTTCATACTTATTTTGTCTATTAGTTGATTTTGTACAGCCTCAAATACAAATTTGTTGAAGTTAATATTTTTACATTTGCATTTTAGTATATTAGTATTTAGTATATTCGTATTTCTCTTCTTTAATTGTTTGTGAAGCTATCTGCGTCTGGAATTTTCATTCTGGAAAGGTATTTAACAAAAATTTATTTGATTTAATACACATAACCTGTTTGGGTTATTTATTTTTTATTGAGTGGGCTTTAGTGATTTGTTTCTTTCTAGGTCTTTCTCCAATTAAATCGTCAAATTTGTTGTCCTAAAGTTATTTATAACATTCCCTTATAATCTCTCTCATTCCTGATACTGGTAATTTCTGTCTTTTTCATGCTCTTGCTATTATTGCTAGCATCTCAAAGAATCAGCCTTGGGCTGATTTGATTTTCTTTATTTTTTGGTTGTTATTTTATTAATGCTAATCTTATCTTCATTATTTTTATTTGTTTTACTCATTTGTATTTAATGTGCTCCTCTTTATTTCATTTCTTAAAGTGGAAATTTAGGTAATTAATTTGAGACTTTTCTTATATGTATTCTAACAAGCTTTTGTGGCTACAAACTTCCCTCAGACATTGCTTTTCTTAGCCCCCACAAATTTTAATATGTTCAATTTTATTTTCATTCTGTTAATAGTAGTTTCTAATTTCTCTTTAACTTCTTCTTTTTTCCTGGTGTTATTTAGAAATATGTTGTTTAGTTTCCAAATATCTGGGGATTCTCTATAAACCTTTTTATTAGTTATTAATTTAATTCCATTCTGATCAGATAATATCCTACTATGATTTGACTCTTGGATTTACTTAGGATTATTTTATGATTAATAGTGTTTTTCAAGTCTTCAATACCCTTACTGATATTCTGTCTACTTGTATCAATTATTACAATGTGATATTAAATGCCTGAATAAAACTGTAGATTTGTATATTTCTTCATTCAATAAATTTTTGCTTCACATAAAATATGTGCTATTATTAGGCACATAAACCTTTATAATTGTTATATATCTTCTTTTTTATCTTCATGCCATTTATTGAAAATTATAAGCCTTATCAGAATAGATTATGTGCACTGTGTTCCATTTAAACTTCGCTACATTTCTTGAATACTAACTCTGAGGTGGTGAGGGGAATCTGATTTCAGCAGAACATCACTTACACTTACAGAAACATTTAAATAAGTATCATGCATTTCCAATTCCCTCTATGTATTCAATTATATAAGTCTTATTACTACAAAATACACGTATGTTGTGTATTCCTTAGATCTTTTCTACTACAGATATAAGATTACCTAAGTGTATATATATATATATCTATATATATGCAGAGAGAGAGAGAGAGACATAGTAAGAAAGAAAGAGAGAAAGTTTATCTACAGCTCTTGTACACGTATCCCATCTTGACAGGGACCTATCTATTGTGTATACAAAAATCCAGTTTGGGGGCTACGTGTATACGTATTTTAATTCACAACATAAAAACTTGTGAAACTTGACCCAATTGTGTTTAGTTGCTCTTCATTCTCTTAATAAATCGATGTCATTATCAGCAAAAAATATTCCTCTTAATCCCTGGTAATATTTTTGCTATGAAATTACATTTATCTGATATTTAAATAAATATTCCATTTATCTTTTTATTAATATTAACATGGTATATCATTTCACATCTTTTTACAATAAAATAATTATAACATTTAAAATGAATTTTTGGAACAAAGCAAATTTTAATGTCATACTTTTTCATCTATTTTTAGCTTTTCACTTGAGTGTTTGAAGGTAGCTACTGAGAGAGAGAATTTAAATATACTGTTGCTATTTTTTTCCAATAATTTTATATATTCTTTTTTTCCCATTGCTGCTTTTCTGCCATCTTTTGGATTTGTTGTATATATTTTGGTAATTCTATTTTACCTTCTTACTTGACTTATTAACTATAATTCTGTTTTTTAATGGTTGCTTTAGGGTTTGTGGTATACACCTATATCTCATCACAATCCACCTCCAAGTAATGACATACTGTCATGTATAAAATAATGACCTCACATCAGTGCAATTCTACATTTTCTCCCAGCATTTATTGTTGTCATATAATTTAATGAACTTTACATTGCACCGTTGTTTTTGCTTTAAATGATACTCTCAAAGAGACTTCAAAATCAAGTTAGAAATATTACTTTTTAATTTATCCACTTATTTATCCACTTAACCTTTTTGGGTGCTCTTAACTCCTTTGGTTAGATGCTACTTTTCATCTGGTATTATTTTCATTCTGTCTGAAGAAATTGCTTTAGCATTTTTATAGTACAGGTAGGTTGGTGACAACTTCTTTTAGCTTTACTCTGTCAACAAAGTCTTTATTTTGCTTTTGAAAGATATTTTCACTATAAAATATATTTTTGCTAAGCTACCTTTTTTCTTTCATACTTGTAAGATATTGCCTCATTATCTTCTAACTTGTATTGTTTTCAATAGAACTCTGTTGTCATTTTTATATTTTTTCCTGCTATATTAAAAAATAGAAAATCTTTCTGGCTAATTCTGAATTACTAACTTTTTCTCAGGTTTTAAGTGATTCAATATGTTTTTTTGTAATTTCCTTTTCAAGAATGTGCTTAGGATTCTTTGAACTTCTTGAATCTGTGGGTTTAATTTGGGAATTTAAAAATTCACTGCTATTCAAAATATTCCATCTGACCTCCCTTCCACCTCTCTCCTTCAGCAACTCCTGTTATGTATATATTAGGCTTCTTAAGATTGCTCCGCATTTCACTCATTTCATTTATGTTCCCTTCATCCTTTTAATATTTGTTTTCTGAATGTGTTTTGTTTGGGATTGTTCTACTGCCATGTTTTCACGTTCAATGCCAATAGCTTTCCTTCTTCAACATCCAATCTGTGGCCCATACCATGCAATGTATTTTGATATCAGATATTGTGGATTTTGTATCTAGAAGTTCAATTCAAGCCTCTTTAAATTTTTTCTATGTTCTACTTAACATATTTACTTTTTTTCTCTACCTTCTTGAAAATGCGGAATTGAATTCTAACTGTTTTATTGACCTTGCATACTAATTCTGAAGCTTGTGCTATTATTGTGTCTTTTTGTATTGATTTATTTTCTTCCTCAATATGGATTGCAGTTTTCTGCCTCTTTTCATGTTTGGTAATATTTGATCAGGCATCAGACATTGTGAATTTTATCTTCTTGTGTCCTAGATAGTTTTGTATTCCTACTTTGTATTCCAAGGTAAAAATTATTGAGCTTTGTTCTGGGATATAGTAACCTGTAAGCAATTGGGTTTTTTTCCAAGATTTTTTAAGCTTATTAGACAGAATCAGAACTATGTTAATCTAGGTCTGCCTTTGCCCTACTACACAGTCAGTTCCCTTGGAATTACTACTCCACCCAATGCCCAGTGAATTTTAAGGCCTTCTCTGGATGGTAGTAACATGAAATAGTCCTGGTGCAGAGTGATCTCTGAGAATTGTTTTATCTGCTTCTTTTGGATAAGTTTTTCTCAGTTCTTGGGTAGTTTTTTAATATAAATGTCCTTATCAATGCTCAGCTTCAACATCAAGGGGGACCTTTTGGAGATCTCAAAACCTTCCATTCTCTCTCTGCTGCTCTCTTTTCTTCAGTATTTTACCCCGTGAGTTCGAACTACTTTGATCTATTGGGACTTCCACATCTGTCTTCTCAACTTGGAGAGACTGCCAAGCTCCAACTGGTTTTCCACTTCTTACACTGCATTTTAGAAACTCTCTAGTCAGTAAGCCACGGCAATCAGATGGCTCCGCTCATTGGTTTTTCTCTCTTTCAGTGTTCACTACCATTTGCTGCCTGATGTTCAGTGGCTTAAATCGATTGTTTCATACATTTTGCCTGTCTCTTTATGTCAATTATTAGTGGCAGGAAGCAAATTTAGTCATGGTTATTCTACCTTGGTCACAAGCAGGAGATTGTAACTGTAGTTTGGATTTCTCATAGAAAATAATTTTTTACAACTGTGTCAAATAGCAAAAGGGTATTTTAAAAAATTCATTGAGCCGTGAGAAGAGTAAAATTTTTTGTTTCTTTTTAATGTGGGGAAAGTAATTTCAGAGCCAGAGGGTATTAGAGAGTTGCCCTGGTTCTACTTTTCCTTTTGCCATGGGGACAAGAACTGATTTCTTTATTCAGATAAGCAATATATCCACAGCCTCAAATATCCAGGCCCTCTGAGTTAGCCCACCATGAACCAGTATATTTACCTCCCTGGTTTTAATGCCCTTCTTTCTTTTTAACACCTGGAAATGTCACTGTCTTTGTTTAAAGCTCATATATTAAAATAGATGAATTTATCTCTTTTAACATTCAGTATTATATGGGATCATAGGGGTTGAGAAAGGAGAATACACATTAACTTTTACTTATAGTTGCTGTTTTTCTTTTCATTTTGTTGTTGCTTTACCTTTTATATATGTTGGTTGTCTACATGACATTTTCTTTGAATATTTTATAGGTAGATTGATAGAACTGACAGAACATTCTGAAAATCTCGAACTTCAGGTCACATAACAAAAGGTTAGAAAATTCATTATAGGTGACACATGAACAACACAGGCGTTAGAAGAACCCACCCCCAGGGCAGTAAAAAAATCCATGAATAACTTTTGACTCCCCTAAAACTTTCCTAATAGCCTGCTGTTGACCAGAAGCCTTATCCATAACATAATTAGTGATTAGCACATATGTCATATGTGTTGTACACTATATTCTTACAACAAAAAAGTGAGAGAAAAAAAGTTATTAAGAAAATTAAACTGAAAAGAAAATATGTTCACTATTCATTAAGTGGAAGTGTATCATCATAAAAGTCCTGGTTCATTTCAGTTTTACATTGTAGTTTGAGGAGGAGGAGGAGGAAGAGGGACTGTTGGTCTTACTGTCTTGGAGTGGCAGAAGTGGAAGAAAATCTACATATAAGTGGACTTGTGAAGTTCACATCCATGTTGTTCAAGGGTCATTTATATTTAGAAATGTGTCAATATGCTTGAGAATTTTTCATATATCGATTAAAAGAGAACACAGAAAGAAATTGGAATAATTTTAGAAAGCTGTTTTGGGGAACATGATTATACTGAAGAACATGAAGTAGAAGAGAAGTAAAGAATACTTCAGGCAGAGCCGGGCGTGGTGGCTCACGCCTGTAATCCCAGCACTTTGGGACGCCGAGGCGGGCGGATCACAAGGTCAGGAGATCGAGACCATCCTGGCGAACACGGTGAAACCCCGTCTCTACTAAAAATACAAAAAAATTAGCCGGGCGCGATGGCGGGCGCCTGTAGTCCCAGCTACTCAGGAGGCTGAGGCAGGAGAATGGCGGGATCCCGGGAGGCGGAGCTTGCAGTGAGCGGAGATCGCGCCATTGCACTCCAGCCTGGGCGACAGAGCGAGACTCCGTCTCAAAAAAAAAAAAAAAAAAAAAAAAAGAATACTTCAGGCAGAGTGAAATCAGCAAAGAAGAGAGACGGAAATAGGAAGGGTAATAAATGTATAACAATAACAAGACTAAAGTTGTAGTGAAGTATCTGTATTAGGTAAAAACAGCAGATGAAGCTTGATGTGATCAGCTCTGTTTTATATGGAAGTGGCCTAAAAGGAAAAAAAAAAAAAAAATAGAAAACAAAGCCCATAAAATCAGATTATTCAGATTCCAGCTCCTTACGATTCTGAAATCAGCTTAATTAGTACATTTTAAAGCAAGAAAAATGCTCTTATCCCAAATGAGAAACAAAACTTAATGATCTTATTATCTATCTCTTTATACCAAGTTGTCTCATATACTCAAAATGTCTGTAAACCTAAGGTGTCTTTTATTTTTAAAAATTTATAAAATAATTGGGCAAAGATAAATTTCCCAGTAAACAAATAAGTTGATGAAATAATTTGTTCAAAACCAGAAAATAATAGAAACAAAATTAATTGGAGTTTAACAAGAGCAAATAATACCTGAAATTTGGACACACTTCACCTGTAGGTAGACACTGGCTGATGAATGACTTACCATATAAAAACTTGCAACATAATTACTGGTATTCCTTCATCAACAGACTTGGAATTCTTACACAGTTAATGTTTTATGTGCATAAATACACATGCACTTGAATATAAATATGCCTCATATAAAGGTAATTAAATATGTTTTTGTGATTGTAAAAAAGAGTACCTTTTTAAATGCTTTTATCAATCTAATAATTCACAAATTTTTCTGCTCAAAATGGTGTACTGTGAAATATAAAAGACAAACTTTTAAAACTTAAAATAAAACACACTTGTGATTGATTAAAGCATCCAGGAAGTTAATCCTTTCAGTGATTCCCAGCTTCTCAAACAAAAGATGAATTTTATAAATTTCACCTACAATGTATTCTGACCACAATTTACTTCTCAAATATAATCCACCTCTGGTTCCTAAGTAGATAATTTTTCCTACTTAAACCAATCTATACCTTTTACCTTAAAGTTATTTTTCCTTTGCTGTTTGTCCCCCATTTTGCTCAACACGACTATAACATTTATCCTTAAATGCCAAACTTAATATCACTTCCCCACGGGAAGACTCAACCCCTTCAAATAGTTTAATTTCTTTCAACCCCTACTGTAATGTTAGACCACACCATGCATCATTTGAACATTATTTTTCTTTATTTTTCTCCTATATTTTAATTTTTAAAAAATCTTTAGGTAATTTGTAATTTCCTTGAAGTCATCAAACATTCTTTTTCCCTATTTTCCAAAGCACAGGAAACACCAAACCAAGAAAACACAGGAAAAAAAACAGTAAGTAAATATCCCAAACATATTTGCTTTTTGATTGATTAATTGCTTATTGATATAGATAGTTTATATAACATCAGCCCAGGAACAAGAGGCTCCTAGTAAGGTCTTTTGTAGATAATTCCATTTCTATTTTTGTATTCCATTGAGATGGCCAAAGGAATACTTTAATCACGAGCCTAATTTTCTCAGAGTCCTTTCTTTGACTTAATAGTCGAAGCTTTGGATCCTTCCAAAGAAGTAACAAAATTTGTATTTGGTCTATGTTTTTTTTCTCCAGAGCATGCCTTCTTGACAGTGAATCTCTTAAGTTTAGCACTTTTGCAATCTTGATAGGCCAAGAATAATTTCCCAAATCATTAGATCTTAGTTCCTTTTTGCTTAATAGTTCTTTCCTCAATTTCTCTCCTTTTTCTTCTATTTTACTATAGACCCATTATTCCTTATTCAAAATGCTTGGGACCAGAGTTATTTAGGATTTTGGATTTTTAAAAAAATTTGGAATACTTGAAGATGCGAAATGAGGTAAGTTGGGGATGGGATCCAAATCCAAACATTAAATTTATTTACATTTGTTATACACCTTATACACATCTCTGGAAGATACTCTTATATAATAATTTCAGTAATTTTGTGTCCAAATGAAAGTTTGTGTTAAGTACTTATGTGTTGAATTTTCTACTTTGGATGTCATGTTGGTGCTCAAAAAGTTTCAGATATTGGACTTTTGGATTAGGTATGTTCAATCTTTTTAAACAGGGAGCAGAAATCAGGTTTTGGTTTTAACACCTTGCTTGGAAATCTCCTCAGCTAACAATTAATGGTTGTTGCTTTAAGTTGTACTTTCCACATGACTGTAGAACACAATTTAACGAAGTTTCTGGCTGTACATACACATGTCCCTTTTCCTCCATTATCCAATAACATTCTTCATTTTCTTATAAGCCCTCACCCACAGCGCCTTTACTGTCTATGTTTTTACCAACGGTTTCTGATAAATAAAGAATTCTCTAGGACAAAATCTATTTTCTCTACTGTGCTTTGCACTTTGAAACCTCTCACTAGCAACGTCATTATCATCCATATTTCTGTACACTATCTGTGCAAGCCAAAAAAGCAGTTTGTCATGCTCCTCCAAATTTTCCAGCCTCTACCCAATACCTAATTCCATTGCCACTTTCACATTTTAGATATTTGCTACAGCAGCACCCCATTTTTATATGTTACAATCCACATTGTTTCCTATTGTGACTATAAAAATATTCCCACAAAATTGGTAAGTTAAGGCAATATAGATTTATTATTTTTATTTTTATGCAGGTCAGAAGTTGAAAATGAGTTGGAAAAGTTGTGTTTCTTCTGGAAGGTGTAGGGGAAAATCTGTCTCCTTGCCTTTCATGATTTCTAGAGACTGTTGACATTCCATGGTTCGTGGTCCCACCTACTTTAACCTCTGCTTCTGTCTTCCCATTGTCTTCTCTCGCTCTGACCTTGCCATCTCCTTTTTGTAAGGATCTTTGTGATTATACCAAGTCCACACAGATAATTCAGGATGAACTCTCAATTGCAGTATCTTTCACACCTGCAAATTTCCCTTGCCATGAAAAGTAACGTTTTTATAAGTTTGGGGATTAAGACATGAATGCCTTTGGGGAGCCACTATTTAGTCTACTACAAAGTTCTAGATCATTTAAAGTTTATGACATAAAAAATTAAGAATTAAGATGAATTAATATTTTTAAAAAATGAATTAATTTTTTTAAAACAGTTCTGGCCTGTCATAGGTGCTTAATAAATAAAATATGTTTGTGTAAGTGTTAGCGGTGGCAGAGATCCGAGTTACCCCGAGTTACCGGCGGTGTATCCATAAGATCCCTAGCAACTTCAGTTTTTGTCTCCTCAAAAGATAGAATTTGACTGAGGGGCATAAAGCAGAAAAAGAGATGAAGACAAGTCTCAGAGCAGGAGTGAAAGTTTATTTAAAAATAAATTTTGGAAAAGGAAAGAAAGGAAAATTATCTTGGAAGAGACCCAAGTGGGTGCCTGAAGGACAAAGAGAGGAGAGAGAGGAGACAGCAAAAAAGGGGGCCCTTAACCTTGATTCTAGGACTTTATAGGCTCGCCTCTTTCCCATGATTCTTCCCTTCAGGTGCGCTTTCCTCATGTGCAGTGCTTTCCTTATCCTTGGAATTGAGCACACGCAGCGTGTTTAGAGAGTTCTGCGTATACCCATCTGAGGTTTTCTTCTTTTTTCAGGTGAGTGTGCCCAGAAGATTATACTTCACCATTTTTGTCTCTTAATGTGCATGCCCAGAAGTTGCTTCTGCCTGGGGTCCACATTTAACATTTTGATGTTAACAGGTGTGGACCATCAGGAACTGGCCTCTTCCTAGAGATACCAAATTATTGTTTTTAGAGAGGCAAGGCAATAATTGCAGAACCGTCACCTGACATTCCTAGTGCGGGTGGGGAGAGCCCTCTCCTGCCCAGTTCATGCCTAACTTACCTGTAACGTAAGTCATGGTTAATAGCATGAATTTGGGATTAAAGACACAGATTGAACCTCAATCCTGACACTATGTGGAACTAAGTGAATTATTTTGCCTCTTACCCATATTTTCCTGATCTTTCAATTCAATGGACTGGTATAGAGCATAGCAAGGTAGGGGTTATTTTTTGGGTATTATATGACGTTTTTCATGTAGTGATTTAGCACAGTGTTTGCCACATAGTAAATACTCAAGAAAGTTAGTAACATCATCAGAATCATCACCAAGTGAAACTTGTAATTGTCTTGTTCTAATTTCTGTAAATAATAAGCATCTGTTTTCAATGCAGGATTTACCCAACAAACACTAGAATTTCTAAAATAGGCCAGGCGCGGTGGCTCAAGCCTGTAATCCCAGCACTTTGGGAGGCTGAGATGGGCGGATCACAAGGTCAGGAGATCGAGACCATCCTGGCTAACACGGTGAAACCTCACCTCTACTAAAAAATACAAAAAATAAAATAAATGAAATACATGAAGTTTGCTCTTTGCTACTTCCCATCCTTGCCACCTTTACCACTTGATTTTGAACTCCAGATTCCCCTATCTCTGCTAGAGTTTTCCTTTTCTTTCTTTTTCTCTATTGTATATATTGTCTTTTAACAGACTAGATTATTCAGTTATTTAATATGTTTAATGTTTACTATCTGTCTTAAGATTCCTTAGGGCAAGGTTTTTAGTCTGTGTTGTTCATTGTCATACCATAGGACAGTGTATGGCACATAGTAGGCACCCACTATATATTTGCTAAATAAATGAGTAAATGAATGGTTTTCATCCTGGTTTACCCCTGAAAAAATTATATTTTATAAATTCTTATATAGCAATGACCCTCCAAATTCAGACTTTATCAAAGACTGCTTCATATACTGGATATGTTGACTCAATGAACAGATTTGTACAATATGTAAGTCATACATTTTTGGGTACCATGGTTTCAGAACCTAGTTACCTGTAATAATTCCAAAATCTTTAGGAATGAGTTAATGTATTTGTAATTATGAATAGAATGACAATCATTGGCTGTCAGTTTTTTTCTTTCTCTAGATTGATGAACAGAATATTCAGGGAATGAGTGTTCTGTGTTCTTGGTGCACTCATTGTCAGATAGCAAAGTGTATATGTGTTTGAGAGAGTATCTACATGTTTAAATGTAGGAAGTATTGGAGGGGGTGGTAGTTAATGCTTTAAAGAAATATGCCAGAAAAAGATGGTATGTAAATTCTTACATGTTCTTCTTAACCTTCCTCATACATGTCACATCATGCTATCCCATTCTCATTCTTCACTCTCTTCAGTCAAGAAAATATTATTTTGCTTTAGATTTGGGTTAAATGCATGGGTCTTCCAGCTGGTTCTGAAATAATCTTTTTTTTTTGTTATTGACAATATTTTTATAATTGTTAACATCTTTTTCATTGTCCATTGTATTTTTTTCTTCATTTGCAAATGTGGTTTGTTTTGTTGGAAGAATATTTCAAATTTAAAGAGCACTAAAAAGAGTGAAGAGCCCTAAAGACAACTGGGGTTTTATGTTGAAAACATTTCTCTGAACACCTGTGAACTGTTGAATTTAATTGGGTTACAGCTGGAAGAGACTGTGGAGAGGAGGGAGCAGGCTGGCATTTCTAAACAAGCATATATTAACATCATCGTGACTTTCCTCTAACAAGCTAGAGGGAAGAACGGTCATGAATGATTCCAGGCTAGATTAGGGCACTTATACTCTCTTCTCTATCCTTTTATCTATATCTCTTTTCAAGATAGGGTCAGGAAAGTGTTTAAATAACTGGCAATGTTTAGATGTTTAGTTAGATTAACTCTCCCAATTGTATTCCAATTTCATTAAGGACACTGCTGTAAACTGAAGTAATGAGAGACATTGTGGAATTCCAGCAAGCAGTGTACAGTTGTCAGGAAGACAGAGTAAGTGTAGAACATACTCCATACCTGCACATGTTGAACACTCAGTAATGATAAACCAGTGTCCTGTATGAGGATGCACACTTTTAGAATAGTGTGGTTTTTCTGGTGTTATGAAAATTGCTTCCATAGGGACTCTATATCGTAATTGACTGAGGAGAAAGAATGGGCACAAATATCTAGAACAATAAACAATACACAAGAACTTTCTAGAGAAATGCCTTCGAGAACACATCTCAATATGATCTGTGGTCATGAGAAAAAAAAATATATATATATATGTGTATATATATATATTAAAGTAGTGAAAGAAGAGGAGCTATCAGGAGTCCCACTGAAAGGATTAGCCAGGGAGGCCTAGGAGGAAGGGTCATTTCTTCAGGATTCAGTTATCACAGGCCAGTCTCTGTGTCTTACATCCCTCATCTCAAAATTGGGAATGCAATATCCTTCCATGCCTATTTCCTAACAGAATTTGAAGCATCAAATCAGATTATAAAACTAAAGGCACTTTATAAAAAGTACAGTTATAATATGCAGGTTCCAGAATTGTTTAAGCGATAGGCTGAATTCAAACAGAGAATCCATAACAGCGTCAGGATTAGTTCAGTCTCACAGAGTTAAAAATAGTACTGATATTTTTAGCCACGAAACAGTTTCTAATTTCTTAAAAAGAAATAAGTAAACTTCATAAGTAATCATTTCTTTACATGGGTTCTTTGCTCCATCTAAACTGATCTTTCTGTACCTCTTAAAAAATGCTTTGCTTTTTCCTACTTTTCATTTTATTCATCTTATTTTCCCTAAACTATCTATATGCTCCACCATATGTTCAGGGCTCCCAGGGCTCAAAAGGAAGACTGATGTTGTGTTTTATTTTTTGAATAAAGATTAATGCCTAATTATCCAAAATGTATTTGGATACTTACTAGTTTGTGCTACATATATATAATATATATATTAGCAACTTACATTACTCAGAATTCTTTATATAAAGTATTATGGTCGGGCGCGGTGGCTCAAGCCTGTAATCCCAGCACTTTGGGAGGCCGAGACGGGCGGATCACGAGGTCAGGAGATCGAGACCATCCTGGCTAACAAGGTGAAACCCCATCTCAACTAAAAAATACAAAAAATAACTAGCCGGGCGAGGTGGCGGGCGCCTGTAGTCCCAGCTACTCGGGAGGCTGAGGCAGGAGAATGGCGTAAACCCGGGAGACGGAGCTTGCAGTGAGCTGAGATCCGGCCACTGCATCCCAGCCTGGGCGACAGAGCGAGACTCCCTCTCAAAAAAAAAAAAAAAAAAAAAAAAAGTATTATATATAAAGTATATATAATATATACTAAGTATATAATATATAGAGTATGTATATAATAGTCCTATAATATATCAAGTATATATACTAGTAAGTATATATTATATAGATAAATATAATACATATAAATATATGCATATAAATGTAAAGTATTCTGAGTAATTTGAGGTGCTAATTTCATGGTAACTTGTTATAACATTCCTTAGCCAAGTAAACCAAGGGTGCCAGTGTAGGAAATTGTATGTAAGCAAAAAGTCACCTCTGGAACCTTCTGAGAGATGAAAGTGTCTTTACTGTTGACCTTTTAATGCAGGATTATCACATACTGTTCTAAGGTAAGACATCTATAACAGTTGTTCCATGTGAGCTACTTACTGCATAGGACATCACCCCAACTGCATTTAAAGATATAGCAATGATCTCAAGTATAGTATAAATATATTCCTCTCTAAAAACAAGAGTAGTCACTCCTGTGGTAGAACCCTGAGTGACAGATGGGATTATGCCAGATGGGCAATGGATGTCTAGGGATACAAAACATGAGAGTATTTGACTTCATCCCCAGAACTTGCAAGCTTTTATTTCTATCTGGCAGAATTATGCAACTGCAAGATTCATAACACAGGAGTCACTTTATTAAAA
Source organism: Macaca nemestrina (assembly GCF_043159975.1). Lineage (NCBI taxonomy): Eukaryota > Metazoa > Chordata > Mammalia > Primates > Cercopithecidae > Macaca > Macaca nemestrina. The sequence goes on along the minus strand of NC_092137.1, from coordinate 81,871,725 downwards.
ATGTGTAGAGGATTCAGGAACCAATGCTGCCCACATTCTTACTAAGTCATTGCTTAATGAAAATGACAGACATTTCCACTAAGTAATCATGCCAGAAGGTTAACACCTTAGTACAGAGAACATCTGTCTTAGTCTGTTTTGTGTTGCATCACAGAATACCTGAAACTGGGTAATTTTATAAAGAGCAAAGATGTATTTTTCATAGTACTGGAGGCTGGGAAATTCAAGATCAGGGTGCCAATACATTAGAGCCCAGTCTCTCTGCCTTCGAGATGGTAGCTTGAACAGTGCATACTCCAAAGGGGAGGAACACTATGTCCTCATAAGGCAGAAGAGTGGAAAAGAGCAAACTTTTTCCCGCAAGCCTTTTTTATGGAGGCATTAATACCTTCATGGGAACAGAGCCCTCATGACCTAAACATTTTCCATTAAGCCCCACCTCTGACACTGTTTCACTGGAGATTACGTTTCCAACACATGAATTGTAAAGGAGACAAAAATATTTAACATTCAAATCACAGTGACAGCCAAACAGACAATCATGAGAAAGATACAATCATGAGAATGAGGATAGAAATTCAAGAGGTGCATTTATAAATTAATGTAATTAAACGAAGATGTTCTTTAAATGAAGCATGATAAATATTTAAGTACCATAAGTTAATACCTAAAGTTTAGTAGTTACTTTTGTGGAAAATTGTAAGACACTTGCAACACAATAATAATCAAGTTAAAATTCTCTAAAATAAAGGAGGAAGAAAATTTTGAATTTTGGAGACATCATAAGTAAAAATAATATAGAAAATCTCCAGTGAGATACACTGTGGTTAACATAATGATCTGAAAATTCTGAAAAGAAGTATATTTCAAGCAGTCAGCATGAAAGGAAAGCAACACAAAAGTGATACAATATCAACTGGCCTCAGATATTAATGACAACCTTCAAACTACATAACAAATACTTGAAATAACTTTGCTGAAGGAGGTGGAAAAAATTACTCTGCTAAGCAATTTTGGAAAAAAGTTTAGATTATAACAATAAAGGCAAAAGGAACTACACATAAACACTGTACTGTAATTGACAAAGGTGTTTTCCCAGGGAACAGGGGTTAATAAATATAAAACTATTATACATGCAACTGGAATTCAGCACCAAGCAAATGGATGGGACGACGGGATCCAGGTTTCTCAATGTTAGAGTGAGAAGTTACAAATAAGCAATGTAGGAAGGCCAGAATGATCTGTTTGGTGTTGGATTAAAGTTGGAGACCAGTATAAACTCATGTATAGCTTTGTATATGTGTGTATATTATATATATATGTATGTGTGTATATTATATATGTGTGTATATATATGTAGATATATATATATATATAATATGCATACATAGAGGGAAATATATGGACACACATATATACAAACACACATATACACATAGTCACACCCAAATGAACACATACAGAAATATTTATAGATATGTACACAAATATATCTCATTTTCCTGTCGCTTGACCTAGTGGAGAATCAATGACAGCCCAGGAGCAATGAGTAAACATAGCGCCCCCCCTCTTGGTTTTTAACATCATTCTTTCATAAAAACTACCACGGTTCCTTTGAGAATGGCTGATCCTAGGACTGAGGTAGAGAATATACAAAATGAGTCTGTAATATTCCATAGTGCCAGGAAGCAAGGAAGTACTAGCATACACACAGAGATGTATGTTAGGCACAGACACACATGCACACACACTCAGAGGAGAATATGTCAAACGACCACAAGAGCCAACTGAAAGACAGAACAGTTAAAGGAACAAAATAAAGTTGTATTAGATTAAAACTCATAGAATCAGATAAGCATCCATGAGTCCATACTTATATAAATGCTCAAATAAATAAGAAAATGGCCAAGAACAGACAAATTTCCCAGGCAAAAGCATTACAAATAATTTGTGTAGACAATCCACATTTAAGGAGCATGACACCCGATTTCTCAAGTATGGACAGAGCATGGTGACTTCCTTCCAAAAAGAATAGTTTGGAAAGAGAGAAAGAAAGAATTACTACAGCGGAGAAACCTAATAAACAGTTTAGCAGGGTTAACCTGGCCAATCAGTTGATCAGGATTGACATCAATAATAAGTCATGTTGATCTACTCTTCCCTCGATATAATGCAATAAAATGGCACTTACCTCTGTGGTCTTCCTTCCAGAAACACTTTACCCCCAGGCTAATCATGAGGAAAATTTCAGACAAATTCCTATTTCCAAAGATAGCAACATCAGTCCAAGTTCTTCTCATACTCTTTTCTCTCCATCTCCCTATCTTCTGCCTTCTTTTTTCCACTTTTAACCACCCTGTCATTACATTAGGCTTACCTGGATGATCCTGGATAATTTTCCTATTTTAAGCTCAGCAGATTAGCAACCATAATTTCATCTCTAATTCCTCATTGCCATATAGGTAACATAATCATGGGTCCCAGGAATTAGGATATATGCCATATTGGGGACCATTATTCTATTAACACATAGGGAATCAATCAGTTCTACTCAAAATTAAAACTCATATTTAATACATTATATAATATTTGTCTTAATCTTAGAAATATATTTTAGAATATGCCTTGAGAGGAAATACTTATCTCAAATTCAGCAATTGAGCATTTTTCTCTATTTCTTCTATAAAACGGAATTAGAATTAAACATTTTAAAACATTCTATGTTGGGTATATTTTCAATTATTTCTATGAGTCATTATATCTATCTACTTTTCTATCTATAATGAGAAATTACTGGAATGTTGTATATGAGATGCGTAGTAGAAAAATCATGCATAATTTGATTCTGTCAGTAAGAATATTTTAATTTTTATTACACTTAAGTTGCTCTTTGAAAAATAATGAGCAGGCATAATATTTATCTTTAATCCTAAAACAAAGATATAAATCATTATCTTTTAATAAAACTGAACCCAGAGTTATCTCTTATTAGATGCAGCTAGAAACCTAGTAGAGCATGAAATATAGACTATGGTTCATAGTCAGGATATGCTCGTTGACTTGAATTTGTAAAAGATATGGCAGGGGATGTTTGGCCAAAACTCTGATTATCATAATTAAACTGATGAAAATAATAGGAATGGGAAGTAAAATTGACATACTTTAACTGTACATAAATCATATGCAAATGTATTCACTTTTGAATGGTTACATTGTACTGTTTTTCAATTTTATGTCTTAGGGGTAGGTTATGAGGTTACAGTGAGGGGACAGACACAGAGTTATTCTCTCTACAAGTCAACTAAATGCAAAGAAATGATTTTGCAGAATATACAGATGTGAATGAGAGGAAAAGACTGACACCAATAACTTTCTAAAATAGTAAAATTCTCACATTTTCCTGTATCTAGAAAAACGATAATTTGATTGACTCGTTAACCATGTGAAAGGAAGGGCAGTATTGACTGCTCTCTGTTATAAACAAATGCTACCACTCTATTTGTTCTTCTCCATGTTTCCCTCTATTATTTATTTCTTAAAGATTAATTTTTTCTTACCCTTATCCAAAGAGTGTCAATGGTTCATTGAAATTACCTAGCCTTTTTCTGGTCAAATTGGGAATAAAGTCAAGTTTCCTGACTCTGTGGTGTACACGTTTCCTGGCTCACTGCCCCCAGAGGTGGTCTTTAAGGTTATGTGTGATTCCCTGCCATAAATGTCTTTTGCCACACTACAGCCTTGGGAGAGCTGTAAAGGACAGATATATAACAAATAATGGAAAATTAAAGGAAAATGAAACCAAAATCAAAACAAAACAGAAAGACACAGACTTTCAAAGAGAAGATTTAATGCAAAGTTTTCCTTATATATACATTTTGGGGGCAAGAAGCTTCTATGTCAGTCCAGAAATTCTTTGAATTGTATTGACAAACTTATATTATGTGTAAGAAATCCACTAGTTGAAGGAAGGCTTCAAGTTTTCAGAAAATATAAAAGAAGAGAAGGAACACACTCCTTTAAAGACATATTAGAAAAGAAGAAAAGGGGAAAGAAAGGAGTGAAGAGAGGAGGGATGGGAAGAACACCCTATTTATTCAGAGGAGGGACTCCAAGAGACCTAAGAGAAAACCATTTAGTACTTTAATGGTGACAGAGAGCCAACAAGCTTCCTGGCACATAGAAGTTTAATCTGACTCAAGATAGGAGTGAAGAGAGGCAATTTAGATTAATAAATGAGTCTGCAATACTGAGATCACCAAGCCGAACCTGCTCATTATAGTGACCCATTACATATATGTAAATCTCTACTTGAGAGAACCTGTAGGCATACTGTTAAGAACAAATGGCAAGATCAAAAGCTCTAAAATGTGAACTTAGGTGATATGGTTTGACTCTGTATCCCCACCCAAGTCTCATCTTGCATTCCCATGTGTTGTGGGAGGGACCCAGTGGGGAGGTAATTAAATCATGGGGGTGGCCTTTCCCATGCTGTTCTCATGAGAGTGAATAAGTCTCAGGAGATCTGATAATTTTAAAAACGGGAATTTCCCTGCAAAAGCTCTTTTTTGCCTGCTGCCATCCACATAAGATGTGACTTGCTCCTCCTTGTCCCCTGACATGATTATGAGACTTCCCTAGCCACATGGAACTGTAAGTCCATTAAACCTCTTTCTTTTGTAAGTTGCCCAGCCTCAGGTATGTCTTTATCAACAGTGTGAAAACAGTCTAATACACTAGGTCTACTTACTCCTGACGTATGTCCCTTCTCATAAGCATGCTGCAACCTAACATGACTCCCCAAGCTAGTTCTGTGCTTAAATGTAACGATACATTATTTTTGGAACAACCAGAGACTTCCTTGTTTATATAGCTGTTACTGCTAAAATCATTTCAGCATTTTCTATTTGAGGACAATATTTAAAATATTTCATATTATTAACTTTTAAAAAACTTTAAAAAAACAAATTAATAATGTTATCTCAGTTTTACAAAAGGTTAAATCGAGGCAGATACATTAAATATGTTGTACATGCCATAGTTAAGGCACAATTGGGGATTGAAGAAAGCATAGGATTGTAGAACTCATGTTTTTTTTTTTTTTTTTTTTTTTGAGACGGAGTCTTGCTCTGTCGCCCAGGCTGGGGTGCAGTGGCCGGATCTCAGCTCACTGCAAGCTCCACCTCCCGGGTTTACGCCATTCTCCTGCCTCAGCCTCCTGAGTAGCTGAGACTACAGGCGCCCGCCACCTCGCCCGGCTAGTTTTTTGTATTTTTTTTTAGTAGAGATGGGGTTTCACCGTGTTAGCCAGGATGGTCTCGATCTCCTGACCTCGTGATCCACCCGTCTCGGCCTCCCAAAGTGCTGGGATTACAGGCTTGAGCCACCGCGCCCGGCCAAACTCATGCTTTTCCAGGAGCCTAACTCAGAACCTAAAACTTCTACAATACTAATTCTTTGGCTTATGCTAATGAAGAACCATATTGAGTCATTATTATTTTTCTGTAGAAGAATTAAAGCTTAGAGAAGTTTTGGTTATTTCATTATGTCATGGAGTCTGTAAACATTTAATGCAGAGCACGTACTCAGAGTCAGGCCTTGAGTTAGCAACCTTAGGATATAATGGTATGGCAGTGACCCTGCTCCTTCTATCAGGGAGTGTTCAGCCATCATAGTAAATCTTTTAGTGATGCTCCAAGAGGAGAGAATATAGGTTGGGAAGTTTAAATGATCAGCAGAAACCATACCATTATTTAACAAAATATATTCCAAGTTGAGTGCAGTGGCTCACACCTGTAATCCAGCACTTTGGGAGGCCAAAGAGGGAGGATCACTTGAGGCCAGGCATTCAAAACCAGCTCAGTCAACATAGCGAGACACCATATATAAAAAAGAAAAATTAAAAAATAGTTGGCCAGGCATGGTGTTGTGTGCCTGTAGTTCCTGCTACGTTGGAGGCTGAGGCAGGAGGACCACTTGAGCTCAGGAGTTTGAGGTTGCCTTAAGCCACAATCATGCCTCTGTACTCCAGTCTGGGTGACAGAGAGAGACTCTGTCTCAAAGAAAAAGAAAATCCGGAATTACAGGTAACTACTTTATCAGTATAGAATCCTAAGCTTCCAGTCTCTCAATTTTTAGTAGAGTTCCCACTCCCTAAAATGTTTGTCCACCAAAAAATTGTCAATATATTTTGGGTAATCTCATTGAAAACTTAATTATAAAACAAATTAAATCAAAACATAAATCTCTTCCCCTCAAAAATAGGTAAGTATGCAAAGTTTTACATATCAGAATGTTCCCTGATCCCAAGTTAAGAGAAAAAATTTAGAACCAGGTAAAGCAAGATGAGGCCAATAAGGATACATTTAATAATTAAAAATTCTCTAAAGTCTTATAAACTGGGATAATTATTAACTTACTCCTATTGCATTTAGTTGGTCAACTTTTATTGAGTACTATACTCCCCAGAGTGAGGCTAAGGCCAATGGAATGTACAGAAAAGAAGGTCCTTCCTTCAAGAACTTTATGATTTGTTTGATATACGAGACACATATGTAAGAAACAAGCATGAAATATTTACTGTAAAAGTGAGAATCTGCATCCACCAGAGAAATGAGGCAATCATAAACAATTCTTTTTTATTTAAAATTCTCTCTCTTAAAAATGGTTTAGACTAGAGTATCCCTAAGGGCCGTCAAGCGCTAATATTATATGATTATATCAACAGCAATGGGATCAGGGCTGCTCACATCCAGCAAGTTGTATGGAACACAGGTGAAAAGAAAAATATTAGCTTCTGTCCAAAGCTCTACATTCACTCACCTCTTTCTTTTTTACTCTATCTTACTCCTTTGGGACTATCAGCCCTTAGATCTCTCCTGCTTATCTCTACATCTGTAACATCTTATAGCGTACTCTTTTTTCCTGATGTCTAAAAATTTTACTTGAAGAACAAAGATGTTAAATTTCCTATATTTATAATACAGGGAATCACCAAAAGGGGATAACACCATTTTTAGTGTTTAATGAGTGGTCCCAGTTTAGAAAAAGATGCCCTATCATCCATGTCCCCCCATTATCCCTCAATTCATATAAGAACAGCACTCAGAAAGATGTCAAATAATTTTGTGTGCAGGTTCCTAGGGAACCTATTATGCCTCCTTTTAGAGAGAAAATAGCAGAGCTGTTCTTCCCTACTAATATGGCAGAATCACTTGTAATATATGGTGATAAATCATATAATATAAACCATATAAACCATTATGGTTTATTATATATATATTATATAAATCATATATATAAACCATAAATATATGGTGTAATATATGGTGATAAAGTGTCCTTCTCTGAAAGTCACTGCACATCTGGGTCTTTAGAGTTCCTGAAGCTTCTGAGGTATGGAGAGATGGAAGAGTTGAGAGAGGGTACGCTAGAGGGGAAAAGCAAATTGCTCTTTAATGTGGATTAAATATGCATTTTTCCCCATAGTCGATTGTACACTAGTGAAAGTAGCTAAACTTGAAAAACCTTCCTTTAATTTTCCAAGCAAACTACCTACTGAATGGAAGAAACAAAAAGCAGTTCAGAGCTCTATATTCTCTGTTCACTCTCCAGATGCAAGTTTTATTCTTTTTACTCTGGGAGATGTGACTGTGTTCCTCTATGTAAGCACAGTTCCTGTTAAGGACCCTCTCTCCAGTGACTAAATCCAGGCCCTGCTAGACAATTCCACCTGAACAACTTCAGCTCTTACTGAAACTCAGTAACTCTCTTTCTTCATTTTGCTCTTCAGGACTTGCATTGGTAGCAGTTTCTTGATATCACCACTCCCTGGGTGTGTCATCATCCACTGTTGTTTCACTGAATTCAACACACAACTATGTAAATAATGTATTCATTAAATATTTTCACTACTCTCTTTGAGTTCATCTGCTCTATTTTGGGAATCTGACGGACATAGTTTTGGTGTCATGGATCAGTTTTATCTTTAGTGCATGGACCAGGAAAAACAGGAAAAAGATGAAATGAAACTGGATCTTCAAGGTCATTAAATTGGAACCATAGGAGCCTCAAAACAACTAATGAGTACCCTCCCATTACGCAGTATGTCCAACCACTTCTTTTTAGACAGGGAAAGAAATGTGCCAAGTATTTAGACCTTTGTTTCACTCTCCCTTCTCCTTGCCCATTAGCAGAGAACATGCATGTGAAAGTGAATAGGTGAAGGAGGCAAAGAGATCATTCCACCCGACTTCCACCCCATCTTAAGATTGAAAGTTGCTAAATCCACTGATAGTTGTAGCCTGTAATACAGGAAGGGGAGGAGAAGGGATTTAAATGAAACTTACAAATGAGCAGACCTAGATTTTGAAACTGAAGTGACATAGTTTGAATAAACTGAAGTTACTTGTATGGAATCTATCAAAATATTACAAAAAGATCAATGGAAATGGGTTTATATAGGAGAGTTGTCACGCAGTTAGTGGAAACATAAAATGGTTTCCCATTTAAACCTGTAATGAGTTGAGACTCTTCGATAAATTAATTTTACTAAGTGTGGTATGCTCTGGCCAGCTTGATGTAGGCTTACTCATGTGGTAATAAATATATGACTGTTGCATGTAAGCAGTCTAGTTTAGGAGATAGAATCATAAGAAATGCATTATGGCTTTATTCTACTGATTTGAACACAGCCATGGGCACTAGGCTTTCCTCACACCCTCTGTAAAAACTAGATGCTTACGTAATACAATTTTATTGGTCACTTTAAGATACAAAGTACTGTATCAACTCAGTAAATAAAATGTCTTTTCAGAATAATCCAAAGTTACAACTTGATTTAGTGTTCAAACTTGTTCATTGCCCCAGCTAAAATCTAATGCTAAAGAGAAGATTGAGTTTGGCAAGGGGTCAAGTTGTCACCTCTTTACTTTTCTCACCTAGTATTTCTTCCATATCTTGCTAACTATAGCTATAATCTCCTAAAGGACTCTCTGAATTTTATAGATATTTAAACTAGAATACTCCCTCGCTCCTCTGTGTGTGTGTGTGTGTGTGTGTGTGTGTGTGTGTGTCTGTCTGTCTGTTGTTTTTGTGCATTCTTTTTTTTTTTTTTTTTTTTTTGAGACAGAGTCTCACTCTGTCACCAGGCTGGGGTGCAGTGGCATGATCTTGGCTCACTGCAACCTATGACTCCCTGGTTCAAGAAATTCTCCTGCCTTAGCTTTCCAAGTAGCTGGGATTACAGGAACACGCCACCATGCCCAGCTAATTTTTGTGTTTTTAGTAGAGATGGGGTTTCACCATGTTGGCCAGCATGGTCTCAATCTCCTGACCTTGTGATCTGCCCTTCTTGGCCTCTCAAAGTGCTGAGATTACAGTCATGAGTCACTGCGCCCAGCAGTTTTGTCCATTCTTTGGAAAAATATTCTTGTATATTGCTGCAGTTTCCTTGAAATAGTCAAATGCATATTTATATGGAATGGTTGCTTAAAGCTCCTTTTTCCAAAAAGAGGTTCCAAGATGGCCGAATAGGAACAGCTCTGGTCTGCAGCTCCCAGCGTGATTGATGCAGAAGACAGGTGATTTCTGCATTTCCAACTGAGGTACCTGGTTCATCTCACTGGGACTTGTTGGACAGTGGGTGCAGCCCATGGCGGGTGAGATGAAGCAGGGCAGGGTGTCACCTCACACAGGAAGCACAAGGGGTTGGGCGATTTCCCTTTCCTAGCCAAGGGAAGCCGTGACAGACAGTTCCTGGAAAATCAGGACACTTCTGCCCTAACTCTGTGTGTTTCCAACGGTCTTAGCAAATGGCACATCAGATTATATCCCGTGCCTGGTTTGGTGGGTCCCACATGCACGGAGCCTTACTCACTGCTAGCGCAGCAATCCAAGATGGAACTGTGAGGCAGCAGCCTGGGATCGGGGAGGGGCGTCCACCATTGCTGAGGCTTGAGTAGGTAAACAAAGCGGCTGGGAAACTGGAACTGAGTGGAGCCCACCACAACTCAACAAGGCCTGCCTGACTCTGGAGACTTCACCTCTGGGGGCAGGGCACAGCTGAACAAAAGGCAGCAGAAACCTCTGCAGACTTAAATGTCCCTGTCTGACAACTTTGAAGAGAGTAGTGGTTCTCCTAGCATGGAGTTTGAGTTCTGAGAATGGACAGACTCTCTCCTCAAGTGGGTCCCTGACCCCCCTATAGCCTAACTGGGAGACACTTGCCAGTAGGGGCCGACTGACACCCCATACATCTGGCTGCCCCCTGAGATGGAGCTTCCAGAGAAAGGATCAGGCAGCAGTATTTCCTGTTCTGCAGCCTCCACTGGTGTTACCCAGGCAAACAGGGTCTGGAGTGGACCTCCAGCAAATTCCAACAGACCTGCAGCTGATGGTAGTGACTACTAGAAGGAAAACTAACAAACAGAAAGGAATAGCATCAACATCAACAAAGGACACCACAACAAAAATTCATCTGTGGGTCACCACCATCAAAGACCAAAGGTAGATAAAATCACAAAGATAGGGAGAAACCAGAGCAGAAAAGCTGAAAATTCTAAAAACCAGAGCGCCTCTTCTCCTCCAAAGGGTCACAGCTCCTTGCCAGGAATGCAACAAAGCTGGACAGATAGTGACTTTGACGAGCTGACAGAAGTAGGCTTCAGAAGGTCTGTAATAACAAACTTCTCCGAGCTAAAGGAGGACGTCCAAAACCATCGAAAGGAAGCTAAAAATCTTGAAAAAAGTTTAGATGAATGGCTAACTAGAATAAACAGCATAGAGAAGACCTTAAATGATCTGATGGAGCTGAAAACCATGGAAACAGAACTACATGACCCATGCACAAGCTTCAGTAGCTGATTCAATCAAGTGGAAGAAAGGGTATCAGTGATTGAAGATCAAATGAATGAAATGAAATGAGAAGAGAAGTTTAGAGAAAAAATGGTAAAAAGAAATGGGCAAATCCTCCTAGAAATATGGGACTATGTGAAAAGAGCAAATCTCTGTTTGATTGGTGTATGTGAAAGTGACAAGGAGAATGGAACCAAGTTGGAAAACACTCTCCAGGATATTATACAGGAGAACTTTCCCAACCTAGCAAGGCAGACCAACAGTCAAATTCAGGAAGTACAGAGAACACCACAAAGACACTCCTTAAGAAGAGGAAACCCAAGACACATAATTGTCAGGTTCACCAAGGCTGAAATGAAGGAAAAAATGTTAAGGGCAGCCAGAGAGAAAGGTTGGCTTAACACAAAGGGAAGCCCATCAGACTAACAGCAGATCTCTCGGCAGAAACTCTACAAGTCAAAAGAGAGTGGGGGCCAATATTCAACATTGTTAAAGAAAAGAATTTTCAAGCTAGAATTTCATATCCAGTCAAACTAAGCTTCATAAGCAAAGGAGAAATAAAATCCTTTATAAACAAGAAATATTGAGAGATTTTGTCACCACCAGGCCTGCCTTACAAGAGCTCCTGAAGGAAGCACTAAATGTGGAAAGGAACAACCGGTACCAGCCACTGCAAAAACTGGTACAAAGATCAAAAGAGACAAAGATCAAAAGATCAAAAGAGACAACAAAGATCAAAAGAGACGAAGAAGGACATTGCATAATGGTAAAGGGTTCAATTCAACAAGAAGAGCTAACTATCCTAAATATATGCACCCAATACAGGAGCATCCAGATTCTTAAGGCAAGTCCTTAGAGACCTACAAAGAAACTTAGACTCCCACACAATAATAATGGGAGAGTTTAACATCTCATTGTGAATATTAGATCAATGAGACAGAAGGTTAACAAGGATATCCAGGACTTGAACTCAGCTCTGCACCAAACGAACCTAATAGACATCTACAGAACTCTCCACCCTAAATCAACAGAAAATACATTCTTTTCAGCACCACATCACATATTCCAAAATTGACCATATCGTTGGAAGGAAAGCACTCCTCAGCAAATGTAAAAGAATAGATTTCACAACAAACTGTCTCTAAGATCAAAGTGCAATCAAATTAGAACTCAGGATTAAGAAACTCACTCAAAACCACACAACTACATGGAAACTAAACAACCTGCTCCTGAATGACTACTGGGTACATAACAAAATGAAGGCAGAAATAAAGATGTTCTTTGAAATGAATGAGAACAATGACACAACATATCAGAATCACTGGGACACATTTAAAGCAGTGTATAGAGGGAAATTTATAGCACTAAATGCCCACAAGAGAAAGCAGGAAAGATCTAAAATCAACACCCTAACATCACAATTAAAAGAACTAGAGAAGCAAGAGCAAACACATTCAAAACCTAGCAGAAGGCAAGAAATAACTAAGATCAGAGCAGAACTGAAGGAGACAGACACAAAAAACCCTTCAAAAAATCAATGAATTCAGGAGCTGGTTTTTTGAAAAGATCAACAAAATTGATAGACTGCTAGCAAGACTAATAAAGAAAAAAAGAGAGAAGAATCAAATAGACGCAATAAAAAATGATAAAGGGGATATCACCAATGATCCCACAGAAATACAAACTACCATCAGAGAGTACTATAAACACCTCCATGCAAATAAACTAGAAAATCCAGAAGAAATGGATAAATTCCTGTACACATACACCCTCCCAAGACTAAACCAGGAAGAAGTTGAATCCCTAAATAGACCAATAGCAGGCTCTGAAATTGAGGCAATGATTAATAGCCTACAAACCAAAAAAAAGTCCAGGAGCAAATGGATTCACAGCCGAATTCTACCAGAGGTACAAAGAGGAGCTGGTACCATTCCTTCTGAAACTATTCCAATCAATAGAAAAAGAGGGAATCCTTTCTAACTCATTTTATGAGGCCAGCATCATCCTGATACCAAAGCCTGGCAGAGACACAACAAAAAAATAATTTTAGACCAATATCCCCAATGAATATTGATGCAAAAATCCTCAATAAAATACTGGCAAACTGAATCCAGGAGCACATCCAAAAGTTCATCCACCACGATCAACTTGGCTTCATCCCTGGGATGCAAGACTGGTTCAACATACACAAATCAATAAACAAAATCCATCACATAAACGGAATCAAAGACAAAAACCACATGATTATCTCAATAGATGCAGAAAAGGCCCTCAACAAAATTCAACAGCCCTTCATGCTAAAATCTCTCAATAAACTAGGTATTGATGGGATGCATCTCAAAATAATAAGAACTACTTATGACAGACCCACAGCCAATATCATATTGAATGGGCAAAAACTGGAAGCATTTCCTTTGAAAACTGGTGCAAGGCACGGATGCCCTCTCTCACAACTGCTATTCAACATAGCGTTGGAAGTTCTGGCCAGGGCAATCAGGCAGGAGAAAGAAATAAAGGGTATTCAATTAGGAAAAGAGGAAGTCAAATTGTCTCTGTTTGCAGATGACGTGATCGTATATTTGGAAAACCCCATGGTCTCAGCCAAAAATCTCCTTAAGCTGATAAGCAACTTCAGCAAAGTCTCTGGATACAAAATCAGTGTGCAAAACTCACAAGCATTCCTATATACCAATAACAGACAAACAGAGAGCCAAATCATGAATGAACTCCCATTCACAATTGCTTCAAAGAGAATAAAATACCTAGGAATCCAACTTACAAGCAATATAAAGGACCTCTTCAAGGAGAACTACAAACCACTGCTCAGTGAAATAAAAGAGGATGCAAACAAAAGGAAGAACATACCACGCTCAAGGATAGGAACAATGAATATCGTGAAAATGGCCATACTGCCCAAGATTATTTATAGATTCAATGCCATCCCCATTAAGCTACCATTGACTTTCTTCACAGAATTGGAAAAACTGCTTTAAAGTTCATATGGAACCAAAAAATAGCCCACATTGCCAAGACAATCCTAAGTCAAAAGAACAAAGCTGGAGGCATCATGCTATCTGACTTTAAACTATACTACAAGGCTACAGTAAGCAAAACAGCATGGTACTGGTACCAAAACAGAGATATAGACCAATGGAACAGAACAGAGTCCTCAGAAATAATACCACACATCTACAGTCATCTGATCTTTGACAAATCTGACAAAAACAAGAAGTGGGGAAAGGATTCTCTATATAATAAATGGTGCCTGGAAATTGGCTAGCCATAAGTAGAAAGCTGAAACTGGATCCTTTCCTTACTCCTTATACAAAAATTAATTCAAGATGGATTAGAGACTTAAATGTTAGACCTAATACCATAAAATCCCTAGAAGAAAACCTAGGTAATACCATTCAGGACATAGGTATGGGCAAGGACTTTATGTCTAAAACACCAAAAGCAATGGCAAGAAAAGCCAAAATTGACAAATGGGAACTAATTAAGCCAAAGAGCTTCTGCACAGCAAAAGAAATTACCATCAGAGTGAACAGGCAACCTATAGAATGGGAGAAAATTTTTGCAATCTACTCATCTGACAAAGGGCTAATATCCAGAACCTACAAACAACTCAAACAAATTTACAAGAAAAAAACAAACAACCCCATCAAAAAGTGGGCAAAGGATATGAACAGACACTTCTCAAAAGAAGACATTCATACAGCCAACAGACACATGAAAAAATGCTCATCATCACTGGCCATCAGAGAATTGCAAATCAAAACCACAATGAGATACCATCTCATGCCAGTTAGAATGGCAATCATTAAAAAGTCAGTAAACAACAGGTGCTAGAGAGGATGTGGAGAAATAGGAACACTTTTACACTGTTGGTGGGATTGCGAACTGGTTCAACCAATGTGGAAAACAGTGTGGCGATTCCTCAGGGACCTATAACTAGAAATACCATTTGACTCAGCCATCCCATTACTGAGTATATACCCATAAGATTATAAATCATGCTCCTATAAAGACACAGGCACATGTATGTTTATTGCAGCACTATTCACAGTAGCAAAGACTTGAAATCAACCCAAATGTCCATCAGTGACAGACTGGATTAAGAAAATGTGCCACATATATACCACGGAACACTATGCTGCCATAAAAAAGGATGAGTTCATGTCCTTTGTAGGGACATGGATGCACCTGGAAACCATCATTCTCAGCAAACTATCACAAGAACAGAAAACCAAATGCTGCATGTTCTCACTCATAGGTGGGAATTGAACAATTAGATCACTTGGATGCAAGAAGGGGAACATCAGCCTATTGTGGGAGCTGGGAAGGCATATATACACCATGGAATACTATGCAGCCATAAAAAAAGGATGAGTTCATGTCCTTCGCAGGGACATGGATGAAGCTGGAAACCATCATTCTTAGTAAATTATCACAAGGACAGAAAAGCAAACAGCATAGGTTCTCACTCATAGGTGGGAATTGAACAATGAGAACACTTGGACACAGGGTTGGGAACATCACACACTGGGGCCTGTCATGGAGTGGGGGTAGTGGGGAGGGATAGCATTAGGATAAATACCTAATATAAATGAGG
Organism: Macaca nemestrina; assembly: GCF_043159975.1. Taxonomy (NCBI): domain Eukaryota; kingdom Metazoa; phylum Chordata; class Mammalia; order Primates; family Cercopithecidae; genus Macaca; species Macaca nemestrina. Next base: position 81,856,262 of record NC_092137.1, on the reverse strand, counting down.
AGTTAATGGGTGCAGCACACCAATTTGGCACATGTATACATATGTAACAAACCTGCCCATTGTGCACATGTACCCTAGAACTTAAAGTATAATAATTAAAAAAAAAAAAAAAGGACAGAGCAAAGAAGAAGAAGAAAAAAAAAGCTCCTTTTTCCTAAATTTCAAGTAAGGGGCACAATAAGTTCACTCTAAATCTCCAACTTTCAACCATTTTATACCTGTAATCTCAAAATGGATAAGAGGCTTAAAAGGCACAAATTGCTGAATCTCATTTGAATGTTCTTTCAATTGTCTTTTAGTCTCAGTTTAAATACCTGTTTTCATGGTGTGACAGCATAAGAAATTGTCTTAGATGGTTGAAGGTAGCTGTGCTCTCCACCTCTCTTCCATCTAATTATGTTAAAGAGAGAGTGGTTTCTTAGGTCCTTCACACTGGTAAATTTCTCATTCTGCATGGGATTCACTGAATATAAAACAATTGCACATCTGTCAGGGGTTAGAGAAGCATTGTGAAGCTGTGTACACTTTCTGCCTTGTTATTTTTCTCATGTAACTTTTGTATTCCATCTTTATACAGTCTCACACCTAGGAAGTGAGGACAAGTTTGCAAACTCAGATTAGCCTTTTATAGCTTGTCCAGCGTACTACAGATGAATCTAATCCAAAGAATGTAAACTCAGTGTGTCCAGTTCCGGGTCCCTTGATGATCATCAATTTTCTTCAGGAGAGGAAGGTGTCTTTATGAGTAATAGAAACCACACAGCTTAGCTCTGGGAGAAAAGGTCAATTTATCTAAGTAACCAGTTGTGTCTCATTTTCAATGAAATTGATTGGTCACTTGATAGACTATAAACAAGTCTGTAAAAATGTTTGTTAAGTGAAATGACCTGTGGTAGAATGGTCCTGTCTATAGAGTGTGGATTTTATATGTGCACTGAGGGCAAGAAGGGTCAGGGAGTGTCCAGCTCAGAAGAATATTTAATGAATTAAATTAAAAAACACAGGGGAAAAACACATAGACTCTGACCTCTTTCTCTGAACTTCCATGTATTTTATACTTACCTCTAGATACTTGCCTCAATTTGTATACTGTACATAAATTTCAAAAAGTATATATATATGTTTTCTCCTCCAATGTGTTTGAGATTATCCTGAATACCTTTGCTGTTTGGGCTACAGAATAGACCATGAAGCCTTTCTGAGAATGCAGTAGATATTTTTTTTAATCTTTGAAGTCTTGGTTCCCATTACAATATCTGAACCCTGGTATGAACTCAATACAAGTTTTTTTAAAGTAGAATGAAATTTGAATTGAATCTGTTCATGTTAAGAGTGTTCCTAGTTTTAGAGGTTGTAGGATTTCATAATAATTACAGAGTAAATTACTTAATGTTAAGATAATTGTGTGCTAGAAGAGAAAGTCAACTCATGTGGCTCTCACCTTTCACGATCAAGGCTCTTTTGAAGTGGAGCTTGTGATGGAACCATCTCTTGTCTCCCCTCCTACTTTCACTTTCAGCAGAGATGAAAGATAATGAAAACAGCCACAACAATTCTTTAGGTGCTAGGGAATAAGGCGGCAGGACTATAGCCAACAGGGCAGTGGCTGCTTTATATTTACCAATGAATTTATTATAAGGATGCTTTGAAGATGAAAATAAGTTAGAGAAAAGGAAAAGTAGCAGATGGTGGTAGTCTTGGTTTACGAATAAATCAGTCCATTCAAAGGGAAGTAGAAGTACCTGATTGACAGGAATTCTAGTACCAAAGAAAATTAAAGTGATGTGTTTTTCTGTTATTATTTGATATTTTAAAAATATTTTTAAAATACTGGACCTGGGAGGTAAGGTGAAATTGATAACCATGTCCTTACATTAAAACTCTTATTTTGGACAATTTGTTTAGGATTTGGGGTGATTACAAAAAACAGACTTACCCGTGAAAGCAATGTCTACTGAGCATGTGGCAGGACAAACATACGAACTAAAGCAAATCATCTCTTCTCTCCTACTTATTTGCCTTGTTTGTAAAATGGAGAGAATTTTATCTAATGATCTGGAACCTTCTTTTGGTACCCAAATTAAATTCCATTTTCCCCTCCCATGGTATACAGCAGTACTTCTATCCAGTTTAGAGTCTTCCTGTTCTGAGCAAAACAGTGAATTCATACCAATTAAGAAATAATTTTTTTCAGTTCAAAATAGGAGTCCACAGAGCATAATACTTAATAAAAAGTGAAGAAATCACTGATGGCATAATTTCTGAGATTATATCAAAAGCAGTCTTTTTTCTTTGTGGAAAATCTTTCCTTATATCCTTCAAACTGCACAGTATAGACAGGTGTCAGCTCCAGCTAGGTAAACTCCTTTAAAAAACACTATTAGGAATCAAACAGGATCCAAATGTAGTTTGGTTTCATAAAGAAAGAGATGAGTTATCTTGCAGTGGAAACCTTAGGCAATCTTAATGAAGGCATTGAAATTTAAGTAGTAATACAGGAATATTGGTAACATCAAAAATAAACGTAAACCCTTTTAGCAATGACAATTGAGGAGAACAGATATCAATAAGAAATGGAGCCATCTCCAAATTTTCAAATGAAGTCACTTGGTTTCATACAGTCTACTGAAGTTCAAGATTTTGTAGGCTTTATTATCTGTTTTTATTTTGGTTTGTTTTACAGTTTTTCAGTGCTAACCTAAATGACAGTCACATTGGGCAAAGAAGTTTGTAAAATAAAAATTAGATATTTTTATTTTTAAATTTATTTTTTATCTTTTATTTCCAACGTTTATTTTACATTCAGGGGTACATGTGCAGGTTTGTTATAGGTAAATATGTGCCATGGTGGTTTTCTGCACAGATCTTCCCATCACCTAGGTATTAATTTCAGAATCTACTAGCTGTTAATATTCTCCCTACTCCTCTCCCTTCTTCCACCCCAACCCTCTGACAAGTCCCAGTGTGTATTTTTCCCCAGCATATGTCCATGCATTCTCATAATTTAGCTCTCACTTTTAAGTGAGAATAGGCAGTATTTGGTTTTCTGTTTCTGTGTTAGTTTGCTAAGAATTATGGCCTCTAGCTCCATCCATGCCCCCGCAAAGGATATGATTTCATTCCTTTATGGCTGCATAGTGTTCCATAATGTATATGTACCACATTTTTTTTAATCTAGTGTATCATTTATGAGCATTTAGGTTGATTCTATTTCTTTGCTATTGTGAATAGCATTGCAATGTGCATTCGAATGCATTTGTCTTTATAATAGAACAATTTATATTCCTTTGGGTATATATCCAATAATGGCATTGCTGAAATCAAATGGTATTCTGCCTCTAGATCTTTGAGGAATTACTACACTGTATTTTACAATGGTTGAACTAACTTATACATCCACCAATAGTGTAGAAGCATTCCTTTTTCTCCACAAACTCAACAGCATCTGTTGTTTTTTGACTTTTTAATAATAGCCATTCTGACTGCTGTGAGGTGATATTTTATTGTTGTTTTTATTTGCATTTCTCTAATGATTAGTGATGTTGAGCTTTTTTTCCATATGTTTGTTGACAGGATGTATGCCTTCTTTTGCAAAGTATCTGTTCATGTCCTTTGCCCACTTTTTAATGGGATTGTTTGTTCTTTTCTTGTAAATTTGTTTAAGTTGCTTATAGATGCTGGATATTAGACCTTTGTCAGATGCATAGATTGCAAAAATTTTCTCTCATTTTGTAGGTTGTCTGTTTATCCTGTTGATACTTCTTTTGCTGTGCAGAAGCTCTTTAGTTTAATTAGATGCCATTTGCCAATTTTTGCTTTTGTTGCAATCGCTTTCAGCATCTTCATCATGAAATATTTGCCCATGCCTATGTCCTGAATGGTATTGTCTAGATTTTCTTCTAGGGTTTTTATAGTTTTTGGTTATACATTTAAGTCCTTAATCCATTTTGAGTTAATGTTTGTCTATGGTGTAAAGAAGGGGTGCATTTTCAATCTTCTGCATATGGCTAGCCAGTTCTCCCAGCACTGTTTATTAAATATGGAATCCTTTCCCCATTGGTTTTTGTCAGGTCTGTCACAGTTCAGATGGTTGTAGGTGTGCAGCCTTATTTCTGGATTCCCTATTCTGTTCCATTGGTCTATGTGTCTGTTCTTGTACCAGTACCATGATGTTTTGGTTACTGTAACCCTATAGTATTGTTTGAAGTCAGGTAGTGTAATGACTCCAGCTTTTTCTTCTTGCTTAGTATTGCCTTGTCTATTTGGGCTCTTTTATTTCGGTTCTGTATGAATTTTAAAATAGTTTTTTTCTAATTTTGTGAAGAATATCAATGGTAGTTGAATGGGAATAGCATTGAATCTATATATTACTTTGGACAGTATAGCCATTTGATAATATTACTTATATTCATGAGCATGGAATGTTTTTCCATTTATTTGTGTCATATCTGATTTTTTCAAGCAGTGGTTTGTAGTTCTTCTTGAAGAGGTCCTTCACTTCCCTTGTTAGCTGTATTCCTAGGTAGTTTATTCTTTATGTGGCAATTGTGAATGGGAGTTCATTCATGATGTAGCTCTCTGTTTGCCCGCTGCTGGTTTATAGGAATGCTAGCGACTTTTGCTCATTGATTTTGTATCCTGAGGCTTTTCTGAAGTTCTTGTCAGCTTAAGAAGCTTTTAGACTGAGACAATAGGGTTTTCTAAATATATTATCATGTAATCTGCAAACAAAGATAATTCGACTTCCTCTCTTCCTACTTGAATACCCTTTATTTCTTTCTCTTGCCTGATTTCCCAGGCCAGAACTTTCAATACCATGTTGAAGTGAGACAGGGTAACCTTGCCTTGTGCTGGTTTTCAAGGCAAATGATTCCAGCTTTTTGACCATTCAGTATGTTACTGGCTGTGGGTTTGTGATTTATGGCTTTTATTATTTTGTGGTATGTTCCTTCAATACCTAGTTAATTGAGAGTTTTTAACATGAAGGGATGTTGAATTTTGTTGAAGGTCTTTTCTGAATCTATTAAGATAATCTTGTGGTTTTTGTTTTTAGTTCTGTTTATGTGATGAATTGCATTTATTGATGTCTATATGTTGAAATTACCTTGCATCCCAGGGATGAAGCCTTGTTAATTGTGGTGGATAAGCTTTTCGATGCCAGTATTTTGTTGAGGATTTCTGCATTGATGTTAATCAAGGATATTGGCCTGAAGTTTTTCATGTGTTGTATCTCTGCCAGGTTTTGGTAACACATGATGCTGGCCTCATAGAATGAGTTAGGGAGGAGTCTCTCCTTTTCAATATTTTTGGAATAGTTTCAGTAGAAATGGTACCAGCTGTACTTTGTATCTATGGTATCATTCATCTGTGAGTCTGTCTGGTCCTGGCTTTTGTTTGTTTGTTTGTTTGTTTGTTTGTTTGTTTTTTGGTTGGTAGGCTACTTACTACTGCCTCAATTTGAGAACTTGTTATTGGTCTCTTCAGGGATACAATTTCTTCTTGGTTCAGTCTTGGGAGGGTGTATGTGTACAGGAATTTATCTATTTCTTCTAGTTTATGTGTATAAAAGTGTTTTTAATATTCTCTGTGGTTGCATTTCTGTGGGGTCAATGGTAATATCCCCCTTATCATTTCTAATTGTGTTTATTTGAATCTTCTCCCCTTTCTTCTTTATTAGTCTAGCTAGCAGTCTATTTTATTTTATTTATTTATTTTTTTAAAAAGCAGCTCCTGGATTTGTTGATCTTTTGAAGAGTTTTTCATGTGTCCATCTCCTTCATTCAGCTCTCCTCTTGATTACTTCTTGTCTTCTGCTAGCTTTGGGGTTTGTTTGCTCTTGGTTCTCTAGTTATTTTAGTTGTGATGTTGGGTTGTTAACTTGAGATCTTTCTAGCTTTCTGGTGTGGGTATTTTGTACTATAAATTTCCCTCTTAACAGTGCTTTAGCTGTGTCACAGAGATTCTGGTACATTTGTCTTTGTTTTCATTAGTTTCAAAGAACTTCTTGATTTCTGCCTTAATTTCATTACTTATCCAAAGGAGGATTTTATTCAGTTTCCATGTATTTGTGTGGCTTTGAATGAATTTCTTAATCTTGAGTTCTAATTTGTTTGCACTGTTCTTCAAGAGACTGTTATGATTTCAGTTATTTTACATTTGCTGAGGAGTGTTTTACTTCTGATTATATGATCAATTTTAGAGGAAGTGCTATGTAGCAATGAGAAGAATGTACATTCTGGTGTTTTGGGTGGAGATTTCTGTAGATATCTCTCACGTCCACTTGATCCAGAGCTGAGTTCAGGTCCTAAATATTTTTGTTAATTTTGTTATTGATGATCTGTCTAATACTATCAGTGGGGTGTAAAGTCACCCATTATTACTGTGTGGGAGTCTAAGTCTCTTTGAAGATCTCTAAGAATTTGCCTTATGAATCTGGATGTTCCTGTATTGGTTGCATTTATATTTAGGACAGTTAGATCTTCTTGTGGAATTGAACCCTTTACCATATGTAATGCCCTTCTTTGTCTTTTTTTTTTTTTTTTTTTCAATCTTTGCTGGTTTAAAGTCTGTTTTGTCAAAAACTAGGATTGTAAACCTTGCTTCTGTCTGTTTTCCATTTACTTGGTAAAATTTTGTCCACCCCTTTATTTTGATCCTATATGTGTCTCTGCATGTGAGATGGGTCTCTTGAAGATGGCATACCAATGAGTGTTGGTTCTTTATCCAGCTTGCCACTCTGTGTCTTGTAATTGGAGCATTCATTCCATTTACATTTAAGGTTAGTACTGTTATATGTGGATTTTTCTCCTGTCGTCACGATGCTAGCTAGTTATTTTGTAGACTTGTTTATGTGGTTGCTTCATAGTGTCCCTGGTCTGTATATTTCAGTGTGTTTTTGTAGTGGCTGGTAAATGGAGTCCACAGACTGACACTGCTTAGCTTCTTGGATTTAGCCCCCTTCTTTGGGATATGTATGGACCTCACACCTTGTCTGAGTGGCAGTTACCTTTGTCAGAGATTCCAGGTCTAGAGTGTGTAAAGCTCCCAGGTCTCTGTGTGTTTCTGAGCACCAGTTCTGCTGAGACTCCACACAGCTCTGTGTGTTGAAACCAAGGCCCTGGTGGAGTGGGCTCAGGAGCTGAGCTCCTGATCCATGGGTTGAAAAGGTCTATAGGAGATGCATATTACCCAGGGTCACACATTTACTCACCACTTCCCTTGGCTGGAGGTGGGGGTTCTCTTGGCTCCATGTTGCTCCTGAATGGGCCATCATCTTGTCCTTCTTTCCTTCATTCTCTGTGGGTTGAGTTGTTTCCTCAATCACTCCCAATGTGACTACCTAGATATTTCAGTTGAAGGTGCTGTATTTACTCAACCCTTTTCTTCCTCTTTATAAATGCCATGCACTATAGCTGCTTTTAATCAACCATCTTGATCCACCTCCCCCAAATTAGAGATTTTCAAAAGAGAACAAAGGATTTAAAGAATATGCTGAAGTCTACTGAAAACAGTGAGAAAAAAAGCAGAGATGACAAAAATATAAAGACATAATATGATCAATTAGAATAGAACTTGAGAGTGGGAATTTAATAACCTCTAGACATTTTGGTGCTTATGTATACAAATTCTGACTGTAAGTCCCAGCTTCAGACACAGGCCCTTATCAGTGTCTATCTATAATGCTCACATACATGCAACAATCAAGGTCAAAGGGTTAGGGCTGCATGAGGGCATATATGTAAAACTTATAGCTAGATAGGTGTCGGTATCAGACTCAATGTGTGTGCACTGTTTTAATTGAAGACCAGCATATTTGAGTTTTCCACATATGTGTCTCTGAAGTTCTCCAGATTTATGACCTTCACTCCTAGTGCAGTGTTATCCACCACCTCCCCTGATATGTCAGTAGCTATTTGCAGGTCCCTCACACACACAATATATTAGGAAATAATTTCTCCATTGTATACCTTGTTCCTATAAACCATAAGTAAATTTTTACCAGTAAGTAGAATCTGATAATTTTTGAAGATGCATTTTAATGATATTATTCAGGTATATCAAAAAAGGCAGCTTCTACCAAACACACACACACACACACACACACACACACACACACACACAAAGGATCTTATCTCAGGCCTATGTTAATTTCTCTCTAAAGGGTGGTAAACTTATAGAAGCTGTGAAGAGATCACCCAGTTACTGAACTGAATCTTATACACTTTTTGCACACTTGTTTGACACTGACCCTTTTACTGTAGAAAAAGTACATATTCTTGTACTTCTCTATGCTTTAGCAAGGTCTTTCAGGCTTTTTAACTGGGTAAGGCATGGTCCTCAAGGAGAAACTCTTTTACTGAAACCACCAAGCAACTCATTAGCTGAAAAACTTGTAGGTGGGTGTGCTCCAGGGTGCTAACAGATGGTTTAATTGGTTACAAAATACCAGAAGGCAATGTGCAGATTGACAGCATTTTTGTCCAAAATCCAGGGTAACTCTAGCTGTATGTAGGGAAGAAAACTGCTACCTGAATAGAATATATGATTTCAGGGAAAGTGGTCAGACTTCTATAACTCCAATTTATTCTTCATTGCTTCACTGTTAACATCAACCTGTAACATTATAGATGCATTTCTGGGATTTAAGGCTTATCCCTTGTTTATATTCAACTTTCCCTGGGAGTTTTAACAAGTTAAATATGAATGACTATTTAGGTCCTTTCCAATTAGCTACAGTCAGAGAAGTTTCTCCATTGACCCCAGATTCAGATCCTTTACTCTAAGCATACTAACCATAAATAATATGGAAAAATAACTAGGGATAAACAGCCAAATATAATTATGGTAAAACAGAATACTAGATTTATTCCCAACCACTAACTTAGGACAGATTTCTGTATTGTTTATGCATCTGTAGTAATGACAATTTAGTACCCTAAATCAATGTTTTCTCATTTATGACTAATTAGGAGGTGGGGTGGACAGTGACCATACTGGCAGACAGAAAATAGTGCTTCTGTTGCATGTTCAAGCCACTTCACAGAGGAGAACACTTAAATGCAAATTGACCAATACATTTTGTTCATACAGAAAATTTTTAACATTTCAGAAATGATTCATATATTTTACCTTGTCTTAAATTATATGGGGAATATTCAAGTGGTTTCCAATTCTGACACCCTCAATTCAAGCTCCTGGAACCAAGCCATTGCTGAATTATTATTTATTCCTTTATAATTTATTATTCTTAAGTACCTTCTAATGAGTTTCATTGATTTGTTCATTGTGCTTCTCATAAGGCAGGTTGGCCATCTGTCTCAGTATGTTGACATTCATATTGATTGTGAATAGCCTTCAATATCTTTCTTCATTTGGGTAGGGCTGATGAGCCTATTCTTAAATAAATATTTGAAAAGTAGATTTTTTTCTATTTTTATCTAGTTGTTTGGACACATATACACACATACACAATGCACAGAGACAGGAGGCTGCAATTAGGGTAGAAGCTATCTCAGGAAATACACAGATGGGTCATAATAATAATTACTGACTTTTTCTTAGTTCTTCCTAGGTTCTAGATATTATTATAAATGGTGTAAGTATAAACTAATTTACTAGTTCAAATAACCCTGAGGAATAAATGCTATTATTATTTTCGTTTTATATATGAGGAAAATAAAGCATAGAAAAGTTAATCTCAAGATCACACTCTGTTTTTCAGTCTTTAGCTAAAGGGTTTAAGAAACAAAAAATCAGAATGTAACTGAAGAACAAAAACTACTTCCCCTACCCCATCTGATTCATCTTTAAGAGAAAGACTGTGAGGAAAACCTAGCAGAACTTGATCTGACTTTACAACTTTCATACAGAAAAACAAAGGGACTATGTGGAGCTCTCGACTGGCTGAGGCTGTTGGAGTTGGCATCAGAAAGCGGAGAAGAACAGACTGGTCTAAGGAGATGTATGTACCTAAGATACTGGTTGAGGTGATTTAGCTATCACTAATAGCAATTAGGTTATGAATTTTGGAAGTGGAAGGTAAGAACAGAATTGAGCTGAAGAACAACCTACAAGCAAAGAACTGTGGCCAAACATTGAGGCATTTCTAAAGAGTCTATCAAGAACCAAGGGTGCACACAAAATCAAAAGATAGTCCCTGCTCTGATGATTCTCACACAAATTCAATAACACAAATCCTGAAAATAAACCATGTATACTTAGAAGAAATATATTTTAAAAACACCTCAGCTTACTCTAAATCAGCACATGGGCTCAGATTTTATCTATTGTCTTAAATTCATCTCAATACACTAAAATCTAACAATAATATTTGCCATCTCAAACTCCTACCTCTAAATCATCCCATTATTGATTTATTCATTGGACTACAGGAATAGGGCAGGCACCGAAAAGTCAGTCATCACTTATAAATCCTTCAAGACTTTGTAAAGTGCTTTCAAGTGGAGTATCTCATCATTGCCATCATAACAGTTAAAGCAGCTATTATTTTCCTGCTTTTGTAGTAAAAGAGATGGCAGTTAGAAAGAGAACTAAATCTCATGCTCTTTCTGCCAGTAGGCCTCTCCTAAACTCTTATCCTACACAGCAAACTGGTGAGTATGAGGCATTATTCCAAGAACACTGAGGCCCCACATTTCTATAATTGTTTTAACATATAATAGCTGACCACACAATATATGGTGAGATCAGGAAGTATAAGGAGTTGATTTCAGCGTGCACTCTTAATTTCCTTCTTATTGGACAATTTTACACCCAAAGAGCGGAAATAAAATTAGACTTCTGCTTTATATTTTAGTGTTCTCTTGGGGTATCAGATGCATTGGAAACATCAAATTCATTAAAAACTTATAAATTCCTTGCAAGTTCCAAATCACTGAGACAGTCATCAGCCCAAACTAACCTTTCCAATCACCAAATAGCAATCTACTATTTTTCCATTTTTATATTGAGTCTTGAATTTGCCATGTCAATTTTGAAAATGCATTTGACATCTGCATAATCTCTTTGTAAACTTGGTAAGATTTTGTCAGTTCAATCACAACTACTAGCTGCATCTTTAAAATCCAATTTATAACCTCACTAAATTTTACAGATAATTTATTCAACACACTGACAGCCACTTATGTAGGTGTTATTGATTATTACTTCATATACAGAACCATAATGGGCATTTGGTTCTCAAAGCTTACTGAGGAGTATTGTTTTAATAATCTCTGCATCTAATGAGGAAGTCCAGAGCTATCCAGTGATGTCTTATTGTTGTTGTCTTCAATCACAATAGAAGTTAGTAAGTTGAATTAGAATCTAGATATGCTGAATTTGAGTTAAATACTCCTGCCACTGTATTCCATAGCACTCTCACTAAATGTTCTTCTGAATGTCAATTTACTTAGCAGCTTACACATTTTTATTCAGCCTGCACACACTTTTCAGAGTTGTTATAAAAAAGAGATCAGATACCAATATCTTGCATTAGACATTACTTGGTTTCAGTTCTTTAACATAGGAATAGCCTGAAGAGCATTTTACTTTTCAGCATTGATCATGCATGGTGTTATTGTGACTGACTTAACCCATTTATGCTGGAGGTTGCAAATTTTTTTGAGAAAAATCAGACTTTGATGATGACCTCGAGCAGTAGGATATAAATAGCTCTCACAAGCTTAGCGTTCCAATAATGGAACACCAGGCATAAAAGGGTTAATTTGCCTGGTTCAAGTATCCAATTCAGCTCTGATTTCCAGGCCAAATCATCAGCCCAGAAGAAACTTTTTAAGACTGTAGTAATTCTAGAAAATTGTTCCAAGAATCAGCTGTGAGTGCTGCTAATACCAGAATTGTGCACCTTAGGCCCCAATCTATCAGGCTCCTATACATGCTGTTAAATTGGATTTCTTACTCCTTGACTGCTGTCCTTTCCTAACCTTGGGACTGCTCATTTTACCAAGAAAACAGTTGTTTATGAAATGTTATTTCAAGCCTTCTGCAAAGCCATCTACTCTACCCTAGACTTTTTCCAGAAAATTATGTAACCTTTATCTGATTGACGAACACTGCAAGTCCTGTAATAAGAATAAACCACTCATTACATAATAAATAATAAAACATAAATCAATGAAAGGTCCAACATGTTAGTAGAACTTGATTCTAAAGTATTCTAAATGGTAGTGTGATTTGAGTCATTAAGCCCATCTGGATCTCAGTTTCTATTTCTGTAAAATGCAGGAGTTGGGGCAGATAATATACGTTCTTTCTTTTTAATACGTTCTCTGATAACATAATTTTAAAACGCAAAAACTCTGGGCAAAGAAAATATAGTCAGCATTTTCACAGAGGGGTATATAAACATCATGAAACCACTTTTTTATTGTGGATATATATATATTTATATATATATAGTTACTTTAACAATTTTAAAATGTATAATTCAGTGGCATTAATTACATTCACAGTGTTGTACAATCATCACTTTTATCTGTTTCCAAAATATTTTTATTACTTCAAACAGAAACTTTGTAACCATTAAACAATAATTCCTTATTGATCTCATCACTCAGTCTTTGTGACCCCACGTCTACCTTCTGTCTCTACAATTTGCTTATTCTAGATATTTTTATCATATAAGTGGGATCATATATTTATTCTTTTGTAACATTAGCATAATGTTATCAAGAATCATCCATGTTATGTATCAAGAATCATCCATGTTATAATATGTATAATATGTATAAGAACTTTATTCCTTTTTATGGCTGAATAGTATTTTATGGTATGCATATACATTTTGCTTTTTCATTCAGCTGTTTATGGACATCTGGTTTGTTTCCACATTTTGGCTATTGTCAATAATGCTACAATGAACATTGGTATAAATTATCTGTTTAAGTCTCTTTCGTTTTTTTTTTTCATTTATTTTTGATGCATAGACCTAAAAGTAGAAATACTAGGTCATATAATTCTATGTTTATCTTTATGACAAACTATCAAACTGTATTCCACAGCCACTTTACCATTTTCCATTCCTATCAGCAATGCATGAAAGTTTCAATTTTTCTATAGCCTCATCAAACTTGTATTGTCCATTAAGATATCTATATATATATAGATATATAGATATATATGTATTTATATAGAGAGAAAGTTGGTCTAAGAATTAGCTCTGAGTGCTATATAATATATATATAATATGTATTTTTAATGGACAATATTATATATAATATTCATTCTAGTTAAAGTCATATCTTATTGTGGTTGTGATTTTCATTTCCCTAGTGACTTTGGAGCCTTTTATCATGTGCTTATTGACTGTTTGTATATCTTCTCTTAAAATATATTTATTCAAGTATTTGGCTTATTTTTTCATTGGGTTGTTTGTGTTTCTTTGTTGTTGTTGAGTTGTAGGAGTTGTAGGAGTTTCCACTCAAAATGCACCTGTTAAAACCCTAACCCTCAATGTAACTGCATTTGTAGACAGGACACTTAAAGAGATAATTAAGGTTAAATAAGATGATAAGGGTGGGATTTTAATCCAATGTGATTAGTCTTCTTATAAGCAGAGGAAGAAACACCAGGAATGCACATGCACAGACGAAAGGCTATATGAAGACACAGTCAGAAGGTGGCCATCTACAAGCCAAAGAGAGTCCTCTGGAAACAAACAAACAAACAAACAAAAAAACAAAGGGAAAGCTTTCAGTCTCATTCCAATCATGTTAGGGAGCTTCCCTTCTATTCTTAGTTTTCTAAATATTTTTATTATAAAAGGATGTTTGAATTTCTCAAATGGATTTTCTATGTCAATTGAGATAATAATGTTGTTTCTTCTATTTGTTCTACTAAGGCAGCAAATTGCATTCATTGATTTTATGATGAGTTGTCCTTGCATTCCTAGGATACTTCCCACTTGTCTATGGTGTATAACAATTTTAATATGCTACTCTATTTGTCTTGCTATATTGTTGAGAGTGATTGAATCTATATTCATAAGGAATATTGATCCATAATTTTCTTTTCTTGTGATGTCACTTTTTATCTTTGGATCATGGTAACTCTAGCTTCATAAGATAAGAATTATTATCCCCTCTTATATTTTTTTTTGGAAGAGTTTAGAATAATTGGTGTTAATTCTTTAAATGTTCAGTAGAATTCACCAAAGAACCCATCTGGTCCTGAATTTTCTTGGAATAGGGTTGATTAATAAATCAATCTCTTCTTATGGGACTGTTGAAATTTTCTATTTCTTCTTGAGTCAGTTTGGATAATTTATGTGTTTCTAGAAATTTATCCATTTCATCTACAAAATCTAAATTGGCAACAAAAAATTATTTATATATTATTTTATAATTCTTATTTTTCTCTAAGGTCAGTATTAATATCCCCACTTTCATTAGTAATTTTATTTATTTGTATTTTCTCTCCTTTTACACTTCTCACTCTGGCTAAACTTCTTCCAGTTTGGTTGATCTTTCCAAAAAACTGCATTTGATTTGATCCATTGATTTTCTCTATTATTTTTCTATTCTCTGTTTAGTTTAACTTCACTCTCATCTTTATTATTTTCTTCCTTCTGCTAGATTGGCATTAAGTTTGCTTATAACTTTATAGTTCTTCAAGGTATAAAGTTAGGTTATTGAGGATACTTTTCTTATTTTTTTAATGTAGGCATTAAGAGCTATCAATTTCCCACTGAGCACTGCCTTTAAGGCATTCTATGAGTTTTGGTATGTTGTGCTTTTATTTTCATTGTCTCTAAGTATTTTTTAATTTATTTTTTGACTTATGTTTTGACACATTGATTGCTTACAAGAGTATTGTTTAATCTGCATGTGTCTATGACTTTTCTAGTTTTCCTTCTGTTATTGATTTCTAGCTTCATTCCATTGTGTTTGCAGGATACTTTGTGTGATTTCAATCTGTTCAAGTTGTGGAGATTGGTTTGTGGCCTAACATAAGATCTATCATTGAAATACTTTATGTTCCCTGGAGAAAAATATGTATTTATTCATTGTGTGAAGTATTATATATGTTCCTGTTAGATTTAGCTGGAGCAGTAATATAAAAATTTTCCATTTCCATACTGATTCTCTCCCTTTGTTCTATCCATTATTGAAAGTAGGGTGTTGAATTCTCCAATCAATTTTATAGAACGATCTTTTCTCCTTTCAATTCTATCAATGTATTTTTCATATATTTAGTGGCTTTGTTTTCTGTGCATATATTGATATTTTTATCTTTTTTATATATTGACCCATATTGTCTTTGTTGTTTCTTGTTATAGGTTTGATGTAAAGTTTGTATGTTTCTGATATTAGTATAGCAACTCTATATTTTGAGTTAGTATATTTTTGTGTTAGTATAGCAACTATATTTTGTGGTTACTACTTTTATGAAATATCTTCTTCATCCTTTAACTTTCAAATATTTTACTTCTTTGAATCTAAAGTGAGTCTCTTGTAGGCATCACACAGGCTTTTTCATTTTTGTTTTGTGCCTGTGTGTTTTAATCCATCTGCCAATCTCTGACTCATGATTAGAGGGTTTAATTTATTTATACAAAAAGTAATGACTGATAAAAATAACTAAATAACTTATGAATGCCACTTTGCCATTTGTTTCCTCCATGTCTTATACATTTTTGCCTCATTTCTTTCATTAATGCCTACTTTTAAGTTGATTTTTTATAGAGAATCATTTCTTATTCATTCCACATTTTCCATTCTGTACATTTTTTAGAGATGTTCTTTTGGTGTACTGTGGAGATTATATTTAGCATCATAAATTATTAACAATCTAGTTCAAGTTGATTTCAAATTAACTTCATTAACATAAAAAATTACTCCTATATTGCTCCATCCCCCACTTTATGTTGTTTTTGTCATAATTTACCTCTTTATATGTTATGTGCCAAATAACAGTCCAACAGCCATTTTAGGTCTATTTTACACATTTTTCGTTTTAAATTCTATAGTGAATAAAAAATTGGGCCAGGAGCTGTGGCTCATGCCTGTAATCCCAGCATTTGGGGAGGCCGAGGCAAGTGGATCATCTGAGATCAGGGGTTTGAGACCAGTATGGCCAACATGGCGAAACCCCGTCTCTACTAAAAATACAAAAAATTAGCCAGACACGGTGGTGGGAGCACCTGTAATCCCAGCTACTCAGGAGGCTGAGCAGGGAGAGTTGACTGAACCCGGGAGGCAGAGGTTGCAGTGAGCTGAGATCACATCATTGCACTCCAGCCTGGGCAACAACTACAAAACTCCATCTCAAAAAATAAAAAAGAATTATAAACATACAACAATTCTTTCATATTTGCTCATATAGCTACTTTTATGGTTATATTTCTATCATTATTTGGCTCCAAGTTACTGATTAATATTCTAACATTTCAATCTGAAGGACTCTATTTAGCATTTCCCGTAGGGCAGGTCTAGTGGCATAAACTTACTCAGCTCTTCTTTACCTGCAGAAGTCTTAATTTATTGTTCATTATCGAAGGGAGATTTTGCTCGATATGAAATTCTTGCTTAACATTTTTTTCTTTTCTTTCAGTACTTTACATATGTCATTCGATTGCCATCTGGCCATCATGGTTTCTGATGAGACATTGGCTGATAATTGGTGAAGATCCCATGTCTGTGATCAGTCACTTTTCTCTTGCTAGTTTCAAGATTCTCTCCTTGTGAAATGTTTATCACTAAGAATTATTCGAGTTTATGCTTTTTGGCATTCATTGTACCTCTTGGATATGTAAATTAAAGTATTTTATAATATTTGGGAAATATAGACTATCATTTTTTTCAAATATTATTTCTTCCCTTTCTGTCTACTCCTTCTAGAAATAAGATAGTACATATACTTGATTGTAGACTAGGACACATCTTTCTGTTCATTTTAAAATTCTTTTTCTCTTTGCTCCTTAAACTATGAAGAAAACTTAAAAACATTCATAATCTAGCACAGGAGTAAGAACTTTCAACAGCTTAATGTAGTCTATATATTACATTTGCTTGTGTGTGTGTTTGCAACAAATCTGGGATCCAACTGTATATAGTAGTCTCACATATTTTATTGTGAAAGCATATGCACCATTGTAATAGTTATGATAATCAGGACTATAAAAGTTTTGCATAGTTTATTATCATAAAGATGTACCATGATGTATTTATGATTTGGTTGTCTTTTTCCTGTGATGAGTATAATTCTTATAAGTCTTTGTATATAGTTATGTTAGTTCTATAAAATAAATTATCAATGTAATTAATCAAAGTGGAAAATATAAAACATCTCTTCCTAAAGTTTTTACCAATATATATGTTTCCCTAGCAGTATGAGTATGCTTAAAAGCTAAATTTTATATCAGCAATAATTTGCATTTGTAGGGCACTTGGCAATTTGTAAATTATAATCACGTATCGATCCTTTTAAATATGCTAAGAGGTAAGCATAAAAATGTCATTATCCTAATTTTACAAGTGAGGAAACTGAAAATCAGAGATATAATATGATTTGTCCAAATGTAGACTAAGTTAGTAATTTTAGTTGTCAGATTAAAGACTTCCAAAATTTAGTTTATTTAGTGGCATATTTCTATTTAATATGAGCATGCAAGTTATGGATAAAAATAGAGATGATTCATAGGAATAGGTGACTATGAAAAGATGACACATTTAGTAAATCTAATGTCATGGAACTAAAATATGTGAAAAGTGGTTATCATGGTTGAAACAAGCTAGTGACTGGATTACATAGTACTGGCATTTCCAAATATTCTCTTCTAAAAGAATTAGATACAAAATTATTCTGGTGATTACAAAACGCTTATGAATTTAAAGTAGTTTTAAAATGGATGAAGAAAACTAACCACTGCCATGACTCACAGAACTTAATTATGTTCCACGTTGATTTACTAAAAAAATGTGATGGTGGGGAAAGAGTAGGCTTTATAAACACTAATGTAGGGTAACAGCCCATTATAGTGATTGTTAGTGTCTCAATATTGCACTGTGTTCTGAGAGCAGACATTATATGATTTCTATTCTTTTTAATTTGTTAAGTGTGTTCTATGGCCCAGAATGTGGTGTATCTTGGCAGATGTTCCATGTGAACTTGAGAAAAATGTGTTTTCTACTGTTGCTGGATGAAATATTCTATGAATGTGAATTGTATCCAGTTGATTGGTTGAAAGTGTTGTTGAGTCCAACTATGTCCTTACTTATTTTCTGCCTGCTATGTCCGTATATTTGCCTATTATTTTCCTATTTGAGCATTTTATATGAGATTCAATTTTCTCTCTTTTATCAACACATCTATTATAGTTCATTTTTTTAGTGGCTGCAGTAGAGTTTACAATATATATGAGCAATTAATCTAAGCTTTCTTTCAAATAATGCTGTACCGCTTCACAGGTAATTGAGGATTTTACAACAAAAGAATCCTAATTCTTCCCTCCTATCCCTCCTATTATTATCATTTATTCCCTAACATAAAAACATACATAAGCATATATGTATGCACATGTATATATACACACATATAAAACACATGCATGATCAAAAATATTTCACAAACTTCATCTGTTAGACCAATTAAAAAGAAAAACAAAAATTTTGATTTCACCCTTGCTTATTTCTTCTTCAATATTCTTTATTTCTTCACGTAGAACCAACTTTCTGACCCATATTTTCCTTCTCTCTCAAGAACTTTAGACGTTTCTTAAAAGGCAGCTTTACTGAAAAATATTTTTTCTCAATGCTGTTTGAGAAAGTTTATTTCCTTTTCACTTTTGTAGAATAATTTCACAGGATACAACATTCAAAATTCTAACTTGGTGGTGTCTTAAATTACTTTTCTTTCAACACTTTATTGCATTCCACTTTCCTTTTGTTTACCAGGTTTCTGATAAGTTGAATGTAACTCTTACCTTTGCTCTCCTACAGGTAAGGTGATTTTCCTTGTGGCTTCTTTTAAGATTTTTCTTTATATTTGGTTTTTAGTAGCTTGTAAATGATATGCCTCAGTGAGTTTTTATGGCATTTATCCTGCTTGGTATTCTCTGAGAGTTTTAGGTTTGTCCTTTGAAAATTCATATTAATTTGGAAAAGTTCTCAGTCACTGTTCCAAATATATCTTCTGTTTCATTTTTCTCCTTCGGGTATTCCCATTATGTGTACATTACAGCATTTGTAGTTGTAATATCTAAGAACACAATTCCTACATATTCTGTTCTATTTCTTTCAGTCCTTATTCTCTCTGCTTTTTAGTTTTGAAGATTTCTATTTATATATATTCAAGTTCAGAGATTCTCTCTCCAGGTATGTCTAGTCTGCTAATAAGTCCATCAAAGGTATTTTTCATTTCTGTTACAGTGTTTTTGATCTCTAGCATTTCTTTTTTGTTATTTCTTAGGCTTTCTATCTCTCTGCTAAATTGCTCATATCTCCTTACATGGCGTCTATTTGATTTATTAGAGTTCTTACTGTATTAATTATAGATGTTTTATATTTCCTACCTCATAATTCTTATATTTCTGCCATATCTGGTTCTGATGCAAGCTCTGTATCTTCAAACTGTATGTTTGCTTTTTTGTTTGTTTGTTTTGGGCTTTTAGTATGCCCTTGACATAATGTTTTGGGTAAAAAAGAACTGCTGTAATCGAAATTTCATAATATTTTGATTAGATGTTGGAGGAGAGGCATCCTAGAGTTTCATGGTTATGTTTTATTCTCTTAGTAAATTTATGCCTCTGGGCTTTGAACTTCACAAATGTTTCTAAGTTTTTTTTTTCCTTCCCTCTTAGGTGAAATAGGATAGTTAAAGTGAGATGGAGTTGGGCATTTCCCTTCAACCACATGTAAAAGCTGGCTATGGGCTGGCTATGATTTGGTACTTCCATTTCCCCAGATCAGTTAGATTGATAAATCCACAAAAGATTAAGCTCTGATTAACTAGTTTCTCCTGAGGGCAGGCCTTGTTAGGAACAGAGAGCCCAGGCATATTTTAAAATGATTATTTTCCATGAGACGACTTGTTTTCAGCTTTTATTTTGAGAACGAAGTCAAGCTATTGGAGGTAAAACTTAGAAAAGTGTGGAACACCCCTGTGACTAGATGTTTCTGGAATTTTTAAGTCTAAGGCTTCACAACTAGCTGAAAACTGAAAAACTTCAGTGTTTCACCAATTACAATTCAGGTTTTTCGACCCAGGCACTGATTCTTGTGGCGGTTTCTGCTCTGGTATGTTGTGATTCTCAGTATCCTCTTGTATATTTCTCCAATTTGGGGGAGGGTGGCAAGACTTGTGACCTCATATCTCTTATGGGTCTAAGAAGAGTTCTTGGTTTTTCACTTTTATTTTTATTTCAGATTTTTACATGTTAGGATGAAGTGGTAATTTCCAGCCTCTTTAGATACACAACTGGAAATCAAAGAGGATGATACATATTTTCATGCAAGCAAATGTCACTTCTTTTTCAAATTCAAAAAATTGGTGAACAAGATTTACTTAGAGAAATCATTTTGTACTAAAAAGAGTAGACAATATAGCAAAATTATGACACTATTCAAACTGCCACAAATAAAAAGCTACTCAGGGAAAATTTAACCAAAGAAATGAAAGACTTCTGTGTAAAAAAACCATTAAGATATAATGAACAACAAATAAGGTGATCTGAATAAATTGAGAAGTGTTATTGGACATCATGAAAATATTTTTAAAACGTAAAATTGTTACAATTTAATCTATGAATCTAGACAATACAAAATAAAACTTTTAGTTGGATTGTTTTAGAAATTTGATAGCATACTCTAAAATATATATGGATTAATCATGGCTCGCAAGAGCTAACTTTGGAGAAGACAAAAAAAGATTAGAGATTTTGTGTAAAGATATTAGCATATCTTAATAGAAAGTAACAGAGGTATTGATAAAAGAATAAGTCATGTGGGTCAATGGAGAAAAAGCCTATTGGAGGACCCAGGTATATATTAGGATTTGAAATACAATAATGTTAAAAGGAAAATCCAAACAAAATTAATGTATAACAGAGTTACAAAAATATGTTAATTAAATAGAGAAAAACAAAATTAAGTCTAACCAAACAAAAAACACATCTAATACAACATATAAAGGTAAAGCCTAAATAGATTTAAAAAACCTGAATGATAAGTTGTAAAGTAAAAGGGGAAGAAGGGTATGATATTTTAACAATAAATATACTGAGATAAAATTTAACAAAATGAATTGCACCTATTGACAAATGTGAGATTATGTTGAATATTTCCATCAACTCAAACACATCTCCTTTGTGTTTCTTCCAGTCAATACCCTTCCACCCGTGGTCCAAGATAATTATTGATATGCTTTCTATAACTAAACACTACATTTGCCTTTTCTAGGGCTTTATATACATGGAAAGATATGGTGTTTACTCTTTAATGTCTAATTTCGTTCACTCAGAACAATAGTATTGAGATTTATCTATGTACTTTTGAGTATCAGCACATCATTCATTTCTATTGTGACTATTTATACAGATGTATCAGAATTTGTGTACTTATTCAATTATTTTTCATTGGTTTTCATTTTTCAATTTATGACAAATTCATACAAGTAAGCTATGGATACAACTGTCCAAGTCTTTGTGTAGACATTTTGCCTTTTTTTTGATACGGAGTCTCACTCTGTTGCCCAGGCTGGAGTGCAACGGTGCAATCTCAGCTCACTACAACCTCTGCTTCGAGGGTTCAAGGAATTCTCCTGCCTCAGCCCACTCAGTGGCTGGGATTACAGGCGTGCACCACCACATCTGGCTAACTTTTGTATTTTCAGTAGAGACGGGTTGCACCATGTTGGTCAGGCTGGTCTCAAACTCCTGACCTCGTGATCTGCCCACCTCGGCCTCCCAAAGTGCTGGGATTATAGGTGTGAGCCATGGTGCCCAGCTGCCTTTTTATTTATCTTATTTAAATAGATAATAGTACAGCTATATCATATAAGTGAGGTAAATTATACAACAGACTGTGAAATATTTTCTAAAGTGATTTTACCTTAGTTAACTACATTTGGAATTGTCAGTCTTTCATTTTAGCCATGGTAGTGAGGATATGGCAGTAACTCATGGTATATTAATTTCTACTCCTGGATAACCTGCATTTGAGCATGTTGTATTATCATTTCCTATATTGGGTGATTATATTTCCTAAGAGTTGATTAATTGTTTTAAAGCATATGTTCATGAGGAGTACTGTCTTACATTTTGTATATTTTTTACTGTGTGTTTTCTTGATTTATTTTCTTGTATTTTATTTGGTTTTAGATTTTGGAAAATATTGAGCTCCTAAAATGAGTTAGTAACTTTTTATTCCTCATTTTCTGAATGATTTACTGAAAAATTATAATTCTTAATTTAAAATATATTGATAGGACTGATTAGTGAAATTGTGTGATTTTAAATTTTTGTGTCTGTGTGTGTGTTTTTTTTTTTACTTTAGGTGCAATTTATTCAATTCATTTAAGGCTATTCTGATGATTCATTTCTTCTTGAGAAAGCCTTGAAGTTGTGATTTTCAAGGAAAATCTTTTATTCTTTTATTATTATTGTAGTATTTGTAAGACTCTTAGTGATGTCTCTTCATTCTTAATATTGTATCTATTTCTCTTTTTTCTTTGTAATTCTCGACAAGAAAAATTATCAATTTTATTAATATTTTTAATGAATCAACTTTTGAGCCATTTATTCTATTTATTATATGTTTTCTCTTTTTACTTGTTTCTGCTATTATCTTCATAATTTTCTTAATTATACTGTCTTTGATTATAATTTGACTTTTTCTAGCTTCTTAAATCAGAAAACTAGATTATTATTTATATTCTTTGCTTTTTTCCTAATGAAAGTATTAATGCTATACATTTCTTTCTAATTACTACTTTAGAATTATTGCAAAAAGATTATGTTTTGCTTTGTTTTGGTTTTGTTACAGTTATATATGTTTACATTTATTTATGTTGCCAAACATAAAATTTTGAAATACTTTCCTCCATGATTTTGATCTTTTTTAGTTTGGATACAGTGTTCTATAAATATTGATTAGACTGAGTTGGTTTATATTGTTATTCAAGTCTACTATTCCTTATCAATTTTAATTATATATTATATATTTACCTTATTAATTTTAATTTGCTTAAATGTACCACCAATTACTGAGAAATAAATATTGAAATACCCAAATGCAATCACTAATTTGCCTCTTTTTAAATTTCTGTTTTAGTACATGTTTCATGTGTTTGGAACTGGTCTATAATTTTGTGAATATAAATTTGGATTATGTAATTTTATAAATTGTTTATCACTTAAGTATCTGTCTTTTTCATTGTAATATTTATTTTCCTGAAGTCTACTGTTTAAGATTAAAATATCAACTTTAGCTTTCTTTTTTTTTTTTTTCCCGAGACGGAGTCTCGCTCTGTCTCCCAGGCTGGAGTGCAGTGGCCGGATCTTAGCTCACTGCAAGCTCCGCCTCCCAGGTTTACACCAGTCTTCTGCCTTAGCCTCCCGAGTAGCTGGGACTACAGGCCCCCGCCACCTCGCCTGGCTAGTTTTTTGTATTTTTTTCAGTAGAGACGGGGTTTCACCGTGTTAGCTAGGATGGTCTCCATCTCCTGATCTCGTGATCCGCCTGTCTCGGCCTACCAAAGTGCTGGGATTACAGGCTTGAGTCAACTTTAGCTTTCTTATGATGACGCATTATATGATACATCTTTTTCCATTTTCTTTTGAACATGTGGTAGTTTAAACAATGACTCTCAAAATATTTCCTAATATCTGGAATCTGTGAATATGATATCTTCCTCACATTGTAAAAGGGAATTTGCAGATTTTACTAAGTTAAGGATCTTGAAATGGGAGATTATCCTGGATTGTTAAGGTCAGTCTAATGTAATCACAAGATCCCGAATATGAGGGACAGAGAATCAAATTTAGAAAAAAAGATTTGATGATAGAACCAGATATTGAAGTGATGTGTTTTTTACAGGGTGAAAGGAATCATAAACAAGAATTGCAGGGGGAATCTAGTCACTGGATACAGGAAAGATAGAGAAAGATGTTTTCAATAAAAATTCAAGCTAAATTTGGAAATAAAAAATAAATGGAAGTGATGATATTGCCAATAAGTTATTTCATTAAATGATTTAGTGGTGGTTGTTAAAATTAAGTTTTTTCATTTAATGAAAGTAGTATATGGAAAACAGTTCCAGAGAATAAATTTACATGCCTAAATCTGACATAGAGAAACATCTAAAAATATGAAGATCTTCTACAAATCAAAAATAAAAGGAAATAATGTCATTGACAAACAATGGTGAGCAAAACTCGAAACCTTCAGATATAGGAAAACATAATAAAAACGTTAAAGAACACATGAAGAGGAGGTCAAAATTAATGTTATCAGGGACACTGGACTTAAAATAGCAAAACGCTATTATGGCTATTAAACTTTATTTAATACAAAGATTATATTTTATGTAAACTTTTATATATAATTCATACAATATAAAATTGTAATTTAGTATAATTTAGAAACTTGATATTATGAACTTGTGATAGTGATGTAGAATATGTGACAGTGATGTAATTCCCACACATGAAGTTTGGGAAGTAAAAAAATTGGCATCACCATTCTGGAGAGAAATATGGCACTAATTAGTCAAACTAGATATTCTGTGTCTGTATGTGTATCCCAAAGAATTTCTTACACAGGCCCATAAGTGTACATGCACAAAGATAGGTACATAGTTTGGTTCTGCTGCAATGATGGGGGATTTTGAATGCAACATATATTGGACGAACATCATGGAGTTTCTACTCAATGATTAGAATATTGGACTACATATACACATTGGAAAATAGATGCATCTCACAAACATACTCTATGTTGTTTAAGTAAGAAACAGAATAAGGCACACAATGTATTTAAATTAAAATACATGTATACCTAATAATAGCATGAATTTTAGAGTGAGCTATACAAAAATAAACATATACTTAATAGCATTAAGATAATTGTCTTCAAGATGAGCTAGTAGATGAGAAGGTGAATCAAGTGGTATTAAAAACAGTATTTCCTCACATACCTTATTCATAGATGATCACTTCATACAGTTCTAATCGATGGTGGAAAGCTTCTTAAAAGAAAGCACAGTAAAACATGACATGCTTTCTGCAATTTGGCACTCTTTCTCACCGATTGGAATATAGATGAAATGCCTAGGATCTTAGCAGTTATTGTTTTTTCTCAGTAAAGAGAACAGCAGTGACATTTGATATCTTTGTGCAATTGAACTAAACCAGAAATCTCGTTCCTTGCTAATTGTAGCAAACACAGTCTTTTCTGAAGAAACATCAAACTAAGGTAGACTGAAACACTTCTTGTAAAGCTGGAGTCCAAGATTAGGATATAGGAAGAACTGGAATTGCTGAGCTCTGATAATTTTATTTTATTGTTTAGCTTGCTATTACAACAAAATGAGCCTGTGAATGTTTATACACTGTTGGTAAGAATGTAAATTAGTTCATTCTCTATGAAAAACAGTATGGTGATATCTCAAAGAAATAAAAATAGAACTGTCGTCTGACCCAGAAATCCCACTACTGGGTGTTTACCCAAAGGAAAACAAATCATTACCTTAAAAAGACACCTGCACTCATATGTGTATTATAGCACTATTTACAATAGCAAAGTCATGGAACCTACCTAAGTATCCATCAGTAGTTCATTGGATAAAAGAGAATGTGGTTTATGTACACCATGGAATATTACACAGCCATAAAAAGAAAGAAATCATGTCCTTTGCAGCAACATGGGTGGAGCTGGAGGCCATTATCCTAAGTGAATTAACTCAGAAACAGAAAGGCAAATACCACATTTTCTCAATCAAAAGTGAGAGCCAAACAATGGTCATACATAAAGATGGAAATAATAGACACTGGGTTCTCCAAAATGGAGGAGAAGGGAACACGGGTAAGACTTACCTATGAGGTAGAGTATTCACTATTTGAGTAATGGGTACACTAGAAGTCCAGTCCCCCCCAGTACACAACACACTCTTGTGACAAACATATACATGTACCCCTGAATCTAAAATGAAACAAATTTTTAAAAAGCTATGCAGGTAGCAGTGGAAAGAGCACAAGTTTTGGAGACATCAGCTGTGAGTTCAAGTTGTCCTCAGTTGCTGGCTGTGTAACCCAGTGATGTAAATGCCTTTTGCCTCAGTATCTCTGTCCTTAATAGGAAAATATTATAACTTTACATTTTTGAAATTTAATAGACATAATGCATTTACAATTCCAGACATTTATTTTATCCTTAAATTTTACTTTCTCTCCTTTTGAGCAAATAACTTTAGTTGTATCAGGGAAACAATTTTCAAAGGCCCAAAAACAATTTGCCTTTGCACCTGGAAAGTGGCCTCAGGTTAGTTATCTAACTTAGGATTCAGGCTGACAGTGATGCAATGATCCTTTTCAAATTGTGCTGTAGAAGTAAAATCACCATATGTCATCACAGATGGCATACTGGCAGGAGAGAGCTGTGATATTTCAGATGACAAAATAGAGTCAAAAACACTTTAAAAGGTTAACAAGAGGGTCATGAAATGTAATCTAACCAAATTATATATAAAACATTTCTGATTTGGGTTTTACAAAGCAGCCATACAAAATTGGGAAGAAGGATTTATTTGAAAAGTTCTGATATAAAAGGTCAACATTTTTATTGCCCATGATATGAGTTTAAAATAAGAAAATGACACTGAAGAGGTAGTGAGTTCAAGGTGGTTAGTCAAACCTACAGTGTCTATTTCTCTTTGCTCCAAGGATATTATAAAATGAAAAAAAAAATAAACTCATAAAAACAAATGATACAGGAGATAGACTGTGTGGATGAGAAATTTCTACCTATTTATGGATAAAGTAAGTCCAGGAAGCCAGAGTTCAGTACTCAGAAGTGACAACTGTAGTAGAGAAGAGAGTGTCTCTATATCTGCCTAGCAGCCTAGTAGAATCCTTAAAATGGCAGCACAAAGAGAGAGAGGGAGAGGGAGAATGGTAGCTGTAATAGGGGCTTGTTGGAATGGCTGAATATTGAATTACTTTGCCAGTCTCATTCTTACATTCTTATCTTACCACCACCATTTTCTCACCTATCCATCAAGTAAGATAGAATAGATTCACAACATTTTTATGCCATATATTTAGAAATTAGGGATAGCCTTCAAAAAAAAAAATAGCATATCTTAAAAAAAATTGGAACTGGAAGAGAGGGCTTTAGATTTCTAGACAAAGATATGCCCAAGCTGGAATTTGCACCAGTCTAGAGATGAAATCTCTACTTTTGACTTTTAAACAAATATTTTTAGCTTCAAACCTAATGTAACTTCCAAGAAAACAGAATAAAAATTTCTTACAAGAGTCTCTTGAGAGAAAAAGCACAATTTCATAGACAGAATAGAATAGGTATAAATAAGCAGTTAGCTTAAAAATAAATCAATATCAAAGATAGAAATGTTATAAAGTGAAGATTCGGGGGGCGGAGCAAGATGGCTGAATAGGAACAGCTCCAGTCTCCAACTCCCAGCGCGAGCGACACAGAAGACCGGCGATTTCTGCATTTTCAACTGAGGTCCTCGGTTCATCTCACTAGGGAGTGCCGGACAATGGGTGCTGGTCAGCTGCTGCAGCCCGACCAGCGAGAGCTGAAGCAGGGCGAGGCATCCCCTCACGTGGGAAGCACAAGGGGGAAGGGAATCCCTTTTCCTAGCCAGGGGAACTGAGACACACAACACCTGGAAAATCGGGTAACTCCCACCCCAATACTGTGCTTTAAGGAAACAGGCACACCAGGAGATTATATCCCACACCTGGCCCGGAGGGTCCCACGCCCACGGAGCCTCCCTCATTGCTAGCACAGCAGTCTGCGATCTAACCCCAAGGCAGCAGCGAGGCTGGGGGAGGGGCACCCGCCATTGCTGAGGCTTAAGTAGGTAAACAAACCCCTGGGAAGCTGGAACTGGGTGGAGCTCACAGCAGCTCAAGGAAACCTGCCTGTCTCTGTAGACTCCACCTCTGGGGACAGGGCACAGCTAAACAACAACAACAAAAAGCAGCAGAAACCTCTGCAGATGCAAATGACTCTGACAGCTTTGAAGAGAGCGGTGGATCTCCCAACACGGAGGTTGAGATCTGAGAAGGGATAGACTGCCTGCTCAAGTGGGTCCCTGACCCCTGAGTAGCCTAACTGGGAGACATTCCCCACCAGGGGCAGTCTGACACCCCACACCTCACAGGGTGGAGTACACCCCTGAGAGGAAGCTTCCAAAGTAAGAATCAGACAGATACACTCGCTGTTCAGCAATATTCTATCTTCTGCAGCCTCTGCTGCTGATACCCAGGCAAACAGGGTCTGGAGTGGACCTCAAGCAATCTCCAACAGACCTACAGCTGAGGGTCCTGACTGTTAGGAGGAAAACCATCAAACAGGAAGGACACCTACACCAAAACCCCATCAGTACGTCACCATCATCAAAGACCAGAGGCAGATAAAACCACAAAGATGGGGAAAAAGCAGGGCAGAAAAGCTGGAAATTCAAAAAATAAGAAGGCATCTCCCCCTGCAAAGGAGCGCAGCTCATCGCCAGCAACGGATCAAATCGTGATGGAGAATGACTTTGATGAGATGAGAGAAGAAGGCTTCAGTGCATCAAACTTCTCAGAGCTAAAGGAGGAATTACGTACCCAGCGCAAAGAAACTAAAAATCTTGAAAAAAGAGTGGAAGAATTGATAGCTAGAGTAATTAATGCAGAGAAGCTCATAAACGAAATGAAAGAGATGCAAACCATGACACGAGAAATACGTGACAAACGCACAAGCTTCAGTAACGTACTCAATCAACTGGAAGAAAGAGTATCAGTGATTGAGGATCAAATGAATGAAATGAAGCGAGAAGAGAAACCAAAAGAAAAAAGAAGAAAAAGAAATGAACAAAGCCTGCAAGAAGTATGGGATTATGTAAAAAGACCAAATCTACGTCTGATTGGGGTGCCTGAAAGTGAGGGGGAAAATGGAACCAAGTTGGAAAACATTCTTCAGGATATCATCCAGGAGAACTTCCCCAACCTAGTAGGGCAGGCCAACATTCAAATCCAGGAAATACAGAGAACGCCACAAAGATACTCCTCGAGAAGAGCAACTCCAAGACACATAATTGCCAGATTCACCGAACTTGAAATGAAGGAAAAAATCTTAAGGGCAGCCAGAGAGAAAGGTCGGGTTACCCACAAAGGGAAGCCCATCAGACTAACAGCAGATCTCTCGGCAGAAACTCTCCAAGCCAGAAGAGAGTGGGGGCCAATATTCAACATTCTTAAAGAAAAGAATTTTAAACCCAGAATTTCATATCCAGCCAAACTAAGTTTCATAAGTGAAGGAGAAATAAAATCCTTCACAGATAAGCAAATGCTTAGAGATTTTGTCACCACCAGGCCTGCCTTACAAGAGACACTGAAGGAAGCACTAAACATGCAAAGGAACAATCAGTACCAGCTATTGCAAAAACATGCCAAAATGTAAAGACCATCGAGGCTAGGAAGAAACTGCATCAACTAACGAGCAAAATAACCAGTTAATATCATAATGGCAGGATCAAGTTCACACATAACAATATTAACCTTAAATGTAAATGGACTAAATGCTCCAATTAAAAGACACAGACTGGCAAACTGGATAAAGAGTCAAGACCCATCAGTCTGCTGTATTCAGGAGACCCATCTCACATGCAGAGACATACATAGGCTCAAAATAAAGGGATGGAGGAAGATCTACCAAGCAAATGGAGAAAAAAAAAAGCAGGAGTTGCAATACTAGTCTCTGATAAAACAGACTTTAAACCATCAAAGATCAAAAGAGACAAGAAGGCCATTACATAATGGTAAAGGGATCAATTCAACAGGAAGAGCTAACTATCCTCAATATATATGCACCCAATACAGGAGCACCCAGATTCATAAAGCAAGTCCTTAGAGACTTACAAAGAGACTTAGACTCCCATACAATAATAGTGGGAGACTTCAACACTCCACTGTCAACATTAGACAGATCAACGAGACAGAAAGTTAACAAGGATATCCAGGAATTGAACTCATCTCTGTAGCAAGCAGACCTAATAGACATCTATAGAACTCTCCACCCCAAATCAACAGAATATACATTCTTCTCAGCACCACATCGCACTTATTCCAAAATTGACCACATAATTGGAAGTAAAGCACTCCTCAGCAAATGTACAAGAACAGAAATTATAAGAAACTGTCTCCCAGACCACAGTGTAACCAAACTAGAACTCAGGACTAAGAAACTCAATCAAAACCGCTCAACTACATGGAAACTGAACAACCTGCTCCTGAATGACTACTGGGTACATAACAAAATGAAAGCAGAAATAAAGATGTTCTTTGAAATCAATGAGAACAAAGATACAACATACCAATGGGACACATTTAAAGCAGTGTGTAGAGGGAAACTTATAGCACTAAATGCCCACAAGAGAAAGCAGGAAAGATCTAAAATTGACACTCTAACATCACAATTAAAAGAACTAGAGAAGCAAGAGCAAACACATTCAAAAACCAGCAGAAGGCAAGAAATAACTAAGATCAGAGCAGAACTGAAGGAGACAGAGACACAAAAAAACCCTCCAAAAAATCAATGAATCCAGGAGTTGGTTTTTTGAAAAGATCAACAAAATTGACAGACCGCTAGCAAGACTAATAAAGAAGAAAAGAGAGAAGAATCAAAATGACACAATTAAAAATGATAATGGGGATATCACCACCGACCCCACAGAAACACAAACTACGACCAGAGAATACTATAAACACCTCTACGCAAATAAACTAGAAAACCTAGAAGAAATGGATAATTTCCTGGACACTTACACTCTTCCAAGACTAAACCAGGAAGAAGTTGAATCCCTGAATAGACCAATAGCAGGCTCTGAAATTGAGGCAATAATTAATAACCTACCAACCAAAAAAAGTCCAGGACCAGATGGATTCACAGCTGAATTCTACCAGAGGTACAAGGAGGAGCTGGTACCATTCCTTCTGAAACTATCCCAATCAATAGAAAAAGAGGGAATCCTCCCGAACTCATTTTATGAGGCCAACATCATCCTGATACCAAAGCCTGGCAGAGACACAACAAAAAAAGAGAATTTTAGACCAATATCCCTGATGAACATCGATGTAAAAATCCTCAATAAAATACTGGCAAACTGGATCCAGCAGCACATCAAAAAGCTTATCCACCATGATCAAGTGGGCTTCATCCCTGGGATGCAAGGCTGGTTCAACATTCACAAATCAATAAACGTAATCCAGCATATAAACAGAACCAAGGACAAGAACCACATGATTATCTCAATAGATGCAGAAAAGGCTTTTGACAAAATTCAACAGCCCTTCATGCTAAAAACGCTTATTTTAATAAATTCGGTATTGATGGAACGTACTTCAAAATAATAAGAGCTATTTATGACAAACCCACAGCCAGTATCATACTGAATGGGTAAAAACTGGAAAAATTCTCTTTGAAAACTGGCACAAGACAGGGATGCCCTCTCTCACCACTCCTATTCAACATAGTGTTGGAAGTTCTGGCTAGGGCAATCAGGCAAGAGAAAGAAATCAAGGGTATTCAGTTAGAAAAGAAGAAGTCAAATTGTCCCTCTTTGCAGATGACATGATTGTATATTTAGAAAACCCCATTGTCTCAGCCCAAAATCTCTTTAAGCTGATAAGCAATTTCAGCAAAGTCTCAGGATACAAAATTAATGTGCAAAAATCACAAGCATTCTTATACACCAGTAACAGACAAACAGAGAGCCAAATCAGGAATGAACTTCCATTCACAATTGCTTCAAAGAGAATGAAATACCTAGGAATCCAACTTACTAGGGATGTAAAGGACCTCTTCAAGGAGAATTATAAACCACTGCTCAGTGAAATAAAAGAGGACACAAACAAATGGAAGAACATACCATGCTCATGGATAGGAAGAATCAATATCGTGAAAATGGCCATACTGCCCAAGGTTATTTATAGATTCAATGCCATCCCCATTAAGCTACTAATGAGTTTCTTCACAGAATTGGAAAAAACTGCTTTAAAGTTCATATGGAACCAAAAAAGAGCCCGCATTGCCAAGACAATCCTAAGTCAAAAGAACAAAGCTGGAGGCATCACGCTACCTGACTTCAAACTATACTACAAGGCTACAGTAACCAAAACAGCATGGTACTGGTACCAAAACAGAGATATAGACCAATGGAACAGAACAGAGTCCTCAGAAATAATGCCACACATCTACAGCCATCTGATCTTTGACAAACCTGAGAGAAACAAGAAACGGGGAAAGGATTCCCTATTTAATAAATGGTGCTGGGAAAATTGGCTAGCTATAAGTAGAAAGCTGAAACTGGATCCTTTCCTTACTCCTTATACGAAAATTAATTCAAGATGGATTAGAGACTTTAATGTTAGACCTAATACCATAAAAACCCTAGAAGAAAACCTAGGTAATACCATTCAGGACATAGGCATGGGCAAGGACTTCATGTCTAAAACACCAAAAGCAACGGCAGCAAAAGCCAAAATTGACAAATGGGATCTCATTAAACTAAAGAGCTTCTGCACAGCAAAAGAAACTACCATCAGAGTGAACAGGCAACCTACAGAATGGGAGAAAATTTTTGCAATCTACTCATCTGACAAAGGGCTAATATCCAGAACCTAGAAACAACTGAAACAAATTTACAAGAAAAAAACAAACAACCCCATCAAAAAGTGGGCAAAGGATATGAACAGACATTTCTCAAAAGAAGACATTCATACAGCCAACAGACACATGAAAAAATGCTCATCATCACTGGCCATCAGAGAAATGCAAATCAAAACCACAATGAGATACCATCTCACACCAGTTAGAATGGCGATCATTAAAAAGTCAGGAAACAACAGGTGCTGGAGAGGATGTGGAGAAATAGGAACACTTTTACACTGTTGGTGGGATTGTGAACTAGTTCAACCATTATGGAAAACAGTATGGCGATTCCTCAAGGATCTAGAACTAGATGTACCATATGACCCAGCCATCCCATTACTGGGTATATACCCAAAGGATTATAAATCATGCTGCTATAAAGTCACATGCACACGTATGTTTATTGCGGCACTATTCACAATAGCAAAGACTTGGAATCAACCCAAATGTCCATCAGTGACAGACTGGATTAAGAAAATGTGGCACATATACACCATAGAATACTATGCAGCCATTAAAATGGATGAGTTTGTGTCCTTTGTAGGGACATGGATGCAGCTGGAAACCATCATTCTTAGCAAACTATCACAAGAACAGAAAACCAAACACTGCATGTTCTCACTCATAGGTGGGAACTGAGCAATGAGATCACTTGGACTCGGGAAGGGGAACATCACACACCGGGGCCTATCATGGGTAGGGGGAAGGGGGGAGGGATTGCATTGGGAGTTATACCTGATGTAAATGACGAGTTGATGGGTGCTGACGAGTTGATGTGTGCAGCACACCAACATGGCACAAATACACATATGTAACAAACCTGCACGTTATGCACATGTATCCTAGAACTTAAAGTATAATAATAATAATAAATAAATTTTAAAAAAAGAAAGAAAAAAAAAGAAATGTTATAAAGCATACACTTTGAAAAGAATGGTATTAAATTAATAATTGTAATATAAAGTATCTTGAAAACCCCACAAATTTGAAAAGTTTATCACACACTGGAAAGTAGGCATAACAAAAATCTGTCATTTGGGCCATTCTAAAATATTTTTAATCAAATGATAAAATTATAACATATACATTTGTGGAATGCAGTGATAGAGCAAAATCTATGATATAAATGCTTATATGAGAAAGAAAAAAGTAAAACTTTTCTATCATTAAAAAGTTGAAGCGGCCGGGCGCGGTGGCTCACGCCTGTAATCCCAGCACTTTGGGAGGCCGAGGCGGGCGGATCACAAGGTCAGGAGATCGAGACCACGGTGAAACCCCGTCTCTATTAAAAATACAAAAAATGAGCCGGGCGCATTGGCGGGCGCCTGTAGTCCCAGCTACTCGGGAGGCTGGGGCAGGAGAATGGCGTGAACCCAGGAGGCGGAGCTTGCAGTGAGCCAGGATCCCGCCACTGCACTCCAGCTTGGGCGACAGAGCGAGACTCCGTCTCAAAAAAAAAAAAAAAAAAAAAAAAAAAAGTTGAGTAATTTAAATTCAATATAATTAAAATAGAGCAAATTATAAAGATGAGCAGAATAAATGAAAAAGAAAATATAGCAATGATTCTAAATTAAAGCAAGTGAAATAGCGTATTCTTTTAGAAGACATACTAACAAGACATACTGAGAGAGACAGAGAGATAGAGAAAAAGAAACACAGAGCAAAATTAACAATTACAGAAATGAAGGATAAACTATTAATATTGATCATCCTCCAGATAATAAAAGGGAGACAACAGCCTATCATAAATGACACTATGCCAAAATGCAAAAATTTCCTTGAAAAAAAAACAATTTAACATGCTGATTCAGAATAGCTATACATAAATAGGTCAAATTTGTCATCCAAATATTCACACACACACACATAGACACACACACACATACACTCAACCCTCAAAGCCCATGTGAGCTTATTTAATACTACTATTATGTGTACTATTCAATACTAAATAAAATAACAGTATTAAGTTGGGTTTGTTTCCAAAATGTGAAATTGATTTAATTTATAAAATCAAGTAGAATAATTTTCCACATTGAATATAAAGAAGGAAAAATATATCATCTCAATGAATGCAGAAAAATTATTCCACAAACTTCAACATTTATCTGTGATTGAAAACAGAAAACTATAAATAGAGGGAAATGTCTCAATATGATAAAAGAAATTTTGAAAATATCTACAGCTAATGCCATGGTTAATATATTAAATAGTTCTTCATAAGTTCAAAGCTTAACTGTATATTCTCACCACTTGTATGTAACTTTGCACTGAATAGTAATGAACAAAATAAATACATTTCAGAAAGTTTGGAAAGAAAAAGAAAACTATTTTTATTAACAGAAGATATGATTGTTGATAAAGAAATCCTTAATAAACTAACAAATAAGAACTAAGAATTTACCAAGATTACTGGCTACATGGTCAAAAATAAAATCAATTTTATTTCTATATAATAGTAACAAACATTAGAAGATAAAAGATATAACTGGTGAAATGTCAAAAACATGTAAATCTAATGAATAAAAATACAATATATAAAAGGTTTCTACACTAAGAACTATAAAACATTGCTGATGCAATGTGGTGTTTATAAATGTGGTGTTTATTATATTCTGAATATATACATATATTCTGTGGTTTTTAGTTTATAGCACACATAGCCCTCATTACAGTCCTTTGTTATAATATCGTGTTTGTTAGTCCTCAAGAAAAAGAATCTCTCACCTGCCCTCCTTTTACCTGCCCCAAAGCAGGACTCTAATCTTCTCCTACTTTCCTGAATGTGAGTCTTAGGGCTCTTCCCTGAGAGGGTCCTGCCTCATCCTCTGAAGGAAAGAATGCTACCATAAAAACTCAGGAAGACTGTGTTTGAAGAGTTCCAGGACTCCACATTTAATAAACACGTGGATGTTCCTGGTGAGTGGGGTACCCTAGGAGGGCATGGAAGCTCTGTGACTCTTCTATTATACCTTGCCCTGTGCATTTATTTATCTGTGTCCTTTGCAATATCCTTTATAATAGGCCACTAAATATGCTTCCCTGATATCTCTGAGTTGCTTCAGCAAATTAATTGAACCCAAAGAGGGTATTGTGGGAACCTCAACTCAAAGCCAGTTGGTCAGAAGTTCCAGAGGCCTGGACTTGCAACTGGTGTCTTAGGGGTTAGGGGGCAGTCTTGGGGACTGAACTCTCAACCTGTGGGATTTGACACTATCCCCAGGAAGATAGTGTCAGGACATGTAGCTGATGTCTACTCCTTAGTGTGTGGGGAAAAGTCCTTGTACCTTTGGTCATAGAAATATTCTTCTGTGATAATTATTGCTGTGGTGTGAGGGCAGAGGAAAATCATGATTAGAGGGAGTTTTCCTGAAACAGGCAAATTTCTAAAAACCCTAACTAAATGGAGAGCTATAATGTGTTCAAGACTAGAAGGTCTCAATATTACTAAGAAGTCAGTTCTTTCTTCTCTGATACATGCCCAGGCAGATAGATCTTCAGGCATACTATCTATTCAACTATCAGTTGAACCTGCTTGCCTGGTTCAACAGCTTGAGTTCCCTCATCCCTCCATATACAAAGATTCTGATACAGGGGGTCCCTCTGTGCTCTGCAACCAGGAATATTGTCAGGCATTTGGAGCCCCAGCTCAACTGGATCAGCAGTCTCAGCCACCCCATACTTCCTGTGAGGAGATTCTGGGGCAGGGAGGTTCTCTCTACCTCATGCCCAGGCAGATCTCCAGGCATCTAGAGCACCCAGTATCTAAGATTAAGAGTTTAGTCTGCCCTCAAACCCCATGTAGAGAACTTAGGGCCAAGTGAGTTTTCCAGCTCCATGCTTAGGCACATGTCTAGATGGCTGCCCACTGGATTCTCCTGTGGTATTGGTGCTTATGCCTGGCATCCGAGACCTGTAGGTGGACATACCAGTCCAACACCACCCATCGTGGTTTCTGCCACTGGGGCTGAGATGGACCATTCCCTGAGGCAACAAAGAGCTTCTACCAGTAAAAAAAAAAAAAAAAAAAAAAATCAAGTATATACTCAGCAATGTTGGCCACAGTCAGTTCTTTTTTTTTGAGATGGAGTCTTGCTCAGTCACCCAGTCTGGAGTGCAGTGGCGCCATCTCAGCTCACTGCAAGTTCTACATTCCGGGTTCATGCCATTCTCCTGCCTCAGCCTCCTGAGTAGCCGGGACTACAGGTGCCCGCCACCGCACCTGGCTATTTTTTTGTATTTTTAGCAGAGATGGGGTTTCACCATGGTCTCGATCTCCTGACCTCGTGATCCGCTCACTTTGGCCTCCCAAAGTGCTGGGATTACAGGTGTGAGCCACCACGCCAGGCCCACAGTCAGTTCTTACCTATAAGTGCCATCTACTGGCTTGTAGATCAAACAACCCAATATAAAACCTGCCAACCGAAGTTCATAGGGCTGTAGAAGCAAAGCCAAATACCCTATCTTGCATTCTCTACAGTCACACACCATAGTGGGGGAGAGAAAAAAGAGTGAAAAAAGAAAAATTACAAAGAAAGGAAGAAAAAGAAAATATTCTACCTGTATGAAAATAATTACAAAAATAATAAATGAGAAGGAACCACAACAAGAATTCTGGCATCATGAAAAATCTGAATGTAGCCACACTTCTAAAGGATTGTACTAGTTCTCCAGCAATAGTTCCTATCTAAAATGGAAACTCAGAAAAGACAGATAAATCATTCAAAGTATGATTTGAAAATAAACTCAATGAGATGCAAGACAAGGTTGGAAATCAACACAATAAAACTTCTAGAGAAATTTAGGAAATGAAGGAAGAGACAAACATAGTAAAAATAAATCCATCAGAGCTTCTGGAATTGAAAAACTCATTTAAGAAACATTAAAATACAATTGAAAGCTTTATCATTAGACTGGACCAAGCAGAACAAAGAATTTTAGAGCTGAAAACGTGTCTTTCAAACTATCCATAGTGAAACAAAAATAAAGAAACAAAAATTTTAATGAACAATACTTCAAGAAATATGAGATTATATAAAGTGGCCAAATATATGAATTATTGGCATTCTTGAGATAGAGGAAGGGAAAGTAAGCAACTTGGAAACATATTTAAGGGAAAAAATCAAGACAATTTTTCTGATCTTGCTAGAAAGAGGACATCTAGATACGAGAAATACAGAGAACACTTGTGAGACACTATTCAAAACAAACATCATTGAGGCACCAGACTGTCTGAGATCAATGTTAAAACAAAAACAAAAACAAAAAAACCTTAAAGGCAGCAAGAGAAAAAGGTCCAATCCCATACAAAGTGATTCTCATCAAGCTAACAGTGGACTTCCCAGAAGAAACCTTACAAGCCAGGAGAGATTTAGGACCTATTTTCAGCTTTCTTAAAGAAAAGTAATTCCAACCAATAATTTCATATCCAGCCAAACTGAGCTTCATAAGTGGAGGAGAAATAAAATCTTTTCTAGATAAGAAAGTGCTATAGAAATTTATCACCACTAGACCAGCCATATAAGAGATTTTTTTAAAGAGAGTTGGTAAACATGGAAATGAAAGAACAGTACCTGCTACCACAAAAATACACTTAAGTACATGGCCCACATACCATATAAAGAAATCACACAATAGAAACTACAAAGCGAACAGCTAACAGCTTTACAATAGGATCAAAACCTCACTTATCAACATTAACTTTGAATGTAAATGATCTAAATGCCCACTTAAAAGACCCAGAGTGTCAAGATGAATAATAATAATAATAACCCTACCCATCTGCTGTCTTCAAGAGACCCATCTCACATATAATGACATCCATAGGCTCAAAGTAAGGGGTTGGAGAAAGACCTACTACCCAAAGGGAAAACACAAAAGAGCAGAGGTTACTATTCTTACATCAGATGAAACAGATGATGACCAACAAACATCAAGAAGGACAAAAAAAGGACATTACATAATGATAAAGGACTCAATTCAACTAGAAGATGTAACTGTACTAAATACATACACATTCAACTCTGGAGTACCCAGATTCATAAAACATGTACTGCTAGACTAGTGGAAGACTTAGCCATACAATAACAGTGGGGGACTTCAACACCCTCTGTCAGCATTAGACAGATCATTGAAATTCTAAATTTAAACTCAACGTAACCAATTGGACCTAATAGACACCTAGAGAACACGCCACCCATCAACTACAAAATATACATTCTTCTCACCTGCATATAGGACATACTCCAAGATTGCATGCTTGGCAATAAAGCAAACCTCAATAAATTCCAAAAAATTGAAATAATACCAAAATATGATTACCTTGGTACTGTCGGATGACAGTGAAATAAAAATAGAAATAAATACCAAGAGATTCTCTCGAAACCACACAGTGATATGGAAATTCAACAACTTGCTCCTGGATGACTTTGGGTAAACAATAAAATTAAGGAAGAAATAAAAAAGTTGTTTGAAATACATAGACACAGCATACCAAAATCTCTGGGATGCAGCAAAAGCAGTGATAAGAAGAAAGTTTGGCCGGGCGCGGTGGCTCAAGCCTGTAATCCCAGCACTTTGGGAGGTCGAGACGGGCAGATCACGAGGTCAGGAGATCGAGACCATCCTGGCTAACACAGTGAAACCCCGTCTCTACTAAAAAATACAAAAAAATAGCCAGGCGAGGTGGCGGGCGCCTGTAGTCCCAGCTATAGGGAGGCTGAGGCAGGAGAATGGCGCAAACCCGGGAGGCGGAGCTTGCAGTGAGCTGAGATCCGGCCACTGCACTGCAGCCTGGGCGACAGCGCGAGACTCCCTCTCAAAAAAAAAAAAAAAAAAAAAAATAGAAGAAAGTTTACAGCACTAAATACCTACCTCAAACAGTTAGAAATATCTCAAATTAATGATCTAACATCATATTTAGAGAAACTAAAAAAAGCAAGAACTAACCCCAAAGGCAGCAGAAGAAAATAAATTACATTTATTCCTTGATTAAACCCACTATCACTATGACCACTGTCACTCACTCATCCACCAAATATTGGGTAAACAAGTATTTTACTTGTTTTTGTTAATTTTTCTTAAATGTAAGTGTAGCTCACATTTATTTCAATGTTTCATATGAGAAGTGTTTGGGGTCTTTATTTAGAAGTTTGGTGACCTTTTTTTGTAACAAGAAATATGTCATAGGAACTTAACTCTTGTTTATATAAATTAGCCTATGATAATATTTGTTTCATTACACATCGTTTTACTTACAGTTGTAGTTTCCAATAATTTATCAATGATATTAAGAGAAGACTTACTGTAACTTGCCTCTAAAAAAGATAATACAGTAAAAGTGATAGGGTGTCACGTCTGCAATGAGGTTACAAAAGCTTGTAATTTTCACCTTGTTAGCAGACTCTCTTGCTTTCTGACCTGCACACTTTGATGAAGCAAGTGGTCTTATTTGTGAGGCTTAACGGCAAGCAGCTAAGAGAAGCCTCAAACATTCAGTGAGAGAATGAGACTCTTACTCTAACAACCTACAATAATGTCAACAAACAAATGATCTTATAAGTGATTCTCCCTCGTCAAGTCTTTAGATTGCCCAGCTGACACATCGATTTCTGCTATTGAAAAAACCCAAGCTGGGGTAAGCCTTGTCTAGACTTGTGACCCACAGAAACTGAGATAATAACTGTGGGTTATTTTAACTCACCAAAGTTAAGGGTAATTTATTATCTATCACTAAAAAACTGATGCAGTATAGATAGTCTTTATTTTTTCTCTATATAATTAATATTATTTTAAAAGTCATTTTACATATCTCTATCTGTATAAAATTTTGTGAAATTTTCATGCTTTAATAATCTTCCCTTCACTAAGAGCTCAAGCTTTAAAAATGTTTCTGTAATTTTTAAATTTCAACAGGAAAAGTTTTCAGTTATTAAAACTAGGTTATATTTTTGGTTGGGTAATTTTGATAATATTTTTCTTAATAATATTTATTTTTAATAAACTTTTTAAGAACACTTTTAGATTTACAGAAAAAAGAGTACAGAGTTATATATTTATATCCAGTTTTCCCTATGTTACACTAATGTGATTTACTTGTTACAATTATTAGAAATTGATCAATAATCATGTACTTTCAGGCTACTCAGGACTGTCACGGTGTCTTAGTCTTTTCTTACTTTTGATCACCTTGAAAGTTTAAGGAGTTCTGATCAAGAATTTGGCATATTGTCCTTCAGCTGGAATTTGTCTGATGTTTTTCTCATATTATTCTACGGTAATGTATTTTTAGGAGAAAGACCACAGAAGTAAAACACTCTTTCACTGCATCGCACCAAGAATACACACTGTCAACACGTCTTGAGACTGTGGGTGTTAACCTTGATTACTTGGCTGAGGAAGTGTTTTTCAACTGTCTCCACTATAAAATTCCCTTCCCTCCCTGCTTTTATACTATACTCTTGGGAAGGAAGTCAATATGCACAGCCCACACTGAAGGGCATGAATTATGCTGCATATCTCTGAAGGCAGACTATATAAATTATTTGAAATTTTTATGCTTGGGAGATTTTTCAAATTTTCCCCATTTGTTTATGTATTCAGTCATTTATTTACACCAGTATGGACTCACAGATATGTATATATTTTATACTTTGTGTTTTAATCTAATAATATTTCATTTACATTGTAGGTCAATTGTTCTATCTTTGGTCACTGAGAGACTTTCAGTTGAAATTTGCGTCCTCTTAACATATCTCCATCATTGTGAGATTTGGGTTATTTTTGCTTGCTTTTTGAGCAAATCTTTGCTTATGGAACTCTAAGATGCTTCAGGCTCATCTTGTGTATTTTGTGCCCCAGTTTTAAAATTAGTCATTTCTCCAAGAAGGCCTGGTTTCTTTAATTAGAAAATTAAATTGGAAATCACAATCTGGGTACCTAGTGTGCTCATTGCCACAAGGGTGTCATTTCTTTTAGACCTTCTCATCTGACTGAGTAAAAAATATATACATAAGGTGTATACTAGTCCTGTACAAACACTTATCTAGAAATATTTCTGTATATAGTCATCCATATATGTGGCAAGCTACACATGAGTTCATACTAATATTTTCAACCATAACACTTTACCATGTGCATCTTTCATGCCTCCTTTCTCTGCTTATCTGTAACTTCTCAATCCAACGCGAAAAAGTTGGCTCCCACCAACCGCTATCCACTTACAGAATTGTACATTTCCAACTTACATGTATAACAGTTTCACAGCTGGTGACCATACCCCAGTGTAAAAGCACTTTATGCATTAGTGTACAATTTTTTGTCTTCAGTTTTACAAAATCCAGCCATTTCCAATATTACTTATATCAGCACCTTTTCCCCTATCTTCAGTGAGTTTTTAAAATGTTTGTAATCGAGTTAGATTGTTTTGTGACATTTTGCATTTTATCCTAGCATCCTCCAAGGACTTTAAACAATTTTTCATTAAGTTGCATACAATCTGGTTCACTCAGCGCACTGCAAAGTTCTATCATTTTTGAGAAGTAGTATCATACATTCACCACTAAAGTGTCACACAGAATAGTTTTATCACTCCAAAATATTCCCTGTGCTTCAACTATTATGTAACCATTGTACCCTTCCACTAAATTCCTGACAATAACTAATCTTTTTATTGGCTCTATAGTTTGTCTTTATCAGAATATCTTGAAATTGGAATCATACAGTATACAGACTTCACAGATTGGCTTTGTAAAATTAGCAAAGACATTTAAGGTTCTTTGTGTCTTTTTATGGCTTGATAGCTTACTTATTTTTATCACTAAGTAATATTCAGTTGCATATATATACATACCACATTCTTAAAAAATCTATTCACCCATTAAAGGACATCTTGGTTTATTATAATTGTGGGGGATTATGAGTATAGCTGCTATAAGTGTTTATGTGCATGATTTTGGCATTTTTTTCTGTTTATTTTGACAGAAACTTTAAAATCAGTTGAATAAATACCCAAGAGAAAGACAGCTAAATTTTATGACAAGACTATATTTACTTTTTAAAGAAACTTCCCAACCATATTCCTATTATTTTGCGAGTCTTCCAGAAATTAATGAGAGTTCACGTAGTCCACATTCTCACCAGCAAGAAATATTGTCAAGTTTTTAGGTTTTAGCTATTCTAATAGGTTTGTAGTATAATCTCATTGCTTTTTCAATTTTCATTTACCTAGTGTCAAATTATGTTTAAAAACACTTCATATGCTTGTTTCTATTCTGCATATCTTTTGCGCATTTTCTAGTAGTTATTTTTTTCTAGTCATTGGGTTTAAAATATTCTTTATGTATTTTGAATACAAGTCCATAATCAAATGTATATGTTTCATATCTGTTTTCCAGTCTGTAGTCCATCTTTTATTCTTTGAACAGTATTTTACAGAGCCGAAGTTTCAATATTAATAATAAAGTTCAATTTATCAGGTTTTTCTTTAATATATTATGCTTTCTGTATTGTTTATAGAAATTATCATAAATTTGTTATTACATAAAATTGTTCCTTTACTTCTTTCTAGAACTTTTATATTTTGCATTTTACATTTACCTGTGTGACTCATCTTGAGTTAGTTTTTGTGAATGTTATAAGTTATATGCCCAGAGTTTTT
Organism: Macaca nemestrina; assembly: GCF_043159975.1. Classification (NCBI taxonomy): domain Eukaryota; kingdom Metazoa; phylum Chordata; class Mammalia; order Primates; family Cercopithecidae; genus Macaca; species Macaca nemestrina. The sequence goes on along the minus strand of NC_092137.1, from coordinate 81,812,708 downwards.
AAATTTGCTTTTGTCTATGGCCATCCAATTGTTCCAGCACTAATTGTTGAAAAGACTATTCTTTCTGCATCAAATTGCATTTAAAATTTTGTCAAAAAACATTTGACTCTATTAATGTGCATCTATTTCTGGGCATTCTGATCTCTTTCATCAATTTGTCTGTATCTCTACCAACACCATTCTATCTTGATGACTGTGGTTTTATAGTAAATGTGAAAGTCAAATAGTGTCTTTTTTCTGACTTGGATTTTATTTAATATTGTGTTGGCTGCTTTCAATGTTTTGTCTTTCCATATAAACTTTAGAATCAGATTGTTGATATCCATAACTTCCTATGATTTTGTCTGGAATTACATTGCATCTATAGATCAAATTGGAAAGAACTGGTATCTTAACCTTAAATCTTCCTATCTATGAACATGGAATGCCTCCTCATACGTTTAGAACTTCCTTGATTTATAAGAGTTTTATAGTTTTCCTCATATGTATTATACACTTATTTTATTAGATTTATACCTTAGTATTTCACAGTTTGGGTGATAATGTAAATGGCATTGTGATTTTAACCTTAAATTCCAATTGTTTATTATTTGTACATAGAAAAGCAATTGACTTTTGCGTAGTAACTTTGTACTCTACAACCTTGCTGTAATTATTCATTAGTTTTAGAACTGTTTTTGTTGATTCTTTGGGATTTTCTACATAAATAAGCAAGTCATCTACAAACAGAGTTTTATTTCTTCCTTTCCAATCTGTTTATTTTTAATTTCCTTTTCTTTTGTATTGCATTAGCTAGAACTTCCAGTATGATGTTAAATAAGAGGTAAGAAGGGACATCCATACTGTTTTCCTAATATTTGTGCAAAAGAAGTTAGTTTCTCAAGAGTAAGTGTGATATTAGCTAACAGTATTTTGTATATCTTCTTTATTGAGGTGAGAAAATCACCACTATTACTAATATGCTGACATTATTTATAATAAATTGCTCTTGAATATGGTTAAAAGCTTTTTCTACATAAATGGAATGACTATATAATTTTTATTCTTTAACTATTAATATACTGAATTATATAGTTTGGCTTTAGAATATAGAACCAGTCTTGAATACCTGAAACAAATTCCACTTGGTCATGGTATATAATTATTTTTATACATGGTTATATTCGATTTATAATATTTTGCTATGGGTATTTGCATCACTGTTCATGAGAATTTTGGCCTATAGCTTTCCTTTCTTGGTGTGTCTTTTTCATTTTTATTTTAAATTTTAAATAAAAATGCATTGAGATGTAATTAACACACATTACAATTTGCTCCAAGTGAACACTATAGTTTTTTAATATACTAACATGTATATGCAAGCAACATCACGGTCAGTTTTAGAATATTTTTATCACTGCTAAAAGAAACCCTTCCAGCCTTTAGCTCTAACACTTTTATTTCCCCAACACCCCCTCCTCCAGGCCTAAATAATCAGTAACATACTTGGTCTCCAGATTTTTCTGTACTGGACAGTTCATATAAATAAAATTACATATGGGAACTTTACTTAGCACAATGTCTTTAAGGTGCTTTTACTTAGCATAATGTATTCAAGGTTTATCCAAGTTGCAGTATAACTCAGACTTCATTCCTTTTTATGCCTGTCATAATAAATTTTTAACATTTTTATCTTAGATGATGGTTCTTGGGGAAAAAAATAAAGTCTTAATTTACTTAGAAGAAAATGAGGAAGACAAAGACTTCTCTGAAGTTTCCAAAGAACCTTCAGCTACTTCCAAGATCTCTGGGGATAGATGGCACTGGTTCTCATTACAGAATGTGACATACTTTTCTCATTGATGGGAATACTAAGCACTGAGGGGAATTTTTGGTTCCCAAGTGAATGTGAATGAGGCAGAGAGTAGAAGAAAAAATTAACCAGGCGTGGTGGCATGCACTTTTAGTGTCAGCTAGTTGGGAGGCTGAGGTGGGATCATACCACTGCTCTCCAGCCTGGGCAACAAGAAAAGAAAAAAGGAAAGGAAAGAAAAGAAACAAAATGAAATGAAACGAAACGAAAAGAAAGGAAAGAAAGATAAAGAGAAGGAAAGGAAGGAAGGAAGGAAGGAAGGAAGGAAGGAAGGAAGGAAGGAAGGAAGGAAGGAAGGAAGGAAGGGAAGGAAAAGGATTAATTATAATAAAAACTCTAGATCTAAATACCAGTTAACATGAAATACATAAGGCTAACAGATACAATCAACAAAATCCAGAATGTGGGATACTCTAGAGAACAAATGATCTAATTTCCTCAAAAATAATTGCAAAAAAGAGTAGAAAAACAAAGACTAAAATTATGTAAGGGATATATAAGCCAATTCCAATGTACAGAATCAATCTTGATCCTGAATCAAACAAGTAAGCTGTAAAAATAGGAAACATTTGGGATAATTTGAACACTGGCTGGTTATGTATTGGTATTAAGGAATTATTGTTATGTTGTTGTTGTGCTACTGGTATGGTGGATATTTTTAAGCATCTTTATGAAATAGTGATAAACTTTATGAAGTTTGTGATTTATAAAATAACCTAATGGCAGTCTTAGAGCATATGAAAAGCTTGCAGAGCCAGGGAGATCACATAATTTATTATCTAAAAAAAAAAAAAAAAAAAAAAAAAAAAAAAATTGAAAGCAAAAGGAAGAGCTTTTTATAAATTTTCCTGGGACAACATTCATAAACCTACAACATTCCTGGCAAAGTAAGTATGCTGTCCCTACCCAGTGTATATCCATGTAGATGGACTTAATACCTTGCAAAAAATAGAGTAAAATCATTCTGATTATTCTAGGTGTAAAAAACCTCCCTCCCTTCTTTTAGGGTCCAAGCTTGGTCTTAGAATTAAATTGATATAAGATAGATTATTAGAGGAAAAGCAGAAGAAAACTAGTAAGTGGCAAAAGAGCTATCATAAAAAATGAAGATCCCAAAGATACAGTTACAGTCAGTTATACTCGTATGCTGGATTGAACATAGAATAGTAAACTGTAAAAATGTGACTAAATTATATGGAAAGCCTTGATAGTTATTTAAAAAGGGCTTTTGGTTTCAATTTCTCATCTTTGTAGATTAGGGGGCTGTATCTTTCTAGTATAGAGAGTGTCTTTAACTTAAACGGTCAATAGGCCAGAATAGTATATATTTAACCCCTTCAATTGGTCTGGATTTAATTACAACAGAATATGACAAAACCAAGAAAGAAGTCACATTTAAGATAAAGAATATTTTGATGCTGCTGTATAGAGACCAAAAGGGTAGAAAAAATAAAGTTTTATTTTATACTGATTCTTTCATCATCATTCAGTATGTTCAAATGTGCTTAGGAATAAAAATGTACCCCATGACTACTACATTAAGTATCATGTCATTCTCATGGAAAGCCATTATTGCTATGAAATCTCATTTATTAGTTCATTTAATCTGTTGCCTTGCTGTGGTAGGCTCCTCATATTTTTAACGTTTTTGTTCATTAGTCATCCTGGAATATGAACTCCTCCAGGATTTCTTTTGGGGATTCCAACATAAAACAAATGATATTGTACAGGAGATACACTGCAACAGAGATAATCCTGAAAGGTCCTGGTGAAGAAGTTCAAGGTGGGTGAGAATGCTCCATGAAGAAAACCATCCATTGCTATTGCCCATGTTATTTCACTGAATTATATCTAAAGTCATTTTGAAACTCTAGATGGCCATCCTTATGTTATATTAAAAAATCTTAAATTTACCCATTTAAATATAACTATCAAAAATGGCAAACATTTTAGGCTACATTATACTTTACCAAGTACTTTCACATCCACTATACACTGAATATTCCTGATTGTTAATAAGTCATTCAAATGGTTTTCATTAAATATAATTCAAAATTAAACTTGTTTCATAAGGAAAATATTCAATGCAAATATGCAAATATATACAAATACTACAATGACTTTTAATCACAGCTTTAATATCAATCTATTAGAGTTGAAGGATGGCTGTCATTTTTCATTCTTGTCTTCTTTTTTTTTTTGTAATGGTGGATTTATTTTCTCTCAGCTTTGAGCTTCCTAATCACAGGGTAAGACTATCCTGCCATGGAGAAAGCACATTATACAGGCTAGCCAATTGTAGCTCTCCATCCAACAACACAAGATGATTGATATATTAGTGTGTTTTCTATATACACTGCTATAAAGAACTACCTGAGACTGAGTAATTTATAAAGAAAAGAGGTCTAATTGACTCACAGTTCCACATGGCTGAGGAGGCCTCAGGAAACTTACAATCATGGCAGAAGCTGAAGAGGAAGCAAGGTACATCTTACGTGGCAGCAGGAGAGAGAGAGAATGAGGGGGAAACTGCCATATACTTTTAAACCATCAGATCTTGTGAGAACTCACTGACTATCATGAGAAGGGCATGGGGGAAAACCACACCCATGATCCAATCACTTCTCACTAGGTCCTCCTCCTGATACATGGGGATTACAGTTCCAGATGAGATTTGGGTGGGGACACAGAGTCAAACTGTATCAATTGATATAGAGGGGCTGATGTAACTCACAAAGGGGAAATCACAGCGATTTTTAAGGAATAGTTTGAGCCCTGTGGGGAACAAAATTATTTTGCTTTTCATGCAATGAGAGCTGAGGAACATGCAAATCATCATTGACCTCATAAGTACAGAAAGTGTAAATTAATGAAATATAAATAAGAAAAATTTTATATGGTAAACAAGATTGTTACACCATAATGTCAGTTTTACCACTGAAACACTGTGAATCCTCTTAAACAACCTGTTTCATTAATTATGTTAATAAACATTTGTGTTTAAGTTGGTTTGGCTTCAGTTTCAATAATCTCTAAGGCTTGCTTGACATGATGTCCAATAATAGGAAGTATGTATCATTTACTGAACAGAATCTAGTGTAACCACCTATGCATATAACTAATCTGATCTCCAATGTTTTGCAGATTTTCCTGATCATCACAGTGTTCTGTCATTCATATGATACAGTTGCCACAGTATCATATTTTACAGAAAAGAACAATGGCATTGCCTTATATGGCAAGGCTTAATATAATAAGTCCCTCCAAATCTATCTTTCCAATTAATACCTATCACTGAAGGCCCATAGTAAAAGTTTTTCATCCCAGAAATCTTCATCCCATGGTGACCTCTCCAGCCCTTGTCCTCCAGTAATGGACAGATTCTAACAGCCTCCTCCCCCACCTCAGAATCCTCACTTCCTGATATTTATGCCTTTGTATAATTCAAAGCCCTTGCTTGTGGGTGGGGACTATGACTTGCTTCTAACAGAATATGGCTGAGGCAGTAAGATGTCACTCTTGTGATTACACTACTTTCTTTAAGACTGTCTGTGAGAGAGTTTCTGGGGTGCCAGATGAGTTGTTCTCCCCTGTGTGACACCCATGGGGAGCCATGGGCAGCCTCTGAGGAGAAAAGTCTCCTTATTGCCTTCATGTCGTTATGCCTGAGAGCATAACCGCTCAGCAGCATTCCACAGGTTGCTCAGGGAGATAACACTCCCTTGAAGCAGTGGAGTATAATCAAACATCTTGGCTCCTCCTGAAACCCACTCCCACCCATTTCAGTCCCGATAAGTTAAAGATCTTAAGTAGTTTAGACACACGCTTTTGCTCAAGGAAATTCACAGAAACTGCCACTGCTATACATCTTACTGAATGACTCACAAGTTCTCCTTCACTGATTAATCCTTTTCCTCATCCCTTCCTACCCCTGCCATCTGCCATAAGAACAAAGAGCTTGTAAACCAATAAATTGGGTGAAGCCCGAGAGCTCTGGGCTGTGAACAAGCCGCCAACACTCCGGTCCCCTGGACCCGCGTTTTAAACACTTATTCTGTCTCTTTCTAACTCCTTTGTCTCCGCCGGATTCAGGGTGCCCGCTGGGTGGTGTGGGGCTGGTTTCCCCAACACTGTCTTTCTAGAGCCTCTGTGCTGGCTAGTTGAAGAAAGTGTTCATGTTGGGAAAAACCCACATAGTGTTGAACTGTCCGCAGCCTCTAGAGGGCAAGCACATACTCTAAGCAACAATTAGTAAGAAGCTGTGCCTCTCAGTCATACAATCACAAATAAATGAGTTCTGCCAACAACCTGAGTGAGTTTAAGTGAATGCTTTACAAATTGAGCCTCCAACTGAGAACATAAGTCAGCAACTCCAATACCCTGAAACCCTAAGCAGAGGATTCAGTTAAACCTTGACCAAATTCCTGACCAGCAGAAATTGTGAGATAATAAATATCCAGTGTTCTAATCTTCTAAATTTGTGGTAACATTGTTACTCAGAAATAAATAACTAATATATTTCCAGTAGAAAATGCTGTTAGTTCAATCAAGCTTTTAGGTAATAATATATCTAATGACATTTACTGATGCATTAAACTTTCTTATACTAATATTTAATTCTGGCCTATTCATTTTCCTTCTCTTATAAAACAAAATAAATTTTGAAGAGTATAGATTATGTCTTCTACTTATTTTGTGGGAACAAACTAGAAATAAACTGTTTGCTATTAGATAGTTTTATATTATAATGAAGATTCTGCCATAAATCATTGTTTAGTTTATAATAGAAGATACTCTTGGTTAATAAAGAAGTGAAATAATTTGAAAATAAGTTTTTAAAGAAACCTACTTTCTGGACCCTTAGCTTTAGAGGAAAAATTCCAGATTTTTCTTTTTATATATAATTTGACAACTTTGTTATACATTAGGTGTGACAGCAGAATTCTAAAATGAACCCCAATGAGCCACACACTTGTATAATCCTTCTAAGTGAGTGTTGGAGTAATACATGAATATAGTGAGATATCATACCTATGTTTGCATTATGTTATTTGGCACAACTGACTTTTTAAAAGGGAGATTATCCTGGGTGGTATGGGCCTAACAACACGATCTCTGTGATAGGCAGAATTTTAAAGTGACTTCAAGGACCCTCACACTGTTATAATAATTTTCTTCTCTTTATGTAGGGGCACAGTTTGTGGATAAGATACAGTTATATTCATTGTTTTGTTAGATTATATAGCACAAAAATATTATTATGAATAGGAGTGACCCAATTTGTTGAACCATTTAAAAGCACAGAATTTTCTTTGTCTGACTGCAAAAGGGAACATCAGAAAGATGTGCTGCAGCAGGCCTGGAAGAAAGCAGGCATGGATGATGCAAACTCCCTATGGGAACCACATGGAAAGGACTTGAGAGTAACCTCTAGGAAATGAGAGTGGTGCATGAGTACAATGAGCAAGGAATGGAAACTCCAGTCCAGTTACCAAAATGAACTAAATTTTGCCAAGAAGAATACACTATGGAGGAAATTTTACCCTGCAGGGAAAAATTTCTCCTGAGATGAGAGATTTAGTCAGGCCAACACCTTGATTTCACTCTTGGGATTTCTGAACACAGAACTTATACATGCCATGCCAGACTCCAGATACATGCAACTTTGAGCTAATAAGTGGATCTTACTTCAAACCGGAAAGGTTTTGAGACTTTATTATGCAGCTATCAAAATCTAATGCTAGAGTTGAGATTCTTCCTAGTGAAAGAGATTGAAAATCAAAGTGATTGAAATCATAAAAGGGGAAGGATCTGTTGCTGGCTTTGAAGATGGAGGTTTCATGTGGGAATGACCTGGGAGTAGTCTATAGAAGCTGTAATCAACCTCCAACTGACAGCCAGAAGAAAAAGATTGGGGACCTCACAAGCCACAAAGAACTGAATTCTGCCAACAATCTGAATGATCTTGGAAGTGAATTTTTCTCTAAAGCATCTAGATGAGAGCTCAGCCCAGCCAATGCCTTTGTTTCAGCATTAGAATACAATGAGCAGAAAGTCCAGCAACCCTGCTCTGCCACACCCAGACTTCTGACCTGCAGCACTGTGAAGTAAGTGTTGTTTTAAGGCACTAACTTCGTGGTAGTAATTCCTTACACAATACTGCAAGGGAATGGAAGAGCTGCGTATCTCTATATTCACTAGCAAGACTTTTGCCCTAGATCAGTGGGGGACAGAACAGAGAAACAAGGACAGAGAAATGGAAACTGAAAATGCCTAATAAAGAAAAACACCTATATTGGTTTGATAATGAAAAGACATTGAGAACAAAATTTGTTTGAAATTCAGTTACAGGTCAATCACAAAGAAAATAAATTGATACATTTTCATTAGAAAGAGATAAAAGTGTTAAAATTCTCAATAACATTATGTTTTGACACAATTTTAAACAAACAAAAATTTGCAAGAGGAGTTTGAAGAAATTCTACTCCTTTTTAAACAAATTTAGCCATTGTTTATATTTTGCCCATTTTCTTTTTTAATCTCTTTTTCATGTGTGTATATATGTGTGCATATTCTATATGCATAATTTTGACTACATATTATATGTCATGTTATATACATACATACAGACATATACATGCTTTCTCATATATTGAAAGATTAATGAATAACTTTTTAAATGAGCCATATAAGAGTAAGCTTCAGACACCAATATTCTTTATCTCTAAATTTATCATGCTATTTGTTAAAAACAATATTATTATATAAGCATAAAATAGTTATCAAAATGAAGAAATTTAACACTGATTGACTATTACTAACAAAACCAAAATCTATATTGCAATTTCATCAATCATAAAAAATTAAGGCCTTTATATTTTTTTAATAATTTTTTTTGGCTGTAACTCAATTCAGAATTAGGCATATCATTTAATTTATTTACACACCTATAATCTGGAAATATCCATTAGCATTTCTTGTCTTTTTGTAACATTTTTTAAGAATGTAGGATTTTTATTTTGGAGAATGACCAGCAACTTGTGTTTGCTTGATTGTTTGTGGCAGGAATACCTGAATTGGTATTGTGCATTCTGCATCAAGCCACTAGATTTACCAATTATTGCTGAGGTTCCTACCTTATTCCATTGACTAGATTATTTAATACAATATATATACTCTTAGGGAAAAGTGTTCAATACTTTACCATTAGAAATATTAGTGATGAGATCTTATTTTCTTTTATTATGCCACTATAGTAGGCTGGAATTTGCAAGGGTGTGAGTATTTACACCATGGGCATTGGCAAATGCTACCAGTAAGAGTTTGTCTACCAAAGTGCTAATGATTCCAACTATTATTTGTTTTTAGAGGGTTTTTTAAAAATATGGGAAGTTAAAAAAAATATTTAATTAAGCATTTTTTGTGCCTAGTTTTTTCTCTTTCTTTTTGGGAGCAATAACATGTATGATGGAAAAATTTTTATTTCCCTTAGTTCACTTATGTTGTGTTCATTTTCTTCTAGTCTTTGTCTTCCTTATTTTCTTCAGATTGTTGTGTTTTGTTTTTTAAATGTATCCATCTATTTAATAAATTTTTAAAAATATAGTATATATAGACCATGGAACACTATGCAATCATAAAATATAATTAAATTATGCCCTTTGCAGCAACATGGATTCAGCTGGAGGCCATTATGCAAGAAAACTAATGTGGGGACAGTAAACAAATATTGCATGTTATCACTTATAAGTGGGAGCCAAACATTGAATAAATGTGGGCATAAAGATGGGAACAGATACTGGGGAGCACTTGAAAGTGAAGGGTGAGGGAGGGACATGTGTTAGAAGGCTACTTATTTGGTACTACACTCACTACCTTGGTGACAGGATTATTCATACACCAAGCCTCAGTGACATGCAATTTACCCATGTAACAAGCCTGCACATGTACCCAATGAACCTAAAAAAAAAAATAGAAAAAATTGATCTATCTTCAATGCACAAAAGTATTTCTTTTGGCATTTCTAAATATTTGTTAAATTCTTCCATTATTTTTTACATTTTATATATATACTTTTTATTTCTATATTTCTATCACATTTCCTTTATGACTTCCATTTCTCTACTTGAATTTTTAATCTCTTCATTTATTAAAATCATACATCTTTTCAATTTTTGGTAATGTGTATAATAGTTGTGTTAAAGTTATTCTATGCTAATTCTATCATCCTATCATCTCAGGGTCAATTTCTGTAGACTGCTTATTTTCCTGATAATGAATGATATTTTTAGCTTCATCGTTTGTCTAGTAAATTTGAATTGATAGAGAATATTGTCCTTATTAAATTATTTATGTGTGTTTTAATTATTTATGCAAATTCAGTACTTTACACTGTCATGGGTATATATGGAAGTTCTAGAATCTAGATACTTGGACTTTTAGATGAAGTATTTTGATAAATGCTGACAACCAATTTTGAAATGTTAAAACATCATGCCGAACAACACTGTGCAATTAAATAAAATATGGCTATAAGGTATATCTAGTGAACTCCAATACGTGAACTCTGTTCTGAATATAGGTCATATCCTCTGTTCTCATTTGCCATAGAACACATATCCATTATGTAATAGACTATGTGTATGCCACAGAACACAGGCAAATTATGTATATGTTACATAAATATATGTACCTTGTATGTCAGGTACATGTATTGTTTATCTGCCTGCATTCTGTTTACTACCTGTAAAACTAGTACCTCATAATAGATGTTTAAATATATTTATGTAACCCAAAGAACAAAATGTCTTGCCACTTGCCTTGAAATGGTCCTGTTATAGTAAAAAAAAAAAAAAAAAAAAAAAATTTGAAGGTGATAGATATGTTTACGGTATAGATTACAGTAATGGTTTCACAGATCTATATTTTATAGAATGATCTCCAGACTTGTCAAATTGTATACATAAATATGCACAACATCTTGTATGCCAATTGTACCCCAATAAAGTGTTTTTTTTAAAGATGGTTCTTGAATCTCTTTATGATATCAAAACGTATCAAAAAATACTATGGTAGTAAAGTAGGAATTATTTAATAAGTACTTTCTTACAACAATGATGATAGATTTTTTTTTTTGCTCTGTTGTCTATTCTGAATGGGTAGTTCTTGAGATGTGCTGGGGGTTTGGAACATTCTTTAAATAGTTAATTGTTTTCTTATACTATCTTTTCAGCTCATTTTACATTTAGAATATGGAACAGAAAACATGTATATTTTTGGCATTCTTCAATTTATCATCTTAAACTCATGTCCCCCAACACACACACATCAGAAGCACTCATATGCTCTTATATTATTTGATAATTAATTCTAAGATAGGGATTGTTCCCATATAAATTATCTGATTAATTTCTCTAATTATTTGTTTGTGCCAGGCTTCATGAGAGTCCCTGTTGGGATTTTGTCTCTCCTTCCTACTCTCCAACACAGGTAACACATTGTAAATAAGCAAGAATTATACCATAATAGAAACATAGTCAGAGTGTACATTGGGATAACTCTGAAACCTGTTCTTAGGCAGGGCATGGCTAAAATGTGTTCATATTATAAATAGGAAAAAACCAATAAACTTGGATGTTAATGATTCATCTTCTATTGGTTAGTTGAATTAATTTGAGAATATCAACTTCTTTAAACATTTGTTAATTTATAAAGTGTATGTAATGATTCATTCTTGCTATCCTCAGAGGCTGAATGTGAGAATGGCAGATAAAAATGTTTAAATGCTATGACAACTAAAACACGAATAATAAAAGAGTCTGTACTTGCTGCCATGAGGATAAAAAAGCAGATGCCTGAGAAGTATGCTGTCAATACTGCCAAGAATGTCCTCTTCTATACATAAAAATCAAATCTGCTAAGCCTACTAGTAATCACTGTTTCAGAAAATAAAGTAGTAGATACAAATGCTTAGAGTACTATAAAAGAACCAGAATAGAAGACATGCACTAATATGTTCAGCTAAGTCACATTTCCTCAGAACAAGAACACACTTTCATTCTCAGAGTAATGGTTTGAGAGAACTGGAGTGGACAATTAGAACCTTTGTTGTCTAAGTTTGGAAGAGATGAAAGTATGATGGGTTGATTTGAACAGCTTCGTAAGTATGTGCTCACACTCAGCATGAGAGGGGGCCGAAGGAAGGTTCCTCCTTTTAATAGATTCTTCCACTTTTCTGGAGGATTTAGAATGAAAAGTTGGCTGGAGGGCAGGTGCTGGTAAAACTGCAGGTTGAGTATCCTTTATCCAAAATGCGTGGGGTCAGAAGTGTTTCGATTTCAGATTTTTTTTTAATTTTGAAATATTTGCATATACATAATAAGATATCCTGGGGAAGGAACCCAAATCTAAACACAAAATTCATTTATGTCTTCCACACACATTACACACATAGCCTAAAGGTAATTTTAAGCAAAATTCTTAATCATTTTCTACATAAAACAAAGTTTGTGTACATTGAAGCATCAGCGAGCAAACGTGTCACTATCTCATGTCAACATTCAACAAGTTTTAGATTTTGGAGGATTTTGGATTTCAGATTTTTCCATCAGAGATGCTTAACTTGAACACAATTGTTCCTACCCAGTAAGGATGTTGATACTACTATTGTTTCCTTTTCTTTCTTTTTTTTTCTTTCTTTTATTTTTTGCCCACATAAACTCAAAATTTTTTCCTTACTTCATGCAGTGGTCCCATAACCTAACTACAACTGTGGGTACCAGAAGAATAGAGGATTATTAAGTAAGAAACTGTAACCATACTTTTAAATTTAAATATCAGAATTCCTAAGGGCCTGATGAGCTGAGTTTTTACCTTCCTCCCATCTGGTAAAATCAAGGCGTATAATGAACGCAGCCCTTTTACTTAGCAATTGATATAGCCCACCATGAAAATGGAAGAAACCCTACCCTAATGTAACTCTACCCTATATGAATGGAAGCGTTCTGAGAGAAAGATAAATTTGCTAGACTAGTATTCCTGCTGGAAATTTGGACAAGCATACAGGATGACACTAATAAACCTTCTGAAGACTGATAAGTTTTGGGGTAAAAATGGAAAGAAAAAGGAAAGAAGGTTGAGCATAAAGAAATAAATAGGTCACACAATTAGAGGAATCCAATATTATATTGATGCCTCAAAAAAGGCTCAGAACAAGACATAACTTTGAGTTTTAGGTCAGTTATACTGGATTTCTGAAAAGGTCAAATCATATGTTGCTGAGACCACTCCTTTTTTTGTCTGACAAAATTACATGGAAGCCTACAAACAAGAGTGGTGCCACTTTGGAGCCATTTTGGTCATACAATATGATAATGGACTAGACTATTCATCAATATCAGAGTCAGATTGTAGTAGTGTCTGCCTCTTATTTTTCAGGTTATATTTATACCTCTGCAGTCATATTGGTATGGCCTAACACTGGCATCAATGGTCAAATGTATTGAAAATTGAGTTAAAGACTCCTGAGAATGTAACACCAACATAACATGACTAGCCTAAAGAATGGTGGGATTTGTTAATTTATATGCAAAATAGTTCCGTACAAGTTTATCATAAGTTACAAATAGTGGTAGATCAAGGAACAAAACATGAAAATTTATGTAAAAACTATCATATAGATTATTTATTAATTTAAATCTATTTCCACCCCACACCGGCTTTTCCAAATGTTAGGCTTATTTATATTGATACAATTGCTATCTCTGTTATGTAAATTCTATACTAAATATAAGAGATCCTTGGCCAAAGCCCATAGGGTAGCCTCTGCAGTAAGTAATTTAACCTCGAACAAGAAAAGTCTGATGCTCATCCTCAGCTCCCGGAGGTAATCTTTGTTTTTCTTGGCTCCTTCACCCATCTAAATAGCAACAATGTGATATCTCGTGGAGACTAGCTATGCCAGAAAGACCAAGAATGTGATTTAGGATCAGGGTTTTGGATCATATGGTGTCAATTGACCTGAAGACTGAGATCAACCATATGGGCAATCAATCAATCATGCTTGCATAATGGAGCCCCAGTAAAATTTCTGAATGCCAAGACTCAAGTAAGTTTCTCCGGTTAGTAATACTTTATACATATTGCCATATATGGATGTTGGAAGAGAAATGCATCTTCATACCACAAGAAGAATACAATAGGAATTCTGCATTTGGTAGTTCTTTGAAACTCTGCTTTTCTTTTGCCCTTAGCTAATTTTAACCTACGTTTTTTTCTCATAATGAACCATAGCTATGTGTATTATACTCTTCAGGGAGTGCTATGAGATATTTTAACAAATTATCAAGCCTGAGGATGATTGGATACAATTTTTTCTCTCCCCTCAAACTTATTGTACATATCAGAGAGATAGCAGTTTAGGGCATATGCCCTCTACCTTTATAGTTTGCTTAGCGTCATCTGAATGTGCCATTGAAGGATGTTTTGGAGTTAGCTGGCAAAATATATTAAAAAGATGGAAACAAGCTATAGCTCCAATAAAGTGTGCATATACTATTTACCAAACATGATAAATGAATATGTTTTTAAAAATTGCAAAACTCGTGTCTACAAAAGCATTAACACTCTTACTTAAAAGGATATTAGAGCAGATCAATAGATCCAGATCCACAGATAAAATGTTCAGTTGTGATTTGCCAGTGAACAGATAACTAACAATGAGCCTTGATATTCTGTGAAACATTAGTCACAGTATTGAATTCAGGATAATGCAATGGGCCATAGCCAGGAATATTATTTAAAAATCATGTAGATTTTCAAAAAGTTAAAAAGAAAAATAGGTAATTGCAAATACTACAGAGTCAAAATATTTAAAAAACAAACAATAAAAATGCAAGGTATGTGGCAAAGATATGATTAATTTTACTGCCTTGGCTTAAGACTATTTGTTTCAATGCACTATTTAAAGGCCCAAATGTATCTCGATATGTCTTCTAGTTGTCATTATTTGGGATCACTAAGTAAAATATAGGTAAATAGTATTGAATCAAGGAAAAATAATAAAAATCAGTGGGAAATATGAGGTGTATTAGTCTGTTCTTATGGGGCTAATAAAGACATACCTAAAACCAGGTAATTTATAAAGAAAAAGAGATTTAATGGACTCACAGTTCCACATTGCTGGGGAGGCCTCACGATCGTGGTGGAAGGCAACGGAAGAGCAAAGGCATGTCTTAAATTGCAACAGGCAAGACAGAGCATGCGCAAGAGAACTCCCATTTATAAAAACATCAGATCTCGTGAGACTTACTATCATGAGAACAACATGGAAAAAAACTTGCTCCCACGATTCAGTTACCTGCCACCATGTCCCTCCCACAACATGTGGGGATTATTACAGCTCAAAGTGAGATTTGGGTGGGGACACAGGGCCAAACCATATCATGAACTTTATTAAAAAATACATAATAGGGTCTGTCAAATAAGTGACTCAAATAATTTTCCATATAAAAGGAAAAGTTAGCGATAATATAAGAAAATTGAAATTAGTTATTTTAGTAAAGATGGATACATAAAGATATTATACGAGATTTTAAAGGAGGGAAACTACATAAAACAAAAATGTAATGATGTTGAATCTTTCCTTAATACATTAATTCATATCATAGGTCTGTTGAAAGAGAACTGAAATTCATCATCTTACATTTCTTAACACACATAGAACATAATTAATCTGATTTGATATAACACTTATGTTCATTATCTGGTGGGAAAGGCACATATTTTAATTCGCTTTTATATTTGAAAGCCTATTTTTCTAACCTTTGTTTTTCTAAAGACCAGCAAAAGGGAGATCATGTTGTCTACTAACTTCATTTTACATATGGGTTATCTGAGACCTTGAACTATCAGGACAAATTTGTGCCCTTGACTCTTAATTACTAAGTAATTTTTAATCCTTTTTTTTTTTATCCAGACATACTGAACACTGTAACACTCTAAATCTTTTTCAATTTTTCTCAATAAATAATAATCTTTCCTATTTAATCATTTTTCCAAGAAGCTCTCCAACTTTTGAGATCTAATAGATTAGAATTGGTATTTTAAGACACAATCTGTCAGTTAAAATTACCAAATTAAAATAATAAAGACACAGCTAAATTGAATTCATTTTGACTTCAGAGGAATAGAGTTAAAAGAGGGAAAAAGAAAAAGCTGTAAAATTAATTTTGCTCTTGAAAGCACAATTTTCCAGCCAAATTAAGAGAATCTTGCTTGACATCAAGGTCAGATCAAACTCTAAACTTGATTTCATTCAAATTGATTTAATTTGCAACAAAAAGTTTAGCTGAGTTCCACCTGGGAGAGATTTTTAGATTAATGACATTTAGCCCAATATACTGCATGGAATATGAATGTAGAAACAATTATGCATTCATTTCAGAAATGCACCAAAATAAAAGAGATTCCCTCAGACAGAATAAAATGCAATGAGCTGAAGACCTTTCCATTGCTATTATTGTCAGGTCTGATGCTAACTTATAAAATCTTCATTATGTCTTTGAGTTACAGGTCCCTAACACACTCACGTATGTATCATAAACACACACATACACAGCATATTTGAAGGAAACGAATGATTGTAGGATTATCAAATAGGTTTTAGAAGTTGTATTAGTTCCTTCTCATGCTGCTAATAAGACAAACTCGAGACTGCATAATTTATAAAGGAAAGAAGTTTAATTGGCTCACAGTTCAGCATGACTGGGGAGGCCCCACAATCATGGCAGAAGGCGGAGGAGGAATAAAGTCACATCTTACATGGTGGCAGGCAAGAATGTTGGTGCAGAGGAACTCCCATTTATAAAATCTTCAGATCTTGTGAGACTTATTCACTACCACGAGAACAGTATGGGGGAAACGGCCCCATGATTCATTATCTCCATCTGGCTCCGTCCTTGACACATGGAGATTATTACAATTCAAGGTGAGATTGAAGTGGGGACACAGCCCAACTATATCAGAATTGTATAACCCTTTTATAAAATGATACCTCCAAATTCAGTAACTGAGAATCCAAGTAGTTTAAGAAGCAGCATTTTTTGACCCCTGTTAGCTATCATCAGTCTTTACTAGGGATCTGACTGACAAAAAGTTATGAGGTGCTCTGATGTACCCAAAGAGGTAGAACTGGAAATATCCCTCCCTGGTGGTAAAGGACAAGCTCACAAAGTAGCATCAGGCTTTTAGACCTTAAGGAGGCAATTAACTAAAATTACATACTCGTATTACCTCTCAAGACAAATAGTAATTGTCCAATATAGCTTGGATATTCAGAGTTTGCTTGATGAAGATAAGTTACAGATGCTAAAAAGGATCTATCACAGACTATCTGGGCTAAGAAAGTATTTTCTTAACTGGCCTGAAGACATAAATCACCTAGAAACATTTGATACAGCACAGCATACATAGCTCTTCCTTTAGAGATTCTCATTTAGTGACCCTCAGACAAGGACAGGGGTTGGAATTAATGTTATGTATTCTAGGTGATGCTGATTATCAGGGAATTTGGAAAAGTAAGGAGCAGGAATCATATAGGTTTGGAAATAATAGACTCACAAATTATTTTGTGGTTTTTAAAAGGGTGGGCTATAGAATTAGGCTCGTTTTGATTTAAAAAAAATGCTCAATTGTCACTAATTGGAACTTTGAGTTAATTCAAAGATTTATTTTGTGTAAATCATTAAAAATAATGCCAAGGATAGATAACGTCCACAAATGTGAACACATTATTTTGTGTATTCTAGTCAAATACACAATTATTTTAACTTACCTCTAACATACTGCCTATTAAATTATGACACATTGCTAACTTTGCATCAACTGTAAAACATCTCCATCTAAAAAATATTAAAATATAAAAAAGAAAAGTGTATCTTGGAATTAATGGAATAAAAAATTAGAGAAACACACAAAGTAGGGAGAGGAATTTCTGTTAGGTTAATCCTAAAAGAACTACTGAAGTGGATACGTCAGCAGAAAAAGAAGTAAAAAAGAAGCAGTGATAAACACAAGAACTAAGGAACCATGTGGTTAACTTGAAGTAATGCCTTCAAAATACTTTTGAAATAAATGAATAATTACAAATAAATAGTGTTTTAAAAATGTTTAGTGGGCTGGGCGTGGTGGCTCATGCCTGTAATTTCAACACTTTGGGAGGCCGAGGTGGGTGGATCACGAGGTCAGGAGATCGAGACCATCCAGGCTAACACAGGGAAACCCCATCTCTACTAAAAATACAAAAAATTAGCCGGGCGTGGTGGAGGGCGCTTGTAGTCCCAGCTACTCGGGAGGCTGAGGCAGGAGAATGGCATGAATCCAGGAGGCTATGCTTGCAGTGAACAGAGATCACGGCCACTGCTCTCCAGCCTGGGCGACAGAGCCAGATTCCATCTCAAAAAAAAAAAAAAAAAAAAAAAAAAAGAAAACAGTTTACTGGTTCAGAGAGCAATTACAAGGGCAAAAGGCTAAGGCTAAGAGTGTTCTTCAATTAGTACTTAACATTTGCTAAAAACTTTACATTGATTGGGAAGGGACTAGACATATAAAATAGCTTTATACTAACTATATTATTGTTATAATCAGATGTGATATACAGCAATTCAATGTAATAAGTTGATAAAACAATTTTTCAAACAAATAAGGGGTAAATTTTTAAAAAATATATTTTCAACTTAACAATATGTAGGAAATAATAAAAATAAAAAGCACTTGGTTAACAGAAAAGCAGAAAAGATCACAGTTATAATTTTTTAAAGTGTTAGAAATGTCAACAAGATGGCAGGAAACAAGTTTTTAACCCTCATCTTCACTGCCACCACCTCCATAAACACCTATTTTGTAACCACTAAGGGATGAAAATGCCTTTGTGGGAGCCCCACAATTCAGCTGAAAGGATCCTGCACCTCAATGAAGCAAAAAATCTGAAAGTGGGCACACTGAAGAAGGTAAGAAGAGAAGTTTCGCGGATCACGAGGTCAGGAGATCGAGACCATCCTGGCTAACACAGTGAAACCCCGTCTCTACTAAAAATACAAAAAAATTAGCCGGGTGTGGTCACGGGCACCTGTAGTGCCAACTACTCGGGAGCCTGAGGCAGGAGAATGGCATGAACCGGGGGGACGGAGCTTGCAGAGAGCCGAGATCGCGCCACTGCACTCGAGTGGGCAACAGAGAGAGACTCTGTCTCAAAAAAAAAAAAAAAAAAAAAAAAAAAAAAAGAAAAAGAAAGAAAGAAAAAGAAAAAGAGAAAGAGAAGTCTCACTGTACTCATGTCACCCCTCCATCAAGGCAACACAACTTGGTGTCAAGAGAATTCCTTTTAGCTCATAGTTTCTTCCAGTGGTGCAAAGTAAGAGTGAAGTAAGCACCCAGCTGTGTCATCCCTGTGGGAAACTATCCAGTAGGGCCGCTTTTGTCTTACCCTCCTAGAATATCAAGGGGATTGCCTTACTGCTCTTATTTAGGGGCAACTAAGATCAGAAAGAAGGGGCAGGAACTCACAGAAAACAGTACGAATCTCAAGGACTGGTCATGGAGCCTGCTAATTTGCTCATGGACTCCACCAAAAGCCCCATCCACAAATGCTGCAGGACAACTCACCTGTGGATACAGCCAATGCATGCCCCCAGCACACTATGCTCCTCTCTGGCTAGCACCTCACACACTCCTGGGCATGGCACTCCAATAAACCCACAGACAGCACATCCAAGACCCTGCAAACAGCACATGGACCTCAGTAGCATGTATGAATTTCAGCTGCCAGCCTGACTCTTCTGGATTGGGAGTAAGCTATATAAAGTTAAATATTTCAAGAAACTTCCTTAGAAAAAATAAACTTGAGACCCTCAGCATCCAGCCTAGTTATGTGGTATGAAGAGGAGGCACATAAGACTTTTCCCTTAAAAGTGAACAAAATGAATGGAGTAGGTATATCCAGTGAAAGGATCTGAGATACATCTAGAATCTCTACTTAGGCTGATTGGTTAAGGTCAATCAGTACAAACTAGAGGAGGTGACTGCTTTTTCAAATACAAAGACAAAAATGCAAATCATCAAGAAACACAAAGAATCAAGAAAATGTGATACCACCAAACAAAAAGTTTTGATGGCTGCTCTAAAGAAATAGAGATCTATGAATTGCCTGACAAAGAAGGCACAAAAATAATCTCCAAGATTAGTAAGCTACAGGAGAGTCCACCTAAACAAAATCGGGAAAGAAAAATACACAAACAAAATAAGGAATTTAACAAAGGCATGGAAACCATAACAAAGAACCAAAGAGGAATTCTGAAACTGAAGAATGCAATGACAGAATTTAAAAATTCAATACAGTTTTAATGGCAGACTTTTCTAAGCAAAAGAATCAGTGATCTCAAAGACATATAAATTGAAATCATTCAGTCAGATAAGTAGAAAAAGAATGAAGAAGAAGGAACACTACAAGATTCGTGAGACACAGTCAAGTGAACCAATATATGAACTTGGGGTGTCTATGTAAGATGCAAAAAAGAGAAAGGGGTAAAAGGCTTATTTTAAAAAATAATAACAGAAAATTTCCCAATTTTAGGAAGAAAAGTGAACTTCCAGGACATGAAGCCCAAAGAGCTGCAAATAGGTTAAACATACAGATGTCTTCACCAAGACACATTATAAACAAATTTTCAACAGTCAAAGACAAAAAAAAGAATTTTGGAAACATCAATAGAAAAGTGATTTGTCACAAAAAAAGATGAAACTATCTTTCAGCAGAAACCTTAAAGGGCTAACAAGAGTGGGATGATAACTTTAAATTACAAAAACAAACATTCATTGTCAATGAATAATACTATATTCAGCAATGCTGTCCATCACAAACGAAGGACAGATAAAGACTTTCCCAGACAAACAAAATCCTGAGGGAGATCATCAGCAATAGACCTATCTTAGAAGAGATGCAAAAGAATTCCTTAAGTTGAAACAAAAGAATGCTAATTGGCAAAATGAAAACACATGAAAGTATAAAACTTGCTGATAAATGTAGGTATTTAGTCCAATTCAGATTACACTAATGCTGTAGTGGTGTAAAGCTTTTAAAGCTATTATAACATTTCAAAAACAAACATTTTATAAGTAAATTATAGCTACAACATTTGTTAATGAGTATATAATGTACAAACATGTAAATTATGGCATCAATAACAAAAAATGTGAGGGAAAGGAGAAGTGTGAATTTCTATATGGGGCTGAAGTTAAGTAGTTATTAGCTTAAAATAGATTTTTATAGCTATAAGAAAATGTATCTAAACACATGGTAATCACAAAGGAAAATAAACTCTAGTGGACATAAAATAATAATTTTAAAGGAATCAAAGCAAACTATTGCAAAAATGAGAAAATCTTCAAATCACAAAGGAATACAGCAAAGAAGAAGGGAACTGCAAGTCAAACAATTAACAAAATGCCAATAGTGAGTTCTCATCTATGTATCAATACTTTACATGTAAATGGCTTAAACTGCACACTCAAAAGACATAGTGTGACAAAGGATTAAAAAAAAAAAAGATTCAACTATATGCTTCAAGAGACTGACTTCATCTTTAAGGACACACATAGGCTGAAAATGAAGGATGAAATCACATTAAATGCAAATGTTAACCAAAAAACAGCAAGAGGGGATATACATATATCAGACAAAGTAGACTCGAAGTCAACAACTGTCACAAGAGATGAATAAGTTCACTATATAAAAGGGTCAATTCATCTAGAGTATATAATGATAATAAATATGTCTGCATCCAGCATTGGATTACCTAAATATATAAAGCAAATATACAAAACGAAAGGTAGATAGAGCAGCAATACAGTAAGAGTAGAGGGATTCAAAAACCCATTTTTAACAATGAGTAAGTAATCTAATCCAAAGAAAATCAGTAAACAAACAGCAAATTGGAGCAACACTATAGACCAAAGGGACCTAATAGACATATGCAGGACATTGCATTCAACAGCAAGAGAATAAATATTCTTCTGAACTACAGATGGAACATTCTCCAAGATAGATCATATGTTTGACCACTACATGAGTGTTGACAAATTTAAAAACATTAAAATCATATTTAGTATCTTTTCCAACCACAATAATATGAAACTAGAAATCAATAACAGAAGGAAAATTGGAAAATTCAAAAATGTTTGGAAAATAAACAACAAATTCCTGAAGTATCAATTGGTTAATGAAGAAATAAAAAGAAAAATCAAAAAGTATGGAACTACACCATACCTAAATGTATGGAATACAGCAAAACTAGTTCTTTGAGGAAAGTTTATAGTGATGAGTGTGAACATTAAGATAAAAAAGTAAGATCTCAAGTCAACATCCTAACTTTATACCTCAAGGAATTAGAAAACAACAAACAAAGCCCACAGTCAGCAGAAAAAATGGAAAAACAAAGATCAGAACAGAGCTAAATGAAATGGAGACAAAAAATTATAATAATTAAGGAGATCAACAAATGTAACAGTTGGTTTTTGAAAAGATAAACAAAATTGTTCCTGATTAAAAAAAAAGCTAGACAAATGTAAAAGAAAGATGACTGAGGTAAACAAGCTTCTAAACTGATTACAACTGATATAACTTTAATAAATAGAATTACAACCGATATACAAAGGTTCATAAGCTAATACTAAAAATAACTACAGTCCAACAAATTTCCCTACAAGAAAGGTTCAGGAACAGATTATTTTACTGGATAATTCTGCCTAATATTTAAGAATGAATTAATATCAATCCTCCTCCAACTCCTCCAAGAAACTAAAGAGGAGAGAACACATCAAAACTCATTTTACATGAGACAAAAGCTATACAAGAACACTAAAAGAAAAGAAAATTAGGCCGATATCCCTGATGACGGTAGATGCAGAAATCCTGTAAACCAAATTAAATAACACAACAAAAAGATTATTCACCAACATAAAGTAGGATTTATCCCTCGGACACAAGAATAGTTTAACATGTGCAAGTAAATAAATGGGATACACTGAGTTAGGAGAATGAAGGATTAAAAACTATACAATCATCTGAATAGTTGCAAAAACCCACATTTGACAAAACTCAATATTCTTTCATGACAACATTTCTCAATAATTTAGGTCTAGAATAAATACATATCAACATAATAAAGGCCATATATGACAAGTGCATATCAAGCTGACATCATGGTAAAAAACTGAAACCATATCCTCTAAGATCAGGAATAAGACAAGAATGCCCACTCTCACCACTTCTGTTCAACATAATACTAAATGATCTAGTCAGAGTAATCAGGCAAGAAAAAGAAATAAAAGCATCCAAAACAGAAAGGAAGAAGTTAAATTGTTTCTGTTTGCAGATAACATGATCTTATATATAGATAATTTTAAAGTCTCCATCAAAATATTGTTAGAACTAGTGAACGAAATCAGTAAAGTGGCAGGATACAAAATTAACATTAAAAAATAGTTGCATTTTTATGCACTGAACAAACTATCTGGAAATAAAATTTATAAAAATCCCATGCACAATAGCATCAAAAAGAATAATTAATAACTAACCAACCAAAAAAAGTCCAGGTCCAGACGGATTCATAGCCGAATTCTACCAGAGGTACAAAGAGGAGCTGGTACCATTCCTTCTGAAACTATTCCAATCAATAGAAAAAGAGGGAATCCTCCCTAACTCATTTATGGGGCCAGCATCATCCTGATACCAAAGCCTGGCAGAGACACAACAAAAAAAGAGAATTTTAGACCAATATCTCTGATGAACATCGATGCAAAAATCCTCAATAAAATACTGGGAAACTGAATCCAGCAGCACGTCAAAAAGCTTATCCACCATGATCAAGTGGGCTTCATCCCTGGGATGCAAGCCTGGTTCAACATACGCAAGTCAATAAACATAATCCAGCGTATAAACAGAACCAAAGACAAAAACCACATGATTATCTCAATAGATGCAGAAAAGGCCTTTGACAAAATTCAATGGCCTTCTTGCCAAAAACTCTCAATAAACTAGGTATTGATGGGACATCTCTCAAAATAATAAGAGCTATTTATGATAAAGCCACAGCCAATATCATACTGAATGGGCAAAAACTGGAAGCATTCCCTTTGAAAACTGGTACAAGACAGGGATGCCCTCCCTCACCACTCCTATTCAACATAGTGTTGGAAGTTCTGGCCAGGGCAATCAGGCAGGAGAAAGAAATAAAGGGTATTCAATTAGGAAAAGAGGAAGTCAAATTGTCCCTGTTTGCAGATGACATGATTGTCTGTTTTGAAGACCCCATCATCTCAGCCCCAAATCTCCTTAAACTGATAAGCAACTTCAGCAAAGTCTCAGGATACAAAATCAATGTGCAAAAATCACAAGCATTCTTATACACCAATAACAGACAGAGAGCCAAATCATGAGTGAACTCCCATTCACAATTGCTGCAAAGAGAATAAAATACCTAGGAATCCAACTTACAAGGGATGTAAAGGACCTCTTCAAGGAGAACCACAAACCACTGCTCAACGATATAAAAGAGGACACAAACAAATGGAAGAACATTCCATGCTCATGGATAGGAAGAATGAATATCGTGAAAATGGCCATACTGCCCAAGGTAATTTATAGATTCAATGCCATCCCCATTAAGCTACCAATGGCTTTCTTCACGTAATTAGAAAAAAAACTACTTTAGAGTTCATATGGAACCAAAAAAGACCCCACATTGCCAAGACAATCCTACATCAAAAGAACAAAGCTGGAGGCATCATGCTACCTGACTTCAAACTATACTACAAGGCTACAGTAACCAAAACGGCATGGTACTGGTACCAAAACAGAGATATAGACCAATGGAACAGAACAGAGCCCTCAGAAATAATATCACACATCTACAACCATCTGATCTTTGACAAACCTGAGAGAAACAAGAAATGGGGAAAGGATTCCCTATTTAATAAATGTTGCTGGGAAAACTGGCTAGCCATATATAGAATGCTGAAACCAGATCCCTTCCTTACACCTTATACAAGAATTAATTCAAGATGGATTAAAGACTTAAATGTCAGACGTAAAACCATAAAAACCCTAGAAGAAAACCTAGGCAGTGCCATTCAGGACATAGGCATGGGCAAGTACTTCATGTCTAAAACATGAAAACAATGGCAACAAAAGCCAAAATTGACAAATGGGATCTAATTAAACTAAAGAGCTTCTGCACAGCAAAATAAACTACCATTAGAGTGAACAGGCAACCTACAGAACGGGAGAAAATTTTTGCAATCTACTCATCTGACAAAGGGCTAATATCCAGAATCTGCAAAGAACTCAAACAAATTTACAAGAAAAAAAACAAACAACCCCTTCAAAAAGTGAGCGAAGGATATGAACAGACCCTTCTCAAAAGAAGACATTTATGCAGCCAACAGACACATGAAAAAATACTAGGTCTTTTTAATGTCTTCTGAAATACATGTATTTCATTTTGTGACTGTAGCATATTACTCAGTATCCTCTGAATGAACTTTTATGTCCTTTCCAGTTATAGACTACTACAAATAATGCTGTTATGCACATTCTTATTAATAAATATACTTCCTTCTGGGTATGAACAAGAGCCTCTCATGGTTAAATACTTAGGACAAATTTACTGAAATGAGACATGTCTCTCAAAGGACTTATGAATCTTAAACATGATCAGATTGTGCTGGAATTTTCTCCATAGTAATTACAGCTTCTTTACATCCTTATCAGCACAGTGAGGCATTCCTATCAGGGAGTGGTGTGAACCCTTCTGAAATCAGTGTCCAGCCAGCAAAGGATCTACCTTGCAAATATGCGTTTCTAAAGATGGGATTCTCAAGCATGCTATGTTAACTCTTTTCTTCACAATCTCCTATTGGGTCATTTTAATGTGCAACTTTTTAAGGGTTCTCTTATGTTACTCCTAATTTCTGCTGGCACCTTTTCTTGTTTCTTTATATGCTTTATGATTCTTGATTTGTCTGATCTTAATTACAGAAATCCTGGGGCTAATGGGTTTTATTTTCCTCTGAAACATGTCTGGATTTATTCTTCTAGAAATTTGAAGGTGTTACTAAATCTAGCAGTGCTCAATTATACAGTGGGTGTAAAACTAAACCACAAACTCAAATAAGATTCAAAATATAGTTACAATTTCTGAAGACATTTATGTGTTTTCTTTCAAACAGA
This sequence comes from Macaca nemestrina, assembly GCF_043159975.1. NCBI lineage: Eukaryota > Metazoa > Chordata > Mammalia > Primates > Cercopithecidae > Macaca > Macaca nemestrina. Next base: position 81,786,573 of record NC_092137.1, on the reverse strand, counting down.
GTTATCATGGAGACAGACATTCTCTCTGTTTACATGATTTATTAGCATGTGTATGCTTTTTGGCTCATCATTTACTTAACATGTCTTCAAAGTCTCAGCTTTATGAAGTGGAGACCAAGTCCACCTCCCCCACTGTGCAGGACTTGAGGGCTTTCATTTTGCTTTCCCTGTAGGCTCTATAAGACTTGGTGCTTGAGGTTCCTGCTAACCGAATATGCTCCAGAGTGGTCTAGTTTTATGATTTCAGTTGCCACTCTTACTTCAGCTCATTTGAAGATTTTTGGAGCCTCAGAAATTACCCATACTTTCTTGTGATTTTCAAAAGTAGATGTTTTTTGATAATAGGATTTTAGAAAACTCTAGTCTCCTTCACTTTGTTGAAGGTAGACATGTTGGATTCATTTCTCAATTTCATTGCTTTCTTTTTTTAATTCCCATGATTCTGTCTTGGTTTTCATACTACTCTGCTTCAAATTCTCTTGGACTTGAATTTTTAAAATATTTTTCCTGATATTAGTGCATTTGTTTCTTGTTTAATAATAAATGTATGTATCCATATAAATTTTACTTTTGAGTGTTGGTTTTGAAACATAACAAATATTGATATAAAGTGTGCTAGATATGGCTTTTCCTGTGATAAACAAAAGAGAGAAAGGAAGGAGGGAAGGAAGGAAGGAGGGAAGGAAGGAGGGAAGGAAGGGAAGGAACGAAGGAAGGAAAGAAGAAGGGAAGAAGGAAGGAAGGAAGGAAGGAAGGAAGGAAGGAAGGAAGGAAGGAAGGAAGGAAGGAAGGAAGGAGAAAGTAAGTTAGTTCTAAATCTCTTTTCAAAGAATCTGTTCACACATCTACTCTGTGAATAGGGAAAACTGGAGAAGAATTCTGGACTATTTAAAATTCCCTGTTATATGTTCTGTTTCACTCTGTACTATGCCTGCAGAATACTTGCTCCTGTGGAACACTGCAATTTTCATTTTTGTGTGCTTATTTAAGTAATATCTGTTTCATGCAATGTGGAAATTCATGGATTCTCAAATTGAAATTATATATTAAGTCTCAATAAGCATTTTTGATTGGCTTACTAAATAAGGGAATACATGACAAATGGTTGCTTTACTTTTCCAAAATGTCATTCCATTAGAAAAAGGTGGAAGGAATATTTTTTTCCAGAAATATCAATGAAGCATTATTTTTCCTATTTGTAGAACTTTTGAAATGATCTCCTATAGATGCTTTCATAAAACATATGTCTTCAGACCCAAACCTAGGAGAATAGCTACAAACAATTGTGGAAGAGATTTTTTAAAATTTAGAGCTTAAATTATGTGCTGATATAGACTTTGTTTAGTCCTGAAAAAGAAAGTTAATGTAAACTTAAACAAAAAAAATTCAGAAATTGGCCAGGTGCAGTGGCTCATGCCTGTAATCCCAGCACTTTGGGAGGCCAAGGCAGGCAGATCACCTGAGGTTGGGAGTTTGAGACCAGTCTGACCAACATAGAGAAACCCCGTCTCTACTAAAAATACAAAATTAGCCGGGTGTGGTGGTACATGCCTGTAATCCCAGCTACTAGGGAGGCTGAGGCAGGAGAATCACTTGAACCTGGGAGGCTGAGGTTGTGGTGAGCTGAGATCGCGCCATTGCATGCCAGCCTGTGCAACAAGAGCGAAACTCTGCCTCAAAAAAAAAAAAAAAAAAAAAAAAATTCAGAAATCGAAAGAGCCAGCAATGTATGTCTATCTATTAACCATACACCTCATAGTGAAGAGAGAGAGAAAGATCCTGAAAGCTCATATAATACAGTGTGATCATTAGTTAACAGGACACAGTAGTATTGTACGCAGGTAACATTCGTAATGTCTTAGGAAATCAATGCTAGCTGAAAGAAGGGCCCAATAACAGGGAAAGAAAGGAAAGGGATTTTGATAGGCATGATCTCATATAGAATATAAAGATTATAAATAATGCCACCTATTAAAGACTAATGTATAATGAAGACAATATTTAGGGGAAATAAATAAAAATATTCTTAAAGAAAACGATGATTAATTGTCAGTTTTAAAAAACTTGCAAACTTATACCCGGAATGTAGTTTCAGTCACTATTGTCACATCAAACAATATAAAACCAAGATACTGAACATGAAAATACAAAAGGACATACATTTTCCTTTTCCAGTGTCTGACGTTTGTGTGGACAGAAAGTTGGTACTTTAGTGAGGTAAATGTATGATGTGAAGACTCTTGAGTGGTTTTTAGGCTTGTAACATTCTGCTATTTGACACTATAGTGTAACTATAGTGTATGCAAATTATATCAAGTTGCAGGAAAATTCTATTTCTTTTATACTTTTGGAAACCTAACAAAATTATGAAGTACAACAGGTTAAAAGCCTGAACTTCAAAACAACAGAGACCTAGGCTCAAATTCTAACTCTACTATTTATTAGTTTTTTGACTCGACAACTCTAAGATTCACTTTCCCATATGGGAAACTCACTGTATAACAATGAAAATCAAATTGCATTAAAGGTAGTGTTGCTTAACCTAACTATATTATTTCAATCTGTTTTGTGAATTATGTAAAAATATCCACTGCCTGTTTAACATTTTACAAATTACTTTCTCATGGGTCTATTTTTGTTCCCAACTTAGAGCTAAAACTCAGATGGCTAATTATTTGTCTATTTGTTTAATTATAAATAAGTAAGTATTTATACTTACAACATAAATAGTGTAGTCAATATTTTTCTCTGTATATTCTGGCACCAAATCTCATAATTTATAAAAATAATCATTGGAGGCTTGCGGGTTTCACCACACTAAGCCATGGTAACAACTGAGCTTACAAAATGGGAAGGTGTGTTCTGATTTTTTTCTGTACATTTCATATTCTCTTTTCCTTTTTCTGCCAACAAATATTCAATTTTTAAAAATCTACCCAGTTGCTTTCTCTAAGACTTTCTCAAAAAGTTTCTGTTCTTCAAAACTGTCTTCTGAAGAGTCAAGCAGATAGTCATTTATACTTTCATATATTTTAGTGCTGACAAGGGGGGAAGTTTTTTTCCACATTTATTTATTTATTCATTTATTCATTTATTTATTTACTTATTGTCCCTACATCTTGCTTGTTTTTACACTCCTTAGTATATTTTTAAACATTCACGTTCTGGTTCCTCAAACTATGTGGACTGGATCACAACCTCTCCAGGGTGGTATGTAATATTTTTATTTAAAAACTTCCAATGAATATGATGATCACTTAGGTCAAAAGCTATTGCCAATCCCAATCTTTCTATTTAAAATACATGTCTTAAAGTGGATTTGGATGGCTTCTAAGATTCTTTTCAAATAAAAAATTCTGAAATCATCAAACGCTAGAACTAAAGAGAATCTGAGACTCTTTGCTCCAGCCTTGTGGCTTGTGAGTATGTTTACCAGGGACACTGTGTTCTGTGCTAGTGCCTTAGGACTCGCTACTATGTGTGGTCTTGAGGCTAAGTGGCTAAGGCTCCAACTTCAATTTTATCTGTTTGTGTGCAAAGATCCTTCAAAATATATTGGTCCAGTTGTAGCAGAATAAAAGTGTTTCGTGTCTTTCCTTCCCTAGACCCAGCCTTTCTTTTTTTCTAAAATACAATGTCAGGGATAATTGAGAAGGTGATCTACTTAAAATCATATAGAGGTTTATCTGGTTATTTATACATAAAGTTCATCTCACGTCTTTGAGAATCTGATTCTTTCTTTTCTTTTATTCACTTATTTTTTGAAGACATTTTATGATTCTGGGAAGTGAAAATCTAAAGGTAGATTTCTTTTCCCTAGGGAACTGAACAAAACATCTTTGAAATAGTGGCCCAGAGGTCAAAACCAATTATCTTCTATGAATTGGTCTTGGGTCTGAATTAAATGACTCTGAGGTCCCCCATGGCAAAGAGTAACTGTAAGTCAGTCTCAAAGACTAGGAGGTGCAAGTACAATACTCAAGCAAATGTCCCTCCTGAACTTTTCATTAAAATGGAATATTTCATACAAATGTCTCCATCATTCTATACTCCTTATCCATTGCAACCCAATTTTTAGTTATCAATGCTGAGAAATAAATGGAATGGTCTCCTGTTATGCTACCACAAATCCTTTCACTTTCTATATATAAAACTTGCAAGATGTTTATAGACTTATTTCAAGTATCTGCATCTCCTAAGTTTTCTAGTAACTAGTACTGTGAGCTGCTAGCATGTTTCATTCTATGGGCCAATAATCATTAATGTAGGCTGCAACAATAAGTGTTTTGTTAATTTATTAATACTTGCCATGAGCTAATGGAGGGGTTAAGTGTATTCTGTTCCTTTCATTACTGTGATAAGTAGCTTGCAAGTATAATTTCATAACTTCATAATAAACGTATTAACATAGCTATTATGATTGTTAGCATCATAATTATCACCATCATCCCCATTTCCAGGGGAGAACAGTGAAGCATGGGGGAGTTGACTAGTTCAGAATCATATAATTACTAATTTGGAAACACAGGACTCTAACACAAAGCTCATACCCATAGCCAGTACAAAATTCTAAGCCATAATGGCCATCCATCTAAACTTTCACTACTGCATTTATTCTTTTAATAAATGAAGAAATAATGACCAAAGACTTATAGTTAAACTCATAATTTTATTGGCTATAAAAGCTATTTACAAGTGTAGTTAGAAACGGACACAGAGAAAAATGACTACTACTATAGAAATAAATATTTAAAGCATGTCCTTATCCATGGAGGATGAGATAATGTACCTGGAAGATAATTAGTTTCTGTGACTTCAAATGTTCCTAAGTCTGAGATTCCTTGAATGTCAGTTTTGAAATTTAGAAATTTTAACCTCTAATTTAAAATAAAAATCTCAAATTGAGCTATTCACCTGTTTTTCTTTTAATTTAAATAACTGCTTTTACTGATATCAGGTTAAATGCAATTGGGTTCTGGTAGCCTGAATAGTGAATAAGAGCCAAGTCTATGGGAATGACAATGGGCTATCTGGCCTTCTGCAATTGTTTCCAGATTGAAATAGCTTAGCTACATATTTGTTTTGTCCTGTGACATGATTTACTTTTAAATAATTTCAGTAGTCATTGATATAGAGATATTTTTCTTTATGGGCCTATAATAATTGGCTGGGAAGATGCCACAATTAAGAGTACCATATTCTAGTAATTCATCAGTAATTAACTCTTGAAATTTATAGGAGTTACACTTGAAAAATTTTGTCCTCATACCTTAATAGTTTACTGGCCTGTTCCAAAAGAACACTTTCATTTTAAAAGAGCAATATTGATTTTACTATATCCCCTTTTAGGACTTCATTTTTTGTTGTTTTATGCTGGATTTAAATTTTAACCTGGTTTATACAATGTAATCTATTTTAATGGTTTAAAGGCATTACAATAAGATAATTTGCTTCCTCTGAACTGAATATTTTTAGCTCATTTTAAATTGTTGAACTACTTAATTGAATATATTACTTAATGGAATACAGCTTCCAATAAAATCTCTATACATTGCAGAAGTATATTTTCTGCATTATTACAAAATGATTTTCTTATTTTATATACTCACAAACACATAGAAATACACTATATTATAGTATCACTATAGATGAATCCCTCAGTATTCATTCAAGTTTTAAGGATGTATTATCAAAATATTGCTGATTATTATTATTAATTTTGTAAGAAATGGACAAAAAAGTAATAAAAAATACGTAGATAAAGAATGAAAAGTGAATTGCATAATTCATCACTATGAAAACTTATATTAGGCTCTATGCATACCATTCAAAGTTGTAAAGTAGATAAATTCTAGTCTTTGCAATTCTATACCTTGGCCAAATCCAGCACAATGTTAAATTACTATCAGCTCCCTTTTTTATGTTGATTGACACAAAATCGACCAGATTCCTATTTTTATTATAACTATGTTATTTGACATACTAAACAAATTAATTAACAATATAAAATAAACATATTCTTTTTTTTAATTCTTAAGGTGAAATCAGAAGAGATTTGGAGCAGATCACACATATACATGCAGCATTGTACTCAGAGGAGGCAATCTAGCAAATAACAACCCTTTAGTATCTTAAAGTGCTGCTACCAGATTTGCATTATAGACTCTCTTTCTTGCATAGTACTCCTTTTAAAGAGAATGTCAGTTTAGTTAGGCAAACATACAGTCTATATAATGTATTTTTAAAAATTGTGATAAGAACACTGAATATGAGATATATACTCTTAACAACTTTTCAAGTACAAAATACAATATTTTGCACTTAAAAATAAATAAAGGGGCCGAGAATGGTGGGTCACACCTGTAATCCCAGCACTTTGGGAGCCTGAGGCCAGCAGATCATGAGGTCGAGAGATCCAGAACATCCTGGACAACATGGTGAAACCCGGTCTCTACTAAAAATACAAAAATTAGTTGGGTGTAGTGGTGCATGCCTGTAGCCCAGCTACTAGGGAGGCTGAAGCAGAAGAATAGCCTGAACCCGGGAAGAGGAGGTTGCACTGAGCCGAGATCACGCCACTGCACTCCAGTCTGGCAACACAGCAAGACTCCGTCTCAATAAATAAATAAATAAATAAATAAAATGAAATAAATAAAAGGGACAATATGCATGAAATACACTTGTGCATTTAAGCGCAAAATTATTTAAGTGCCTTTAATTAATAAGGCAAAACATTGTCCAGCAAATCTCTGGCACCTACTCATCTCATATAACTGAAACTTGATACTTGTGGAACAGCAGTCTCTCATTTCCTGCTTCCCTCTGCCCCAGCAACCACTATTCTGCTCTCTGTTTCTGTAAGTTTGGCTACTTTAGATACCTCATATAGGGATAATCATACAGTACAGTTGATCCTTTTTGAACAACCTGGGTTGGAGCTGTGAGGGTTCACTTAAGGTTTCTCTACCTCTGCCACCTCTGAAACAGCAGGACCAACCCCTCCTAATTTTCCTTATCACAGCCTACTCAGTGTGAAGATAATGAGGATGAAGTTCTTGACAATGATGTGCTTTCGCTTAATGAATGGTAAATATAGTTTTTATGAATTTCTTAATGTTTTATCTAGTTTACTATAAACATACAATATATAACATATACAAAATATGTGTTAATCAACTGCTTATGTTATTGGTAAAGCTTGCCATCAAAAGTAGACTATTAGTAGTCAAGTTTTTTGAGAGTCGAAGTTATATATAAATTTTTTACTGCGTGTTCGGGGTGGGGAGTCAGTGCCTTTAACCACTTTGTTGCTCAAGGGTCAACTGCATTTGTGTTTTGGTAACTGGTTTATTTCATTTAACATAATGTTCAAGGTGCGTCCATGTTTTAGCATATATCAGAAATTTCCCTCTTTTTTAAGGCTGAATAATATTCTATCGTATAGACAGACCACATTCTGCTTATGCATTCATCCATTGACGGACACTTAGGTTGCTTCTATATTTTAGCTATCGTGAATGATACTGCTATGAACATATATATGAAAATATCTCTTCTAGACCCTGCTTTCAATACTTTTGGGGATATACTCAGAAGTTAAATTGCTGGATGATATGGTAATTCTATTTTTTATTTTTTAAGGAATCACCATACTATTTTCCACAGCAATTGTACCATTTTACTTTCCCACAAACAGTGTTCAAGGGTTCCAGTTTCTTCACATTCTTGTCAACACTTACTATTTTCTGTTTTTTTTTTTTTTTTTTTTTTTTTTAGTAGTAGTCATCTATTGGTGTGAGGTGGTATTTCATTGTAGTTTTGATTTGCATTTCCCTAATAATTAGTGTTATTGAGAATCTTTTTATGTGCTTTTTGGCCATTTGTCTATCTTCTTTGAAGAAATGTTTATGGAAGTCTTTTGTCCATTTTTGAATCAAGTATTTTTTTAATTGTTAACTTTTGGAAGTTCTCAGCTTGAATATTAATTCCTTATCAGATAAAATCTACAATTATTTTCTTTCATTCTGTGGGTTGCCTTTTACTCTATTAATATTCTCTTTTGCAGTACATATTTTTAAAATTTTCATGAGTCCTATTTTTCTTTTTTGTTTGTTTGTTTTTGTTGCTGTTGCCTATGCCTTTGGTGTTGTATTCAAGAAATCATCACAAATTCAATGTCATGAAGCTTTTACCCCATGTTTTCTCCAAACAGTTCTATAGCTTTAGGTCATACACTTAGTCTTTGATCCATTAATTTTTTGTGCATTGTGTTATGTAAGGGCCCAACTTCATTTTTTTTCATGCAGAGATTCCAGCATCATTTGTTGAGAAGATTGTATTTCCCCCTTTGAGTGATTTTGAAACTCTTCTAAAAAAATTATTTGACCATATATGTGAGGGTTTATTTCAAGGCTCTCGTTTGTCTAAATGGCTATCTTTATTCCAGTACCACAACATTTTGATCCTCCAGCTTTGTTCTTTGTTGTTAAGATTGCTTCGGTTATTTGGGGTCCCTTGAATTTCCATAAGACTTGTAGGAAAAGGTTCTCTATTTGTGACAAAGAAAAAAAAAAAAAACGAGTAGAATTTTGAGAGAAATTGCACTTAATCTGTAGATCATTTTGGGTGGTACTGACGTCTTAACAACATTAATTCTAATTCACTATCATAGGATTTGTTCTCATTTGTTTATTTAAATTTTTTTTTCGGCCAGGCATGGTGGCTCATGCCCATAATCCCAGCATTTTGGGAGGGTGAGGCGGGTGAATCATGAGGTCAAGAGATCGAGACCATCCTGGCCAACATGGTGAAACCCCGTCCTACAAAAAATACAAAAAGTAGCTGGCCATGGTGGCGCATGCCTGTAGTCCTAGCTACTCAGGAGGCTGAGGCAGGAAAATCACTTGAATCCAGGAGGCGGCGGTTGCAGTGACCCAAGATCACGCCACTGCATTCCAGCCTGGCGACAGAGCGAGACTCTCTCAAAAAAAAAAAGAAAAAAAAAAAAATTCAGTTAATTCCAGAGTCTTTCATTCATTTTCATGCAATTGTAAATGACATTGTCTTTATAATCACTATTCAGATTGTTCATTGTTAATATATAGAAATGCAACTGATTTTTGCATGTTGATTTTGCATCCAACTACTTTGCTGAATCCATTAATTACTTATAATTTTTTGTGTGAAATATTTAAGGTTTTCTACATATGAAATCATTTCATCTGTGAGCAGATATTTCGCTTCTTCCTTCTCATTTTGATGGCTTCTATTTTTACTCTTTCCTAAGTTCTCTGAGTACAATTTTTGATACAATGTTAGACAGAAATGGTAAGTATAGGTATCATAGTCTTATGCCTCATATTAGAGGAAAAACTTTCTGATTTTCACCATTGAGGGTGATGTTTGCTGTAATAGTTCATTCTATGCTTAGTTTGTTGAGATTTTTTATCATGATAGGCTATTACATTTTGTTAAAAGATTTTTTTCTGGATCAATTGAGATGATCATTTTTTCTTTCATTCTGTTAATCTGGTGTATTAGATTTATTAATTTTTGTATTTTCATATATTATAACATCCCGGTATTCTTGAAATAAATCTCACTTTCTCATGGCATATAGTCTTTTTAACACACTGATGAATTTGGTATGCTATTTTTTTTTAGTATTTTGGTTTCAATGTTCATAAGGAAATAGTCTGCAGTTTTATTTTCCTGTGTTTTATTTGGCTTTGGTACCATAATACTGGCCTAATAGGATGAGTTAGAAAGTATTAAATTCTCTTCAAGTTTTTGGGCAAAGTTTGGGAAGAATGGATCTAAATTATATAAATGTTCAAAGAAATTTACCAGTGAAGCCATCAGGTTCAGGCTTTTACATTATTGGGAGATTTTTAAATTAACTCAGTCTCCTTTCTACTTATAAATCTATTCAAATTTTCTGTTTCTTCGTAATTTATTCTTGGTAGGTTTTGTGTATCTACAAATTTGTTCATTTCATCTAGATTATCCAATTTGTTGACATATAATTGTTCATATTATTGTCATAATTGATCTGTAGAATCAATAACAATGTCACAACTTTTATTTCTGATCTTACACAAATATAAGTCTTTTTTTGTAGTCTATCTAGCTAAATGTTTGCCAGTTTTACTCATTTTTTCATGAAACCAACTTCTGCTTTCTCTTGCTTTTTTCTATATTTTTTCTATCCTCTATTTCGTTAAGTTCTGCTCTAATTTTTATTTTTTCATTGTTTCTGCTAGGCTTTGGGTTTAGTTTGTTCTTACTCTCTAGTTCCTTAAATTGCAAAGATGAAGCTGTTGATTTAAAATCTTTCTATTTTTTAATGTAAGCATTTATAGCTGTAAATTTCTCCCTTAGCAGTCTTTACTGCATATATTTTAATATATTGGGTTTCTGTTTTCATTCTTGTTTTAAGTATTTTTTTATGTCCCTTTGTTCTCTGTTTTGATTCATTGTTAAGAGTGTATTGTTATATTTTCAGAGATTTGTGAATTTTCCAGTTTCACTTCTATTAGTGATTTCAAACTCAATTCTGTTGTGATAAGGGAAGATACTTTGAATGATATTCACTTTTTAAAATATATTGAGACTTAATTTATGGCCTAACATATGGTTTACCTGGAAAATGTTCCATGTATACTTGAAATGAATATGTATATGGTTGCTATTGTGTAGATTGGTCTGAGAATGTCTGTTTGATCTAATTAGTTTATTGCATTGTTTAAATCCTTTACTTTCTTACCTATTTTCTGTCTTGGTTATTCTAATCCATTATTGAGAGTACTGAAACATTCAATGATTATTGTACTATTGTATATTGGTAGTACTTTATATTTGTAGTACTATATAGTTCTCCTTTTAAGTCTATTAGTTTTTGCCTCATATATTTTTGTGGTCTATCATTAAGTTTGTAAATGTTTATGATTGTTATACCTCCTTGCTTTATTGAAACTTTTAATATATAGTGCTCTTCTTTGTCCCTTATCAAGTTTTGTATTTTGATTTTATTTTTTATGATGTTAGTATAAGCATCCCTGCTCTCTTTAGGTAATTATTTGCATGAAATATCTTTTTCATTCGCAACTTGAAATAAAAGCATGTTTTTGTGTCCTTGGACCTAAAGTGAAGTTTTTCTGAATAGCATATATGAGGATCATGTGTTCCTATCCATCGACTCAATCTCCATCTTTTGTTTGGAGATTTTAATCTATTACATTTAAAGTTATTGCTGATAAGGAGGGACTTCTGTCATTTTGATATTTGTTTTTCACATGTCTTACAGTTTTTGGTTTTTGTTCATTTCCTGTATTACTGTCACCATTTTGTATTTAATTTTGGTTTGTAGTGAAATGATTAAATTCCTTTCTTATCCTTTTTGTATGCATTCTTATGGATTTGTGGTTACCATGGGGATTACATTTAACATTCTAAAGTTATAATAATCTAATTGGAATTGATACTAGTTAAACTTCAATAGCATTCAAAAATTCTGCTCCTTTACACCTCCATCCCACCCATTTCAGTTGGTGTCACAAAATTATAGCCCTTATAGATTATGTCCCCAAACATAAAGTAATCATTCTTTTAATTGCATTAGTCTCTTAAATTTCATAGGAAACAAAATTTAGAGTTATAAATCCAAATTATAATAATACTGGTTTTCCGAATGTATCATTCTCTTAAATCATGTAGAAGAAAAACTGTAAAGTTATGAACTGTTACAACAATACTAGCTATCATAATTACCCATGTATTATTTACCTTTACTGAGATGTTAGTTTCTTTTTTTTTTTCTAATTTTACTTTAAGTTCTGGGATACATGTGCAGAGGGCGCAGGTTATATAGGTATACATGTGCCATGGTGGTTTGCTGCACCTATCAATCCATCGTCTAGGTTTTAAGCCCTGCACGCATTAGGTATTTGTCCTAATGCTCTCCCTCCCCTTGGATCCCACACCCGACAGGACCCTGTGTGTGATGTTCCCCTCCCTGTGTCCATGTGTTCTCATTGTTCAGTGAGCAACTGTGAATGGGACAATTCCTACCTATGAGTGATTACATGCGGTGTTTGGTTTTCTGTTCGTCTGTTAGTGTGCTGAGAATGATGGCTTCTAGCTTCATCCATGTCCCTGAAAAGGACATGATCTCATTCTTTTTGATGGCTGCATGGTATTCTGCGGTGTATATGTGCCACATTTTCTTTATCCAGTCTATCATTGATGGACATCTGGGTTGGTTCCAAGTCTTTGCTATTGTAAAGAGTGCTGCAATAAACATATGTGTGCATGTGTCTTTATGGAATGATTTATAATCCTTTGGGTATATACCCAGTAATGGGATTTCTGGGTCAAATGGTATTTCTGGTTCTAGATCCTACAGGAATCACCACACTGTCTCCCACAATGGTTGAACTAATTTGTAGTCCCATTAAACAGTGTAAAGCATTCCTATTTCTCCACAGCCTTGCCAACATCTGTTGTTTCCTGACTTTTTAATAACAGTCATTCTAACTGGCATGAGATGTAGCTCACTGTGGTTTTGATTTGCATTTGTCTAATGACCAGTGATAACGAACTTTTTTTCTTATGTCTATTGGCCGCATAAATGTCTTCTTTTGAGAAGTGTCTCTTCATATCCTTCACCCACTTTTTGATTTTTTTTTTCCCTTGTAAATTTGTTTAAGTTCCTTGTACATACTGGATATTAGTCCTCTGTCAGATGAGTAGACTGCAAAAATTTTCTCCCATTTTGTAGGTTGCCTGTTCACTCTGATAATGGTTTCTTTTGCTGTACTGAAGCTCTTTAGTTTAATTAGATCCATTTGTCAATTTTGGCTTTTGTTGCAATTGCTTTTGGCGTTTGAGTCATGAAATCTTTGTCCATGCCTATCTCCTGAATAGTACTGCCTAGGTGTTCTTCTAGGGTTTTTATGGTTTTGAGTTTTATACTTAAGTCTTTAATTGATCTTGAATTAATGCTTGTTAAGATATAAGGAAGGGGCCCAGTTTCTGTTTTCTGCATATGGCTAGTCAGGTTTCCCTACACTTATTAAATAGGAAATCCTTTCCCCATTGCTTGTTTTTGTCAGGTTTGTTGAAGATCAGATGGTTGTAGATGTGTGGTGTTATTTCTGAGGTCTCTATTCTGTTCCATTGGTCTAAATATTTGTTTTGATATCATTACTATGCTGTTTTGGTTATTGTAGCCTTGTAGTATAGTTTGAAGTCAGGCAGCATGATGCCTCCAGCTTTGTTCTTTTTGCTTAGGATTGTCTTGGCTATAGGGGCTCTTTTTTAGTTCCATATGAAATGTAGTTTTTTTCTAATTCTGCAAAGGAAGTCAATGGTAGCTTGATGGGAATAGCATGAATCTATAAATTACTTTGGGTAGTATGGCCATTTTCACAATGTTGATTCTTCCTATCCATGAGCATGGAATTTTTTTTCCATTTGTTTGTGTCCTCTCTTATTTCCTTGAGCATTGATTTGTAGGTCTTATTGAAGAGGTCCTTCAGATCCCTTATAAGTTGGATTCCTAGGTATTTTATTCTCTTTGTAGCAATTGTAAATGGGAGTTCACTCATGATATGGCTCTCTGCTTGTCTCTTGCTGGTGTATAGGAATGCTTGTGATTTTTGCACATTGATTTTGTATCTGAGACTTTGCTGATGTTGCTTATCAGATTTAGGAGATTGGGAGCTGAGATGATGGGGTTTTCTAAATATACAATCATGTCATTTACAAACAGAGACAAAAAAAGGCTAAAACAGAAGTTTAAAACTGTCAACCAAGAATCCTCTATCTGACAAAATTGTCCTTCAAATGTGAGGGGGAAATTAAGATGTTCCCAGATAAACAGGGGCTAAGGAATTTCTTTCCTACTAGACCCCTGTAAGAAATGTTTAAGGAAGTCCCGAAGGGTGAAATGAAGGAACAGTAGATGGTAACTGAAGGCTATGTTAAGAAATTCCCTTTGAAAACTGGTGCAAGACAAGGGTGCCCTCTCTCACCACTCCCAGTCAACATAGTATTGGAAGTTCTGGCCAGAGCAATCAGGCAAGAGAAAGAAATAATGGGTACTCAAATAGGAAGGGAGGAAGTCAAATTGTTGTTTGTTTTAAACTGGACATTTGAATTTAATACTGTGATTAGACTGGAAATCAGAGTTGCCACCCTTTCCTGGAGTTTTTTGTTCTTTACTTTTGTATTTTTTAAAAAAATTTTTATTGTTGTAGACTGTGTTAGTATCAGGAATCATCCTAAGATGTAAAGTCAAATTGTTTTCAGATCTTTTCTGATCCTACACCTTGCCTTTGGGATGGATGGTTAACCTTTAATTTTTCTCACATATCCTGTGTTTTTTGAGTCTTTAAGGTTTGAGTTCCAAAAGGAGAAAAAGAGAAAAAAGAAGAAAGTGGAAAAAAATGAGGAGGATGAAGGAAAGGGCAGTGGCTCTTTAAATCCATTGGAAGTCATTTCAGCTGGAGTGGGAAGGGCTTGCAGCAATAAAGGAGGTGCAACAATGATCATTGCCTCTTTTCACCTCTGAGTTTAGAAGTATTAGTGATTACAGCACAGATATTCAATATTTGGAGGACAGGGTCCTTTCTGCTGCTCTGGCTCCTGCTAGCTAAGTGCAAGCTGCTCCACATACATTCGCATAGCTGTTTACCACGGCAGTAGGGGATGATAGTTACTGCTGTGCTAAGAGCTGAAATTGACCAAAATTATCTGTAATTTCCCTTCTAAACCTCCCCTGGAAGTTACAGTCCTTCAATAGACTCTGTAATTCTAAAATAGTTAAATCAGACAGATTCTGCCAGTGCAATTTTTATCTAGGTGGGGAGACAGATTCCTGCTGCTTCCTACTCCACCATCTTCCCAGAATCTTCCTCTTCACAGTAATTTTTACAGACTAATCCCTGCCCCATATTAAGGTATCTTCTCTTATATCTCAATTTCATGCCTTTATGTAATCATGGCAATGTACATTCTATAATAAATATTTGATAATTAAGAAAAATATGATTTGCTCACCAGTATTAATTGATCCAAAACTTTGTAGGCCATGATAGGCTTGCATTGCCATGTAACTTTTCATATTAAAATAAAGATATATCAACCACCCATCATTCGCACTCTAGCAGAATGTAGAAAATAGTTCAGCCTTAATGGTACTTAGATTTGCATTGCATTTCTATTACTTTCTAATTTTGAAGTCTTACGCAAATCATGTAATTTTTTCAGTCCAATTTTTCTTAAATATAAAATTAGGAAAATAAGATTTACATCAGCAGATTTAATCAGATGGAGAACTTAAAAATTCTGGGACACTATCCTTTTTATTAATCAGTCTCTTTTTCTACACCCAATCTCTCTCTCTCTCTCTCTTTCTCTCTCTTTTTCCTTGATTCCCTCCCTTCCTTCCCTTTCTATCTTCCTTTATCTACCTCTCTCTTTACTTTCCTGATATGTGTGTTTGAGGGTATGGGTGTGTGTGTTTGTGAGGGTATGTGGGTTTGTACCAGGATTTGAACCATTTTAACAGATTCATTATATGCATTCTCTTGAGTATCTATTACGTACCCAAGCAGAGGGTCAAGACTTATTTTAGCTTCTTAAGTACTACTCTTACTGTTCAATCTATTTTCTGTATCTTTTCTTGCATTATATAAAGACTATAGTAGGTAAACTCAATATTTCTTTTTAAAAATGTATTGATTTTCATTGATGTTCCATGGGCATATTTAAAAAATAAAAAACATACTTGTTCTCTATTTCAAGTATTAAAATTTCTACATATTTCTATTGATTTGATTTTGAAAATTAATTATATTATTTAAATTCTGAAAGCACATGTTTTTTTTTTTTCCTGGAGCTGATTTTAAAGGCAAAATTCCTCTTTTAATCATCAATACTATATTCTAAAGGTTGTTGCTTTATATGTGATTTTTTTTTTTTCCGTCTTTCTTTCTCTTTGTTTAGAGCCAGTACAGAGTAGTCCTTAGTTTTTAAAATTGATTTTGTACACATAACTCCACTGAAATTTTATAATTTATCTGTAGATTCAATTCAATTTTTAAAAGATTGAATATATCATCTGTAATGACAGCACTTTTGCTCTTTTAACCCTCCAATGTTATGTTTCCTCTTTAAATTTATTTGACATGCCCTCTATATTCTCATTACTACCTATTTCCCTTACTTAAAAAGAATATATCAACAGGTTTTTAAAAATTACTTGTGAGTTTGCTTGAGGCTTTGTGTTAGCATCCCTCAGTGCCTACTTTGTAAGCAACTCCATTTAATTTATAATTCAGGACAGTTTATTCTTTTATTTATATTTGTATTTTTTCAAATTATTTAAGTGAATTTTCAAAAATGATATTTGGTTACCTGCTAACAGTTTAAGCTTAGCTTATATCTCCATGCACATTTGTAGTAAATATAGTTTGTTTTTGAAAGACATGACTAACAATATGCATATCTCTTGCATCTGGGTGCCCGTCCCTACTTACTTATTTCTGCTGGTACTCACCCATGTTTTCTTTCTATCTTCAAATGTCTGATTATCATTTATTGTGTTAGCTTTGAGGTATGAAAAATGATTTGGGCAAATACATTGAGTCTTAGATGACTTTACCTTCCCTTGCTTTTTCCATGTGCCAGAGGACATACATAATGAAAAATCATTTTAGTTACATTTCAGGACGTGAGGTTTTTGCTATGCAGATTACACGAAACTAGTCAGAAAGCCATGTTGTGATTGATTTATTTCCAGTTCCTTTAAATTTCAGAGTAGCATTTTGGGGACTGAACCTAAAGGATGATGTATACAAATACTCATGTAAGTACATGTGCTCTGACTTTTGTCCCTTAAGTCCTAGTCAGCTATCAAAACCACAAACTAGCTTCTCAGTTTTATTTCCTAGATTCTCAAATACCCTCAAGGAAAGGTAGCCCCATATGTTGACGTACTTCTGGGATCCAGGTCTCTCCTGAACATGGGCTCAGTAATTCATCACAATTCTGTTAAATATATCAGAAAAAAATAAATAATATTTTATTGAGCTTTTAAAAAATTATCATCGGAAAGATGGCATCTTATTATTATTATTATCACAGCATCACTACCATTACCATTATCATCATCATTTTATTCAGATTATTATCTCTCTCCTACAGAAATTTTACTTTTCTGGGAGCCACATAATCTGAATATACATTTTTTTTCTTTATAGCTGGCTTTAAGTCTCTGTGGGTACATTGCTATTGTCTTATGTGCATTTATAGGTGGCACAGGTCCAATGGCTGAAGTTCCTGTACCAGAGGCAATACTGACAATGGTATAAGTGTCTTGGTCTCTGCCACTGTTAGCAGCTGTATTATTACGTGGCAAGTGGTCAGTGCATTGTCAAACCAGAAGAAAGAACTCTCTGAAGAGACTAAATTACAAAGAACATGAGCGGTTTTGATATTTTACCCATCACCCTGAAAGCTAAACTGACATATTCTTGAATGACTGTAGAACCTGAAAAAATACTTTGATCAATAGCTAGGGAGAAAGTAATTTTAAAATAATTTTATATTTTATGTACATATATAATTTTTCTATTTGTAAGATTTCAATATGAGACATAATTTTCTTTCAGTTTTATCTTTGTTATTGAATAGCTGTTCTTACCGATAATGTCAGGACATCATGTTTCATTTTTGAAGACAAGTTTTGTATGTTTCTCACTTTCCCACCAGCATTAGTGCCAGAATATTTTTTCTCAGTAATATTTTCTTGAGTACTTCTTTTGATTAATCATTACTATTCCAAACATATGTGCATAGGACCTGCCCTAGAATGCTTGCAGAATTAACTACCACAAGAAATGGATGCAACTTTTACTCACGAACACACTGAGTTCCACACAGGAAGTAGCAACCTAGAAGGGTATAGCTTACTAATGGGGAACAATCAATGTATTATTATTATTATCAATGCAATTTTACATAGCAGATACATTGAGATGTATTCCCTAGTGACAAAGATTCCTGACACTCAGCAAGTTAGGCAACCTACTTAAACATTTTGTGCTTCAGTTTCCTGATCTATAAACTAGAGATAATAATTATTCATGTATTTTACGATATGAGAATCAAATGAGTTAGTAGATATGAATGTTAGAGAAGCACCTGGCAATAAATAGTTGCTGTTTCCAAGGTGTTGAAAGTAGAAGTTAGGTAATAAATAGCTCTCCAAGGATTCATTCCATTTCTTTGCAGGACAGTAGAGCATTACTATTCTAAAACTGTTCCTAGAACTTGAAAGCCCAGAAATCTTTTCAATATCATCTAATTCACCCATCCCCCGCAAAATGGTAAGTACTTGTTTGGCCAAAGAAAAGTGGTCTCTTCTAAATCTCAGCTGTGAGCTTCCTTATCCCCATCTGGTCCCCTTTTTTTTCACCTCTTTGGCATCATGACATAACAAACATGAGTCACATCTATAGTAAATGGTCAATTTATGACACTAGAAGATTGTAACTGATCAGCAAAACCAGGTCCTTCTTATCTTAGTCTGCTTAACTTCAGTATTTTTCAGAGTACTTGCTGCCACCCATTAGTAGGTTACAAAACAAGTTAGTGTATCACAATTATCATTTAAATGATAAAATCAATTTATAAATTAATAAAATAGAGATGATGACATATTATAAAATTAAATATAATTTTATTACATTCTTATTTGTATATGTGTGAGGGGAGTTTTTTTTTACATTATAGAGTAAAAAACTTGTTACGGCTTATGATCAAGAAATTGAAAAGCACTACTTTTATTTCTAGCATACCATAAGGAATAAATAATAAATTTGTTTTCTATTAATAAAGAAAAAAATGAGAAAAAGTAATTACTTAAGTCTTAATTCTGGCCTTAAGGAAACTGTTTTTCAATGTCTTAAAAGGTGAAAAGCAGAGAAGATATTCATGATTATGACTTCACTGACACTGCTCAAAGAACCAGAGGATCTTTACATTTATAAACATGTCCTCAGATTGAAGATTTAAAAACATCTATTTTATAAACTCTTCATAAATAATGACAATACTCAAGACTTGCTGCATAGCAGCAATTTAGTATTTCAAGTCTACCAAAATCCTCTAATCTCCCCTGATACCACCCTTCAGTTCGAAACATCTTGAGCTAAGGAAGCTACACGGCAATGAATTGTGCATCCCACTGCTCTATAATGTAATATTATTTATATTAACATATTAGTATAACATACACTAATTTTGTCAAATTACCATGGAAATCTAATACAATTATATAATACATATGTGGATAGAGGAGGACACTTCCAGCAAATCATAGCCCACCTGAAAACTGCTGATTAAATGGAAAAAAAAAAAGTCCCATGAAAAGTAATGATGGTAATTTAAGATGAAAATTATCATGATGATAATTTAAGATGAAAATTATCATGTCAAGTTAGTGTTCACAAAAGAAGAAAAGAGATGATCTGATATATGCATATCAGAAAATGTAAGAATCTGATGATCTGATATAGGCATATCATAAAAATATAAGACTCACTACACAGTTATAATAAATGTAATCTTCAATTTGTAAATGGAGAGGAAGGATCTATACCAAGAATAGTTTTAGTTGGAAATTATAAAACAGATATAAAAATGCTAACAAACCCAAGTCTCAATAAACTACAAATTGCAGATGTTATACCCAATTTTAGATTTGTCAACTCCAACTTCATTTTTTAGATTCTTCCACTCCACAATTGAAAAAAAAAATTTAAAAAAGTTATAGACTAGGAAATAGAAATTGAAAACAAAGCCACCATTTAGAATGAATCTGTAAATGTGTAAAAGAGGCAAATAAAAATAACAGAAAAAAACCTCATTTATCCTACAGAGGTATTACAAGTAGAAGGATGTAGCATTAAATAGTGGCTTCTTTGAATGGCCTCTGGTCTCTAGGCCAAAAAATTGTGAAAACCAAATTTAGAACTTTTGCTTTTCTTTTGAGACAGGGTCCCACTCTGGTTGCCCAGGCTGGAGTGCAGTGGTGTTATCTTGACTCAGTGAAGCCTCAACCTTCCCATGCTCAGGTGATTCTCCTACCTCTGCCTTCTGAGTATCTAGGACAACAGACTCATGCCCTCATGCCCTTATGCCCAGCTAATTTTTTTTGTATTTTTATTAGAGATGGGGTTTCGGCATGTTGCCCAGGCTGGTCTCAAACTCCTGGACTCAAGCAATCTGCCTGCCTTGGTTTCCCAGAGTGCTGGGATTATAGGTATGAGCCACTGTGCCCGGCCCCAACTTTAGAATTTTGTTTTCTGATTTATTATTAAACATTGATGGGAAAAGATGAAAAATTTAATGGGTGGCTATAAAAATAAGAGATGTGCCAATGATGGTCAGATTTGGAAAAGGAAAACAGAAATCGTTAAGCCTAACAATGGTTTCTGTGGATAAAAAAAAATGGTAGGTTTATTACACGAAATATTCAAATATTATAGTAAAGACTGTCAGCTGATCCTATGTGCACTGGGAAGAACATAGATAATATTTGGCCAAGACAATTCATTGATTAAAAATGCATTTTAGAACAAACATTTCAGTGTTAGTAAGGAAGGTAAAATATATGTCAAAGAGGACATTTGAAGGCTTAGTTTGCTGCCAAAAGGTAGATGAATTTGGACATAGCAGGAAAATAATATTTATTCAGTACAGTTGTACCTCAGTATGCATAAGTGATAGGTTACAGAATCTCTTCTGGATACTGGAATCCATAGGTGCTCAAGTGTCTTTTTTTTTTTTTTTTTTTTTTTTTTTTTGAGACGGAGTCTCGCTCTGTCGCCCAGGCTGGAGTGCAGTGGCCGGATCTCAGCTCACTGCAAGCTCCGCCTCCCGGGTTTACGCCATTCTCCTGCCTCAGCCTCCCAAGTAGCTGGGACTACAGGCGCCGCCACCACGCCCGGCTAATTTTTTGTATTTTTAGTAGAGACGGGGTTTCACCGTGTTAGCCAGGATGGTCTCGATCTCCTGACCTCGTGATCCGCCCGTCTCGGCCTCCCAAAGTGCTGGGATTACAGGCTTGAGCCACCGCGCCCGGCCTCAAGTGTCTTATATAAAATGGTGTATTAATCGCATTTAAAAATAACCTATGCATATCATTGTGTATACTTTAAATCATCTCTAGATTATTTTTAATGCTTAATATAATGTAAATATTATGTAAATATTGGTCATACTGTATTGTTTGGGGGATAATTACAAGAAAAAAAGTCTGTATATGTTCAGTATAAACACAACCCTCCATTTTTTTCCTGAATATTTTTTGATCTGCAGTTGGTTGAATCCACAGATGTAGAACCGACAGATTCAAAAAAACATGTACAGCTATTATGTATCAGGCTATTACATGCATTATCTTGCATTTAACTACAATAGGTTTTGCTAGAGGTATTTATTACATATTGTATATGAGAAAACTAAGCCTCCAAGAGGCTAGATAAATTAGATAAGCTTGTAAAGCTACTAGGTGGCAGAATCAGGATTTGAAGCTGGTTTTCTTTTTTCCTATACTATTTGCTTCTCATTTCCACCAACAAATTACTCGACTTTTCCAATAACAAGAATAATTAACTAGTAGTATAACTTTTATATGCTAGGTAACAGACGTTATTTTTATGTTGAGAAAATGTATTTTGCCCAGTGTCATCAGTAAGATGCCTATGAGTTGATCCATAAAGTCAACTATTCATTGTAAATGAGGGTCTCCTCTATTCATTTGAATTACAATAAAGGTAACAAGATTTCTGCTGCCTGCAACTCATCCATGTCTGGTTATTTATAAACACTGTGAAGGAATTATCATCAAATTGCTTTTCTTTTCCAACTCGATCCATTTGACTTGTTCCCTTTGCTTGAATTGTAGGAAAAATAATTTTGTAAATGCTAATGAATTCTAAATTTGCATAAATCATCTCCCTATGTGATTTATAATCTTGAATTAAGTATATCTCAAAATACCAATGTGCAAAGAAAGTCTATTACATGGATAGGCATAATTCTAATAATCATGCAATTTATAAGCTAAAAAAATGAAGACTAGATTACCTCAAACCACTCAGAAATGAGCCTCTTCATTCACTTTTTACCTTTTATCGGTCTGCCAATTAGAGAAGTATATTTCCATCTTGTATTATTTTAGCATTACATTAATGTTGGTTGAGTAATCAGATTCCTTTACAAAATTTACTTAATTTTTACACTAATAAAAACATAAGTAAATAGGAATTCACTAATTTATTTATGTATACAGTTAATAGTATATTTTTATGATGGCTTAATAAATGCCAAGCAGTATTTTAAATTCTAAAATTAAAACACTTAATAAGAAAGTATATGTGTGTGTGTGTGTGTGTGTGTGTATGCTCTCAAAGAACTTGCAACCTATGAAGAGATCAGATAAATAAGCAAATAACTCAACAAACATAAGAGATCAGATAAATAAGGAAATATCTCACTGACATTTTTTGCTATATTAAGCAAAGAAATCATAGTGGAAAAAATTACAGGTGGGTACTATATTGTTTGTTTCTTTCTAATGGTGCGATTATAATAGTTTTCTTTGACATTTAAACTGAAATCTATAAAAGAAGAACTAGACCTTCATTTTGCAAGAAAAACTTGTCAATGAAGAATGCTGTATCCAGCACAGCTATCTCTCAGAAATGAAGAACTAAAGTATTTTCTAGACAAGCAAATGCTGAGGAAATTTATTGCTACTATCCCTGTTTTACAAGAAATTCTAAAGGGAGTTCTGAAAACTGAAAGAAAAAGATGCTAATTTGATGGCTATACTAATATTGTGATCATAGTGTGTAAACTACTTATATATTTAGTAAGAAAACTTAAATAAAAATCTATTAAAATAATAATTATTACAACAGTTTGTTATGAAATAGGCAATATAAAATGTAAATTGTGAAAAAAATTCAAAATATTTGCAGAGAATAAAGTTAGTATATACAGGGCTTTTTTGTTTCCTTTTTTTCTTCTTTTTATTTTATTTTATTTTTTGAGACAAAATCTTGCTCTGCCACCAGGCTAGAGTGCAGTGGTGCAATCTCAGCTCACTGCAACCTCTGCCTCCCGAGTTCAAGTGATTCTCCTGCCTCGGCCTCCTGAGTAGCTGCGACTACATGTAGGCAAGCGCCACCATGCCCGGCTAATTTTTACATTTTTAGTAGAGAGAGGGTTTCACCGTGTTAGCCAGGATGTTCTTGATCTCCTGACCTTGTGATCCACCCACCTCAGCCTCTCAAAGTGCTGGGATTACAGGTGTGAGCCACTGCACCTGATCTTTTCTTCTTTTTTGTAATCGAAGTTAAGTTAGTATCAGTTTTAAACAAAGTGTTATAACAATAGAATATTTTTTGTAAGCCTCCTGAAAACCACAAAGCAAAAACCTATAATAGATACACTAAAAATAAATAGCAACACAGTAGCAGAGGAAATAACTTAATCACAAAAGAAGACAGTAAGAAATGAAAAAACTAAGAGAAGAGCTACAACACAACCAGAAAACAAGAAACAAAATAGCAGTAGTAAGTCCTTACCTATCAATAGTATTAACTGTAAATTGACTAGATTATCCAATTAAAAGACATAGAATGGTTGACATGATAAAAATCAGACTCAATGTAATGCTGTCTACAAAAAATTTGCTTCCGCTATGAAGAAATATATAGACAGAATGTGAGGGATGGAAAAATATATTCTATGCAAATGGAACCAAAAAATTCAGAAGTAGATATATCAGATAAAAAAGATTTTCAGTAAAAAACTAAAAAGAGATGAAGAAGGTTTTTATGTAACGATAAATGTGGCAATTCAGCAAGAGGATATAACAATAGTCAATATATATTGACCGAACACTTGATAACCCAAAAATATAAAGCAGTATCAGTAGATCTAAAGGAAGAAAAATACTACAACACAATAGTAGAGGACTTCAACATGCCACTTTTAGCAATGGAAAGATCATGCAGGCAGAAAATCAGAAAATCAACAATAAAACATGAGAGTTAATTAAATAACACTATTGACCAAATGGACCTTAACAGACATTTATAAAACATTACATCTTATTGCAGTGGAATACACATTCTTTTCATCAACACATAAAATATTATCCAGGATAGATAATATGTTAAGTCAAAAAACTAGTCTCAACAAATTAAAAAAGTCAATAACATGTCAAGTATCTTTTCTGATCACAGTAGAATAAAACTAGAAATCAATAACAAGAGAACCTTTGGACACTGTACAAATACATATAAATTAAATAACATGCATCAGAATAGCCAATGAATCAATGAAGAATTTAAGAAAATAATTTTAAAAATTTGTGAAATAAAAATGGAATTATAATATACCACTAAGGGATACAGAAAAGGAGTAATACTATATAGTAATAAAAGTTTACATCAATAAAAAAAGAAAGACTTTGGGCAAACAATCTAGAAGTATATATTGAGGAAACACAAAAGCAAAACAATGAACCAAACCCAAAATTAATAGAAGGGAAAGAAGTCTAAAGATCAGAACAGAAATAAGCTAAATTAAGATTAAAGAACAATACAAAAAAAATCAACAAAACAAAAAGTTTGTTGAAAAGATAAAACCAACACACATTTAGCTAGAATAAAAAAAGAAAAAGATGTGAGTAAATAAATTCAGATATGTATAAAAACACTACAACTGATAACACAGAAATACAAAGAATCACTAGAGACTATTATGAACAACTATATGCTAACAAACTGGAAAACCTAGAAGAAATTGATAAATTCCTGGACACACAACCTATTAGGATTGGATCATGAAAAAATGGAAAACCAAAACCGATTAATAATAAGATCAAAGCAGTAATAAAAGGCCCCCAATCGAAGAAAAGCCCAGGACCTGATGGGTTGATGGGTTCACTGCTAAATTCTACCAAAAAAAAAAAAAAAAAAGCTGGATACAGCACACTGACTTCAAACTATACTACAAGGATGCAGAAACAAAAAAGAGCATAGTACTGGTACGAAAGCAGACAAATAGACCAATGCAGCAGGTTACAGAACACATAAATAAAGCCATACACCTACCACCATCTGATCATGGACAACGTAGACAATAGCAAGCAATGGGGAAAAGAAACTATTCAATAAATGGTACTAGGATAACTGGCTAGCCATATGCAGAAGATTGAACCTGGACCCCTTCCTTTCACCATATACAAAATTCAACTCAAGATGGATAAAAAACTAAATGTAAAACCTAAAACTATAAAAAGCCTTAAAAAACCTAGGAAATATCATTCTGGACATAGGCCTTGGCAAATAGTTCATGATAAAGACTCCAAAAGCAATTGCGAGCAACGTGAAAATTGTCAAGTGGGACCTAATTAAACTAAAGAGCTTTAGTTTGCATAACAAGAGAAACTATTAGTGGAGTAAACAGACAACCAACAGAATGGAAGAAAATATTCACAAGCAATGCATCCAACAAAGGCCTAATATACAGAATCTACAAGAAACTTAAACATATCAATGGCCAAAAACCAAACAACCCGATTTAAAAATGGCCAAAGGACATGAACAGTCACTTCTCAACAGAAGACATACATGCAGCTAAAGAGCATATAAAAAATGCTTGACATCACTAATCATTAGAGAAATGCAAATCAAAACCATCATGAGATGCCATCTCACACTAGTCAGAATGGTTGCTACTAAAAATTCAAAAAATAACATGTTGACAAAGCTGTAGAGAAAGGGGAACACACATACACTGTTGGTGTCAATGTAAGTGAATTCAGCTGCTGTGCAAAAGATACTTAGAGAGTTCTCAAAGAACTTAAAACAAAACTCCCATTTCACCTAGCAATCCCATTGTTGGGTATATACCCAAACGAATATAAATTGTGCTATCATAAACATACATGCACGAATATGCTCATTGCAACACTTTTCACAATAGTAAAGACATGGAATCAACCTAGATGTCCATAAGTGGTGGACAGAATAAAGAAAATGTTGATACATATATACCACTGAATACTAAGCAGCCATAACAAAGAATGAAATTATGTCCTTTGCAGCAGCATGGGCGCAGCTGGAGGCCATTGTCCTAAATGAATTAATGCAAGAACAGAAAACTATGTTTTCTGCATGTTCTCATGCACAAGTGGGAGTTAAACTTTGAGTACACATGGACACAAAGAGGGGAACAACAGACACCAGAGTTTACTTGAGGGTGGAGTTTGAGAGGAGGGTGAGAAAAAAAAAACTACCTTACAGGTTCTATGCTCACTATCTGGGTGACAAAATAAATCATACACCAAACCCTAGTAACATGCAATTTACCTAGGTAACAAACTTGCACATGTATCACCCCGAACCTAAAATAAAAGTTGGAGTAAAAAAGATCATTCACCATTACCAATTAGGATTCATTTGAGGGATGTAAAGATGGTTCAACATATGGAAATCAATAAACGTGATACATCACATGAACAGGATCAAAGACAAATACCATGTATCATCTCAATAGATGCTGAAAAAGCATTTGATAAAATTCGCCATTCCACCATGATAACAATGCTTAATAAAGTAAGTGTAGAAGTATCATATCTCAAGGCCAGTCGTGGTGACTCATGCCTGTAATCCCAACACTTTGAGAGGCTGAGGCAGGCAGATAACCTGAGGTTGGGAGTTCGAGACCAGCCTGACCAAATGGAGAAACCCCATCTCTACTAAAAATACAAAATTAGCCAGGCATGATGGTGCATGCCTGTAATCCCAGCTACTTGGGAGGCTGAGGCAGGAGAATTGCTTGAACCTGGGAGGTGGAGGTTGCGGTGAGCCGAGATCACATCATTGCACTCCAGCCTGGGCAACAACAGCGAAAACTCTGTGTCAAAAAAAAAAAAAAAAAAAGTATCATATCTAAAAATAATGAAAACCACATATGACAAAACCACAGGCAATGTCATACTGAATGAGGAAAATTGAAAGTCTTTTTTTCATTAATAACATGACAAGGATGCCTACTTTCACCACTTTTATTCAATGTAGTTCTGGAAGTCCCAGTCAGAGCACTTAGGCAAAAGAAAGATATAAAAGTCATCCAAATTAGAAAGAAAAGTGTCAAATCATCTTTCGTGGCACATGATATAATCTTATATTTAGAAAAACCTATCAACACACACACAAAAAAAGTAAAGTCAACCTGTTACTGGTAAAAATAAATAGCAAATTTGAAGAATAAAAAATCAACATACAAAAATCAATCATATTTTTCTAAGTATTATATGTGAGAACATGCAGAAAACATAGTTTTCTGGTTTTATATTTTACAAAAATAATATTAATTTTTCCAATATGCTAATAGTGATCGGCTTGAAAAAGAAATTCAGAAATCAATGACATTTACAATAGCTACAAAAATAAGAATAAAATACCTGTAATAGCTTCAACCAAAGGAGTGAAAGATCTCTATAATAAAACAATCTCAATGAAAGAAACTGAAGAGGATGCAAACAAATGGAATGATATCTCATGCTCATGGATTGGAAAAATTAATATTATTAAAATGTCTATATTACTCAAAGCAGTCAACAGATTCATTGCAATTTCTATATAAAAATAACAATGACATTCTGCACAGAAATAGAAGAAAATTCTAAAATTTGTATTTAACTAAAAAAACAAAACAAAACAAAACAAAACAGAACAGATAGAAATCAATCCTGAGTAGAAAGAACAAAGCTGGAGGTATCTCATTACCTGGCTTCACATTGTACTACAAAGCTGCAAAAACCATGATACTGGCATTAGAACAGATGCATAGACCAGTGGAACAGAATGGAGAATCCAAAAATAAATCCATTCATTTACAGCAAACTTATTTTTGATAAAGGTGCCAAGAATATACATTGGGGAAAAGATATTGTCTTTAATAAATGTTGCTGGGAAAACTGGATATCCATACGAAGAAGAATGAAACTAGATTTCTATCTTTCACTATACATGAAAATGAAAATTGGTTACATACTTAAACGTAAGAACTTAAAATATGAAACTACTAAAAGAAAATACAGGGGAAAATCTACAGAACTTTGCCAAATATTTTTTGAGTCAGACCTCAAAAGCACAGGGGACAAAAGCAAAACATACACAAAAGTAAGGCTTAATGTTTGCCGATTGATTAAATAAATACATCATCTGAGCCTTCTTGAGAATACTTCTTTGTATTATTAATGGTAGCTCTAATGATCATATGTATCTTTCAATTTCATTTGTCATTGAAGTCTTACAGATCCTTGCTATCTTTGTTCTCTCAGTAAGATCTGAGTTCCAGAAACATATACCAAAGAAAGCAAACTCTCATGACAGGAACATGCGTATAATTCACTAGATTGCATTTGTATAGATCAAAATAATTAACTTGATTACTGCAGTAAACAGTTGGTCAATTCAGAACAGAAATATATTATGTAATAATCAATTCATTTAAGGATACTACATGGATAAACTACATCAGTGCATACAGTTGAGTAGCCTGAAGTAGGTACGTCTTTGTGTGAAGGACTGATCATTACATTGTATGGCACTGGGTCTGCTCAGGTCAACAATGATTTGTCTGCCCCCTGACATGGAAAACAAATGGAATGCAGCTGATTCTCTATTTTCACACTTGCTGTTGCAATCTTCTGTTCACATTATCTACTGTGAGGATGGGTGAAATGAGTGAGTATAGGTTCAATGAAGTACATCCAAATAACCACAGATGAGTTATTCATGAACTAGGAACATACTCTTCATTAGTTCCTGTATTCTATCTAAGTTTTCAGTATTCTGCCTCTTGTTTTCTTCACATATCTGCTATGAAATAATGCATTCCTCAAGCAGTCTTTACTGATCATACAAACAAGTGTTTAGCTTATTTAATATTCACTAAAAAGTGAACTCTCAATATCTTTTTTTTTTTTTTTTTTTTTTGAGACAGAGTCTCGCTCTCTCGCCCAGGCTACAGTGCAGTGGCACGATCTCGGCTCACTGCAAGCTCCGCCTCCTGGGTTCACAGTTAATACTGTGATACCCAGATACACAGTTAATACCTGCCTTACCCTCCCGAGTAAGCTGGGACTACAGGTGCCCACCACCACACCCGGCTAATTTTTCTGTATTTTTAGTAGAGACGGGATTTCACCGTGTTAGCCAGGATGGTCTCGATCTCCTAACCTCGTGATCCGCCTGCCTTGGCCCTCAAAGTGCTGGGATTACAGGCATGAACCACCGCGCCCGGCCTCAATACCTTTATCAATGGTAGAATAAGAATGAATTTGTACCCTTTTCTCAATTTCTTAAATAATTAAAATGAAGAGACAATATCAGAGAATGGAGATAGAATATTTTGGGAGTTGCTGATCTGAAACCCAGTTATGGCTGAGTCATTCTGTTACTCTAGAAGATTCCTTTGCCCCTGCTTGGATTAATTTCTCCATTTGTTTGTTAAGTAAGAAACCTGACCTTATTAATATTAAGGTCCTATTACAGTTGGGGTAATTTAGTTTCAATGTTTAGAAATCTACTTTAACTAGTAAATGGGGAGTTTGCTTGAAGATTATAGGGTTCTCAAGAGGAACTAAGCATAAAAAGTAAAAATTTAATTCTGATTTTTCTTGGCTTTATTTTTCCTTACATATGCATTTTTTTTCTTTATGCATTTCTGTACATTACAGTAGAATTGCTCTCAGATATCTTTGTTTTTGGTTTTGTATGATCTTCCAGTTTCAACATCTATAGAGACCAAATAGAACGTCTGTATGCTAAATACAAATGCCCAGAAGAGACAATGGCTTTCACTCAGCTGGAGTCCTTTGTGACATTCCAAATGGCCGGTCATCCTATGTTCAGGAGCCATGTGAGTCGATAAAGAATAGAATGGACAAATTGCATAACAGGGTAAAGACATCTCTTATAGCTCTGTGACACCATGTATAGTTTATATCATTTTTCTACATGAATTGTACTTTGTGTCAGGGCAAAATCCTGAAATAACCAAGGTTTCTTAGGCAACAAAGTAGCAGGAATTTGGATTGAAAGTCACATCAAGATAGGCTTATGTGTAGGGATTCTCACCAGAGATTATTTTCCCCTTCTGCTGAGTGCAAGGGTCAAAAGAAATATGCTTGCTTAGAAAAGTGATGCAATCTTTAGTTTCTTGGTTATTGCTTTTTTGTTGTTGTTGTTGTTGTTGTTGTTGTTGCTGTTTTCTGGAGTGTTCCTTAACATTTTCACCATAGCAAATTTGGGGATTTATCTCCCAGTTTCCATGCCTCATCCATTTGAAAAAACATGAATTCAAGGTTTCTAAAGAAACTCATATTCTGAGGGCTGACTTTGTCTTTTACTTACCTCTGAGAGTTATTAAATTCACTAAATTTTGGACTTTCGCATTTGTCTAGTTGTTTCTGCTTGGAGGTTTGTTCAGAGTCTCCAACAGGACATCCTAGTAGAAAAATAAATTTAAGGCTTTTGATTTAACTCTGAACAGCAAACCCTTCTCTGTGAAATTTTAAGAATCTCATGCTCCCATAGTAGCCTTATAGAAACTAACTAACTTTGTCATTTATTATTGTGCCATGGATCTGGCACTGGTTTGGAAGTGTGAGATAAAGAGATCATGAAGTCTTTTCAAGGCTTTATAAAATTTTATAAAAATAAGGTCTATTTCCTAAAACACAGAAAAGCCAACTTTCTTGGTTCTCTCCAGAAAGCTGCATAATTCTATTGCAGTATTGGTTGTTTATTTGCGCATCATCAGTCAATAAAGAAGGAAGTACACAGATGAAGTAAACATGCTGTTTCTACATACCTTATGCTGCCTGGTTTGGCACCTCGTTTTGCATGTATGGTTTATTCTGTTCGCCTGTTTTAAGGAGGCTGTTTTAGCTTCTGAAAATATAATTAATGATAGTTGCACATGCAATTTTTAGACTCTAAACTGGTTAATGTTCTAATGCTTTGTCAAATCTCTTTGTAATATTTAGATTATGGTCATGAAAATGAAAGAGAAGGCAATGGTGAGAGAAATTTGCAGGCACTAAAATCAGAAACTAGCAAATGCTAATCATCTGTGTAAGTTAATTGGATTTTGAAAAGAACCAAATATGAGAATGTCAAAAGTAGATTAAGTTCTGACTTAATCAGGCTAATATTAATTCCAATCAATTTATCTAATAATTTAGACCCTCTCTTCCTTGAGAAATGACATCCCTGCTTATATCTGAAATATATTCTGAATGGTAGCATATGGTACAGGCATCTGTAAGTTGCAGCTGTGAATCAGAGCTGCTGCTTTGTGGCTTAGGCAAGACCACAGCTTAAATATTGATTTCTGGAGCTCTGACATAATAGTAAACAAAGTGAGAGGCTGAACTCCAAGGTACAAGGGCCAAAGCACAGGACCAACCCTCTGGGTAACTGTAAAGAAAGGTTGCATATCTTGCCTTTCTACATCTCTTCTATCAAGAATCCAACCCCTTATGTTCACAGCAACCTCCAGAAGCCCTTTGGCTCTGTAGTCTCATCTTTCAAACCCAATCCTTGCACATCCAACCTCAGAAAGACAAATTCTTTCCGACTTCTTTTCTCACCATAACATCAAATGTTTCTCTTCCACGTTCATATCTCAGAATTTCACTCCGTGAGTTAGGAAACTGGATAACTGAAAAGTTTCAAAGTTGATTTTTAGATAATGAGCCCCTGCCTATTAATACTTGCATTTTTTTTTTCTATTTTGAACATCAAACCAAAGAAAAGAGTGCCCTGTTCAAAGAAGCTCCCGGGAATTATTCAGCATTAATTTTATGTTTGAGTAATAGTCAAGTCACATTGACCAACTGCAATCTGTACATAAACTTGTATCATTTTCCTTGATCTGAAACTTAAAAGGGTATATTTAATTATGCTCATTTCATCTTATACACAGATAAATATATGATGCCTTCCATAAAACAATTATTAAAATGTTGGGATTTTTTGATGCCTGAGAAATACTTTGATGAAATAGAAAATTCACTTTTGTGTGAAAATTCAGCCTTTTTCCATATACAGAGCTCATCATTTATCCATAGGACACTATGTAAGTAGAAGATAATGACTAAGAACCTAGAGTATTTTTTAAGTTTTATTTTCCTATTTTTATAGTTAGGTCCAAGTTCTCACACATGAATCTGGCAGTAGAATAATACATTTAGTCTTAATACTCAGTTTCATTCCTAAATAATCATTCCAGATTTTCTTCCTGACAAAGATTACTCATTCTAGCTGCTTAATTTGGAAAGA
Source organism: Macaca nemestrina (assembly GCF_043159975.1). Lineage (NCBI taxonomy): Eukaryota > Metazoa > Chordata > Mammalia > Primates > Cercopithecidae > Macaca > Macaca nemestrina. The sequence continues at coordinate 81,754,126 of NC_092137.1, read as the reverse complement.
TTAAAATTGCAGTGAGCAATTTCATCTGAAAAACTAAATTCAATAGAACATTAAAATATATTGAGATTTCTGGTATCCTATAATTTTCTTGGTTAGGGATAATTGTAAACTTGCATTTTAAAAAGATTCATAAAGTAATCTCATAGAAGTTGCATGTGATTGCTTCCTATTATGGAATATGAAGCCCAGGTCCTCCACCCTTATATAATTCTTTTTAATTAAAATTATGCCATGACTTACATTTGGATTAAGTTGTAGGCAGAAGTAAACCTTGCATTGAGAAAATTCTGTAGTTATTTGACATTTCAAATATTTTTCTTAATTTTAGCTAACTCTAGAATTAGTCAAAAATAATCATTTAATTAAGCTCCAAGTTAGTGCCAGTATGTGAAATAAATCATCTAAAACTAGCTATATGCCTTATAGAACATCCAATAATTTAGAACTACATGGTTTATTTTTCAAGGTAAGTGTTATAGGGGGTCAGAGAGGAAAAATACTGAAAGTTAGAATAGGAAAGTTTTATTCAGAAAACAGGATTGTAACTGACCATAATTTAAGTGTTCTGAGAGAGATTGGAGATATTTAAGGTAAAGAGAGCTGTTTCTAAACACAAGTAATGAGCTATGATTATAATTGAACAACTTACCAAAAACTGGAGTTGCAAAGTTTCCATTATGCTTTGGCAGTCTCTAAGCAAGAGTACTATTTCCTTGTGTTCAAGATCTCAGATTCAAATTTATATATAAATTATAGCTTTATCACTTTGTAGTTTTGTGAAATGGATATTGACTTAATTTCTCTGTTTCACAGTTCCCCAATCAGGAAATTGAAAAAAATAAAAAATAAAGTATGTGCTATATGGGAGTCTGAAACGATAAAGAGATGATCTAAAAACAAATCCAAAGCAAAGTAACAAAAACAAAACAAAAAACCATGTGCAGTGTGCCTGGCAGGTCATAAAGATGCTATTTCACTACTCTTATTTCAGAGGTTTCCTGATTATCATAATTACAGATGAAAGAGTGTACCTGTAGTGTTTCTTTCTGATATCATAAATTCTGTGATTAAAAATATATGCCCATGATTATGCCTGGATTACTCTTTGCAATATTTTTGACATAGACACATAAGAGAACATACTACCTCCTTCCTTAACTGCTTTTTTTACTTATTGATCAAATATTTTAAGTTTCTGCTGTATTTATGGCACCTTTTTTTGTTTTTTTTTTTTTTTAAGACGGAGTCTCGCTCTGCCGCCCAGGCTGGAGTGCAGTGGCCGGATCTCAGCTCACTGCAAGCTCCGCCTCCCGGGTTCACGCCATTCTCCTGCCTCAGCCTCCCGAGTAGCTGGGATTACAGGCGCCCGCCACCTCGCCCGGCTAGTTTTTTGTATTTTTTAGTAGAGACGGGGTTTCACCGTGTCAGCCAGGATGGTCTCGATCTCCTGACCTCGTGATCCGCCCATCTCGGCCTCCCAAAGTGCTGGGATTACAGGCTTGAGCCACCGCTTACATGATCAATGAGTATCAAATGGTTGAACCACAAGCTAGCTGTGCTGCTGTTGTTAGAAGATAGGTTTAGTGACATTTTCTGAAAAGCATAATGGCATCTACATTTTAGCCATATACACAACATTTGCATGTTTTTAAAAGATACATTGCTGTTTTCCACTGTAGATGCTACTTAACAATATCCTTTGATAGAAACTTCGTATCTTATATCCATAAACTTTCCCAATTTTGTTCGTAAAATCTCCATCTAGCTGCTCAAGTTAATAAAATTTGGAGTTGCTCTTAAATATTTCCTCTTATTTACATTCTAAATGTGATCTGACAAAAATAAATCTAGCTTTCTGTGCCCTCAATACAGCTACACAATCTGTTGATTTCCATCTCCAATGCAGTCACTGTGGCCATCGTCCTCCTCTCATCTGGATTGCTACAAGAGCCTTGTAACACACCTCTCTCCTCCTTGACTTCCTGCTGTCTACTTAATAGTTGCAAAAGAGATTCATTTAAATACAAGTAATATTACACAGCAACTCTTTTTAAACTTCACCAATGTCCCCCTTTCCTCTCAATAAAAAATACTTTGTGATGAAAAAAAAAGAAGTGTGACCTGTTTGAGGAACTTAAGGAAAGTCATACTGGTTGATGCTGATAGACTGAGAGTGGCTGCTGATGTCACTGAAAATTTAACTGATAACTTCCCTGAGGTTCTCCTCTTCTGAGCCAAGTGCACCTTTTATCTAGCATTCACAATTAATAGAGTCTAGGAATCAGCCAACCATGGTGTTGTGGAGACTTCCTACCAGATTTTATTACTGAACAACTCAGTGTGTATATCAATCTCCAAACCTGGATTGCCTGCAGGTGGATCGGAGCATGAACAAGGCTTCTATGAGTCTATCTCAGTGATTCATAGGAAATATAAGAGTCACCAGGACAAAGCAGGGTTTCTGGAGATAGAGAGACAGGAGTTGATAGGAGTAGTTTGGAAATAGCAACTTCAGGGCTTAGATTGATTTGTACCAATTGTTCTCACTTATGAAATGCTGTGTTAGAGGTTCCTCTCCTGTAATGCTTTCCCCAGTTCCACTGATGGATTAATTTTTCATGCTGTTCTCATAGGAAAGGTATTGCTTAAATGATTTTCAGTTTTCTTTTCATTATGAGAGATTATATAAAATCAAGTTTAAGAGTACAGGCTTTGCTAAAACTGGATCGTAATACTGAATTTTTCATTCACAAATGACCTTGGTGAGGTTATTTCTCCTCTATTAGCTTCCACATCATTATCTGTGAAGTGAAAATGATAATTCCCTCATAGGATTGCCATGATTATTTACATGACACATATGAGTTATGTAAATTCATGCCAGTCATATAGTAAATACAGAAGACATGCACACTATTCCTTGTATTAAGAATTTACATAGATTTCTCCATATTAAGTTGTAAATTTCCAGAACACATGAAGACATCTTATTTATTAAAACCCAGCATGATGTCAAAACATTGCCTTCCCTATAAAGGGGCTTACTTCCGTGTGAAGTTGAACTAAATAAAAATGAATAAAGACTAGCAAACTTGGGCAGAATTATGCAGGAAGTGCCAATTTACTCAATGTACTGCCTCCCACTCTCTTCTCAGTTTACTATTTTCCCTGACCTCAGGGAGCTTTTCATCAATGATAAGTAATTTCCTTTATGGCACTTTCCTATACATGGCCCCTCAAGTATATTTTAAAACACCTCTGCCTTCCGAATGTCCATGCCATTTTATTAACAGCTAACCAAATTCATTTGTAATTTATTGTAGAGATAATTTAAATGAACATGTTTTAAGCCAGGTGCCTGCCTTATGTTGGATATTTGGGAAAATAATCTTTTTTTCTGATTTGTCTCAGATATAACATGGAGACAGCAATCCCTCTCCTATTTCGGATGAAATGTTAGCTGTCTGCTTATTTTATTTAAACTCAGATATGAGTTTTGGAAAGGATTACAAAAGGTCCAGTCCCATGCCTCCAGGCAGATAGGATACATTTTCTCCCATTTTTAAATTTTATATAATGTGATGTCCGATATTAAGTACCTTGTTCATAGACAGACAGCTAATAAGGGAGTGGGTGATGTGTATTTTCTCCTGCCTTCTGCTTACAGCACCACACAGTGTTTTACACCTCATGCTACGACCAAACAAACCCCTCTGGCATCAGAAAAATGTATCAAACATACCCAAAGCCAATATAATAATGAAAGTTATTAAGTAGAGGGACTTGCCTATTGATGTGGATCTCTGAATAAAAAGCCTAACATGGATTTCTCACTGGTGCCAGTGTAGCCTCAAACCCATTTTATTTTTTTTCTTTTTATGTCTGATTATAAAACTTTGAAATATAAAGCTTCAGCATGAAATCCCCGACATAGCCTTAACTACTGTAAAACCAGAAGGCAAAGCTATAATAATTTCAGCTTTATAGTATAATCTGAAATTGAATTACTCTCATTTCATGGCAAAGTCAATATTGCTAATGGATTAGAAACATGGCTGATAAAAGTATTGTTGAGTATATATATGAGGAATCTCATGAAAAATGATTTCTCTGTGGTCTCTGCCACTTGAAACTTGGCACTGATCTGAAAAGAAACTTCATGGTATGGACCAGTTTAGTAAGTAAATGCTTGGAAGTCAAGATAAATGAGGCTAAAATGTGTCTGATAAAGCAGTTGCAAACCTCTCTTGACATGTCCCATTTCACTGCCAAGTTACCAATGAAACGATGGAGCCTAACTGTGAAAGGCCTACTCTACCAAGGTGAAAGTCATATCAAAGGGTACACATGAAATAAAAATGTTGTGGTTTCCTCAAGCATATTCTCAGAGTCCTTTAGGAATCTGTCAGCTGGACAAGACATTGGGAATCCTTGGTGAGAAATTAAACTCTACTACTTTTTAGCTCTATAAATTTGGGCAAATCATCCTTTAGCTGGGTTCACCGTATCTACCAATAAAGAGATGGTCTACAAGAATCTGACTATTTGATGCTTCTGTGATTCTACAAAATCCAGTAAAGAAAGGTATCATAACTACCACATTTAAAATGCTCTACATTCGCAGGTGATGATTAGCTTTTGGGAGCTTGCTGTGATACTGGATGTAGCCTTATCCCAAAGAAAATGTTCTCAATTTTTTTTTCAATAAAAGAGCAAAGTACCTTAAAATTAAAACTGAGGTTTTGGAAAAGCAGATGTTCCTTATATCCATAATTAACCAAGAACTAGTGCTGAAAGTTTCCTTTGGAGTACCAATTCTAGCCATATAATAGGTAAACCTTCTAGTTATCTTCTGTGCCACACTTCATTTCTCAACGTAAGTATTTTCCATCTTCCAAAACTTATATAAAATTTCATCTGCCAGAATGTGATTTTAAAACACCTCTGCTAAAAATGTATAACTTGTATACAAGCATGATAAAACAATCATAGACAAATACACACATGTACACTCACACACATACACACACAAAGCCTATATTTTTAAAAAGTGATGTTATTAAAGACAACAAAAAGACTGAAAAATGTTCTAAATTAAATAAGACTATAAAGTCATGAAAACTATATAGTTCTGGATTAAATCCTGAACAGAAAAAGAAAGATCTTATTAAGGATGGAACTGGAATTACTTGTGAAGGTTGAAAACAAACTAAATATTAGGTTATGGTAGTATATTGGTGGTAACTTTTCTGAATCTAATAGCTCTGCTGTGTTCATGTGAGGAAACCTTGTTCTTAATAGATTTATGCTCAAGTACTTATGATGTACAGGTAATGATGTCTGTAACTTACTCTGAAGGGTTTAGCAAAATCATAAGAACAAAATTAAGAAAAAGAAGAATATGGCCAATGTTAACAATTGGAGAACCTAGGTGAACAGGAAATCATTAGACTGATTTTAAAAAATATTTGTAGATTTAATTTTTTTTTAATAAAAGGGTTTAAAGAGTCATTTGTTTTACAGTTTTTAAAAATTCCTCTCCTTCAAATAGGAACGCTTTTACACTGTAGGTGGGAGGGTAAACTAGTTCAACCATTATGGAGGACAGTATGGCAATTCCTGAAGGATCTAGAACTAGAAATACCATTTGACCCAGCCATCCCATTACTGGGTATATACCCAAAGGATTATAAATTATGCTACTATATAGACACATGCACATGTATGTTTATTGTGGCACTATTCACAATAGCAAAGACTTGGAACTAACCCAAATGTCCATCAATGATACACTGGATTAAGAAAATGTGGCACATATACACCATGGAATACTATGCAGCTATAAAAAAGGATGAGTTCATGTCCTTTGTAGGGACATGGATGAAGCTAGAAACCATCATTCTCAGCAAATTATCGCAAGGACAGGAAAAGCAAATACCACATGTTCTCACTTATAGGTGGGAATTGAACAATGAGAACACTTGGATACAGGGCAGGGAACAGCACACACTGGGGCCTGTCATGGGGTGGGAGGATGGGGGAGGGATAGCGTTGGGAGAAATACCTAATGTAAATGACAAATTAATGGGTGCAGCAAACCAACATGGCACATGTATAAATATGTAAGAAACCTGAATGTTGTGCAGATGTACCCTACAACTTAAAGTATAATAAAAAATATTTAAAAATTAATAAATAACATAATAATTCCTCTCCTTCTTTGAAAACTATGACATTTTAAATATATTTAATTTCACACTTAAGCTTATGTGAAATATATTTCTGTTTAAATTATATATTCATTAATAGACTGTGAATACCTTAAGGATAAAATCACTACTTTATTCATTTTTATACTTGTCAGTGTCCAATAAAATATTTGTATATAACATGTATTCAACTCAATAATAAATTGGTCAAATAATTCATTCAGTCCAAATCTACTGATATGTACTATGTGCTAAAAACAAGCCTAGTTTTGGAGATTACATTAATGTGTTGCATAAAGCCTTCCAAAGAATTCACATGACACTTTAAACTTTGTATAAATATATTCTTATACATTCTATTCTTCCATATTTTAAAATAGTCCAAGAAAGAGCCAGGATAGGACACCCAAACATATTTGGGAGGCACAATGAAAGTGGTGATATGGCAGAAAAAAATATTTTTGAGAAGCACAGAATTTCTTCTTCAACAACAGTGGGAGAGGGTATACACAAAGACAAAGGTATGGTATTTTCAAAAAATTAGAATAGTTGAGTGTGGCAGAAACATACAAAGTAAGGAAAAGAGCCCAGAAGCTAACTAACATAACTGAATGAAACACATATCTGTTCACGAATAATATTATATGAAATGCTAAAAGACTTGTTTTGAATTGTATGACAGTTTTTAAAAAGTAAGCAGATAATTCATACCATAAGAAATGAATTAAAAGACAAACATTTAGAATGGCAGGGTGGAAATAAAATAAAAGGAGCAACAAAAATCAAAGCAGCAACACATTTAGAAGGTTGTTTCCTTAATCCAACAGAGAAATTAAGAGTGTTAGCCAGTCGCCATGGGGATGTTGAGGGAGTGGAGGATGGAATTAAAGAATATAAGGAAATAAACATATAGAGTTTATTGATTTATTTGAGGAATAAAGAGGAAGGCAAAATAAACCAAAACATGATTCCTAATTTTTTTCTGGTTTAGGAAAATAGTTCAGTGAAGTATCAGTGATTAAAAAGAATAATGCAGAGGAAAGAAATTCTGATTCTGCCAGTAATAAGTCACTTATAATGAACTAACCTTCGTGCTGAGAACAACTAGAAGATCTAGTATTTGAAGGCATTACAAAGTCATCTAAGAAGCTAAGATTTTCAGTGTCAAGACATGAAAAAGTAGAGAATTCTGAGGAGTGAGACTAATTGTTGCTGATTTTCCTCTGACTCATTAGAAAGCAGTAGTTGAAATATAAAGAAGCTGAGGGGAGAATAGCTCGGGTTGATAATGACAGAAATGAAGTTGAACTCTCAGTATTCTAATGGAACTTGGAGAACAAAATAGGGTTTCAGGATCTTCCAAGAAAGAAGATTCATGGTGAATTCAGGTAGAAGGAAGATCAATTCTAAAACTAAAGAATGACTGTAATTAACTCAATACATGGGTTTTACAGCAAATTAAAAACAATGCAAAAAAAAATTAGTGGATTGAATGACATAGAAGAATATATGCTGATTCATTATTGCCAATTTAAGAAATACTTTAGATATTCAGGAGGAAAGTGAAAATTTTAACATACATATAATTGGAATCCTAGAAAAATATGATAGAAAAAATGAGATTAAAAAAAGAACAAAAAGTGAGAGTTTTCCAAAACCAAGGAAATACATAAAGCCACAGATTTAAGAGTAAGTCACATACTAAAATATAGTATGCATATATATTCATTATCTATACAAAAGATAAATATAAATAACATCGTGAAATATTAAAGCAACCAAAGGAAGGAAAAGTATAATCTCTCAAAAACAAGAAAAAACTTTGTTACTGAATTTTCAACACAATTATAGAAACTAAAAGAAATCTTTATTCTGAAGTAAAAAAGGCAACACAACATTTCAAAATGAAGGTTAAACAGAAAATATTTTCAGTTGAGCAATAACTATGAAATTTGAGTAATGAGTCACACACACGCATAAACCCCACAAACCTAAAATGTACTTTAAGTGGAAGGAAGATGAATTCAGATAACAACCTAAGAAATGCAGGGTAGAAATGAGTGGAGAAAAGGTAGGCATGTTGATAGACAGTATTAAACCATAAAAATTAATATCATGGGGTCCTAAACATATAAAGAATTAAAATACATGCCAATAATGAAAAATAGAGCAGGAGAGGAATAAACAACTTAAAATTATCTCTGAACTTTTATTTTTGAAAAATGATTAAATGACCAATTTATATTAAACTTGAGTAAAGTATGCATTTTTAATATCTAGGATAAGCACTAAAAAAGAGAATGTATAATTAATTGATAAATAAAATGGAACATGAATAATTAATTTACATAAGACAAGTCAAGAAAAAAGAGGATTGTGAACAGAGAACATTAAGGACAAATACAAAACAAAAAATTAGTAAGAGAGTACATTTAAACCTGCATATATTACTGATTATATTAAAGGCGATGGAACTGATTTAAATGATAAAGATGGTCTTATTAAAAGAGAATCACTTAGATAGATAAAGATGATGATAGAGAAATGTATCAAAACAGTTAAAGTGATTAACATCTTACCCCTTTTTATCTTAATGTAAAGTTGTTTGATGATTAGATTGTTATTGTTTTACAAGAAGAACAAATTTAATTCAACCAATAGATAGATATTTTGTGGCTGTTAGTGTCACCATAATCCTGATACTATAAGAAACTTAACTTATGACAACACTGAATAAATGTCATACTAGGGTTTTATTCAGAGTTTGGAAGAATTAACCAAACTGCACATCACAGATATGCCACTTTTGTTATCAGTCAAATTCAAGACATTGTCATTATGTCTTCTACCATACACTCCTCTCCAGACTCTTCAGACCGACCTTTCTTGCCCCATGTCCCAACTGTCTGCTGCTACCTTTCCTCTCTAGATCTCTATTCCACAGCACAAATTTCTGTATAACTTTAAACTGTGTTATGAATTGTCTCTTTACCATTTTGCTTTAACTGAAAATTAACTTCTCATGCAGTCATTTTAACAGAACACTGCCCATTCCCCAGTACCAATGGATAATTACATGATAACATGAGTTAGCAGCTTTTCTAGCTCCAAAATGCTAGAAATGTGTATGTATGTATGTGTGGTGTATCCTGAAAGCTAATGTTTCCATCCAACAATATTCATGCCTGTGACTACTCATCATTAACACCTATCAACCTATGTGGTCATTTTCATGTATTTATCAAACATGTTGACAATAAACTCAGTTTTTTCAATGCCTAGTCCCACTCTAATCCGGCAATTGTTTCAATACTTGTAGAGTTGACCCATTCAAGATTCTACTCTCTCAGTTCTTTAACATGCTCAACTTTTGTGATGTTCATTCTATAAACATAAAATACCCTAAATCTTATTATCATATGGAATCATTGTGCTTTTATAATAGGTAATTTCCATATCACATTTTTTAAATGAAAGTGCTCTTATTCCTTGCTTCCCACAAAATCCCATTTCTGACTATACCCTTCTACTCCCCACTATAGCATTCGTACTCCCTTTACTTTACCCCCAACCATTTATTGCTTTTGCTATAGTTCTTAACTCCTTCCCTTCCTTTGCTTTCAGCCTAGTGACCCTCCCTATTTGATATCCTTGTTTAATAAGCATATAATTTTTAGTATATTATTTTAAATTCATTACTTACAAGCAACTTAAACACCCTTACCCATTTACAATTTCATGGATCTCCCTACAGTAAATCACATACTTAGACCAATATAAAAAATTGCTTTATTCCAACATTTACTTGGTTATCTGTAGAAAAAGCAATAAAAACAACCGGAATATAACCTCTTCACCAACTCTCCATCACCCTAAAAAAGTTTTTGCTTCTCTTTTTTAACCACAAAGAATATAAAACAATTAGATAAAAATGTTCTCAATGACTTACTTCGATATAAACCTCACTGCAGTTGTGTGTATCTTTATCTCCATTTCTTATTTCTCTAGTATGACAGTTTCCTCAATCTATCTTAATTTATACTCCTATATTATCTTCTTGTTTTCATAGCATTGTGCCTCTTTAGGGAAAAAATTCCACTATTATTCTTTTGTCTCTCTTGATATGCAACCTTTTCCACACAAGCTTTCTCTGCCTTCCTCCACCAAGTACATACATTTGTTAAAATTACCCTTAACTAAAAAAATACATATTAATCTTACATCTAGCTAAGCAATGTTGTTATTCTTACATTGTCTTTATAGAAAAATATTCTTTTAAATACCATCTATACTTGAAGAATGAGTTTTTTTCAAATACCGTTCATTTTTTGTACAGTAGGACAAGTCATTTTTTTTGGCCGACTATTATATGTACCAGCACTGAAGCTGTGCTCAAAAATATCAGACAAGATTATTTTTGCAGCAAATTTTTTAAAAAATATTTTTATTCCATGTTTCTGCAGTACTGGGCAATTATTGCAATTTAGGCTCCTTGAAAAGCAGATGTAAATTAACATGTAGAGGTTTCCTTGTGATCAACACCTGTGGAGTTTACAAAGCAGGATTGGGCAGAGGAAGAAGTTGAGTTTTGATACAGTCACACTGAAGGCTCAGCTAATCCTATGGATAATTCTAAAGCTAAGATGACTCTTCAGAGTTATCTTGAGTTAGGACAAGAAGTCTGGATCTTTAACCCCAGTACACATCAGTTATTGTGTACAGACCTTGGGAAAGGGGGGTGAACTTGAGTGACACAGTTCTCTTCAACCACCGCAATCCTAGTTGAGGTTTAAGAGCTCAAGGCTGTCTGCCTACTGCACTTCCACCTGCTGTACAATTAAGGACTTCACTTCTGAAGGGAATCTAGATAGTGCATTATAGCATTCACTACAGCAATGTTTACCAATCCCAATTTCTTAAAAAGTTTCTCTTTTCATGTATTCTACAACTACATTTACAAGCCTCAGCAACGAAACTTTATTAAAAATTGGTGTTTTATTATTTCTGTCAACTGATGGAATTTTCTTCTTGGCTACTCATCTTTCTTTATGAGATGTATAGAAGATAATGCTAACCAAAAGGCACCTTACACTAATTGCATATCTGACTGCATTCCAAGACTTTGTTCTAGTCATGCTTCCTTATCATAAATTCTTAACTATTTTGTTAACTCTAATGGAACTATATCATGAAAACTCTAAAAGCCTTAATATCAAACCTAGCATATTTCCCTGAAATCAAAGGATACATACCTAATTTTTTATTGTGTACCTTCGTGATTGTCTTTACAACTTCAAACATCTAAAACTGAACTCATCGTCTTACATGATAGAAATCCTTATTTATCTATATCCTTTTTGAAATACAATTTAGATATTAAAATAGTTCATTCATAGAGAAAAGTTGACAAATAATGACTGTACAGAAAAATTATGTAAAGTAGATACACCCACTAAATACCATCTGTGTCAAGAAATAAAATATTGTCAGAACAACAGAAACCTTTCTCAGGCCCCTTTCTTTCTCTCCAAAGGTTAATTATGATCATGATTTCAAGTTTTTATTTAATTTTATTCATGCCACAAAAGTTAACTCTTATTAGCAAAATAAACTTATGCAATCCCCTTACGTATAATGATTCTTTCACCTCTATATAGTGCCAATGAACCAACACTGACTCATGTTTAGAGTTTGTTGAGTTGAGTATATTAACCAGTTCCTGGCCAGAGAGTTTTCTCAACAAATAAGGAATGTGGAGGCTCATGCATGTGGATGCTCACCCATAGCATTCTTGAAGAATCGTACAAAAAATATTTTCTTATTGTCTCTTCATATTTAGTCTCTGAATCTAGAGATATATCCAAAGAAATTGGGAACATTAACCACCCCTCAAGTTCCTCTTTTAAATATTCCATCTCATCATTTACATATTCATGTTTAAAAGCATCAATTTATTATTACTTCCATAAAAAAATACTTTTGAGATCCCCTGCTACATGAAGGGAAGTGGATATGTCTGTAAAACAAACATTACTGTTCCTGGAAAGAATATGTACTATTAGTATAGAAAGAAGTAGAACATATTGTCACAAATGTGATTTGATGGATTTAATTAAATAAAAATTTCACTGGACTTAGATATGAAGTGACAACAATAAGATTACCCGGGGAACATTAAAAATCCTGTACTGACCACTGAATTATATCTCATAGATATTGGTTGAATTGAATGGCATGTTTTGCATTTTGTGCACTGACATTTTACTGCAAAAGATAATAGAGCCAAGAGAAACATAAATATATGCTCTTATATCTCAAGAATGAAGACATATTAAGATATTACACTGATGTACACATGATTCATTGACATAGTTCAAGGTACTTCTTATTTGTAGAAGATAAAATAATAGAATTTTCCTCTTCTGATAGAAAAAGTTGTTATTAGAATTAATGTTAAATGATTATTCATGCCTGCCCTCTCTAGTATTTCAGGCTTTGGTAGAATTTTATTAATGGAGATGTTAACATGTATTATGCTGATAAGATTCTATCAGTAGATTGTATAGATAATAAATTTATGCCCATCAATTTGAAATGTGAGTTTAGGCAAAGAAAATCTAACTAATTGGATAGATTGTCCAACTTGAAGATTTATTTTATTTTAAATTGATTACTTCTCTCAAAAGACATCAAGCTACTTGAAATAATTAAGCAACCAGGCTATTTGCTGTTATTTGGTAACCCTAGCATATTTTCAGGGCATGGAGCAATGGATGAATTGATCTACCAAGCACAATTACATCTGTTCATTGGGCTTATAAAAGAGTGCTAAGAAATTTCAATAAGTAATTTCAATCTGTTCTAATAAATGGAAAGTAAATCTGAAAAGCTGTTGGATTTGAGACAAGAAAAAAGAGAAACAAACAGTTTATTTTGTTTTGCAAGTTTGTCTTTTGTTAGTTCTTAAATTCATCCAGTGAAATTAACAATGCATACATTAGTCTGGCATAAATGAGTAGAAGTGATTTTTTTCATATTGCAGAACAGTATTGTTCAAATAGGAACACAGTTTTCACATGTTGAGCAATTGTTGCTCTTCATGCTCTCAGTAGAGTGAAAAAAATAGAGTGAGACTACTATAAAGCAGCAAATATTACACTATGAAGTAAGGATAGATTTCCTGAATTTCAATGATGTGGTCAGCGTCATCCAGCCCAATATTTCCTCTAGTGGTAATAGAGGTGCAGGTTATTTGTCTGAGTTATCATTGAGATAAAAATAACTGTTAAGTGTCCAAGAACAAGACAGACAATGAGATAAACATTTATGTGTTGTACTGTGCTATGCAGTAGCATGAAGAGCTAGAGAATATATATGTATATGAGAAATATATATATATACACACATGAGATAGTATATATTGTATATTCTATCTCATGCATGAGAATATAGAATATATACACATGGTACCTGACTTACTATGGTTCAACTTACAATTTTTAAATTTTACAGATGGTGCTAAAGTAATACTCATTCAGTAGAAACCATACTTTAAATTTTTTGGTTGGGGGACAGGGTGTCAACCAGGCAGGAGTGCAGTGGTGCAATCTTGGCCCACTGCAGCCTCTACTTCCCAGGCTCAAGCAATCCTCCCACCACAGCTTCCCGAGTAGCTGGGACTACAGCCACAGGACAACATACCCAGCTAATTTTTCTATTTTTGGTAGAGATGGACCTTCGCCATGTTGCCCAGGCTGGTCTCGAACTCCTGAGCTCAGGCTACCTGCCCACCACAGCCTTCCAAAGTGCTGAGATTACAGGTGTGAGCCACTGTGCCTGGCTTCAAATTTTTAATATTGATATTTTCTCAAGCTATTGATATGCAATACGGCACTCTCACAATTCTCCAGCATTGGCAGCAAGCACAGCTCCCAGTCATCCACATCATCAAGAAAGTAAACAACTGATACTCTATAGAGTATTGTGTTTCCAGATGATTTTACCCAACTGTAGGTTAATGTAAATGTTCTGAACATGGCTAAGGTAAGCTAGGCTAAACTATAATGTTCCGTAGATTAGGAATATTAAATGAATATTTTCAGTTTATGATGGGTTTACTAGTACATAATTCCATAAATTGAGAAGCATCTATATCTATGTGTATCCGTATCTATATTGATATCTCCATATCTGTCTACATCTATACCTGTATCTGTGTCTATCACTCTCTCATCTATATATCTGTGTTCTATTATATATATATATATAGAGAGAGAGAGAGAGAGAGAGCGTACAACGTTTCCAGTTGCAAAATATGAAACAAAGGAAATGGAAACAAATACAACTAAATAATTTAACTAACAGTTTTTCTTTGTATCTTCACTCAATAAGAAATCTGGAAGCCAGCAGTCCAAGGCTGGTCCTGATGTTCAATACTGCCTTGGGAAACAAGGCTATTTCAACCTTTCCACTATAGTGTCTTTAATGCATCAGTTTTCATCCTACGCTTACAATCTTTATTAGTTAAAATGGCCTAGTACATGCTATGATATTTTAGAACCGCTATACCTCAGGGGCTCAACATAACCAAAGTTTATTTTGTTAATGCCAAGTCCACTGTGCATCTAAGCGAATCTCCTTGGCAACTCTTCACGATGCAATGACTGCTTCATCCTGGAAGAGATACATGTCATTTTCACCCACACTTCATTGACCAAAATCAACACTAGACCAAAGAGTATAGTTTTACAAGTACTAATGATGCAAGGATATTGAATATTGGGGGTGACGGTAATATATACCTTACCAGGTTATGGTTACAAAATGACAGCTGTACTTTTAGGCAGAGAGAGAGAGAAAGAGAGAGAGAGAAAGAAAGGGAAAGAGATCACAAATGTTTTTATGCAGTCATATTTATTTATTTATGAGAAGCATACTACCACTAGTACAGGCATGTTTTAATAGAAAACTGGGTTGTGATATTTTTTGTAAGAATCTCTGTTCCAGAGAGCATTATAGAAAGTGTTGTCCAGATGGTGGTGAATGAGCTATTTGAATTGCAAACACTAAGGCTGAATTTTCATTTATTATCTAGCTTTTGGAAGAAGTAATCCTTTACTGCACCATCAAACTGAGGTATGTGTATTAATGTTGGCAGCATTAGGATCATAAATAATGGGACCCAAAAAGCTTGAAAGTGAGCCTTCTTTCTATATATCAGAAGGGATCAAAGTTACAGAATCCACTGATATGTCAGTCACAAGATGCTAATGTCCAAGGAATCATATAAGTTGTAAAGGATCTACAGTTTGGAAGATGGTCAGAGAAATTGCCAAACTTGAAGTATAAATGCTTCAGAATTGTTTAGAGTCTGATCTAACAGCAGCCCAAAGAAGAGCATGTGAATAATTTATCTGAAAGGTGTCTAAGAGCCTTTAGTGACTGTTAAGATGGAACAAATTTGCCTTTGCTTCTAAAATCTACAGAATGACCAGGCTGCCTCTTAATGGAAAGGTGTGGTTCTGGCTTGCCCATGAATGTTCTAGCAAATGCTTCCCCAACATCAGACTGTGTGTTTTGAAAAAAAGAAAGCACAGAGGAAGAGACAAATACTTCTGGGATTATTGGGATAAGAACCACAGATTTCTCTCTACCAATGTTTTATAATGACAGTAGGGAGAAAAAGGCAATAGTGGCATGGTAGTATTGTGTCTCTTAGTAACTCTCTAAATGTAAGACCTCAGAATGATAATAATGTAAAATAGTATTAGGTTTACATCATGAAGATCAACCATGCCAATTGTGGAAGCATTGAAAATTAGGGATTTTATGCCGGGTGCAGTGGCTCATGCCTGTAAATCCTAGCATTTTGGGAAGTTGAGAAGGGCGGATTGCTTAAGGTAGGGAGTTCGAGACCAGCCTGGCCAACATGGTGAAATCCTGTCTCTACTAAAAATACAAAAAATTACCCAGGCGTGGTGGCAGGCACCTGCAATCCCAGCTACTTGGGAGGCTGAGGCAGGAGAATTGCTTGAACCCGGAAGGTGGAGGTTGCAGTGAGCCGAGATTGCGCCACTGCACTCCAGCCTGGGTGACAAGAGCGAAACTCTGTCTAAAAAAAAAAAAAAAAAAAAAAAAAAAAAAAAAAGGAAGAAGAAAAAGAAGAGGAAAATAAAGATAAGAAAACTAGGGATTTTTCAAACAGTAATCATAAAATAACATGTTTAATATAAACATGTCTCCCCAGTTCTGCTTTTAGTTTTCTCTATTTAAATTGTTCCTAAATTTAATAGGGTCTTTAACTGATATCTATCAACTAGAAGGATGGTTGAACACTTTCTCTGCTATCACACTTTCTAAGCCTGATTACTGGCTCTGTTACTTTGCAATCTTGTGTGAGTTAATTAAATTCTCTAAGCTTTGGCTTTATAACATAAAAAAATTATTAAAATGATACCTATGTAATAAAGTTCTTATGAGGTTAAAATACAAATACACTGAGAGCTCTCCATTATTATTATTATCATCATTATTTTACTATTTAACAGGATGAGCCCAGGTGTACATTATCTAGAAAGGGAAATTCTAGTATCAATAATAAAGCTTGGCCACGAATTATGCCTGTGACACCAGAAAATTAAAGAATAGACTGAAGGTCACAAATGGTGGACATTTCTGGTGTTCTTTACAATGACATGTCTATTATATATACTAGTAACAAAAGAGATGTTACTGTTAGCCATATGCAATATAATTCGAATCAAGCAATAAAATGTGAAAATTCTTTGAATGCAATTGAACACATTGCTCAGTTTTGTATTTTTCCCAGTGTCTTAGAGTTGAAGGGGACTGAGGAAATCTTCCACCCCCATTTCCTCAATGCTATTTTCAGGATGAAATTATTAAAATAAAGAGGTAGTCCCTTTCACCTTGCGATATTGAGGCTCCTCTAGTCTTCAGTTTGTCTATGTAAAATATCAACACATGATGCATCTAATGGCCTGGCCAGAACATCAACAAAATATGCCTGTGCACCCGCTGGTCACTTGAGTAAATTGAGGTCCTCATAGTTAATGATATTGTTTATAGGCAGGAAAATCATACTCACTTTAAATATTTTGTTTATTATGATATTGCAATCACTTTTTTCCTTGTACCATGTTTCTTCCAGTGATACAGTTTTTATGTTATAAAGCCAAAGCTCAGAGAATTTAATTATATTACAATGAATTACTGCTAAATTACTCAATATATTTGAAATCCATTAAAAATCATAGAAAACTTTGCTAATACCATTAATTGAAATAAATATAACTTCCCCAAACCCCCATTGAGTCCTGACTGTCAGGTACTATACTAACCCCTGTTTATAATATCTTGTTTCATCCTCATATCTACTCTGTGAGATTATCATCTCCATTTTCTAGAGAGCTGGAATGGTTTAGAAAACACCTCCAAGTACTTTTAGCACTTGTGCTATTTGAGTCACTTCTCTAATACAGTGTCTGCTCAGCACATAATGATGTTTTGTTGAACATTATCAGTTGAATAAATGAATTAATAAAATGAACTAAAAATCAAATGAAATAATTGCACTTTACCATAAAGGTTACTAAACCAAAATAGATGTAAGATTTATACAATTAATAGTACATTAGAGCTAGTAATTTTAGTATATTAAAGAACTTTCAGCTCAAGCAACCCTCCAGCCTCAGATTCTGAGGTAGCTAGGACTATAGGTATTTACCACCATGCCAGCTAATTTTTAAAAACTTTTGGTAGAGATGGAATCTCCCTATATTTCCCAGGCTGGTCTCAAACTCTTGGCCTCAAAGGCTCTTTCCACTTTGGTCTCCCAAACTACTGGGGATTACAGGTGTGAGCCACTGCACGGGGCCAAAAATTTGCTCTTAAAAGACACTGCTAAGGTAATGAAAATTCAAGCAACAGACTTGGGAAAAATATTTGAATATCACTTCTATAATAAGTATCTCATTCAAAATACATAAAGAACTATCAAAAGTAAATAATAAGTAAATAAACAACCCAACAAAAAATGAAAAAAAAATGTTTGAACAGACATGTTACCAAATAAGATATTTGGATAGCAAGGAAGCGTATGAAAAGGTGTTCAACATTATTAGTTACTAGGGAAATGAAATTAACACCACAGTGAGGCACCATTACATAGCTATTAGCATGACTAAAATTACAAGACACTATACCAAGTGATGGAGATGATGCAGAATTCTCAGGATACTGCTGGGGGAAATGTAAAATGGCACAGCTATTTTGTTTCCCTGGGGACAATTGGAGATGAGATTTGGGTGTGGACACAGAGTCAAATTATGTCACTAACTTTATCACTTCTACGTTTTTGTCTTGATACTATGGTAAAGATAAGTGCATGTGTTCATAATTGTGTTATATTTGACCAGTGGCTGCCTCTTCAATTTGTCTCCTTATATCACTTAGGTATGTTCCTATAATTTTTTGAACACCATTTTACTTGGGGTACAAAAAAAATATTCTTGGTATATGCCTCAGCCTTGAAATCAGCCATTTATTTGAGGAGGCCTGGTTTCTTATAATGGAAAACCAAGATTAGAGTACTAGATATGCTCATTGCTACTGTATTTTATTTTTTCTAGGTACTCTCAGTATAGAGAGCTTGGAAATAAATGTATGTATATTTATACATACATACATGTGTGCATGTGCATATACATGTATACACACCCACAGACATTGTCATCCATTTTTATACCTAGCTCTTTTTATGTATTAAAGTTTGTGAGTTTATATTTATATTTTAATTCCATTCTAACACTGCTAAGCTTAGGAATAGGACAAGATCATCCATATTTCTACTACTATTCAACATTGTATTAGTCAAGGCAGTTAGAAAAGAGCTAGAAATCAAAGGTATATAAATAGCAGTAAATTACTTTAAAATATTTATATTGCCAGATTATATGATTATTTGCTTGAAAAATAGTAGACAGTCAATGATAAACCTAATTCAAATCATACAAGAATTAAACAAAATAGCAAAATATAAAGTTAACATACATAAATCAAGAGCATTCATATATACAAACAATAACCTTTTACTGAGCATATAATAAGAGAGAAATTGTATAAAGAAGATAGTGATAGTAAAACTCCACTTAAAATAGAAACAATTTTTTTAAAAAACCTATAATTAAATTTGACAAGAAATGTTCATAGCCTACATGAAGAAAACTTTAAAACTATCTTTTGACTCTCAATGTTCTCTTTCAAATAACAATTATTTAAAATAGAAAGTTATAAAATGTTTAGCTTGAATGGCTTTTTAAATTGTATTAATAATGTCTCATGTTATTACATTGTAATTGAAAAGTACTGATAGCAGTACTTTCACTTTATAAATTTTTCTGTTATTTGTGACAAATTATGATAATTTTTATAACTGTCTTATATATACTAAAAAGAAGGTATATTCTATAACCAGTGTATAAATTCAATATATAATCATATAAGCCTATTTGATCCGACTTGTACTGAGAGCAAAGTATTAACATTTTCTAGTATTTGTGTGTTTCTATGTCTTCTTGCATATCTGGTAAGTTTTGATTTATATAAGTGTTTGATACACTATTTTGTGCATGCATATTCATATGCATTATTTCTCCATTTAAAATGTAAGTTTTATTATTAAATTGTTTTATTTTTCTAACATTTAATGCTTTGTGGATTAA
Source organism: Macaca nemestrina (assembly GCF_043159975.1). NCBI lineage: Eukaryota > Metazoa > Chordata > Mammalia > Primates > Cercopithecidae > Macaca > Macaca nemestrina. The sequence continues at coordinate 81,734,175 of NC_092137.1, read as the reverse complement.
ACTCTACTTTTTTTTTTTTAATATTGCTATCACTACCCATGATTTCTTTTTATTTCAATTTGGTATATCTTTGCTCATCCCTTCTTTTCAACTCTTTAAAATAATTTGGTATAAAAGTATCTACTATATATCACACGTAGTTGTCTTTTTTGCAATTGAAATTGAAATTTTTTTTTCTTTTTAACAAGTGAGCTAACCTCATTCACATTTAATAAGGCTAATATTTTTCTTTCCATTCAACCTAATCTCTTTTAGAATTATGTGTATTATATGATATGCTTATTTGTTCTTTCATATTGTAAAATTTCTTTTCAAAAATTAGGAAGGTTTGTATTTTTGTTCTTATGTAACATTTTAATCTCTGGTTGGTAAATTTGAATGAACTTTTGCTGTTGTTTGCTTTGTTTAATGAAGTCAATTTCTGTAGTTAACAAAGCTAATTTTTTTTAAACATAGTTTTCAGTACCCTCAGGGGGTGTAATTGGTCCTCAGACCTTGGTTAGAAGGAAGGAATACCTCAAATAAAAAGACTGGAATCTTTTTGTTCTGGCAATCAATGTCTTCCAGAGTATGAACCTCGGATGTAAACTGGAGATCAAAGACTTGAACAATTACCATCAGTAAGCGGCCAGTTCCAGGTTTCTTGACATTTCCTGACAATGATACATTTGTTGTTGGAGCTTCAATAGTGCATACACTGAACACATCTAAGTGAATATGTAACTATTCTTCCTTTCTAGATCTAAAGATATCCTCATCCTTTTTTTCAGTAAACAGTTAAACTTCTCATAGAAATATAATAAAAACGGAACATGAATGCTGATCAAACTTAGTAGAGGCCCCTGATAATGTTCTTACAGCAGGCTCACAATAGGTGCAGTAATATGTCATAAATGTGTTAGTGAAAGCAGTATTAAAGTGATCCTGTACCACAATTTGTAGAATCTAACATAACTGAAATAAATGTCTTCAATAAACAGGTGAGATAGTGTAGGCTATGAACACTGGAGTGTATTTTATTAATAGACAAGAAAGAAAATGTAAATGATGTCAACTAATTACTGACCAACATATCTCCCATGATTGTGTCTCTCCTCTTCTGCAGTGTAGATCACCTGCCAATATGCCTCTTGAGCTTCTAGGGGATTCTGACCACTTTATTTAATACGGACAACCACTGAAATGAAAACAACTTCTCCTCTAAACGTATTGCCTTTTTTTGACCAGAAAAGAACAAAAACCTTTCTCTTTCTTTCTCTCTCCCTCTCTCTATGAAACATGAATTATTAAAATCATTGCATATATACTGAGTTCATGAGATAAAAGTATTTTTTCCTTTAGATAACTTCATATGAATACTCACATTTTTGAGAAACAGTTTCTAAGACCCTGTTTATTTCTCAACTCCTACCAGCTCACCAGAGCAGAAATGGCATGACTCCCAACTGTAGAACCAGTCCCAATCCAGGAATGATCATCCATCTACAGTCAAGAGAAATGAAGTGTTAATTTACGTAAACTTAATGAGTGTCTCCTTAACACCACAATGTTAGGATGTTAACTAATACCCCAAATGTTAGATCTGTATCTCTGCGTAGTGTTCATGATTTTAATCTGCTAGTGTGGACTAGATGTGGTGTATCATTGCATTGAAATCGTAATGTAAGAGCATTTAGGATTGATCTTGTTCTGAGAAATCAGGATGTTAGGGTATTCATCTCTCTCTCTCTCTCTCTCTCTTTTTTTTTTTTTTTTTTCCTTTTTTGAGACGTAGTCTTTCTCTGTCGCCCAGGCTGGAGTGCAGCGGCGCGATCTCAGCTCACTGCAACCTCTGCCTCCTGGATTCACGCTATTCTCCTGCCTCAGCCTCCCAAGTAGCTGGAACTACAGGCGCCCGCCACCATGCCTGGCTAATTTTTTGTATTTTTAGTAGAGATGAGGTTTCACCATGTTAGTCAGGATAGTCTTGATCTTCTGACCTCATGCTCCACCCGCCTTGGCCTCCCAAAGTGCTGGAATTACAGGCATGAGCTACAGCACCCAGCCGGGTATTCATATGTCTCTAATGTAATGTCTGAACCTTCGAGTTACTAAGTTGAATGGGATTTCAGTGGGGAAGGGCTGTAATTGGCAAAACAATGTTAGACTTGAGTACATGAAATCTGGGATATTGTTCTGACAGCCTAAGGCTCAGAGAATAACTGCCTGAGTGAGTTCTGCACATTTGTTAGAGTCCACTGGAAAATATTCTACCCAACATTAAACAAATATGAACTGGAGAAAGAGATAAAGAGGGAGAGATTTGGTAAGATTCTCTATGATACCATACTATAATATAAACATGATTTATATGTTGCTATTATATCCATACATATTGCTGGGTTCAAACTATGCGATTTTCAAAACTCTCACCTACACCCTCTGCAATATATGGTAAGCCTGAGTACGGGATGAATTTTCCTCTTAATACAATTTCTTAGTTCAGGATAAAAAGAGGGTTATGGGAAAACAGAATCAGTGATTGTTTCTGGTTGTCCTGCGGAATTTGTTCTTTTTCTTCTTTGATTTCTAGGAAAAAAAAAGTGAACTCTGTCGAACATTATATGCCTATACAACTGAAATAAAGCTGAGTTTGGCAAAGACAGTTGTATACATAAGTGTTCTTTGCAGCCATACGAGAACTATTCTTCAAAATCATAGATGGAACTGATTTGTTAATTCCCATTATCTGCCTGACATAATAATATTCATTAAACACAAGTACAAGACAGGGTTAAATTATACACTGGACTGAGCCTTCATTTAGTAATTTTTGCATTCACCAAGCATTAAATTCATATATTCACAAAACATTATCTGCAATCATAGGAGCCATAACGCTTTGACAGATAATGTATAGCACTAGCCTTTGAATAGCAAAATTTTTAAATATTAATATTTTTTTAAAAACCTTATAGACCATTTTTTTTATATCTTATATATGTGTTCCAATGGCCATAACATGATTCTTTGAGTAAATGTCATATTTTTGTTTCCCCCTTTGTAGGAAACAAAAGACGACTGTTTTCCTAGTTAGACTAACAACACAGCTTGACTTAAAAGATGCTCTTTTGATTCCCAGAAGCCTCTAATGTGGCCATTTTCCAGGGGAAGTCGATATTGAATACTACCTGTCCAAACCATCAGAATCTCTCTCTCTGAAGTGTATATATGAGGAGCATACAGAACCTGGAATTTTTTATTTTATTATTATTTTTTAAATTTTACTTTAAGTTCCAGGATACATGTGCAGAATGTGCAAGTTTGTTACATAGGTATACATGTGCCATGGTGGTTTGCTGCATCTATCAACCCTTCATCTAGGTTTTTAAGCCCCATATGCCTTAGGTATTTGCCATAAGGCTCTCCCTCCCCTTGCCCCCCTACCCAGCAACAGGCCACAGTATGTGCTGTTCCTCTTTCTGTGTCTATGTGTTCTCACTGTTTAACTCCCACTCATGAGTGAGAACATGTGGTGTTTGGTTGTCTGTTCCTGTGTTAGTTTGCTGAGAATGATGGCTTCCAGCTTCATCTATGTCCCTGCGAAGGACATGAACTCATTCTTCTTTTATGGCTGCATGGTATTCCATGGTGTATATGTGCCACATTTTCTTTATCCAGACTATTGTTGATGGGTATTTGGGTTGATTCCAAATCTTTGCTATTGTAAATAGTGCGGCAAGAAACATACATGTGCATGTGTCTTTATAGTAGAATGATTTATAATCATTTGGGTATATACCCAGTAATGGGATTGATGGGTCAAATGGTATTTCTGGTTCTAGATTCTTGAGGAATTGCCACATCGTCTTCCACAATGGTTGAACTAATCTACACTCCCACAAACAGTTTTAAAATGTTCCCATTTCTCCACAGCCTTGGCAGCATCTAATGTTTCCTGACTTTTTAACAATTGCCATTCTGACTGGCATGAGATCGTATCTCATTGTGGTTTTGATTTGTGTTTCTCTATATCAGTGATGATGTGCTTTTTTTCATATGTTTCTTGCCCACATAAATGTCTTCTTTTGAGAGGGGTCTTGTACCAAAACAGATATATATATAGACCAATGGAACAGAACAGAGACCTCAGAAACAACACCACACATCTACAACCATCTGATCTTGAACAAATCTGACAAAAACAAGCAATGGGGAAAGGATTCCCTGTTTAATAAATGGTGCTGGGAAAACTGGCTAGCCATATGCAGAAAACAGAAACTGGACCCTTTCCTTACACTTTACACAAAAATTAACTCAAGATGGATTAAAGACTTAAATGTAAAACCCCAAATCATAATAACCCTAGAAGAAAACCTAGGCAATAACATTCAGGATATAGGCATGGGCAAAGACTTCATGACTAAAACACCAAAAGCAATTTCAACAAAAGGCAAACTTGACAAGTGGGAACTAATTAAACTAAAAATCTTCTGCACAGCTAAAGAAACTATCATCAGAGTCAACAGGCAACCATGAGAAAGGCAGAAAATTTTTGCAATCTACCTATCAGACAAAGGTCTAACATCCAGAATCTAAAAGGAAAGTAAACATGCTTACAAGAAAAAAACAAAAACCCCATCAAGAAGTGGGCAAAGGATAAGAACCTGTAATTTAGTAGTTTTGTCAGCAGAAGCAGATGCAAAGATCAGCTGGGGTCTGTTGTAGATGGAATCTAGAGTAGAAACAATAAGTCCTGAGTGTAGCAATGATATCAAGTGCCCTGGTTCCCAAGGCCCGCACAACCTCCTGAGACATATTTCATTTCTTCAATATTTTGGAAAGTATTAAGACACTTTTTAGTAACACACATATTCTTAAAATAAATTCTGATTATCTGAGCTGTGAACTAATCCTACCAAAAATGTTTCCCCCTAAAAAAAAGTTTAACCATGGTTCATGTAATAAGGTGTCTAGATGTCCTAAAATTTTAGTTATTTTAAATAATTGCCTTTATTAAATATCATAAGTAAAAAATTATATTTATTAAATATACGTAAGAAATTAAAGGTAATATTTCAATGAAACACATTTATGAAACACACAGTTTTTAAAAATCCACTTTTACATTTAGTAATTATATCCTGTTTTAGAATCATCCATAACCCTTAAACATGTGGTGAATATTCTTTTGTATTGGTTTAAATATAAATACCTGTATTTTTATTCCTAAATGATGTATTATAGTTTCAACAGTTTTGAGAAATTGTGTAAATATGGTCATATTCTATTTTTCTATGATTTGTGTTTTTTCTTATGAAATATTATATTCCTGAGACTCATTAATACAATTGCATGTAGCTTTATTTAAAATATTATTGCTGCATGGTTTTCCATTTCATAAATAGTATGTATCTACTGTGTAAGCTATATTATACAACTTTTATTACAAAATGATTTATCCTTTGCTGCTTTCTTAATAATTGCTCTAAATTGGAAATGAACCAGAAAAATGATTTGGAGGTTGCCATGTCACTGTGCTAATTCACATTGCATTTACTGTCCCTAAAGGGGGCATTAGTATCCTTGAGATAGTTCTGTTCCAGTCTTTAAAGTAATTGGCTTCAATAGATCAAATGTACTTATTTTTGTTAAGTTATATGTTTTCAGGATTACCTTTTGTCTCAGCTTATCAGGTATTTTTGAGATTCTTATTCTGTTATCTATTATATTTTTCTGTACTTTTGGTTAGTACATTTCATATTTGCCCATGTAAATTATTGATGGGGTCAGAAAATGTAGAGGTGTCAGTCCTAAGACAAATGCTACAAACCTTGTGCATATTGACAGTGCTCTATTAACCAGTATCATTGGAGAAGTTATTGGACTATATTATATTCTATCTAACCACTCTTCTATCCAGTTCTTGTCATAAGCTAGGCTATGGCAAGAGACAATGACAACTGCCTCACTGGGATGCAGCTCTGTTTATTGAATTCTGTCATAAACAGTCTGTAAGTCTGCCAGAGAAGTAATTGAGATTGGTTAAAAATGACTTGTTCTGTGTGAACCCTACTAGATTTAATGTCCATTATGTTATTTCCAATGTACAGTATTCACCACTTACAGATGACATGGGGCAGATGGGCACTTACATGGAAACTCAGAAGTCTTCTCCAACCTCACATGAGCTTCAATCTATTCCCCCATGTTTTAATAATTGCCCATTATTCATAAAGTGAGGACTGAAGTGGCATAGGGATATATAAATTATATAATTCAGCAGTTTTCTAACCATTTTCTCATGTATCTAAGTCTCTGGAACCACTAGGATGTGTCATGGGAGCTGACTCACAGAATTTCAAAAACACCTATCTACACTTGGATCAAAATGTCTGAGACTTTGAGAGTCTGGATTTCTATTGTGATTCAATTTAAGCCTTTGCTACAAAAAATATTTCTAAAATACACCAATAAGTCTACTACTCTTTTCTTCCTAACCTTTTTTTTCCTCAATTCATTTTAATATGAAGTTATTTTTCCAACCATGGTTGTCACTATACTTGTTTCTTAACCAGGTTGCTAGCATTTTGGGGGAGTGCTTGACACTACCTAAAGTTCTTTGCTTATTTTTGCATTTTTTGAAAGGAATATAGTGAATGTAGTAGAGGTTGGCATCAAATTGATGGAGTAAAACACCAGAAAATTTATTTAGGTGTGTATGTGAAGCAAAAAAGTTCAGCTAGACAGGAATTGTACTGTTACTAGATAAAGTTAAATTATAGATTGCTATTTATGCTATAAAATTATAAAGAGTTCAAAAATGTCTTAAAGATTATTGAGGAAGCTAAAACCCTCCAGGAGTTAAATCCCTGGGTTTCTTCTCTATTACCAGCTGGTTTCTTCTTACTCTGTTATTTCTTCTGGTAACCATCTCTCCTTATCTTTTAAAATTGCTACCATTGAGTTTTCACTCTTAAATTGCTGGCTATAAACAGAGTATATCTGTTGTTAACATAAAACCTCTTTTTATTTGAGAGGACATGCACTGATACTCATTGCAATGAAACAAATAAGGTTTAAGGTGCTCCAGATACTACTGTTGTATAACAAACAACATTAAATTCAGAAGTATAAAATAATTATTTATTATGCTCACAAAAGTCTGTGGGTGAGGCATTCAGTGAGCAAGCACTCTTCTTCTTTCTTCTTTCTTCTTCTTCTTCTTCTTCTTCTTCTTCTTCTTCTTCTTCTTCTTCTTCTTCTTCTTCTTCTTCTTCTTCTTCTTCTTCTCCTCCTCCTCCTCCTCCTCCTTCTTCTTTCTTTCTTCTTCTCTCTTCTTCTTCTCTTCTTCCTCTCCTTCTTTTTCTCTTCTTCTTCTCCTTTTTCTCTTCTTCTTCTCCTCCTCCTTCTCCTTCTTCTTCTCTTCTTTTTCTCTTCTTCTTCTTCTCCTTCTTTTTCTCTTCTTCTTTTCCTTCTTCTTCTCCTTCTTCTTCTTCTCCTTCTCCTCCTTCTCCACCTCCTCCTCCTCCTCGTTGTTGTTGTTGTTCTTCTTCTTCTTCTTCTTCTTTTCCTCCTCCTCCTCCTTCTTTTCTTCTTTCTTCTTCTTCTTCTGCTGCTGCTTTGATTTCTCATTCTTTTTTTTCTTTCTTTCTTTTTTTTTTTTTTTTTTTTTTTGATACAGGGTTTCACTCTGTTACCCAGGCTGGAATGCAGTGGCACTCTCAGGGATCACTGCAGCCTTGACCTGCTGAGTTCAAGCAATCCTTCCACCTCAGACTCCCTAGTAGCTAGGACTACAGGTACAACGCCTGGCTATTTAAAAAAAATTTTTTTTTTAGTAGAGATGAAGTCTCTCTTTGTTACCCAGGCTGGTTTTGAAATCCTGAGTTGATGTGATCCTCTAACTTCAGCTCCACCAAAGTACTGGGATTACAGGTATGAAGCACCATGCCTGGCCTATCTTCTTCTTACAGGTAAAAATAAAGAAGCCAGATGGTTCTTTCAACAGTTTGACTTAACATTTTTTTAAATAACTTGATAATGTAGCTTGAATAATATATTTTGCATTTTCCACATTACTGCAGGGAAGAGGATTGCCAAAGTTTCATGATACATAGCAAGGATCTCTTATTCTGTAGCTATAAGAATATTTTTTCCTCACTTTTTTTAAGCTTTCACTAATATTCTCCTCAAGGACCTTCATGATTTCACTAACAGTGTTCTAAAAGCCCTTCCCAGCTTTCTTCTGTCTTGTTCCAAAGTTAATGCAACATGTCTTGCCTCTTTGTTTTTCCATAGTAACTCCCTTCTTCTAGGTACCAAAAACCCGGGTAGTTTATTGTTGTGTAACAAACAACTGCAAATATGAGTCTCTTTAAATAACAATAATTATTTTACTCATACATCTTCAATTTGACCAAAACTCTACATAAGTATATAAACATTATATATTTTGCTATTCATCTAGGGCCTGGGACCCACTGTCAAATGGCTGCCTCACATGATGGGTATGTTAATGCTGGTTGTCAGGTGGGAACTCACCAAGTCTGTGGGCCAGGACATTGGTTCCTCTCTACGTCAGCCTTTTCATAGACTGAACTTTCTTATCCACAATGGCTGAATTCCAAGAGTAAACATCCCCAATGAACAGAGTGGGAATGCATAAGAGTCATATGCCCTAGTTTCAGAAGTCACAGAGCATCACTTCCAGCATTCAGTATGTAAAAATGAAGGCATACGGGTTCATCAAAAAATGCATATCATAAAAAACTATGCATGCATTTCAAAAAAATTTTGCACCAAAATAAACTTGTACTAATTTGTTAAGATATGCCTAAACAGCATCTAGTTTGAGGCAATAAGAAAAATAAGACATCGGTTTGACAAAAACCTCTATCAGACTAACATGAATTCTGATACAATTGAAACAAGAACAAACATTAAATTTATGGGGAAGCTTGGGTGGAAGAATGGTGAAATCATTGATACTTTAAAAAAAGTTTGTTAGGACAATGTGCCAAAATAAATCAGCAGTTTACAAATGGATAACTTATTTTGAGAAGGGAAAAGAGAATACTGAAAATGAAGCCGACAGTGGCAGGCCATCTACATCAATTTGCAAGGAAAAAAAATCATCCTGTTTGTATCCTGATTAAAGAGGACAGATGATTAACAACAGAAATTATAGACAACACCATAGACATCTCAAATGGTTCAGCTTACATAATTCTGACTGAAAAATTAGTGTTGAGCAAGCTTTCAACCTGACGTGTTTGACAACCATTGCACCCAGATCAGCTGCAGACAAGAGTGGAGCTTTCAGTGGAAATTTTAAACAAGTGATTTTGAGATATTGAAGCTTTTTTGTTTCTTGAAAAATTTTAACAGAAAATGAAACATGACTTTACCAGTATGATCCTGAAGACAAAGCATAATCAAAGTGATGGCTACCAAGAGTTGGAAGTGGTCCAGTCAAACCAAAAGTGGACCTATCAAGAACAAAGGCCACGGCAACAGTTTTTTTTGAAATGCTCAAGGCATTTTGCTTGCCAGCTTTCTGGATGGCTTTGAAATGATGACATCTGTGATTTTTTAGAGTGTTTTGAGAAAGGTAGCCAAAGCTTTAGCAGAAAAACACCCAGAGAACTTCACCAGAGAGCCCTTCTCCACCACAGCAAAGCTCCTGCTGATTATTCCAATCAAAAAAGGGCAATTTTGGTGGGAAATAATTAGGCATCTTACAGTCCTTACAGTCCTTATTTGACTTGTTCTGACTTCATTTTGTTTCCAAATTGCAAATAATCTTTAAGGCACATCAACCTTAACTGTCTCACAATATTCTGTTATATAAATATGCCATATGTAAAATAATTTAGGAGTTACTCAAAGACCTTAAGCTTTAGCTGGAAAGATTCCAGGGCAGTCTTTCAGTTTTATATATTCAAGTATTTTAGTTCACATATGCTTCTAGGAAGAATAGCCTAATTTCCTTCTCTAAGCTAGTAAGTTTATCTAAAAATATTTTGCAGTCTTAGAGTAACCTCTTGAGTAAAGGCTATATTGAGAACTCTAAAATCTTGCTTGTGATGTTCAATAGTATTATTATATCTAAAGGACTAAAGTGATTCTGGCAGAAGACATTTAGCAGAAATAACAACAGGGGCTTCTTCCAAGAGAAAGAATCTGGTATGTTAATTGCTGACCTAAACTCTTTGGAGGAAGACTGCAAGTGTGAAAGCAGAAAGAACTGAACTACTAAGATTTGTAACAATTTGAACCAAGGAACATTTCTTTCCAGATATCCAAAATTAAAGGTGACAATGAACTTTCTTTGCTACCACAGGGAAGAATGGGGCTTAAGTGAATCAACAGAGACTTGAGACTTGAGAAGGTAACCATGGAGGTAATATGTAGAATATCAGAAAAAGTGAGAGGCACTGGTTGAATTAAGGTATAAATGGTGATCCTGAACACCATAATTTATCACTGGGGCTCAGGGACAGCCTGGTAAGATCATGATCAAGATTTATTGCAGGGGTGACATGAGTGAAACAGAAAAGCACTGACTTCCCACAATATTCACCTTCAAAAGAGCAATGAGAAAAATAACAAAAATTGTCAGAAGCAACTCTTTCTGACTTGGGAAATTAACCAAAGCGTGCAGCAATCCAGAGAACATTTTCTTGGGGAAAACAGCTGAACCTCAGTAAGAACAGGGGGCTTTATGGAGTTTTTACTTTCCCTACTCTTATGCCCCACTCTTCAGCTTTGTGATAGCATTTTAAAAAGTCATCTTTACAGTAAAAGCATATAGCATCTCAACTACTGAAAGGAGCAGAATATAGCAAACAGGACATAACTAGAGAACTTTCAAAGTCTGTTACCAAAGGATTGTCATTGTTTAACATGGAGAGCAGCACTTGCTGTTCTGCCCATGTTGGGCTTGAGTTGAAGATCTTTCAATGACTTTTCCACAGGGATTGCTGAAAATAATTAAAGGCAAATAATTAATTTAATGACTGCCTTGTATGTTGGATTACAGTTGAGGCTTAGCTGACTAGCTAAGGCTTAAAGGTTTATTTGTGATTCCTATTTTTTTCCTATCTGATTATAAAGATAACTGTATAATGCAATAAATCTAAATCTAAGCTGATAAACACACAATGTATATAGAAGTAGTCTGTATGACAATAAGCGCAAAATTATGAGAAGGAGTAAAGGAGCTATAGAGAAGAATATTTTGCATAATATTGAAATTAGGTTGGTATTAATCCAACTAGGTTATTATGAGTTATAATGTCAAAAGTAGTCCTCAGAGCCACCATTAAGAAAAATAACTTAAGGCCGGGCGCGGTGGCTCAAGCCTGTAATCCCAGCACTTTGGGAGGCCGAGGCGGGTGGATCATAAGGTCAGGAGATCGAGACCACAGTGAAACCCCGTCTCTACTAAAAATACAAAAAATTAGCCGGGCGCGGTGGCGGGCGCCTGTAGTCCCAGCTACTCAGGAGGCTGAGGCAGGAGAATGGCGGGAACCTGGGAGGCGGAGCTTGCAGTGAGCCGAGATCGCGCCACTGCACCCCAGCCTGGGCAACAGCGTGAGACTCCGTCTCAAAAAAAAAAAAAATAAAAAATAAAGTTATATAAAGAAATTAGAAGGATATTAAAATGAGACACTATAAAATATCTATTTAACACAAAAGAATGCAATAATGGAGAAATTGAGAAACAAAGAAGATACAAGATATATAGAAAATAAATAGCAAATGGCAGATGTAAGCCTTACCTTAGCAGTAATTACATTAAATTTAAATGAATTAAGCTCTCCAGTTTAAATGGAGATTGACAGAATGGATTTTTAAAAAAACTATTCAACTGTATTATCTATAAAATCAAACACTTCTTATTTAATGATGTAAATATATTGGAAGTAAAAGGATGAAAAAAGATATATCACGTGAAGAATAATCAAAAGAGAACTGGGATTACTATAGGAATGTTACACAAAATAAAATTTAGACAAAAATAGTAGCAACAAAGAATGGTAGGAGTCCAATTACCTGGAAAACATAACAAGTATAAACACCCATTCCTCTAGTATACTGAAATAAGTGAAATAAATCTGAAGACATGCACAAAGAGAAACCTATAGCTGCAAATAGCTATATTAAAAATTTTTAAAGCAGGCTGAGGAAGAAAATAATAAAAGTTTCAGTGATTAAATGAAATAAAAATAAAAACAGTACAGGAAATTAACAAAATCAAAAGACAGTTTTTTGAAAAAATCAACAGTATTGACAAACCACTATGTAGACTGAACAAGAAAAAGAGAAGAATTAAATTACTAAATAAAACATGAAGAAGAGGTCATTTCTACAAAATTTACAAAAACAAAAAGATTTTGTGAAAACACCATGAGCAATTATATGTTAACAAATTAGATAACTCAGATAAAATTGGAAAATTCCTAGACACAAACCAGCAAAACTTTCTCAAGAAAAAACCCAGAAAGTTGAAATAGAATCACCACTATTGAATTAACAATCAAAAAACTTCTCACCAAGAAAATCTCAGGACCACACTACTGAAGACATGTAGTCCCGAGGTTTTAATAAACACCAATACGTTCAAACTTTTCCAAAAACAAGAAGAGGAGGAACCGCTTTTGAATTCATTTGATAAGACCAGTAGTACTGCAATTCAAAAACCATGAAAACATATTTTTAAAACTCTGTAAACTAGTGTCCCTTATGAATAGAGTTTCATAAATCCTCAAGTAAATACTAGCAAACTGAATCTAATAACATAAAGAAAATTACACATCATGAGTAAGTGAAATTATTCTACAAATGCAAGGTTGGTTCAATAAATAAAAAATAAACCAGTGCAATACCCCATATTAATAGAAGAAAAGAAAAAAAGCACACGATCATCCCAATAAAAACTGGAAAAAAAACCTGACAAAACTCAGCATTGTTTCATCATTTTTAAAAACTCAGCAAACTAGAAGAAAATGTATCGATCCAATGAAGGATGTCTAAAATATAATTTTAAAAACTCTACAGTTTAACATCACACTAAGTAAATTTAGAAATAAGGTGAAGATATCTACTGTCATCAATTCTACTTAATATTATATTGTAGTAGAAATTAAAACTAGCAAAATTAGGCAACAGAAAAATTCAAAATATCCAGGTTGCAAAGAAAGAAATAAAAATTTCTATGTGCAGATAACACAATCATATGCATAGAAAATAGTAAGGAATTCATAAAAATACTAGAGCTTATAAGTACATTCAGGAAAGTCACAAGTTGTAAGATCAATATACAAATATCATTTGTATTTCTACATTCTGGCAATGAACAATCTGAAAAGGAAATGAATAAAACAATTCTATTTGCAATAGTATCAAAAAAGTAAACTATGTAGGGATAAATTTAACATAAGATGTGTAAAATTTGTACATTGAAAAGTATAAAATATGATTGAAAAAATTAAGGAAAACCAAATAAACAAAAATTTATTTAATGTTCACAGATTGAAAGACTTGTTATTGTTAAAAGGCAATAATTCCCAAATTGCTAGAGTAAATGTAATTCTTTTTAAATCAGAACTACCTTTTTTCTGTACATATTTTCAGACAACACTGATCAGATATAAAATACAATAACTAAAATCGATTATAAAATCATTTATATCCTCAAAAGAGGCAAGGACAAATATTGGTGAAAATGTGAAGAAAGGGGAACTCTCATACACTGTTGGTGGGAATGTAAATTAGTACAACCACCACAGAGAACAGTTTGGTGGTTCCTCAAAAAAATAAAAATAGAGCTACCACATGATCCAGCAATCCCAGTCCTGGGTATATACCCCAATAGAAGGAAATCAGTATATCCAAAAGAAAAGAAATCAGTATATCAGAGAGATATCTGCACTCCCATGTTTTTTGCATCACTGTTCACAATAGCTAAGATTTGGAAGAAATGTAAATATCCATCAACAGACGAATGGATAAAGACAATGTGTTACACACACACAGAAGAGTACTATTCCACCATAAAAAAGAATGAGATCTTGTTATTACCAGCAACATGGATGGAAGTGGGGATCACTATGTTCAGTGAAATAAGCGAGGACAGAAAGACAAACATTGCATGTTCTCACTTATGTGTTGGATCTAAAAATCAAAACAATAGAACTCATGGACATAGAGAGTAGAAGGATAATTACTAGAGGCTGAAAAGGGTAGTGTGGTGCTGGAGGGGAGGTGGGGATACTTAATGGTTACAATAAATAGAGACAATAAACAAGTCCTACTATTTGATAGCACAATAGGGTGACTATAGTCAACAATATCTTAATTGTACATTTTAAAATAACTAAAAGAGTGTAATTGGATTGTTTGTAACACAACAGATAAATGCTTGAGGGGGTAGATACTCCATTTGTCACGATGTGATTATTTCACATTCCATACTTGTATTAAAACATCCTATGTACTCCATAAAATTAAAATTAAATATTTTTTTTAAAATTGCCTGTTGAAGGACATCTTGGGTGTTTCTAGCTTTTGGCTAATACAAATAATACTACTATGTATAAAAAAATTAAATTAAATTAATAAAAGAGACAAAAGTTGAAAAAAAAAATAATTTGAGTACACATTTCTCCAATGAAGATATATATATATATAGCCATATAGTCAATAAGCATATGAAAAGATTCTCACTATCATTAGTCATTAAGGGTAATTAAGGATGTATTAGTTCATTCTCACACTGTTATAAAGATACTACCTGAGACTGAATAATTTATAAAGGGAAGAGGTTTAATTGATTCACAGTTTCACATGGCCGGGAAGGCCTCAGGGAACTTACAATCATGGTGGAAGGAAAAGGGGAAGCAAGGACCATCTTACAGCAGGAAGGTGGGAGGGGAACTGTCAAACACCAGATGTTGTGAGCACTCACTCACTATCAAGAGAAAAGCATGGAAGAAACCGCCCCTATGATCCAATCATCTCCTACCAGGTCCCTCCCTTGACACCTGGAGATTACAATTCCAGATGAGATTTGGGTGGGGACACAATGTCAAACCATATCAAAGGAAATGCAATGGATGGCTACAAACTGAAAGATAGTTGACAGTAGCATTTACAAAGATGTGGATAAATTGTGTGCCTTATACATTGAAGATAAGAATATAAAATAATGCAACTGCTTTGGAAAACAGTTTAGCATTTTCTCAAATAGTTAAATATAGAATTACCTTATTACCTAGTGATTTCACTCCTAGGTGTACCCCCAGGAGAATTGGAAACATATATTTATATAACAACCTGTACATGAATGTTCACACCATTATTTTGTATGCTAATAGAATAATTTTAATTGGAAACAACTCAAATATCTATCAGCAAATGAATAGATTTGCTATATGCATGTGCTATATGCATACAGTGGAATATTTTTCAGCCATAAAAACGAATGAAGCATTTCTTGATGGTACAACATAAAAGAACCTTGAAAACATACTATCCAGAAGAAGCTAGATACTAAATGCCACATTACAGAATGATTTCATTTAGATGAACTGTACAAAATAGGCAAATCGATAGTGAATTGCCAGGGCCTGTATGGAAATAGGTAAGGGTGAGTGGCTCTTCATGAATTATACATTTTAAAATCATCAGTTTTATAGTATGTTAATTGTGTCTCAGATTTTTAAAATCCTCAAGTAAAACAAACCTACAAAAATTACTATCAAGACTATTGTGGTGGAAGTGACAGGGTGTAGCACACCTTTTTGTATTATCAAGACTTCACCATTGAGTACAAACTTGTGAGATCAGCAGCAATAAAACCTGAACAGATGAGGATTGATTTCTCCCCTCGGGGCAGCAACTGCGATGGTGGGCCCCAAACAGAATGCATGGTAAATAATGAGGATGAGGGAGCCATGATTAATGTAGGTATCCCCATTAGGTTTTAAGAAGAGATAGGAAGGAAAACTTAGACAAGGACAGGGCTGCCTGCTAATAAAAAATGTAAAATGCTGTAGTCTTCTAATTCAGGTGTTAAGACAAGGCCTAATTTTATAGCAATGCACTTTCAAAGCCAAAGCACATGGTTTTCAAATTTATCATTTAAAAAATCCACATTGAGCAAAGTCCAGTAGTTATTCTGGTAGAAAATATTCATCTTTATGTTAAGGAATTATAATTCTTTTGCTAATTTAATAAAAGCTTTTCTTAGAGATGGATATTTCACTTTGTAAAATGATTTTTGGCCATTTATTTAGAGCATCATATGTTTTTATCTTATTAATGAGATGAATTTTAGTAACATAATTCTCAATGTAACTCATTTTTCTAATTTTGAATTAATTCTACTTGATAATTTTACAGAGTTCTTACATCTAGTACTTTATTCTAAATGTGTTAAAATGTCATATTATATAAGCTTTAAAATCTTTATACACGATAACAAAGAGTTTGTAAGGTTTTTTCGCTATGTTTTATAGTTTTATCCTCATGTTAAGTTACAATTGTATTCAGAAGCATTGCAGTGCTATCTATACTCATAATTTATTTCCTAAAGTCTTTAAAATTTTTAATGAGTCACTCAAAAAGTTGAAAATGTGAACATATTTTATTTTTGATAATTTATTTCAAGCATTAAACTTCCTGAGATCAGAGTTTGATACTGTGACAGAAACCAGAATTTGGAGAGGTTTGGGTTACTAGAAAATGTAGAGCAGAATACCAGGAGGACAATACTGCACTGAAAGACAGCTTAGGAGAACTGCAAAATAGTTTCCTCCCTTTTTCCACTGAGTACTAAGATATGTGGGAATGGGATGAAACTCTCCAAAGATGCAGAAAAAACAACCATAGAAGAGCAGGCTCACTAAATCCTGTAGGTAAGACAGGATCATTAGGGAGAGTCCTCAGAAGGAACATGCCTTAGTAGTAGGGCTAAATTAGCTTCAGAATAAAGGCTCCTCTGTATTTGGCATAATAAATAATAAAATGCAAAGCTTGAAATAATCAAGCTGTTGCCAGTTAACTCTGTGCTAAACCAACATCCAATATCTTTTTTAGAAATACAGAAAACTTTGAGACTTAAGCCCAATGAAAAATTGTCAGGTGTGCAAAAAAGCAGGAAAATAAGATAGAGAACCATGAAAAAATCTATCAATGGAAATAAAGATTCTATAATTAGCATTCAAAGTAAAACAGATATTATAAATCTTTAAAATATGCTCGCAGAGATAAAGAAAAGAAGAAACATAATAAAGAAGTTAAATAACCATGAATTAAAGGCCAAATTGAACTTGATAAAAATGAAAAATATAGTATTAGAAAAGAAAAATACATTGAGACTGAATTACCAACAGATGTAAGAAACAATTGGTTAACTTAAAGATATTATGCATATTCATAAATAAGAAAAGAGAACAACACTAAGAAAAATGAACAGAGCCTCAGTGAAACGTAGAATAAGTGGTTTCATATATAAGTAATGGGGGTTACAAATGGAGAGGAGAAAGAAGGAACCAACAGAAAATATTATATTTAAAATGGGTGAAGTTTATTTTTATAAATAATTTCTCATTAAAATTAATTTTTAAAATTCTTGACCGGGCGCGGTGGCTCAAGCCTGTAATCCCAGCACTTTGGGAGGCCGAGACGGGCGGATCACGAGGTCAGGAGATCGAGACCATCCTGGGTAACACAGTGAAACCCCGTCTCTACTAAAAATACAAAAACTTCGCCGGGCGAGGTGGCAGGCGCCTGTAGTCCCAGCTACTCGGGAGGCTGAGGCAGGAGAATGGCGTGAACCCGGGAGGCGGAGCTTGCAGTGAGCTGAGATCCGGCCACTGCACTCCAGCCTGGGTGACAGAGCGAGACTCCGTCTCAAAAAAAAAAAAAAAAAAAATTCTAAAAGTGTCAGGTTGGCTTCTGTCATTTAGAGCTATTGAGAAGTGTCAGGTTAATTCTTTCTCTTTTGTTGGCAGTATACCCTTCACTTTTGAACAAATGCTGAAGTTAGTGAAAATTATTTTATTATACTTAGCATGCTATGTACTGTAAGTGAAGCAGTGAATACTATGGTAACACAATTAGTTAGAATGGGTCAAAATTTGTTGGTCTTTTTTGCAGATTTTAGGAGGCCCAAGGATTAACAACCCTAACTTCATACCTCCAGCAATACCTCCATATTGTACTTTACCCTAGTCCCCATATAAGAAGTTGCTAATGGTTATCTGTTGGGTTTGCTTACATTTATTTCTTCATCAATTGATTTCTTTTTCCTCCATACATGTGGTGAATTACTAGCTGGTCACTTCTCTTCTTGCACTAGTTTTGCCTGCAATATATATAGTATCACAATATCTAGTTGCAGAAGCCATTTATCTTGGTTTTGAAGTTGTTAAAAGATTTCCCTCTTTACCTGTGAAAATTGGGAAAACTCTAGGAAAGTAAATGTGTGGGTGCAGAAAACCATATTAGAGAAGTTTGGGGAATTTTAAAAAGAAGCTGAGATAATGAATGTAACATGATTTCTCTTATTCCACTATGTGTAAGACCCCAGGAGTACGCATTTAAAAAATAATATCTGATTTAAATTTGTTGTAATAAAGAAATAAACCTTTGGCAATTATGCATTAGACATGTTTCAATAGTTTTAGTGGAAGTGACATCAAACTCTGCATTGACTTGAATGCACAGTTCTATCAAAACATTAAAACCAGATCTAAATATATGTCTATATGGACAAAACTTACATTCTGCTAATCTAAAACATAAAAATATATAGATTCTTCAAACTGTGTACTAACATGAAGTCAAATGAAAATTAATGAAGTAAGTTACTTCTGTGTTTTAGTATTTACTTTTTAAAATTTTTCTGCTAAGATGGATCTTAGAGAAGACAGATAAAACCTTCAGTTCTATAGATATTTAAATTGAAGACATAATTATACTGCTGCAGTTGGCTAAGTGAAGTTCTACTTAAAAGAGGAGTTGTGATACAATTTTCTTTAATAATTTCTACTAAAAGGATACCAACATTATCTTTTATCTTATATTTTCTTAACTGACAAGAAATAAGAAACTTTTGCTTTTGTTTTTCTTTATTTCCAAAATACCATCTCTGGAGCTATATTCAATTTGAGGGACAGGTAAAGAAAATAATTAAGTTGTTTATAGCCAATTTTTTACTAAAAACAAATATGTATGTTACGAAATGTAATTGTACAAGCTGGTTGCTTGCATGTAACAATTCCTTAAATAAGAAGGCATGGAACACAACTATTGCTTGATTTTTTATAATTTTAAAACAAAAGAAGATAAAAATTCAAATGAGAGAAAAGAGAAAGCAGAAACATTTTAGGAGACAATAATAATTTCACAATAAACAAATGAACACATTTGGAAAGAGTCTGCAGTAGTAACCTGAAAGGCAGTTGACAAGTACAGCCTGATTGAGAAGCACATACGACATCAGGAACAAAACCAAAAGAGAGAGAGAGAATAATGTTTAGTAGAAAACAACATAAAGAAACTTCAAACCCTGACACCAGCCAAAAATCTTTCCTAGGCTGAGAAATAATTACAAACAGTAGAAAATACTCATTTGATATTTACTAAACTGTCACAGCTTCAAGCTAGGATACATTCCATGACCGTAAACAATCTTGAGTCTCCTTTCAAGATAAATGAAGCACAAAGCAGAACCATTCACTCTTTTAAAGAGGGTCAAGCATACTAGACCACAGTGAGTTTCAGCACACACAGATGTGGTATTGAGGAATTGAAAGTAAACCAAGGTCAGCATGTGGGCATCAAGTCATAACAGGCTAGAGTTGATAAACTTTCTGTCTTTTCTTATCTCTTTGTGACTTAACCTAACAATTGTCCACATTTATGTGACAGAGAGACAGCCCTGGGAAAATAGTGATAAAGGCAAATTTATCTGGTGCCTACATGTTAATTATATCAGCACTCTTATTTTTTCTTCTCAGGCATCTGTTTCCTACCCTCCAATTTCACGAGACCCTGCTCCAGGATACCTGTTAAATAATAAATTTTTAGCATCAGAGCATTACTCACTTATATAATATTAGAGAAAGCAAATCTCTTAGATCTCACCTTATGATCATACATCTAATTCTCTTCCAATGAGACCAACCTAGATAAAGTATATAATCAGGGCAATTGATCCCAGGGACAAATTTCATTAACCATGACTGTGTGGTAGTGATGGTGGTGGTGAAAAACTTAGTGGTAGGAGCCATGGGATCACAGGGAGCCGGATCCAAGGAAACACCCATGGTCTGACTTTTCTCTGTTTCTTTTCACCAGATGACTTGGTTTCAAACTATGAGGCCAGTGGCCCCAGGAATTCCAAAATTGTTAACAATCTATTTCTTAGACTTGTGCATTCCATAACTTACCACTTGTTTATTCTTCTAGCAAGGAGAAATATATCTTAACAGAATTTATCATGAGCTTTAAATATAATATGTGGTATGTATATATTTTAAACATAATATCTTGGAATCTTCCTAGGTTACCAATTTACAAGGATATTCATGGTCACTATGTGAGTATTAGCTTGGAAATCTTGGAGAAAGTATATCTGCTTGGACAATTTTATTTATTATCTCCATTCATCTTGAGTCAACTAAAGCTCAAAGACATTAGGTATCTTACCTAAAGTCACATGGCTAAGATATGATGAAATATTGAAAAGGGCTATTTCTGGGAGCAATATGTTCATATGACTATATTAATGATGTTCTGAAGAATCAAGTTCTGAAAAGCCATGAAAACAGTTGCCAGATAAAATACAGTATGCTCATAAAATTTGAATTTCAGAAAAGCAATGTAATTTGTATAAGTATGTCCCAAATTTTGCATGAGATATATTTATGCTAAAAATTATTCTTTGTTAAATTTCAAACTTACCTTAGGGTGTGGAATTTTTATTTACTAAACCTGACAATCCAACCCATGACCCATGCAAATTGCCATAAACTCTGCCTGCTTATTATTTGATAACATGAAAGGCTCTATCAGAGAAATGTGATGACAAATAAGAACACACTGAGAAGAAACATCTACTTACCAAAGACTGTGCTGAAACAAAAAATATATGGCGAAGTCCTCTACTCTCACAGAGTTTATAATTAAGTCATGTGGAGGAAAAAAACCCATACAAAGTAACAATGAGTGAAACAAGAAAATGAGCTAGTAGGTATTGTGAGTTATGAAGAGAAGAAAATCAAAGAATATCAACTAGCAAGGGAAGATATCTTTAAGGGAGTGGAGAGGATGAATAGTTGGAAAGTGAAACTGTCTGGGAAAAGTATTGTAAATTGCTTCCGATTCTTTCACTTGTGAAACTCAGGAAATTTCAATACATTTCAATGCCTGTCATTGAATATGTGCAAAGGAAGCCAAAGTTCTCTCCCAATCAGAGACAGAAACATAAGTGTATTCATCAAGAGAGGAATAATGAACAGACATAAGAGGAGACAATGATGTGAAGGTAAGAAAGCTTTGAAGAGAGTAGATCAGTTATTCTCAGTTAGGATCTCGATAGTGGCATCAATATTACCTACGAATTTATTAGAGATGCAAGTCCTATGCTTCACCCCAAAAATGCTGAACCAGAATACCTGGGGCCAAGGCCAGCCATCACTATTTTATTTCTATTTTTATTATACTTTAAGTTCTGGGTTATCTGGGCAGAACTTCCAGCTTTGTTACATAGGTATACACGTGCCATAGTGGTTCGCTGCACCCATCAACCCAACACCTACATTAGATATTTCTCCTAATGTTATCCCTCCCCTAGCCCCCCACCCCCCCCCAACAGACCCTGGTGTGTGATGTTCCCCTCCCTGTGTCCATGTGTTCTCATTGTTCAATTCCCACTTATGAGTGAGAACATGTGGTGTCTGGTTTTCTGATCTTGTGATAGTTTGCTGAGAATGATGGTTTCCAGCTTCATTCATGTCTCTGCAAAGGACATGAACTCATTCTTCTTTATGGCTGCATAGTATTCCATGGTGTATATGTGCCACATTTTCTTAATCCAATCTATCACTGATGGACATTTGGGTTGGTTCCAAGTGTTTGCTATTGGGAATAGTGCCGCAGTGAACATACATGTGCATGTGTCTTTATCGCAGAATGATTTACAATCCTTTGGGTATATGCCCAGTAATGGGATTGCTGGGTCAAGTGGTATTTCTAGTTCTAGATCCTTGAGGAATTGTCACACTGTCTTCCACAATGGTTGAACTTATTAACGCTCCCACCAACAGTGTAAAAGCATTCCTATTTTTCCACAACCTCTCCAATATCTGATGTTTCCTGACTTTTTAATGATTGCCATTCTACCTGGCATAAGATGGTATCTCATTGTAGTTTTGATTTGCATTTCTCTAATGACCAGTGATGGTGAGCATTTTTTCATATATCTTTTGGCTGCCCAAATGTCTTCTTTTGAGAAATGTCTGTTCATATCCTTTGCCCCCTTTTAGATGGGCTGTTTTTTTCTTTTAAAATTTTTTAAGTTCTTTGTAGATTCTGAGTATTACCCCTTTGTCAGAGGAGTAGATTGCAAAAATTTTCTCCCATTCTGTAGGTTGCCTGTTCACCCTGATGATAATTTCTTTTGCTGTGCAGAAGCTCTTTAGTTTAATTAGATCCCCATTATCAATTTTGGCTTTTGCTGCCATTGCTTTTCATGTTTTAGACATGAAGTCTTGCCCAAGCCTATGTCCTGAATGGGATTGCCTAAGTTTTCTTCCAGGATTTTTATGGTCCTACGTCTTATGTTTAAGTCGTTCATGAATCTTGAGTTGATTTTTATACAAGGTGTAAGGAAGGGGTCCAGTTTCAATTTTCTGCATATGGCTAGCCAGTTTTCCCAACATCAGGGAATCTTTTCCCCATTGCTTGTGTGTGTCAGTTTTGTCAAAGATCAGATGATTGTAGATGTGTGGTGTTATTTCAGAGGCCTCCGTTCTGTTCCATTGGTCTCTATATCTGTTTTAGTACCAGGGCCATACTGTTTTTGTTACTGTAGCCTTGTAGTATAGGTCGAAGTCAGGTAGTGTGATGCCTCCAGCTTTGTTCTTCCTGCCCAGGATTGTCTTCGCTATGCAGACTCTTTTTAGGTTCCATATGAAATACTAAGTAGTTTTTTCCAATTCTGTGAAAAAAATCATTGGTAGCTTAATAGGGATAGCATTGAATCTAAAATTTCTTTGGGCAATATGGCCATTTTCATGATAATGACTCTTCCTATCCATGAGAATGGAATGTTTTTCCATTTGTTTGTGTTCTCTCTTATTTCCTAGAGCAGAGGTTTGCAGTTCTCCTTGAAGAGGTCCTTCACATCCCTTGTAAGTTGGATTCCTAGGTATTTTATTCTCTTTGAAGCTATTGTGAATGGGAGTTCACTCATGATTTGGCTGTTTGTCTGTTATTGGTGTATAGGAATGCTTGTGATTTTTGCACATTTATTTTGTATCCTGAGACTTTGCTGAAGTTGCTTATCAGCTTAAGGAGATTTTGGGCTGAGACGATGGGGTTTTCTAAATATAAAATCATGTCATCTGCAAATAGAGACAATTTGACTTCCTCTCTTCCTATTTGAATACCTTCTATTGCTTTCTCTTGCCTGACTGCCCTGACCAGAACTTCTAATACAACGTTGAATAGGAGTGGTGAAGGAGGGCATCCTTGTCTTGTGCCAGTTTTCAAAGAGAATGCTTCCAGTTGTTGCCCATTCAGTATGATATTGGCTGTGGGTTTGTCATAAATAGCTCTTATTATTTTGAGATACTTTCCATCAATACCTTGTTTGTTGACAGTTTTTAGCATGAAGGACTGTTGAATTTTGTTGAAGGCCTTTTCTGCATCCATCGGGATAATCATATGGTTTTCTCGTTGGTTCTGTTTATGTGATATATTACGTTTATTGATTTGTGTATGTTGAACCAGGCTTGCATCCCAGGGATCGTGGTGGATAAGCTTTTTGATGTGCTGCTGAATCCGGTTTGCCAGTATTTTATTGAGGATTTTTGCATCGATGTTCATCAGGGACATTGGTATAAAGTTCTCTTTTTTTGTCGTGCCTTTGCCAGGCTTTGGTATCAGGATGATCCTGGCCTCATAAAATGAGTTAGGGAGGATTCCCTTTTTTTCTATTGATTGGAATAATTTCAGAAGGAATGGTACCAGCTCCTTCTTGTACCTCTGGTAGAATTTGGCTGTGAATCCATCTGGTCCTGGACTTTTTTTGGTTGGTAGGCTATTAAGTATTGCCTCAATTTCAGAGGCTGTTATTGGTCTATTCAGAGATTGAACTTCTTCCTGGTTTAGTCTTGGGAGGGTGTATGTGTCCAGGAATTTACCCATTTCTTCTAGATTTTCTAGTTTATTTGTGTAGAGGTGTTTATATTATTCTCTGATGGTAGTTTGTACTTCTGTGGGATTGGTGGTGATATCCCCTTTATCATTTTTTATGGTGCATATTTGATTCTTCTCTCTTTTCTTCATTGTTAGTCTTCCTAGTGGTCTATCGATTTTGTTGATATTTACAAAAACCCAGCTCCTGGATTTATTGATTTTTTGAAGGGTTTTTTATGTCTCTATCTCTTTCAATTCTGCTCTGATCTTAGTTATTTCTTGTCTTCTGCTAGATGTTGAATATATGTGCTCTTGCTTCTCTAGTTCTTTTAATTGTGATGTTAGGGTGTCGATTTTAGATCTTTCTTGTTCTCTCATGGCCATTTAGTGCTATAAATTTCCCTCTAAACACTGCTTTAAATGTGTTCCAGAGATTCTGGTATGTTGTTTCTTTGTTCTCATTGGTTTCAAATAACATCTTTATTTCTGCCTTCATTTCATTATGTACTCAGTAGTCATTCAGAAGCAGGCTGTTCAGTTCCATGTAGTTGTGTGGTTTTGAGTGAGTTTCTTAATCCTGAGTTCTAATTTGATTGCACTGTCATCTGAGAGACAGTTTGTTATGATTTCTGTTCTTTTACATTTGCTGAGGAGTGCTTTACTTCCAATTATGTGGTCAGTTTCAGAATAAGTGTGATGTGGTGCTGAGAAGAATATATATTCTCTTGATTTGGGGTGGAGAGTTCTATAGACGTCTATTAGGTCTGCTTGGTGCATAGCCGAGTTCAATTCCTGGATATCCTTGTTGACCTTCTGTCTTATTGATCTAATATTGACAGTGGGGTGTTAAAGTCTCCCATTATTATTCTGCGGGAGTCTAAGTCTCTTTGCAGGTCTCTAAGGACTTGCTTTATGAAGCTAGGTGCTCTGTATTGGGTGCATATATATTTAGGATAGTAAGCTCTTCTTGTTGAATTGATCCCTGTACCATCACGTAATAGCCTTCTTTGTCTCTTTTTATCTTTGTTGGTTTAAAGTCTGTTTTATAAGAGGCTAGGATTGCAACTCCTGTTTTGTTTTTGTTTTTTGTTTTTGTTTTTTTGTTTTTGTTTTTGTTTTTGGCTTTCCATTTGCTTGGTAGATCTTCCTCCATCACTTTATTTTGAACCTATGTGTGTCTCTGCATATGAGCTGGTTCTCTTGAATACAGGACACTGATGAGTCTTGACTCTATCCAATTTGCCAGTCTGTGTCTTTTAATTGAGGCATTTAGCCCATTTACATTTAAGGTTAATATTGTTATGTGTGAATTTGATCCTATCATTATGATGCTAGCTGGTTTTTTTGCCCATTAGTTAATGCAGTTTCTTCATAGTGTCAATGTTCTTTAAAATTTGGAATGTTTTTGCAGAGACTGGTACCTGTTGTTCCTTTCCATGTTTAGTGCTTCCCTCAGGAGCTCTTGTAAGGCAGGTCTGGTGGTGACAAAAATCCCTCATCATTTGCTTGTCTGTAAAGGATTTTATTTCTCCTTTGCTTATGAAGCTTAGTTTGGCTGAATATGAAATTCTGGATTGAAAACTCTTTTCTTTGAGAATGTTAAATATTGGCCCCCATTCTCTTCTGGTTTGTGGGGTTTCTGCCAAGAGATCCACTGTCAGTCTGATGGGCTTCCCTTTGTGGGTAACTCAACCTTTCTCTCTTGCTGTCCTTAACATTTTTTCCTTCATTTCAACCTTGGTGAATCTGATGATTATGTGTCTTAGGGTTGCTCTTCTTAAGGAGTATCTTTGTGGTGTTCTCTGTATTTCCTGAATTTGAATGTTGGTCTGCCTTGCTAGGTTGGGGAAGTTCTCCTGGATAATATCCTGAAGATTGTTTTCCAACTTGGTTCCATTCTCCCTGTCAATTTTAGGTACACCAATCAAACATAGATTTGGTCTTTTCACATAGTCCCATATTTCTTGGAGGTTTTGTTCATTCCTTTTTATTATTTTGTCTCTAATCTTGTCTTCTCTCTTTATTTCACTAAGTTGATCTTCAATCACTGATATCCTTTCTTCTGTTTGATCGATTTGGCTATTGATACTTATGTATTCTTCATGAAGTTCTCCTGCTGTGTTTTTCTACTCCATTAGGACATTTATGTTCTTCTCTTCATTGGTTATTCTAGCTAGCAATTTGACTAACCTTTTTTCAACGTTCTTAGCTCCCTTGCATTGGGTTAGAACACGCTCCTATAGCTCGGAGGAGTTTGTTATTACCCACCTTCTGAAGTCTACTTCTGTCAGTTCGTCAAATTCATTATCCATCCAGTTTTGTTCCCTTGCTGACGAGGAGTTGTGATCCTTTGAGGAGAAGAGGCATTCTGGTTTTTGGAATTTTTAGCCTTTTTGCACTGGTTTTTCCCCATCTTTGTGGATTTCTCTACCTTTAGTTTTTGATGTTGGTGACCTTCGGATGGGGTCTTTGGGTGGATGTGCTAATCCTTTCTGTTTGTTTGTTTCTTTTCCTTCTAACAGTGAGGCACCTCTGCTGCAGGTCTGCTGGAGTTTGCTGGAGGTCCACTCCCGACCCTATTCGCTTGGGTATCACCAGCGGAGGCTGCAGAGCAGCAAAGATTGCTGCCTGTTCTTTCCTCTGGAAGCTTCATCTCAGAAGGGCACCTGCCAGGTGCCAGCCAAAGCTCTCCTGTATTAGGTGTCTGCCGACCCCTACTGAGAGGTGCCTCCCAGTCAGTACACACGGGGGTCAGGGACCCACTTGGGGAGGCAGTCTGACCCTCAGAAGAGCTGGAAGGCTGTGCTGAGAGGTCTGTTGCTCTCTTCAGAGCGGTCAGGCAGGGACGTTTAAGTCTGCTATAAGCCCCTGACTGGGGCTGCTGCCTTTTTTACAGAGATACCCTGTCCAGAGAGGAGAAATCTGGCAGTCTGGCCACAGCAACCTTGCTAAGCTGCAGTGGGTTCCACCCAGTTCAAACTTCCCACTGGCTTTGTTTACACTGTGACTGTAAACTGCCTACTCAAGTCTCAGAAATGGCAGACACCCCTCCCCCAACCAAGCTCGAATGTCCCAGGTGGATCTCAGATTGCTACCTTGCTGGCAGCAAGAATTTCAAGCCAGTGAATCTTAGTTTCCTGGACTCTGTGTGGGAGGGACCTGCCATGCTAGACCACTTGGCTCCCTGGCTCCTGGCTTCGGCACCCCTTTCCAAGGGAGTGAAAGGTTCTGTCTCACTGGTGTTCCATGCGCCACTGGGGTATGGAAAAAAAAAAAGAGTTCCTGCAGCTAATTTGGTGTCTGCCCAATTGGCCGCCCAGTTTTGTGTTTGAAACGCAGGACCCTGGTGGGGTAGGCACCAGAGGGGATCTCCTGGTTTGCGGGTTGGGAAGACTGTGGGACAAGTGGAGTATCTGTGCTGGAGTTCCTCAGGCTCAGACCCTCACCGCTTCCCTTCCCTTGGGTAGGGGAGAAAATTCCCCAACCTTTTGCACTTCCCAGGTGAGGGGACCCTGCCCTGCTTCCGCTCGCCCTCCCACTGTCCAACCAGTCCCAATGAGATGAACCAGGTACCTCAGTTGGAAATGCAGACATCACCTGCCTTCTGTGTTGATCTCACTGGGAGCTGCAGACCAGAGCTGTTCCTATTTGGCCATCTTGAATCCTTCCACTATCACTATTTTAATAAGCAACCCCCTACTCCCACCCCAGTGATTCTGATGCATGGTGACTTTTAAGAAACACTGAAATCAGCTATGTAAAGACACCTTCTTTTTTCTGTCTCCTAGAACAGCCTGGTAAGGATATGTCTACACTACAGAGGGCTAATCTCCAGTATCAAGTACAAAGCTGACAGATATAAAGACAATATCAATGCATCTAATTTGTCCATGTCTCTTATTTTCTCTTGAAATCATTCAAAATCCCTGTTAGGTGGTAGAACCATGATAATTATGAGGTCAAAATTCTTGAGCAGACTCTAATATTAAGAAGGTTGTTTCTGTCATGGAATAATATACAGCCATAAAAAACTGAAATTATGTCTTTTGCAGCAACATGGATGCAGCTGGAAGCCATTATTCTAAGAGAATTAATGTAGGTACCAAATACCTCATGTTCTCACTTACACGTGGTAGCTAAATATTGAGCACACATGAACACAAAAAAGGGAACAATAGACACCAGGGCCTACTTGAGGGGGAAGAGTGGGAGGAGGATGAAGGTCAAAAACAACACCTACTAGATACTATGCTCACTATGTGGGTGATGAAATCATTTATACAACAAACCCCAGCGAAACGCAATTTACCCATGTAACAAACCTTCACATGTACCCCTCTCTGTATTTAAAATAAAAGTTGAGAAAATAAAAAGAAGCTGGTTTCTTTCTAGAGGCATTAACTTTCACTTTCAAGTATTCAAAGTAATCATTTTATTCTTATAACATCTATCTTCTTTATCTACTATTAGTAATATAGTAGGATATTATTTTTTTGCTGGTAAATTTCAGTCCATTCATTAAAACATAACACAAAATGTTTTTAGAAAGTTTCTGTGTCATTGTTGGAAGTTCAAATATAACTTGAGAATAAAATAGCTCAAGGGGACATTTGAGCTTTAGGTTTTAGGGCAGTTAATTGTGGATAACAACAGCTCATACTTACTGAGTGATAGCTATGAGTCAGATGCTCTTCAGAGGCTCGTATATGTATAGTCTTAATCTTCATAAACAACATATGGAATATTATTATCCTTATTTTTACATGAGAAAACTGAGGCACCCAAAGGTTATATAGTTTTCTTACGCTCATGAAACTACTAAGCGAGAGAGACATGTTTACAGTGGAGGTAATCTGCCTGCAGAGCCCAAACTCTTAACCGTGACAATGGACTACTTGCCATATGTGAGCAAGAGCTGACAAGTAAAAGGTGGAAAACTCTATGAGATTATTTGATAAATAGAAAGTAGTTTATGAAAATACATTTGGTTCTTAAAGGAAAAACACTTGTGATATAATACAGACATGAGAATATTGATTGCAATTTGAGAAAACATTGTGATTCCCTATCGAAATCAGTATAAAAAGCCAATTAATGCATTAAAGCAAAAAAAAAAAATAGAAAAGAGTAATATTTAGGATGGTATAATAACTAATTAACTTTTTAAAAAATTTGAGGCATTCCATACAAATTAAAATTCAAAATGTTATAAATTATAGCCATTTATGATGACAATCTTTCCAAATCAGATTACAAATACACACGTGTGTGTATGTATATAGGCACAAAAAATATATAATTTTTTCTCATAATAATTTAAATATAAATCAGACTGTTTTTGTTGTTGAGAGTCGGCATCATAAATATTGGTTCTGATGCAGTAAGTTCTTATATGTGTTGGAAAACATGAGACACATTTGTCCAGTAATAAGCAGTATCTGGCTCATAGTTGGCCATATATATTAGGCGTAAGATTGAAGTTGTGTTTTGGGATCATATCATAATGTGCTGTTGCGTAACATAAAGACTTTGAATTTTATTTGGCAAGTAATGAGATATAGAATCTATTATTATTATTTTTAAATCAGGAATTGTATAATCAATCCTTTCAGAAAGAACAATGTGTAAGAAGGACAAAAACAATAAAAAAAAAGACACACAAATAAATTATGAAGTTACTGAAATTTTCTATGTTAGAGATAATGGAGGTTTAAAGTAAAGTGTTTCAAATGGAGTTTAAAGGAGGAGTCAGAAATAAGGGGCATTTCAGTATCAGAATCAATACCAGGTGAGAATGAGAGAAGGGAGAAGTCAGGGATGATTGTAAGACTTTAAGCCTTTAAGTGATTGATGAACAGTGGCATCGTTAATAAGAAACACTAAAATAAAAGCTCTCCAGCCTACCTCCACCACTGCAGTCACCACTAAGACAACTGATTCCACTTCTGACAGTGACAAGATGGGATGTGATTTCTATAAAATCTCGTTCAGCTCTAAAAGTCCATAATGTTATAAAAATACATTTGAAATTAAAAGTAACAGAGGCATCTTACCAGGTATATAATGAATATATAGAGATAGGTGTTAGTAACAGGTTGGAAAATGCCCCAAAATCAAATTCTAACATGTTTACATAGTATTTATGAAGACACACACACACACACACACACACACACACACACACACACGCTAAATATGAGACAATTAATTCAACTCTTGTTCTGTGTCTCTTTCAGCAATTTGAAGACCTCTAATTTGCTAGCAACAATGATATCACTTTAATGTTACCGAGCTTGAGTAACATTGTAAGATTTAAGACTTGGGTTGTGATTTCCAGAAGCTCAGCTGAGGAAAAATTCTGCCTCATGGTAATAAAATCCTTTTCTTCTAACTCCTCAAGAATAGCTTTAATTAACTTTTTCTTTTGCACATACATTGGGTAATGTGGTCTTTACAATCAGTGTCTCAGATAATGAACATAGTTCAGAGAAAAGAATCCGGCTCAAAGTCCAGATGTACCAAAGTATTGTTCTTTCCTAACCACTCAACAACCCGCTGCTTAACTTTTTAAACGCACTTCCAAATTTACATAATAGAGAAAATGATAACTTTGGAGAATACTAATGTTTTTGCCTGTGGTATAAAAAGAAATCTCAGGTTATGAGGCTAAGGTTTGCATAAGTACACTACCTAGCACTGTGATTCTATTACCTTTATTTTCTCCTTCTTCAAAGAACTCTAAATACTTCTGCCAGAGAAATTTTTCTTTTACTATATTATTTTCTGGCCCAAGAATTGTCAGTGTTTTTCTGATTCCATATGGACCATTTTCAGACTCTTGGTTTGCATTCACTGTCACCCAGTATTTGATCCTACTCAAATTATGCTACTTTCTCTCATTTTGATTTGGACCCGCTGTCCAGTATATACTCTTTCCCACCAACACAGGCCATTCTCAACTGCCTACACAGTTTTCTATGTGTTCCTCTCTCTGTCTAGAATGACCCTTTCTTCCCCCTCCTCCCTAAATCCTACAAGTTTTTAGAAGTGCTGCTCTAGGTTCCCCTCTTCTAAAACTCCTTTTCTGGTCTGCAGTGATCTCCATCTACTCTGGAGCTCTGCTGAACATCTAATAAACTGAAACACATTCACTCTTAACGCTACCATTTGTTTCACCATCTCAGTTCTATCACTCCAACCAGATTTTTTTATCCAGAGTACTAGGTGATACATCATCTTCTTCATTTAACAACTTTAGTCAGTATTTGGCCATGTGATGGGGACATACTCTGATCTATACATATGGGTTTTCTTAAAAACTCCCATCTTGTTTAGGATTATTGAGTGCAGTATCATCTACCCAAATGTGTCTGTCTGTTTAACGGGTTGATTTAAATAATGGTCATTCTGTTCATTTTAAACAAATGTTGAGATACCTACTACATTGTAAATACTGTAATAAATATAGAGAGTTAAACATAATGCTACAAAATAAACCACAAGAAAATCTCAGTGGTATACAAAAATAAGCATTTATATCTGTATCATAGATGTCTTCACATCATCTCAGGTTTGGCCATCTAGGCTAGGCTCAGCTGTGTTTGGCCCCAGTCTCTGAGGTTGTTCTAGGTCTGCTCTAAGTGTTACTCATTATCCTTGGATCAGAGGAAGTGCAAGCTGACACTGCCAATGGAAAAAGATGGAAGAGAAGAGCACAAAGTCAATCATACATGCTCATTTCAAGTGTTCACTCATATCTTGTCCATTAGCATTATGTTCATCAAAACAAGTGATTATGGCCAAGCACCAAGTCAATGGAGGTAAAGGAAGCCATGACAATGGTATGAAGATGAGTATATAAATAACTACTACATGGAACTGATGAATTGGAAACAATAATTCACTCTATTACAAGAATGTTGACATACAAAATTGACTTTTTGTTGGTGGTGCTATCTTGAAGCTTGTATTTTCTTTAGGGAAACTGTTAAGTTAAAAAGTGATTAGAACTTAATAATATAAGTGAAACATGTAAGATTCTTTTCACACTGGCCTAAAGTAGCATATAAAATCCCACTATTTATTTGCAAGATGTAGAATAGGTATTAGCTGATATTGATACTTTGTGGTTATTGAACACAAGTTAGATATTCATGAAAGCAGAGAAGTGGTAAGTAGCCATAATTAGAAAGAAGGTTGTTGAAAGAGTAGAAGAAGCCATCTAAGACACTATTTTTTATTTTTTACCATATATCTATGAGTCACTGAAATAGAAGAGAAAGGTGCTCTGAATAGAAGAGAAAGAAATAGTCTCTGAAATAGAAGAGAAAGAAAAAGAATAGTCTCTGAAATAGAAGAGAAAGGTGCATCTGTTGAAAAAATATTACAGAAAAGAAACGAAACGAAATCCAATAGTTTTACCTCTACACCCAAAATGGAGGTTAAAAGTTACACTGAAAATAACACTATTGCACAAAAGAAAGAATCCCATCATATCCTGTCAGACACATCAGACAAGGAGGATGTGAGTGTCACCATGGGGACAGGAGAGAAGCTGAGACTCTCGGCACATACGATATTGCCTGGTAGTAAGACACAAGAGGCTTCTAATGCCAAGCAGCAGAAGGACAAATAAAATAAAATGAAAAAGAAGTGAAGGAAAGAAACAAAAGGCAGAGAGGTTCGCTTTGGAAAATGGATTGACAAGTTCTGTTCCTCAGAGTTGGAAAGTGAGTCCTCAGAGAGTGGGGAGGGTGACAGGGACTCCGTGGGGAGCTCCAGCTGCCTCAAGGGGTCCCCGCTAGTACTGAAGGACCCCTCCCTGTTCATCTCCCTGTCCGCTTCCTCCACCTCATCTCAAGGGGGCTCTGCCACCCAGAAGCAGAACCCCAACCACACAGACCAGCACACCAAGCACTGGCAGACCGACAACTGGAACACCATTTCTCTCCTGGCTTGGCCAGAGATCAGTTCTTTATCAGACTCCACATGGAAGAGACTGACAAGCGAGTCTGATTACTCCTCTGAGGGCTCCAGTGTGGAATTGCTGAAGCCAGTGAGGAAGAAGCAGGAGCACAGGAAGCTGGGTAGGCTGCAGGGCTCCCTGTCGGAGAAGAGAAGCCCCTTCCTCTCCAGCACAGAGGCACCCTCCTCAAGATGGACAAGAAGGGGAAAGCGGTCAAAAAACATAAAACAAAACAAAAACACAAAAACAAGGAGAAGGGACAGTGTTCTATCAGCCAAGAGCTGAAACTGAAAAGTTTTACATATGAATAAGATGACTACAAGCAAAAGTCAGATAAGGCTATACTTTTAGAGAATGATATTTCTACTGAAAATAAAAGTGTTAAAGCATGATCGAGACCACTTTAAAAAAGAAGAGAAACTTAGCAAAATGAAATCAGAAGAGAAAGAATGGCTCCGTAAAGATGAGATCATAAGGTCTCCAAAGATGAAAAATCACTGAAGAGAATCAAAGACATGAACAAAGACATCAGCAGATCTTTCCAAGAAGAGAAAGACTGTTGGAATAAAACAGAAAAGGAGAAATCTCTGAATGAGAAGTCTTCAAAAGAAGAAAAACTGAGACTGTATAAAGAGTAGAGAAAGAAGAAATCAAAACACCAGCCCTAAAAATTAGAGAAAAAGAATGATTTAAAAGAGGACAGGCCGGGAGCAGTGACTCACGCCTGTAACCCCAGCACTTTGGGAGGCCGAGGTGGGCGGATCATGAGGTCAGGAGATAGAGACCATCCTGGCTAATACGGTGAAACCCTGTCTCTACTTAAAAATACAAAAAAAAAAAAAAAAAATAGGCGGGCGTGGTAGCGGGCGCCTGTAGTCCCAGCTACTTGGGAGGCTGAGGCAGGAGAATGGCGTGAACCCTGTAGGCGGAGCTTGCAGTGAACCGAGATTGTGCCACTGCACTCCAGCCTGGGCGACAGAGTGAGACTCTGTCTGGGAAAAAAAAAAAAAAAAAAAAAAAAGGACAACATTTCAAAAGAGAAGGAGACTTTTAAAGAAGATAAAGAAAACTCAAGAAAAAGTTTATAGGGGAGATTCTGCTTTTGATGAATATTTTAATAAAAATCAGTTTCTGGAGAATGAAGACACCAAATTTAGCCTTTCTGGCGATCAGCAAAATCGGTGGTTTTTTGACTTGTCCAATTCATCCTTTGATTTCAAAGTGGGGGACAGCTAGGACTCTGCAGTGACAGACTACATGGATTGAAGAATGACTCTGTGGCCAAGTTGATCGTGGAAACAGTGAAAGAAGACAGCCAGGAGAGTAAGCAAGGACAGCAGGGCCCGGAAGAAACAAGACCACAGAGAGCCCGTCTTCCGAAAGGACAGGGACTATTTGGATAAAAACTCTTTGAGAAAAGGCCAGACTGAAAAGCGTCAAGTGTCCCCAGTTACCTTTCGGAAAACCACAAGAAGAGGAAAGAAAGTCCGCAGAGGCCGGGCGGGACAGAAAGGACACCCTCCAGAGCTCCAAGGAACACAGGGACAGCAGGGCCAAGTCAGAGGAGGCACACCGCACACCGGGAAGAGCTGAAGGAGTGTGGTTGCCAGATGGTCTTCAAGGAAAAGTCTGACTGCGACTTTGGGAAGGGCCTGAAGCCGTGGGAACCACACCACCCAGCGTGAGAGAAGAAGGACGGCCTTGATAAGGAAAGGAAGGAGAAAACAAAACCAGAAAAATACAAACAAAAGTCCAGTAACAAGGACAAAAGTAAGAAATCTATCCTCGAAAAATGTCAGAAGGACAAAGAATTTGATAAATGTTTTAAAGAGAAAAAAATACCAAGATACCAAGGAAAAAACATAAAGACACACATGGCAAAGACAAAGAAAGGAAAGCGTTTCTTGACCAAGGGAAAGAGAAAAAGGAGAAGACTTTCCCTGGGATTACCTCAGAAGACTTCTCTGAAAAAACAAAACAAAACAAAAATGACAAGAAAGGCAAGGAGAAAAGCTGGTACATCGCAGACGTATTCACAGAAGAGAGTGTGGATGACAAAGACGACTACACAGGGAGTGGGTTCAAGATCAGAGAGGTCAGCCACTTGCAGAGGGTGGATGGCCTCCAGGAGAAGGAGGAAGGGCAGGAGGCCCAGGCCTCTGACAGACACAGGAAGTCCTCTTCTGAGGAGCAGCACCCTGAGAGGCAAAAGGACAAGAACCCCAAAGCCAAGAGAAAGGACAGAGGGGCTGCCAACGGGGTGAGAGACAAAAAAGAGAAAGTCCTTGAAAAGCACAAGGAGAAGGACAAAGTACCAGAAAAGTATAAGGACAGCAAGGAAAGAGCTTCAGTGGATTTCACGCAAGATAAGAAAAATAAACAGAAGCTCCCTGAGAAGGCTGAAAAGAAACACTCTGTTGAAGACAAGGCTAAAGGCAAACACAAAGAGACGTCGGATAAAGAACATTCCAAGGAGAGGACGTCCTTGAGAAGTACGGACACAGAAAAAAGCCTGATTGAAAAGTTAGAAGCAGCAGCTCTCCATGAGTACAGAGAAGACTCCAATGATAAAATCAGTGAGGTCTCCTCTGACAGCTTCATGGACTGAGAGCAGGAGCCAGGGCTGACTGCCTTCCTGGAGGTCTGTCTCAAGCAGCCACCTGCATAGGAGGAGGCCAGGGAGAGCACCTGCCTCCCAGAGAAGCTGAAAGAGAAGGAGAGGCACAGACACTACTCATCCTCATCCTCATATAAGAAGAGCCACTACTGAGAGAGCGAGCTAAGAAAGAAAAGGCTGAGAAAAAAGAGAAGGGCAGAGATTACAAGGAGGGCTTGGAAGGACTCTGGCCAGTATGAAAAGGACTTTCTGAGGTGGTTGCTTATGGAGTTTCTTACATGAAAGCTGACATAGAAGATGGGCTAGATAAAACCATTGAATTATTTTCTACCAGAAAGAAAGATAAAAGTGATTAGGAGAGAGAACCTTCCAAGAAAATAGAAAAGGAACTAAAGCCTTATGGATGTAGTACCATCAACATCCTAAAAGAGAAGAGTAAGACAGAAACATAGGGAAAAACTGACAGAGGAGAAGAAGAGGCACCTGAACAGGCATGCAGACTGGTTTCTGAGGCATCACAGGGACCGAGGAGAAGCCCACTGCCAGGGACAAGGACAGCCCTCCCCGCCTGCTCAAAGGCAAGTCCAGGGAGGAGGACCCAAGTCTCAGGGAGGCCAAACTGAAGGAGAAATTCAAGGACAGTGCAGAGAAAGAAAAGGGCGACTCTATGAAGATGAGCAACGGGGGATGATAAGTTATCGCAGTTCAAAGACCCAGGTAAGAAAGATGCCAGGCCCAGGGAGAAACTCCTGGGGAGGTCGACCTGATGATGACCAGCTTTGAGAGGATGTTCTCCCAGAAGGACCTGGAGATGGAGGAGTGCCACAAGGGGCATAAGGAGAGGATGAAGCAGATGGAGAAGCTGAGGTACCGGTCCGGAGATCCCAACCTCAAGGAGAGGGCGAAGCCGGCAGAGGACGGGTGGAAGAAGGGTCTGGACATTCCCGCCAAGAAACTGCCTGGGCTGGACCCTCCGTTTAAAGATAAAAGTCTTAAGGAGTCGACTCCTATTCCACCTGCTGCCAAAAATAAGCTACACCCGGGATCAGGTGCAGACTCCAAAGACTGGCTCGCAGGGCCTCACATGAAAGAGGTCCTGCCTGCGTCTTCCAGGCCTGGCCAGAGCTGACCTACTGGCGTGCCCACCCCTATGTTGGTGCTGTCCTGACCCAGCTAGGAGGTGGTGGTGCACACGCCCAGGACCCCCTCCTGCAGCGCCGATGACTACACGGACCTTGTGTTCGACTGCGCCGACTCCCAGCATTCCACGTCTGTGCCCACTGACCCTTCCAGCACCTGTCCCCCTCCTTTTTTGACAGGTTCTCCGTGGCATCAAGTGGGCTTTCGGAAGACGCCAGCCAGGCTTCTGCCAAACCTCTCTCCACAAACATTTACCGGTCGGTTTCTGTCAATATTAGGAGGACTCCCTAGGATGAATTCAGCGTGGAAGACAAGCTCTTCAGGCAGCAGAGTGTTCCTGCCGCCTACAGCTACGACTCCCCCCTGCCGCACCAGATGGAAGACAGGGCGCCCCTGCCCCCGGTTCCCACGGAGAAATTTGCTTGCTTGTCCTCAGGATAATATTCCACAGACTATGACCTCCCATCGCCCAAAGTCGACGCTCTGCAATTGTCACTGTCACCCCATCTACAGAGGGCCTCAGGGTAATATTCCACAGACTATGACCTCCCATCGCCCAAAGTCGACGCTCTGCCATTGTCACTGTCACCCCATCTACAGAGGGCGTCTTCTCAAGTTTACAAGCAAAATCTTCCCCTTCCCCCAGAGATAAGCTGCTGGTTCCTTCCCTCGAAGGGGCCATTCCCCCGCACCTGGACGCCACCGAGGACCAGCAGGCTATGACCCCCATCATCCCCCCAGAGCCCAGTTACCTGGAGCCACTGGACGAGGGTCAGCACCATCATTACAGAGGAGCCTGTCGAGTGGACCCACCCCGCCGAGCAGGCCCTTGCTTCTAGTCTGATCGGGAGCGCCTCTGAAAACCCTGTCAGCTGGCCTGTGGGCTCAGACCTCCTGCTGAAGTCTCCACAAAGATTCCCTGAGTCCCCGAAATATTTCTGCTCTGCGGACTCCCTCCACTCTGCAGCCCCAGGGCCCTTCAGCACCTCAGAGGTGCCATACCCGCCCCACTTCCGCCTCTCTCCTGAAACACTCTGCCCATCGCTGAGCCAGGACTGGAGGACATCAAAGACTGGGCAGAAGCCATCCCCGCCTCCATCTCTACCTCAGAGGCGGCTCCTTACGCCCCTCCCTCCGGGCTGGAGTCCTTCTTCAGCAACTGCAAGTCACTTCCGGAAGCTTCGCTGGACGTGGCTCCTGAGGCTGTGGCTCAGGTGGAGGCTCTGGAACCCCTGGAAAATAGCTTCCTGGACAACAGCCACAGCCTGTCTACCCTCGGCCAGGTGGATCTGGTGCCCTGGGCAGACGCCTTCGCCAGCCCCGAAGACGACCTGGACCAGTGGTCCTTCTCACTGCCGGAACTTCCCTTGCAGACTAAAGATGTCCCAGATGTTGAAACAGAACCCGTATAAGAAAGTCTTGCTCCTTCAGAAAAGATCTCTCCAGGGGCCCCGTGGTCGTAAACGGTAGGGATCTTTCCGCCTTAGTGGCTGAGGAGCAGCCAGCACTGCCTCCCGACCAGGCCTCCACCCAGCTCCCCACAGAGGAGTCAAAGCTGGACGTGGCTCTAGAAGCTACAGAGGCAGAGGCAGCGCCAGAAGAGAGGGCCTCTGGGGATCTGGACTCCAGCATGGAGCCCACGCCCGTTCCCCCTGAACAGTGCCCACTGGGGAGCGGAGACCAGGGGGCCAAGGCTGAAGCCCCCCCACCCCCCGCCGCATCCCTTTGTGCCCCTAACGCCCCCTACTCTCCATGGACACTGTGGCACAAGCCCAGGCTGCGGACAGTGCTGGCCCCCAGGACAACACTGAGGCCTCCAGTCCTGCCGCCCCAGCCGAAGGCCCTCCGTGCAGCATCCACCGGGAAGCCACAGAACCAGAACCAAAACTCACGGCTGAAGCCCCGAAAGTTCCCAGAGTGGGGGAGAACCCTCAGCACATGACCAGGAACTTGCAGATGCTCGTGAATCAGAGTAAGTATAGCACACCTCACTCCAAGGAGTGTGTCCCAGGCCAGCGGCTCCGACTGGGACTACGCCCAGGCCCAGCATCCGGCAAACGCTGCTTCCAGCCCTCCACCCAGCAACTGAACATGTCCACGCAGCAGACGCCGGAGGTGATCCAGCAGACGCTAGCCACCATCGTGGACGCCATCAAGCTGGACACCATCGAGCCCTACCACAGCAACAGGGCCAACCCCTACTTTGAATTCCTGCAGACCAGGAAGAAGATCCAGGAGAAGCTCAAGATTCTGTGCTGCAGCTCGCCACAGGCGCCCCAGTGGCACACCGAATATGTCACCTACGCGGGATCCTATCCCCTGGACAGCAAGTCGCTCAGCAAGCTCCACATCCCGGTGATCGCACCCCCTCCCTCGCTGGCGGAGTCCCCGAAGGAGCTGTTCAGGCAGCAGGAGGCGGTCCGGGGAAAGCTGCGTCTGCAGCACAGCATCGATCAGGAGAAGCTGATGTGTCCTGTGAGCAGGAGATTCTGCAGGTTCATTGCCCAGCAGCCAGGACCGTCGCCAACTAGGCAGTGCTATTCAGCACCGGCACGATGCTGCTGGACTCTGAGGTTTAAAACATGCCCCTAGAGAGCCAGGGTGATGAGAACAAGTCAGTGCGCGACTGGCTTAACGCCCACCAGTTCATCTTCTGGCTCCAGGACTTGGACGACAAGTACAACCGCATGAAGACCTGCCTCCTCATGCGGCAGCAGCACGAGGCTGTGGCCCTGAATGCCCTGCAGAGGATGGAGTGGCAGCTGAAAGCGCAGAATTTGGACCCTGTCAGGCACTAGTCCCTGTGCGTGAACAAGGTGCCCTCCTTCTACGTGCCTAAGGTCGATGTCAACGACTTTATTTTTTTGCCGGTGTGACACCGGGGGATGACCACAGGACGCAGGCGAGGGCTGCATGGCTGCTGCTGAGCCCCAGGGGCCAAGGAGGGAGCGCCATGTCCACCCGGGTGAGTAGAGACCCCGAGAGACACTGCACTAGGCCAAAACATCTCCATCTCTTCCAGACTGCTCCAGACGTTGGGGAGGTGAAACACGTCTCTTGTCCACCAGTTGCCGCGGCGGGGGCAAAGCTCCTTGTGCCGGGCGCACACATGGCAACTTCTGTCTGAAAACGGTGACCTTCGGGCCCTTTTCTCCAACCAACTGCAGAGGCATTTCAGGAGGTGGAGAACGGAGTGGATTTTTAAAAAAATTTTTGCTCTATTCTGATCAACTAAATAAAATTAAGGTGTCTATCATCTCTCACAAACGGTGACCTCCAGGTCAGAGGGGCAGGAGTGCAGTCCCAGCCATGGTCCTGTTGCCACAGAGCTGCAACGGCCTCCGACTGGGCTTAAGACCTGGTGCGGAGCAGGGCGTTGGCCATGCCACCTGCCCAGGCAGAGGGACACAGAACCAGGACCCCCGTAGTGTTTTTAATGGAGTCAAATCCACGTGGTTTGTATCTTTTTTCCTTTAATCTTGGGCATTTTGTTTATCTTTCTGAGAACATAACTTGAAACACTACAGAGCCAATAATCATTTACAAAGTGTATCTATAAACGCTGTACAGTTTT
Organism: Macaca nemestrina; assembly: GCF_043159975.1. Lineage (NCBI taxonomy): Eukaryota > Metazoa > Chordata > Mammalia > Primates > Cercopithecidae > Macaca > Macaca nemestrina. Next base: position 81,693,462 of record NC_092137.1, on the reverse strand, counting down.
ATATACCTTCACAATGTACTTTTGCTGCCTTCTAGATAATTTAGTTTGCAACACATTACTGCACAGTTGTAAATAACTTCTGTACTGTAACATTACTTTCAGCTATGTGTAAAGAAATAAATTCATTAGTTTTTTAAAAAGCTAGACATGTGGCAGGAGCCTCTAGCACAGTCTGTAAGATGCTAAACTCCTGGAGGTAACTCATTTGATGTTAGAAATTGTTTAATTTGTATTTTCTCCCGCTTATAACTCAATAGGTAGCTATTGCAACAACAGAAATTGCCACATGATGCTCACACACACATACACACACATACACACACACAGCCCATAGATAGGAGTTCTGTGTTGGTCATTGGCAGAATAGCATTATCAGGAGTATAAAACTGGGACAGCACACTGAGTAAACGTTTAGAGTTACAAAGGATTTATAAATGGAAAAACCCATTCAGTTATTGGGTCAGATAATTCTCTGAAAGAGGTCCAGAGAAAATGTGGTGGTGAGTAGAAAGCTAAGCCTAATTCAACTCTTTGTGTCATAAAGGAGGGGTCCTTTCACTCATTTCCTGGTATTACAGTGAGAATGAGGAAGGCTCAAACAGAAAAGATTAAGCATAAGTGTAAGAAAAATGTGTCAATAATTAAGTCACCATGTTTGCTGTACCTATGCTTTAATTTACAAATCATGAATCTTCTTGACCCACTAATTACCCATTCTGTTCATTAGTGTAACCCACTAATTACCCATTCCATTCCATAGGAATGTAAATTTGAAGTTCCAGTGTTAAGACACATTCTCTGTGATTAATAACATGATAGACTTCCATAAAAGAACTCAGAATCGTGTTCTCAGCAATGGATCATAGCTCAATGCAGCCATGGATTCATATAGAGAATGGCAAAGTTTCTGGAACCTGGAGTTGGAAAAAAGTAATCCTACTTTGATGTTTCATAACTCAAGGCACAATATAACTTCTGCTCCTTCATTCCATCTCAACTCCAGCACCAAACTGCCTACCTATTCACAGTTTCATATCCCAAATTCCTATTCAAAGTAATTTGGGATAAGATGTAATGAAGCCCATTTATGGTTTAGACGTCGGATTTTTAAGGAAAAGCTTGTTAATTGCAAAAGAATAGAGTGAATTGGCAGAGTTAGAAATTACAAATTAGAATCATATATACATGCTAATTTATATAAAATTAGAATTATATAATACATAATATATATAATGTGTGTGTGTATATATATATAATGTGTATATATACACATTATATATATACATATATATACATTATATATATATACATATTATATATATATATGTGTGTGTATATATATACACACACACACATACATGAAAAAGAAATAGCCAGAACTGAGGGCTGACCAGGCCAAAGGTTTAGGATAAATTACAGCACAGTGTGCAGGGGGGAAATCAAGAGTTCTTAATCACAGATCAGAGATCCACCTATAAGCAAATCTAATCAGATCTGACAATTCTGCACATTCAAGTTGGAGGCAAGCAGTTGGCACTGTGGAATCTGTGAGCAGGTCATAGGGCAAGTGCCATCAGAGGCTCTATACTTAAGAGAAATTTAGATGTTATACAGTTTATAAAGGCAGAACATCTAGTCTAAGGGAAAAAAAAATAGCAGTTATAAGAACTACAACATGGACTATAGTTCCAGGAACAAAGCAAGTCTTGGTTATCAGGACTTGGGTACTCACAAGTTAAAGATAGCTGATGAGTAGAAGGTAATGATGTTGAAATCCTTAGAATTAAATTGGGGAGGATTTAAATACTTCAGTCCTGGCCTTAGAAACTGGATAAAGCTTACTCTAGTAAATAAGAATTTAGAAACACCAACTGTGGGTAAAGAAAATAAATAAGATGAGCATTAGTGAACACCCAATGTATTATAAAACAGAATGGATTGGTGAATAACTCTCCATTTGTTGAATAGCAAACTGGTCTTGATAACAATTTCTTGATTCTCCATCCTTTCAGGCAATTCCAAATAATATGCCAGTCCAAATGCAGTTTTTCTGCAGAATCTTTATGTCTGGCCAAATAATGGCAAAGTAAATTAATATAATTGATGTGACACTATATTGTGGCTGTGATCTAGAAAAATATGAGGATTTACCATAGTTTGGCTTCCCTTTAAAGACAATTCTCCTTGCAAAAGTGAAATGTGTCCCACCAAAAACAGGGGTTTCAGTTTGCATGCTTATGTAACTTCTTATTTTTGAAAAACAAATGTTTATACATAGGAAATTATTAGCCTAGAAAAAAAGAAATAAACCCAGAAAGTTTATATTATTTCTCTGAGGCAAAAATGTCCATATAATTAATTCCAAACACATACTCCAACTTCCACGAAAATTCCAATATTTGGTGCCCATGTTATAATAAGTGTAATAAAACTTCCTCAGATGTTTGAGCTTATGAATCCTTAAGTGACAATGATGATGATGATGATGATGAAGATGGCAATAATGATGAAATAATTTTCATAAATAATACTATTTGTTGAAGACCATAAATTATGTAGAACATAATTCATCTATTTTTATATATATTGATAACTGCAAAATAGGTATTATAACTACATTTCATGGATAAGGAAATGTGCTCAAAAAATTTAGATGAGTTATTTGAGGTTCCACAGCAAGTACATACAAGTGGCTTTGCAAATTTAGGCCCAAGTCTGTGCTGTGGTGCTTCTATTCCAGGGCATAAGAAAGAAGGCATTGTCTCCTGAATAAAGGACTTAAAATTCTATCTTATATGCCTCTCCCCAGCTTATTTCCCACATAGATGTTTGAGGATTTATCCACATATCTCCACAGCTCCAATGGGAAACACGTTGACATAATCCTAGAGAAACAGTATGGCTTAGATATATATTAGAGAACGTTGCAGGCAAAAATCAGCTAGGAGAAACTCAACTTGTTTCCATCATTGATGGAACCTCATAAAATGTCTGGGGAGACAACAAAAGCAAAGGCAGCTTGTATCATGGAAGAGGTGGAAAACTACCTTGCAGCTTGAGATAGTAATAGATGTTAAGGGTCAGATATCAGACTCCAGATATCCAACATACCCAGTTTACTGTTGAATTAACCATCATGACAGAAACGAGGAAAAACTCAAATACATCTTAAAATAAGTCAGTAGCTTGTTAAGATTCTGAGAGAAATATTATACTTCTTACAGTTTCTAATTATTGTTTAACAGGCACTTTGGTTATCCCCTGCAGATACGTTGAAGAAATCAAGCTATTTGGACATCCTGCAGCATGCAGGTGATTAGGAATTTTCATTGTCAATTCACAGATCAGCCAAAAAATTTCATACTGATAGAGTGATCTGTTCAAAGTGGCAGCATCACTAAAGGCACATCCTTTTCTTAGTGCAGAATAGCTATGGACTAAATTATGTTCCCCAAAATGAGCTGATATGTGGTGATGAGATGTTTGAGAGGTAATTAGACATAAATAAGTCACAAAAGGGGAACCCTCATGATGGTATTAATATCCTTAGAGAAATGAGAGAGTGTGCTTTCTCTCTCTCTACCAGATGAGGACACAGTGAGAAAGTGGCCATCTGAAAGCTCAGGAAGAAAGCCTTTTCCAGTAATTGGTCCACACCTTGATGCTAGACTTCTTAGCCTCCAGAACTATGAGAAAATACATTTCTGTTGCTTAAGCCACTCAGACTCTGACTATTTTTTATGGCAGGGGGAACTCACTAAAACAAGGATCCTTTCCTCCTCCTACTCACCTTCTGGGAGTATGAAAACTGAGGAGCCCCAGGCTGCAAAGAAGGGTTCTGAAGGCAGTATTCCTAATCTCCTCCTGACTTAACAACTGCTATGGTTCGAATGTGTCCCCTCCAAAATTCAGGTGTTACCAATGTGATAGTATTAATAAGTCACTCCTTTAAGAGGTGATTATACTATAAGGGCTGCTTCCTTATGAATGGGATTAAAAGTCCTATAAAGGAGACTTCAGGCAGCATTCCTCTGGTTTGCCCTTCCACTGTGAGGCCTGCAATGTGAGGACACAGTGTTATTTTTTTCTGGAGGATGCAGCAACAACGCATCATCTTGGAAGCAATAAGTAGCCCTCACAAGACAAATGAACCTGCTGGCACCTTGATTTTAGACTTCATGGACTCCAGAACTATGAGAAAACATGTTTCTATTCTTTACAAATAACTCAGTCTCAAGTATTTTGTTATAGCAGTACATACAGATTAAGGACACATCCCTTCCCTTCTTGATCTTATTCTTTCACTCTTCTTTCAACTGAAGGAGTTTATTTGAACCACCTTTAACTGCCTTTGAGGTTGCAAGTTTCTGAAAAGGCTCCTTAACGTCATTTCCAAAACCCAAAGAGGCATCAATTGTAAAGTTGTGCACTGAGCTTCTCAAAAATACTGCTATTCTTCCTGTAGTATACTTCTCCCTACTCTCTTCTGACAGGTGCCCTAGCCAAATGTAGCCAAAAAAGACAGTAATTCCCAAAATTACCCGGGGTGATAACTCTCATTCTTAGCTTTACTTTTGCCAAAGAGACCAGATGTTAGCGTCATTTTGAAGCAGAATACATCCCTGGATTAAGGACCATTTGTGTAAAAGTTTATCATTCTTAATTGATCCTCCAGATGGCTGACTCTGGCTTTTTCACATTCTTTTTGATCTTCCAATGGATACATGAATAGGCTCAAAGAACTAGAAATATTTTTTAAAGGTGAAGATCAAAGGAGATAAAAAGATGAAGATAGTTAATTTTTTAAATACTAAAAATACGTGTTAATAAAGGAAAAGATGGCAAACTATGAAACCCACACAGTTAAATAAGAATTGGCAAAGCACTGGTTCTTTGAGTTTGGAGAAGTTGTAGGGTGACAATGGCCTTTTTTTCCCCCAACTAAAAGTCATTACCCTTCAGAGATCCACAGCTACCCAGGTATCTGCAGAGCAAAGGCAGCGCCATGTAATCATAGATCAAATAGACTTTTGTAAAGAGTGAAAAGTAATCCCCAAACCATTAGTAGATACAAACTATGGCTGGACTGTACAGTTCAGGAGCTGGGGATGAATGCAGAGATTTTTAAGATATAGATATGACAAGTTCTCTTATTATAGAAAGACTCTAAATTGTTCGTCTTGTCTATAATATCTTCTTCTCTCTCTTTATTGAGTAATTTCTGGGTTTATGTATTATCATTCCTAATTTCTGGGTTTATGTATTATCATTCCTAGGTAACTCAGGCTTTAGTGTACTCTGTACTGAGAACACCAACAATTATATAAATTGTTATTTATCTAAATATACATATAATATATATACATACTATTTAATCTAGATACATTATATATTATACATATATATTCCCTATCACTTTTATAAAGTTTCAGATAACATAAACTCTGTCTTTATTATGCACTAGATGCATACAATCAAGAAAAGTTTATTCTTTATATTTAATTAAATATGTATAAATTGGCTACTTAATTCATAAAGTAAAATGCTAGGCACTGTGGGAAAAAGACTTGAAAAATCCATGGTAGAACTCAAAGAGAATAAATGGTGTAATTTATATACATTTCTAAGATAAGATACACTGACTTTCATATGTAAAAGTTTAGAGTTATAAATATATAGTTGAGAGAGAGAAAAAAAGTTATATTGGAGAAATGTGAGAAGGTTTCATGAAAGAGTTGGGCTTCTATTGTGAGCTTGAAAATAGAATTATCGATCAAGAGAACAGATTGGACGAAAGGATACCTCTTAGATAAGTCATGTGGTTTTTATTTTACTTACCACTTAAAAAAAATGTCTATACACTTTGTGATTCTCTGAGAAAGGCTTTTATTCTGATAAATTAGATTCCTATGACCTGTATAATAATTGTACTGTATTTACTTACAATGTCACTTTGCTACAGATATGTGTATGTTTCTAAACTGGCATGTATTGAAAGATATATTACAATTTTTAAAAAATCAGTGATTAATTGATCATATATATTAAAAGAGACTCCACTATGAATCTGAGAAAGAAAAGCAACCCTAAAGAGCTGTGAAGTGGATTATGGAGATGATTGCACAACTGTATACCTTTATTTAAAAGTCATTGAAATGTATAATTCCAATTGGTGGATTTTATAATATGTAAATTATGCTTAATAAAATTGTTAATTTAAAAATTTAAAAAATAAAAAGCTGTCACGCGGTAATCCCAGCACTTTTGGAGGCCGAGGCGGGTGGATCACGAGGTCAGGAGATCAAGACCATCCTGGCTAACACGGTGAAACCCCATCTCTACTAAAAATACAAAAAAATTAGCCAGGCGTGCTGGCAGGCGCCTGTAGTCCCAGCTACTTGGTAGGCTGAGGCAGGTGAATGGCGTGAACCCGGGAGGTGGGGCTTGCAGTGAGCCGAGATCAGGCCACTGCATTCCAGCCTGGGCGATAGAGCGAGACTCCGTCTAAAAAAAAATAATAATAAATAAAAAATAAAAAAAGCTATAGTTGTAAATTTTTAATGATTATATAATGATTATGTAGCATCTTCCTGAGATGGAATGGTCTCACATTTTCATATACTTGTCTTAGAACTTTATATATTTATAATTCTTGAGAGATTCTAAAATATACTTGCTTCTTAGTCTCTCATCATTTTTCTTTCTTTTTTCCATCTGTTGCTCTCATAAAGGAATACATTATCCTCCTCTATACCTTATAAAATATGGAATGTATATATCTTTAATTAAAACCTATTTGAAGCAGAGAACAAAAGATAAGCACATTGCAGTGAATAATGGGTGACAGAAAAGTTGAGAGATTTTCTAAAAAATCCTCTTTTTCTCTAATGCCCCACATAAAGATTTCTATTCCAATGACACTGATTATAAATTTCCACCATTAAAAAAGTATTTAAAAGTATACTTAGTAGTACTTGGCATGGGAAAATTGTCATTTAAATATCCTTGTTATTTAGTTTTTATAGAGTCTGCTTCAAAGAACATCAATATGTACTGAAATATAGCAAAGCAACTACAGGATTTTTTCTAACCAAAAATTGGTTAGTCTCAGAAATAGCTATAAAAAATTATTGTCTTCAACAATTCACTTTGTCCCAGATCTTTAATGAGGCCCATTTAGGTTTTCCAATGTCAACTCTTTCTCTTAAGCTCTGGAGATCTGAACTATGACAAGACATTACCTAAAAGTGTTTGTAAAGAGGATAAAAGCACTAGTCTCTCAAGATGATGATTCTATCCCCAAAAAAGAGCAAAATGTTTATTTCAATTCTTCATCTTTTCACTCAGTTTTTGTACTTTGGATTTATTAGGTTGGTGCAAAAGTAATTGCTAATAAAATGTAGCCTACTCTGAGAAAAACATCAGAAATAACCTATATCTATATTCATATGGATTTTTCTTATTTGAATGATGAACAAAAAAGACAAATACATTTAAAATATATCACAGAATATTTGATTTTTTACGAATTCATCGTAATATAAAATACAGATAAATTTTAAGTCCACTTGTTCTATTGACCAAAATAGGTCCTTTAAAGATGTAGACAGATATGTAGATGTCCATAGAAATACACAGACATATGTACACTCATGTTTCAGCTAAATGGTTTATCAAATTAAAACAGCTATTTAAAAATAGTATATGCAACATAATTTATCTGTAGGTAACAAACATATTTCCTGATATTTACCTCATGGATGGTTGTAAAATGCAGGCAGCCTAATTTCCCATTCCTTCACCAATAACTCACTGTTTTATGGACAGAGTATTTAACCTTGTTTAATTATACTTGTATCATCTGCAGATGGGAATATGTGCATCTTATGTATCCAACGAGTGACTGGACTCATTGAGACTTGAGTTCCCTCTGCTGTGATTCTACAATGTCAAGTCAGAATTAAGATTTTGATCAACTGTGTGTCTAACATTCCTTCTAGTTCCATTCTGTTATTTTTTATTTAAAACAGGCCATTTCTATTTTCTCATAAAAACATGAAAAAATATTTTCAACATCAAAAATTCTCACATCATTGAAGAAGCTTGACAAAAAGAAGCTGTCCCAGACTGAAACCAATCACCGCAATACTCTCCAGCCCAAAGTCTGCTATTATTCTCATTTTGGCTTCTTCTTCATTCAATGAAATTTGCCTACCTTCATATATTTCCTGCAGCAGAGATGCTGTCAGATTGAAATGCACATTTGTAGAAAGCTTTGCTCTTCCGTAAAGAAAATTTCTTATAAAAGATTATTAGAACCAAAAGTGCTTTCATGCTTGGGTGTTTAGGCTTTTTCAAATTCCAAGGACAATTTCAAAATTTTCAAAGATTTTTATAGGGATAGAAAGTCTGCCCCTTTTCTATTTTTTTCTGACTCCCAGCACTGGAACTTAATAACCATTCCAAACAAACAAACACACAAACAACAACAAATACCAATTCTTTAAAAAGTTTCTATGTCCCCAAACTATCTCTTTTAACTGCCATGGTCACCCCCTACATCTTGACAGATGTACATAAGTGATCTTGTGACTTTGAAAGACTACATGAGGCTAAATCAGCTGGATTTTTATTATTTTGCCATTGTGTCACCCTGTCTTAAGTAGCCACTTTCTTCTTGAGTTAAATAACTAAATATAGGCCCTTAAATGGACATATGTTTTGGTAGATAAACACAGCATATTGAAATTATTCTGTTGCTAGCATTTTTGCAAGATTATTTGAATGGAGAATAAGTATCTGGAAAAATGGGACACTGGCCTGCTAAACTTGGCCCTCTTTATGAAATCTTTAACTATTTTAATCATTTAATTAACACTAAGTTATGAACATAGGAACTGCCATCCAAAGACAATAGTTAATATGTCCAACTGTTTCTTCTTCCTCAGAATTTTTTGTAGAAGTTGTTCTTTGTTTTTTTGAGACAGAGTCTCACTTTGTCGCCCTGGCTGGAGTGCAGTTGCGCGATCTCTGCTCACTGCAACGTCCACCTCCCAGGTTCAAGTGATTATCCCGCCTCAGCCTCCTGAGTAGTTTGGATTACAGGTGCCCACCACTATACCCAACTAATTCTTCCTCAGAATTTATATGCACTCCATCTTACCAGTATCAGTCTTACTGACCTTCTCCTAACTATTCTTTCTCCTTTCTAATCTTGGCTGTCTTAACTCTAACCTCCATTCTGCTGTTAGAGTAACAAAGTCAATTCCCTTACTCTCAGTGTTTCAAATAGTGGTTTCCAAGAGGGGTGTATCCCCCTCCAACCCAGAAAAACACTTGGTAAATTACTGATGTGTAGGAGGAAAATATTAGAATTTCCACTTACGATTTATCTTATCCTTTAAAACATGTTTTGTTTGTATTAATGTTTTTATACTGTTTCCAATACATTGGTGCAATAATACTTGGATATTACTCATAAATTATATTGAAAGTACATTCTTGAAATATTTTTAGTGATAAAGATACACAATTAAAACTTTTTTTAGTTCATTTGCCAAAGAAAAAGCCTTGGCCTGACCTATGATGCTGTTATGTGACCTCCACAACCTCATCCCCTGCCAGGGTCAGCTTCCTACACCATACTCTAATTATGCTAATCATAAGCAGTTTCTTCTACACATTAAGCTATTTCTTATTTTTGTGACTTTGCCTATCTTCTTCTCTCTGCCAAGAGCACAATTCCCTGATTCTTTGGCTCAACTCACTCAATTCAATTATCAGCTCCTCTAGAAAGCTTCCCATAGCTATCTAAGGTCAGTTTAAGAGCTGCTTATTTGTGTTCCTTAACACACAGGACCCGTTCCTATTATTGTAACAGTAATTATCAGCACATGTGTCTCTTCTTGAGGACAAGGCCCTCACTTATTCATCTGGGTATTCATAGGTAATATTTCAAAGTAGTTGCTTAAAACAAATTTGGTGACGTACTGTAAAAAAAATGTGCAGTAGACAATGTGCAGTCTCTGATTTTTGAAAATCATGCTGTAATTTGTGAGAATGTGCTGGGTCAAGAGTTTTCCGAGGTTAGGTTGAAGGCATTGTTTAGTTATATCAAATATTCATGCTGTTATTTTATTGTATATGCAACTAACACATCCATTTTCACAGTCAGAGGAAAATATGTGTTGTTTCTCAGTGTGGGCATTCATTTACAGCACTGTTTCCTGGTTATCTCTTCTAATGCTTGGCATTCCTTCCTGTTACACAATAATCCTTAGGTAAGGTTGCAAGCATAAGCAGCAGGATCTAAGGTGGATTTGATTTAACCCAAATCAATTTAAATCACACTTTCAAGCCACAACTTTGATCACTTAGACGAAACCTAGACTCAATTACCACTTCTCCACGATGTGCCCAACTATTTTCTAATAAAACCTTAATGCATGTGCTTCCAGATCTAGACATACTAAATGTTTTACTTTAGAAAGTATATAGTCCTATGGCTGGTCACGGTGGCTCACGCCCGTAATCCCAGTACTTTGGGAGGCCGAGGCGGGCGGAGCACGAGGTCAGGAGATGGAGACCATCCTGGCTAACAAGATGAAACCCCGTCTCTACTAAAGACACAAAAACAAATTTAGCCAAGTGTGGTGGCGGGCGCCTGTGGTCCCAGCTACTTGGCGAGCTGAGGCGAATGGCGTGAACCCGGGAGGTGGAGCTTGCAGTGAGCCAAGATCACGCCACGGCACTCCAGCCTGGGCTACAGAGAAAGACTCTGTCTCAGAGGAAAAATGTATATAGTCCTACAGATTTAAAGAAAAAATTTTTATAACTTATATTCAACATACTTAGAAAACCTAATTGCATCTGGTTGTTTTGGTTATTGGATCAAACACTCTCATGATGATAACAGACTTGCCTCATTCCTAGTGCTTGCTGTAACATGAACATCCTTATTCCATTCCTTGGTCATCAAGCATTTTACCAAGTGTTTGAGGGTTTTTTTGTTTGTTTGTTTTTGCTTTTTTTTTTTTTTTTTTTTTGCTTTCCCACAATAGTAGCCATTTTCTTTCAGGACTAATTCTACCCCCAGTATATATTCTTTCCATATGTTATTCAATTCTGATATGACTTACAGTAATCAATAATGTAAAGACTGAGTTTTTCCATTTTTATTACTGTACGCCGCTAAAGCATTTTCTTCCATTTGCTTCTCTGAATACACAAAGGTGAACTTGCTTCTCTCTCTACTTAGCAATTGTATACATATTCTCAGTTTGAACCATTCCTATCTTGCTATCTTCTCCATAGCACCTGAATTGTCCACCTACTCACCACTCTCATACATATGCATTCCAAGACTCCTATTTTGGAAGTTTTAAAAGATGCATATGTTTCTTTTTCTTTTTGTGTGTGTGTGAAATAGACTTAACTCAGGTGCCTCTCTTTCTGTCTAAATGAAACAAAAACACACCATTTAAAATGAAATAATTTTATCCATTTTGTTCGCATAAACACAGATTAGTTGAGTTATTACTTCCAAGTCAGCATGAGCAAAATGCTGACTTGCATGTCCCAAATGTAAGTTTTTTCTACCTGTTTATCGGTGAATTAGAAATGAAATATGTTTTCCTATTTTATCCTGCTTAATGTTCCTTCACATTCCAATTTGTTTAGCGTACATTATTTAGAGAGAGATCGGTATGGGCTAGAGATAATTCTTAAACCTGTAAATGGAAAGTATATTACAAGAAAGTTCAACAACAAATACTCATTTGTATCCTTTATATGCAAGTAACAGTCCTAACCTTGAGATACATTGGAGATTGCTCCATTGGCCTGAAGTATTCACCTTCCCCTTATCCAAAACATGCACCACGTCACTACAGTTTCTTCCACCTCTGCAGGTCAAATGTACTTCACCACTACTTGGTTTTTTGTGTGCTCATGTGACTTGCTTGGGCTAATGAAATGTTAGCAAATATGATACAAGCAGAAGCATGAAAAACACTTTGTTGGGCTTGCTTCCTTCATCTTCGTCATCTCCAAGAGAAATATGAGCACTGTGTAGCCCATTGGTCTATAGTTCTCAAGTCCAGACACCTGCTTTAATAAGTATTTCTGTAACAAATTATTACTGGGGTAATTTTAACACCATTAAATCTATGAGAGACTTTGCTGTAAATCTAAATATAAATTTATTAATTTTTCTGAGATTTTAATATGTACATCACATACTCTCTTTGTTTTCTGATGCACATATTCAGTTATGATCATAAATTCCTTTCTGGATATTGAGAGTGAATACACGCTAATTGGGAGAATTTAACAAGCATTTCTGCAACTAAGATAACTGGAAATATTTTCCACCAGTATTAGTCTAAATTATTACATTTTAGTGTCCTGAGCAGAGGCAGATAAAATTTTAGTCTTAAGAATCTTAACTTTCCATCCATTTTCAAGCTCCCTCTCTTCTCTCTCTCTCTCTCTATATATATCTATATACATACATATACACACACATATATAAATGTATATAAAATGTATTAAGATGAACATACATTACTTTGGCTGTACATATGTATGAGTGTATAGCTAAGGTAATATATGTGCACATTTAATTATGTAGTATACACAGGCTTATAAAGAGGAACTATGTCTTTTGCTGATTATCTTCATCAGTCTATATAGTCATGTGTCACTTAATGACAGGGGTTCATTCTGAGAAGTGTATCATTAGGCAATTTTGTGGTTCCCTGGACATCATAGAATGTACTTACACAAACCTAGATAGTAGAGCCTACTGTACACCTAGGTCACATGCTATAGCTTATTGCTCCTATGCTATAAACCTGAACAGCAAGTTACTGTACTGAATAGTATAGGCAATTGTAACACAATGGTAAGTGTTTGTCTATCTAAACAAATCCAACCATAGAAAAGGTACAGTCAAAATAAGGTATTACAATCTTATGGGATCACAATTGGACATGTGATCTGTCATGGAAAAAGTCATTGTGTGACACATGTCTGTTTATGTTTCTATTTTTTTGATTTATCAATTTCTGCTATCTGTATTTACCACCTAAGGTGATAAACACTAACTATTTTAACTACTATGGAATATTCTTTCCTTCCTCAAATAATGAATTCACTATTTTCTGTTTCCTTAATACATAAATTTTGGAAACTTACCATTTCGTGATTCAATTAGCTCTTGTTTTTACAAACAGCCAAGCTGTGTCTATGCTGCTCACTCTGTAACACAAGCTAACTGTCAACAATTTTTTTCAACTCCGTTTTCCCTCAACCTCTGAACTCCCTTTATCTGTATTTTAATGCCAAGGTTAATAGCATTTATATTCTGTTTCATAATATAATCATATATTCTGTGCTTTGTCTATATGTTGATTCTAAATATTGAGAATCAATGAAGTGTTTGCTTTGTTAATGACTATGCATATGTGATTATCATGCAGTTAATTAATACATAGTTGGCCTTCTGTACCCATAGGTTCTGCAGCCATAGATTTAACCAATCGGATTAAAATTTTTTGGAAAAAAATGGAGGTTGCATTTATACTGAACATGTACAGATGCTTTTCTTGTAATTACTACCAAAACAATACAGTATAGCAAATGTTTATTGTATTATAAATTATAAGTAATTAAGAACTGATTTAAATTATATTGGAGGATATATGTAGCTTATATGTAAATACTATACCATTTTCTATAAAGGACTTGAGCATCCAAGAATTTGGTTATCTGTGGGACATCCTGGAACCAATTCTCCATGAAAACTGAAGGATGACTATATTGTTATTATAATACTTTTCTTATACATCCATTGCTTTTGCTTGAGTTTTAAATGGCCTTTTTACTTGTATTGTTTGTATTCAATGCTGTGTCAATGTAAAAAGTTGATCTGACTGAAAGGACTCACCTAAATTATAAGTCTTGCTTGATGCCAAACCTTTTGTATTTATAAAAGTGATATCAGTGAGTACCAGGCATAGCCAAAGCATTTACTTTTCATATAAATTTTAAACTATCATATGCATGTTTCGGAAAATTCTCCTTTTCTGTATTAAGATTTGATTTGATTTCATAGTAACACATAAATCTTAAGCAATATAAATGTAGGCAAAAACAGTGCTCACAAAAGAAGTCCTTTCTTTTTTTTTATTACTCTTCTCTTTTATGCCCCATCAATAATTTAATTATGACCCATAAATTTATCATCACAGGTATATTTACAATAAAAAGTCTAGTCAAGCCAGGTATATCCTGTTAGAAGACTTCACTAGAAAGCCACTTGCAAATGTCTTTCACTAGCCAATCCCATGTATATTGTACAAGTGTGCCTGGTCAAGTTCATTAGCAGGTTTATAAGGAAATGTCTTGGTCATACTATTCCACCTCCTACAGCAGAGAAGGGGTAAGTAATAGGAATGCTGTAAATACTTTTCTCACATGATTCAGATGTTTCAATTTCTTTTTTTTTCCTTTGGTTTTGAAATAGATTTTTATTTAAAATAGGTTCCACACTGATTTCAATAAATCAGGCACTCCAGAACACAGTGTATAGGGTGGCAATTATATGTTGACTTCTTAATACTCCAAGAGATAAAGATCTTTTCCAAATAGGCAAAAAAAAAAAAAGTAGTCATTGTGCAATATTAGCCTCTAAGAGTAATTTGCCTTTATAGACTACAATATTACTGACAGTTTCATGCACTTTTGCTTTATAAAGAACTCCACAGGAAGAAATTTCCCCAGTCTTTCCCAGTAGAAACAGCTACATTTTCTGTCACACACAAACCATTGGCACAGTACAGTATGTCCAGATTCGGAGAATCAAGGGGTTTCACAATTGCTTCCCCAATGTATGCCATGAGGTTGGTCAGATTTGAAACCATTCCTGTAACAGGATCAATCTTTATAATTGTGCCCCTGCCATATGGATGGTTTGCATTCCCCAAACAGGAGTGAGTGCCTTGGGTTACTCACCTAATGTGATAAACACTAACTATTTTAACTACTAGGGGAGTTGGCACCCTCCCTTGGTCGTTTTATAATAACCAGAACAGCCCATTTCCCCATGGACACGCATCCCAAGCTTTCCACAGCCCAGTACCACAGTTATGCAAAGGATATGGACGGAACTCACATTCAGAAAGCTGGAAAATAAGGCTGTGCCAGGCACAGTAGATGAGCAAAGAGAAGATACTAATGTCTTTTTTAGAAGTGTGAGTGATCCAGCTCTTTGGTTCTGAGCATTTCTGCACTTTAGTGTTTCTCTCCCTCATTCACAGTAAAGACATCTGCAACTCTTCCCTCTTCCTGAGATCAGAAACTGGAACAGCCACCACCTGCTCCCTGATGTTTTCATGATCTCTGCCATTTGTTACAATGACCACTTAGCCAGACATCTCAGTGCAGGGATTCCCATTAAACTGCAGAAGCAAGACCAGCCCACCACCCTTTCTTTTTATTCCTGCCATAATTTGATGCTAGTAACACTTGGCCTACCTACTTCCAATGGTAATACATATTTTGTAGAATGTGCAAGTTTATTCTGTAGATTGTGGTCTTGGAATGAGAGAAACCCTCTCCACCTACCAGATCTGTGACTTAAGTAAGTCACTCAGTGTCTCCAAACTTAATTTCCTTGATGTGGAAAATGGAGATAGAAGTTAATAACATTGCAGGGAAGGGGACATGAGTTATAATATAAAATTCTTTGCATAGTTCCTATTGGATAATTTTGCTATTATTATTGCTTGTATTTTTGTCACGTTATAACCAACTTAGTTTTACTTGTTAAACTACACACAATTGGGTTTTTTTTTTTAACAGAATTAATCAATTTAATTTTCTAGCACAAAAGCCAGTGTTAAAAATATGTGTTAAAAATTGAGTCCCAGTGGGGCACGGTGGCTCACGCCTGTAATCCCACCACTTCAGGGGCCGAGGCAGGCCTCACTTCACTTGAGGTCAGGAGTTTGTGACCAGCCTGGCCAACATGGTGAAACCCCATTTCTACTAAAAGTACAAAAACTAGCTGGGTATGCTGTCTCCCACCTGCAGTCCCAGCTACTCATTCAGGGACTGGGAACCAGCAGCAAGGAGCAGGCTGCATGGAGAAAACACAGTTGGCTCTGAAGTACCCCAGCTTGTTCAAAGTAAAAGTAGCAATGACTTTGGGATCACAAAAACAGCCCTTTCACATCAAAGTCAATAGTAGAAACCCTTAAATATCATGTCGCCAAAAAAAAAAAAAAAAAAAAAAGGATTTGAAATTTACTTAAATATTCAGTTTATTTTCTCAGATGGGACTCAATTTTTTTTTTTTTTTCCTGAGACAGTCTCGCTCTGTTGCCCCATCTGGAGTGCAGTGGCGCCATCTCGACTCACTGCAACCTCTGCCTCCCTGTTCAAGCAATTTTCCTGTCTCAGCTTCCAGATGTTTCAATTTCTAAAAGACAGTGTCAAATCTAGACTCGCTTAATTTCCTTTAGGCTCAGGAGCTTTCTATCACCTTCTCAAGTAACTGACCAGGAAAGGTAAGAAAGGTCAATATTCTGAATTCTTGTGTCTTTGAAATATCTATATTGTATCACATTTGATTGATTTTGGGGGCTGAATCCAGAATTCTAAGTTCAATATTATCTTTTCTCGGAATTTCAGAGGTTGTAGCCCCAGTATATGATGCAGCCAACATGATGCATTTATTATTGATAGACCTTTATGGGACAGCTATGTGTTTAAGAATGTTTAGGGCCAGGAATCTAGGTGGAAGTAATATGGACAGGAGACAGGGAAATACTGGGGAGAAGGGGGTGGTTCCCTGCAAAGGCCCTATCCTCAAGCCTGGATGCCCGTGGGTCTAAATGAGGACAAGCATTCCTGTTTTCACGCCCAAAAGCTTGCTTTTTGGCTCGCCACATGCCCTATCCTGTACCCATATAACCCCCAAACTCCAGGCTCCAGAAGCAGACAAAGCAGGCGAGGAGACCAGGAGACATGCAGACGGACACGCAGACGGATGCGGCAGCAGAGAAAGAGAGAAAAAGAAGGAATGTCTGAACACTGAAAGGAGTTTGGCCAGGGGCGGTTGGAGAAGAGTTCGGCGGCTGATTGGCCAAACTCCAGGTGAAGATCATCTTCCCACTCCACCCCTTCTTCCAAGTCCCCATCCATCCCACTGAGAGCCACGTCCACCACTCAGTAAAACTCCCGCATTCATCCTCTGAGTCTGTGTATGGCCCAATTTTTCCAGGACGCTGGACAAGAGCACGGGATACAGAAAGCTGTCACACTGGCCCTCGGGGGCCCTTGCAGAAAGGCAGAGAGTCCACTGAACTGGTTAACACTCAAGCCATCTGTGGATGGCAGGGCTAAAAGGGCACACTGCAGCGCACACCCATTTGGGCTCCTTTACCTGTTCATCTGTGTGCTCCCCCTCCCATAAGGGGTTTGAGTGGTGCCCGCGGCCAAACAGATGAGCCACACTCCTGCCACATGTCTGAGAGGGGGATCAGGGAACTCTCCCTTTTCAGAAGAGAGAAGACATGAGTTTATCACTCAACTCATTATTGCTTAATTTACTTAATTTGGTGTACTATCACAAATTGCTGTCATCACCCACTTGTTATTTGACAATTTATTTCCAAAATCATGCCAATTAACTATCATTAATTGAATAATTTGCTGGTGTCTCCACTGCACAACAGGTAAAACTTTACTGAGAAGACTCATTCTGAGAGATTAGGAAAAATTATACTATTTATTAACCACACTGTAAACCAGAATTTGCTAAATGTTTTACTATTGTCCTATTTTACCTTCACAATAATTCTGAAGTCAGATTATCCTTACATACACATTTTCACCCAAATTTCAGAAAAGTAAATTGAGCTTTGGAGAGCTTAAATGTGCTATTAAGTCACACAGATAATATGTTGTTGAGGTGGAAGCAAATTCAGAACTACCTTACCTAGATCCTACTCAGCACATTAAATTATTTCCCTTTCAACATGAGGAAGAGAATGCCCAGTTGAAGATTTCTTCTAGTCATCATTTTTTTATCAAGAACAAATACATCTTCAAACATTTGTTCAAATTTCTTGCTTGATTTTTTTTTTTTTTTTGTCCTTGAGAAATAATATCTGTGCTTTTTCATCTGTCTAAGGATAGTTGCTGAAAATCTATTCCTGGTGGGCAGTGATTTGTCAGTTTTTTATTCTAGCCAAACGAAGATGCTCATTTATTCACATCCACACCATAATGTCAGTTTCATAATCAGAAAAGAGTACTGCAGTTATTTTTCTTATAAATGTCAACCATCCAAAGATTTTAACCATATGACGCTAATAGCACTCACCAGAAATGATTCCTGCAAGCATACTGAGCTAAAAATGGAGAAGATGTTAGTAACTATCACAAAATTCACTTAGACCCAATTGTCTGGTGGGACTGGCCTGTATTCCACAATGCAAAGCTAATCGGAGAGAGGAAATCAGGTAGTGATGACCACACATGTGGATTTCCAGAAAGACAGAGAGAGAGAAATAATGCTGGAACGAATCACGGAGGATTTTCTGTGTGAGCTCTTTTTTTGATGCATGTTTTAAACAAGAGTTGGACTTCACAAAACTGAAGCTGTTATTTACCTGAGAGAAGAGTCATTCACTGTGGAGGTACAAAGGTACATGTTCAGCTTTCTGCAGTGGAGCTCAGGGAGATCTGGAATGTTGAACCCAGGAGTAGCACACTGAAAGGTTTGAAAGAAGGATTAGATTGCACATGGTACCATTCATGTGAGTAAGTTTTGTAGACAAAGGTAATAGTAAGTCTTACTGTAACAAACTACAAAATTAAAGTTTGGACCATGGTATATGAATTCTATTATTTATTAAACATTTTAATTTAACTTTATGGTAAAGTGCTTATATTGCAGACCTTTGCTGGAATGATACAAAAAAGAATTATGCAATCCAGATATATTCCATGAAATGAATAACCTGAGGAAATTCAGATAATAAAGTCATTGTTTCAGAAAGAACATGCAAAACATTTAATCCCAGTGCCTGGCATAGAGTAAGGGCATAATAAACTTTAGTTCTCTTTGACTGTAACTCCATGTTAAATTTCCACTTTTAGATTTTTATTATTCATTCATTTTCCTAACTCAGGCAACTAGAGAATAGAAATAACCAAAAAAAATGGGGGAAAACACCAGATGTCCTTGATAAGTTGCATTATCATGGAACTACTTCTTCAATCTCTCCAAATGATAGGGCAAAAATGAGTAATTCAGATCAATGAGATAACCTCCCTCCAGTGTGAAACTATGATGATTATTAATTGTGACAGAATAGGTTAGTAATAATCTCTCTGTCTCAGCTTCCTCCATGCAGGCAGATTCACTCCTGCATAAAAAAATTACCCCAAAATTTAATGGCTTAAAACAATACAATCACATTCTTGTAGGTTAGAAATGCAAGCATGGTTTAACTGGGTCTTCAGCTTCAAGATCTTTTACAAGGCTGCAATAAAATTTTAACCAGGTAAGGAACTGCTTCCAATTCATTTGTATGATTATTGAAGGGTTCGGTTCCTCCTGGGTGGTTGACTGAAAGGCTTCAGTAATTTGCTAGCTGTTACTTGAAGGCTGACATCAGTTTATTGCCTGCACGACTCTCCCACAAGGCAAATTGCTTCAACAAAGTCAGAAAGAGAATTTGTTAGCTAGGCTGAAGTCACAGTCATTTGTAACCTAATCATGGAAGTGATACCGCAACATTTTTGCCATTTGCTATATTTTAAAAGTCAAGACATAAGTTCAGCCCTCACTAAAGGGGAGGGGATTATATCAGGGTAGGAGTAATAGGAGTGGGAATCATTTGATGTCATCTTAGCGGCTATCACAATGGGCAGTGCACTGATAAGAGTCCCTGGAAAGGGCCAGGAATGGTGACTCACACTTGTAATTCCAGCAAGCTGGGAAGCCTAGGCAGGCAGATCACTTGAGCACCAGAGTTTGAACCAGCCTGCACAACATGATGAAATCCTGTGTCTACAAAAAAAAAAAAAGAAAGAAAGAAAGAAAAAATATTAACCCGGCATGGTGGCATGCACTTTTAGTCTCAGCTCGTCAGGAAGCTGATGTGGGATCATACCACTGCTCTCCAGCCTGGGTGACAAGAAGGGAAGGGAAGGGGAGGGGAGGGGAGGGAAGAAGGAAGTCCCTGGAAAGTATTCAGTGTTACATAAATGTTACCTAGTGCTATTTTTGCTTATAATAATAATGTGTTCACACAGTGCTTCCTTGTTAACCAATTTAAAAAATTTAAATACCTTATTTGAGCCTTTTCAACATGCTAGATAAGTTAAATATATGTTATTATGCCGATTTTGTAAATTTGAAAAAAATGTTAATTAATGGAAATTAATTTTGCACTTGGATTTCTGCCCTTAGTATTCAAAGGAAGAGTTTTCAAGGAAAGAGAAGAAGTGATAAGAAAAATGTGCTATAGAAACATCTTTGGATGCCGTTTTACCTGAGGATAGGCATAAAACGCTTTGTTTCAGTTATCTGTAGCTGTGTATAAAACCATTCAAAACGTTTACTAATTTTTCTTACAAATCTAAAAGTGAACTTCACCAGGATGTTCTTACTTTGAGTCTCTGAAGCATTTGTAGTCAGATGCTGCCTTAAATGAATGTCATCATTCCCTTTTTCTGGAAACTGAGCTTCTTCTCTTCCTCTCTCTCCACTATGTCTTCCTCTGTCTCCACTATGTCTTCATGTAGGCTTTCCCCAGTGTCTGCCTCAGAAGAAGTTAGGCTTCTTGTGGGGCTACTGAAAACTCTGAGAGTGCTTTTCCTAGATAAATCAGCAGACACTAAATGGCTTTTTCTAAGCTATCGTCAACAGTCACACAACATCACTTCCAATGCAATCTACTCATTGAGACAGTCACAAAGGCATGACCAAGTTCAAGGAGAGGAAATGGAATTCACTTTTTTATAGGAGGAGTATCAAGTAATTTCAAGTTATATTTTAAAACCACCAGGACATGCTCAATTAGGTTATTAATATGAAAATATCAGTGAATCTCTTCGTTATTTCCTCTTTTCCTTTTCTGTGCATATGCCTGGTTCCTTTTCCATATTTCTCTCCATTACATTAATAAATTTGTACATTTTTAAATAGTAATTTATCCATTTTCATTGGTTTCTCAAATGTTTCTCAACATTTTTCTTAGCTCTAGCTTCAGAACTGTTTAGTCACAGTGAATTTCAGAGAGTTCAAAGAATGAGAGACCATTAACTGAAACCATCACACCTTTCAGTCTCCATGCTTCTCTTTGATCATTTTTAGGTTCACATTTCACTCATCTTGCTTATACTCATTACTCCTCCTTATCTTAAAGGTCTAATGTATCAATGAACTGGTGAGAAGTCTCAACCACACAGCATATGTCATTAAACAAGGACTCACAGATTCATATTCAGGAGATTTTCAGAGCTAAGAAATGAGAGAGAAAAAAAGAAAGCTACTTTCTGTGGAACTACAAACACTACATTTGTTCTGAACACATCTGACTTCTGTAAACTGCCAGTGTAGCCTAAGCAGAAGCAAAAGAAAATCATTATGTGATACATTTTAATTTCATTACCAAACTTATTAAAATGGAGTTATAGGACTTTCTTGAGATATTGAAATTTCTGTATACCACAGGTTTTAAATATAATTTGTCTGTTTCAGCACAAGGAAGCAAATTCCAGAGAATGGTAAAGATTCTGGAAACCAAGAAAGTTGACAGAATAGAAAGTCTGTTACTCTTGCAAGTTCCTCCATCTCTACCTCAAACGTGCCTTGCTGTGATCTGTCTTTAAATAGGAAATAGAACTCATCTATTAATTTCAAATGATCTCCAAAGCAAGCAAGCACATTTGACCTTGCCAATGCCCTTTAGCCAAAGATGACCAGGAACACACCTATAGTTGAGTAAGCTGGGTGTTTTGACTGTTGCAATGAGGAAAAACACATACCATGGGAATTGTGGGGTTTCTCAAGAGGAGCATGTTAGAAAAGACTTTTATGGAACTTAGGGTTATCTTAGTTAGTTTTAATAAACATTTGTAAGAAGTGAGGCTTTGCTTTGGCTTACATACTGTTATGAAGTATGGTTAATTACATGATTATTTATATTAAAAATTCATATCTAAAACTCAGAAAAAAATAGGCTGAGGTAAAGTTATAATTGATAAAGAAGTAGCAGTCACTCGGTAAGGATGGGGGGTGTTTGTGACTTGGAAAATATTCAATTTTGTGCATGCATTCAGAGATGATTACAAAATAGCCAGATTTTGACTTAATGACCCCTTATCTTGTGTTGATGTTCTGTAAAATTGATGAGCACCAAAACACAATTGATTGTATCAGGCCAGCTCCCAGCTGTCAAGAGCTGCTTTATATTTCTCCATCTTATATAAGTTGCTCAATTTCCCTCATCTTTAGTTTCCTTCATATAATATGGGGATATAAGAATAACATTTCCTTAATAGAATTGTGGCAGTTTGATTCATAGCAAAATTGAAAGGAAGACACTTACTTCCACAGTTTCATCCACTGTCAATATGTGTGTGTGTATATATATATACACACACATATTTATATACACATATATACGCACATATATGAATGAAAGAGAAGAGATGAACTAATTGAACTATAGTTCAAGAAATTTCAACATTGTTCCTTTATCATCTTTCTTTAAATTCTTTCTATTGTACATCTCGGTTTTCTAATCTTTATATTGATTAAAAGTGATTCTATTGTAGTCCTTTTGTTCTCGAAAACATATCTTCCTTTGATTTTTTTTTCCTTTTTGTAAGATTTTCTACATTTTTTTGAACTAAAACACACTTACAGAAAAGTGCAGAAAACAGAAATGTGAAGGTTAACACCAATGTAAACACATCATCCCCAGAAGAAAATCTAGAATGACCTTGGGTTTGGGGAAGACTTTTCATATAGGGCATCAATGGTGAAAGTCCATAAAACAAAAAATTAATAAGATGAACTTGATTAAAATTAAAGATTTATGTTCCGTGAAAGACACTGTCAAGAGAATAAAAAGATGAGCCACAGACTGGGTGAAAATATTTGCTAAATACATAACTGATAGAGGACCACTATTCAAAATAATGAAATAATTCTTAAAACACATAAATAAGAAAACAACTGAATTTTTAAAATAAGCCAAAGACCTTAACATGCACCTCAACAGAATAAGAAATATATATGCAGAAGAAAATTAACCATATGAAAAGATTCTTTATATCATACATCATCAGAAAAATACAAAAAACAGCAATGAGATGCCACTACATACCTATTAGAATGGCTAAACTCTAAACCACAAATACCACCAAATGCTGGAAAAGATGTGGAGCAACAGAAACACTCCTTCATTGCTGATGAGTATGAAAACTGGTATAGCCACATTGGAAGATAATTTGGCAGTTTCATTAAGACTAAATATATGCTTAACCTACAATTCAGCAACCATGCTCCTTGATATTTACTCAAAGGAGTTGAAAAGTCATAAGTCCACAAAAATACCCACTCATGAATGTATATAGTAGCCAAAATGTATATAGTTAATAATTGCCAAAACTTGGAAGAAACCAAGATACCCTTTAGTAGGTGAATGGATAAACTGTAGTACAACCAGACAATGAAATGTTATTCAGCACTAAACAGGCATAAGATATCAAGCCATGAAAAGACATGGAGAACACTTAAATGCATATTACTAAGTAAAAGAAGCCAATCTGAAAAGGCTACATATTATATGATTCCAATTATATGGCATTCTGGAAAAGTCACAACAGTGGAGAGAGTAAAAAGGTCTGAGTTTACCAGGGTTTTGAAGAAAGGGATGGATGAATAGGTAGAGCACAGAGGATTTTTAAGACATTGAAACTACTCGGTAGAATACTATAATGGATACACTTAATTATACATTTTGCTAAACTCGTGGAATATACAACTCTAAGAGTGAATTCCAATACAAACCATGATCTTTCAGGGATAATGCTATGTCAATGTGTGTTCACTGATTGTAACAAATGCACTACTCTGGTGGGGGATACTGACAGTGGATGAAACTCTATGGAAGTAAGTGTCTTTCAATTTTGCTATGAATCAAAAAAGGTTGTAAAAAGTAAAAGTATATTGAAAATAAATAGATAAAAGGAATTTGAG
Source organism: Macaca nemestrina (assembly GCF_043159975.1). Taxonomy (NCBI): domain Eukaryota; kingdom Metazoa; phylum Chordata; class Mammalia; order Primates; family Cercopithecidae; genus Macaca; species Macaca nemestrina. The sequence continues at coordinate 81,669,173 of NC_092137.1, read as the reverse complement.
TATATTTGGAAGCCAAATACGTGAAGCAGTAAAAAACAAAATAGAAAGAAGAAGAAAAAGGTAATGATGTCAACTAAGATTATGATGAAGAAAGGGGAGAGTAAGAAACCACAACTACTGGTACCACGCTGGTCTCTCCTGTGTTCCACCCAACCTCAATCATTATCTTCTCCCTGAGGATATGGGAGATAATGATTCTGTACTATCTCCCATAGTACAGAGTTTTATGATAATTATTTAATTAATATAAAGTGTTTATTTCTGTAGGCCTATCTTTGTTACTATATGAGATGTAAATCTTTAGTGGGTTTTGAATGCCATAATTGTTTTTGGAAGAAAAGATCAAATGTATGAGTATGCCTCTTTGGGTATGGATGTTAAAGGAAAAATAGAATAAGTAGTGCAATTGCAAAAGCACACTGGTAAGTAGACATCATTTTGTCCCATGTGTATGATTCAAAAAGGTACCAGCCCAAGGCAAAATATATAGTGTTTACTTTCATCATCTCCAGCCATTTTGCCTGTTTTTCTAAGTTCCTAGTGGCTTTAGGTCCTCCATTTTGTCTCTTAACCTTCCCACCTGTTTAACGGGAAAGATACTTACATCATCATTCTTGCTTCAGGACAAATGTGTGTACTATTAACTGAATGTAAACTACTATTCTCTCTTATTAAAATGTTTGCATTTTAAGAATTTACTCTTTTTACATTCCTGCTGATTAGATTTTAAGAATCAGTCAGTAACAAAAAATGACATTTTGGATCTAAATAGGTTTCCTTGGCAACCTTAATATCATATGATGCTGATATATGTTGATATCAGTTTTGAACAAATGACAGTTTCCCTGATTGGTGATGAAAAGAGGCCTGCACTGGAAATGAGTAGACTTGACTTCTAAACCCAGGTCTAACCATATGATCTTGAAGAAGTAATTTTGTCATGCTTGCCCTATTGTTTGATTGGGATCTACTAAGAATTAACCTCAATTTGAGCTACAGGAAGGTAGCGATATAATACACTAGCTCTGCCTTTGAAGAGACCAGAGTTAATGGGAGAGACAAGTAAGCAAACCGCCAAAGTATACAGCTTATGATATGTGATATGATAAAAGTGCCAAGAATATGCCACAGAAAAACCACCAAAAAAGACCATTGGTTCATAATTCAAAGACAAGCAAAACTTCTTGTGGAAGGTCAACCTTAGAAGACATGGAGGAGTTAGCCGGGTGAAGAATGAGGGGAGAAATTCTAGGCAATGAAAAGACAAGCAATTAGAAAATGAAAAACAAAACACAAGTAGCTAGTAGTGTGGTTTCATCTGGAAATTAGAGCTGGAAATTAGTGGTGGGTAAAGGGAAAATCATGCTCATTACATTCATCTTGGGGCCATGAAAGTGACAGGGTAATATTGGAGGGTAACGTCATCAGATAAATAGAAGAGCAACATTAATTTTCAAATTCATAAGATTACTCCAGCTACAATAAGCATAAAGGATTGGACAAATCAGAATCAGAACTGAAGACAAAGAAAAAAAGTAAATGACTGTTTATGTAATAACAAACTTAGAAAAGAAATTTGGCAGTGGCAGATGATTAAAATAGTTTCAGACATGTCAATTTTGATGTTTCTGGTACAGTATTAAAACATATTTCCTGTGTGCATGAATAAATAAGTGAATGAATTAATAAATAAATTAAACAGCTGCTTCAAGCTCAGAAGTTTGAATCTGAGGTACTGAATAGAATTACGTCAGCATATAGAAAATTCTTGAAGTCTTAAGAATGAGTATCATTTAGTGAATGAAGAGAAGAATATCAAACCTCTCTTACCAGATGTGAAGTGTGGCCGAGGATATTGAAAACCCTTGTAGCAGTATCCATGGCCCTGATTTGAAAATAGGACTACACCACCTCAAGTGCTGAGTTGTGATATTAACACTTAAGGTTCATTATCGTACAGAATTGTCAACTGCACCTTACGGGTAATCTCTAAAGTTCTCACAGCTGTCCCCAAGAGACATGGTCAAGAGAGTCCATTGAAGCAGTTAGTTCTAATTTCAAGATATTAGAGAAAAAATTTCAATGTCTCCCTGGAAGACAGAGCATAAATAGATAAATATATTATGATCATCCAAGGGTATATTATTCAGTAAAAGAAATACATTAGGGTTACATGTATCAACATGAAAAATATCTCATGAACAATGAGGATATGCATGAAATATCTTATAAAAGGCCAATTATGTAAAATTTGAAAACACATAGAACTATGCTATGTGTTTTATATGGATAATTCCATATGTAAAAATATCATAAAACATGTATAGAAATATAAACTCCAAAATCCTCCCCTTTTGAAGGGAGAGAAAACTTGAAAGTTTCAATTGTACTGTAACATTTTAATCCATTTTAACTCTTTTTAAAATATTGGTTTTGTGGGTTAAAATAAAACATTTCATATGAAAAAAAATCACATCATATTGTTTGGCATGTTTACAAACTTTATATAAATGTTATCATGCTCAATATATTTTTCTCCAATTTCCCATATCTGCTAACTGCTATCTTTTTAAGATTTATATATGTGGATGTTGTCTTACTATTGCCTGCTGTCTTCTATATGTTTAAAATATTTCATAGTAATATTTTTAAGAAAGCAAAGAAAGGAAGTAAGAAATATACAATAATCAGAAACAATGTGAATCTAGGAAAATTATTTGTGACTTGGTTCTGAGTTTGCTGCAGTACTTTATATTATAGCCTTGGTTTCTGATGTATTTGTCCTGAGAACAGATCAGCAGACTGACTGTACATGTATAATACTACCTCATGCCATCTCTCCAATCACCCCTCCCTAAAGCCAAGTGAGTCTAGATCCTCTGGCAGAAATAGACATGATTTTGCAATTATCCTCCAGTTCACTGCTTTCACATTAGACCTGGAAAGGCAGTAGCCCATACAGGAGTATCTCGCTTACTTTAACATATGATTTTAATTTCTCCTCTGATACTACAACCTATCACAGTGGCAGAAGTTGAAGAACTTGGATTTAGTGTGCCATAACAGAAGGCAGTGCAACAGAGTAGTAACATTCATAGGTGGGGGAAATTACAGTCAGGAAGTCACAAAGTTAATAATCAACATCACCATAAGGATCCCAAGAGCTGGTCCTCTACACTCACACATAAGTAGTAAGAATATGCCTACAATAGCACCAGAAGATAACTTTCACTCAGTTACTCGTTCCTGTGGTTTGGTAGAGATATTCCAGGTGCTGCTATGTGGTGTGCCAAAAGATGTCTTTCAGTTTTATCTGAGTTACCTATAATTCCTCCAAGCAGGCTAGTACTTGGAGGTTATTAGTAGTACTGAGAGTTGTAAGAAAACATCAGAATTTGAAGTCACAGTTGCTCTGAAATAGATTTGTTAAATGGAAATGAATGAAGTGAGTTGTTTTAGGCAGTCAGCTACGGTGAAGCAAGTAGACCAGTCACATTGTTAGTAGTTGGTATAAACGTTTGTATGCAAGTATAAAAGTTAAGGAATTTGCAAATAGAAAAGTTAAGTAATATGAGAATGACCTCCAGTTTAATCCATATTGCCACATACAACAGGACTTTACTATTTCTTTTCTTTTTTTTTTTTTTTGAGACGGAGTCTCGCTCTGTCACCCGGGCTGGAGTGCAGTGGCCGGATCTCAGCTCACTGCAAGCTCCGCCTCCCGGGTTCACGCCATTTTCCTGCCTCAGCCTCCCGAGTAGCTGGGCTTTACTATTTCTTATGGCTGAAGGTCATTATGTTAAGTAAAGTAAGCCAGACACAGAATGACAAATATCACATATCTTATATGTGAGAACTGTAAAGGTAGATCTCGTGGAAGTACAGAATAGACTGATGGTTATGAGTAGATGGCCCGCTGTCTACTCATGGACATATATAAACATCCACATATATAAATCTTAAAAAGATAGGGGTTAGCAGATGTGGGAAATTGGAGAAAAATACATTGAGCATGATAACATTTATATAAAGTTTGTAAATGTGCCAAACAATATGATGTGATTTTTTTCATATGAAATGTTTTATTTTAACCCACAATATAGTATATGAATAGACTGATGGTTATCAGAGGCCAGGAAAGGTAGGAGGGAGGGGAATAAATAGAGGTTGATAAATGAGTACAAAAACACAGTTAGATAGAAGGAATAAGATCTATTGGTTGATAGTACAATAGAGTGACTATTCTTAATAATAATTTACTGTATATTTTAAAATAGCCAGAAGAGAAAAATTTGAATGTGTCCAACATAAAGAGAAATATTTGAGTCAATAAACATCTCAATTACTCTGATTCAATCATTACACATTGTATGCATGTATCAAAATATCACATTTGCAACAAAAATGTATAAGCATCATGTATCAGTACAAAAAGAAATATTTAAATGATATGTCTTTTGACTGGTTTTCAGGGGTTGGGCTCATTAAATATGTTGATTATTTATAATAAGCATTGAACGGTGCCATCTAAAACTGTAATATAGTCATAGATTCATACACTTGGAGGCAGATAATACTATGGATAATGCTATTAATTGACATAAAACCACTAAGCTGGGGTTGATTATGTCCCTCAGGAGACATTTGGTAAACTTGCAACATCTGAAGACATTTTTGGTTGTCACAACTTGGGGGAGGTGCTGTGCTACTTGCATTTTGTGAGTAAAGGCCGGAAACACACACACACACACACACACACACACACACACACACACACACGTTATCTAGCCTGAAATGTCAATAATGCTGGCCTTGTGAAACCATGATGTGGAATATACAGGTGGCTAGACCAAGGCAGGAGGTGGATGCACAAACTGCACAAATTTTAAGGCTTCTATCACCACAAGAATGGTATCTTTACTGTGATCATGTAATAAGTCAAAATTATAATCTGTTACACTGATGCCAACATATTAAAATATTCCATGTCAATTATGGATCCATTATTAACCCTATTTCAAGGTTTTGTCTGTACCATGGTGAGGGCCAGTTTGACATCATGGCCTTAGGTGAGGACATCCCTAGCCTAAATATAATTCAATTTTTCATCCTTTAGATAAGATCATCTCAGCCATCTATGTCACCAGGGGTCCCCTTTAATAAGCCTGAATCTTGGCTTTCTTATCATGCATAGGGATGTCAGTGCTGGCATACTGCCTATTCCAGACAATGTTTTATTTGAAGATGAGGAATCAATTATTTGTCTAAATCCATCTGTGCCTTTTTTTTTTTTTCTAGATTATGACATACACAAACAACTCAGAAAATTGACACCTAGCATGCAGTGTATTTTTGCGTTGGTCTCAAGTGTTTCAAATGGGTAGTGTTTTTCTTATTTGCTAATCAGTGCCACAAAGACAACACTGATGGCCAGCAAGCCCTATCCCTAAAGTATTTATCTTTTTTCTAGTAGCAGTTTTTTGGAAAGTCTAACATAAAGAGGGAAGTTACTTTAATGATTATATTCCATTATATAAGACTTAGCAGACCAAAGAAAGGGACACATTTGGTAGCTTTGAAGAAGTAAGCTGCCATGTTGTGTGAGAACCTCATGACAGAGAATTGCTGGTGAGCATTAGGAGCTGAGAGTGGCCCTCAGCTGACAGCCTACAAGAAAACAGGGACTTCTCTCCTACCACCACTAAAAACTGAATTCAACCCAAAACCAAGTCCCCGTAAAAGTGGATTCTTCCCCAGTTGAACCTCTGGTCCTGAGAACTTAGTCCAGCCACATTTTGCTTGCAGTGCTATGAGACCTTAAGCAGAGGACTTAGTTCAGTGATGCCTGGAATCTTGACCCACAGAAACTGTGAGGTAACAAATGGTGGTTGTGTTAAGCCTCTAAGTGTGTGGCAATTATGCAGCATAAGGAAAGAAAGCACCATATATTAAATAAATTTGTAAAACAATATTTTGTATATTAACATGCATAGGTTTACTATTCTTACTCATAAATGGATAAACAATCTTTTAAAACATTTCTTGTTTCTGATTTCTCATATGGTAAATACCAGTGAATATAGTCTAAACAAAAGCTCTTTGGGCTCTCTCTCTCTCTCTCTCTCTCTCTCTCTCTCTCTCTATATATATATATATATATATATATATATATGTATATGTATATATGCAATTTATGATATTTATATCACAAATTGCAAAATCAGGTTCACACCTTATCTCCACCTCTGAGCTCAAAAAAATGAATAGCGTAATAGTTAAGTGCATAAGGATCTGAATCGCCAACCATACCAGCCAAATGACCTTGCATAAGGTACATAACCTTTTGGCATTTCAGCTTCATATTGTGTCAAGAAGGTGTGAGTCAATAGAAAAATGTTAAAGTTAATTGATAGAAGCTAGAAGAATTGAGCTATAGGCTGGGCGTGGTGGCTCACGACTCTAATCCCAACAATTTGGGAGGTTGAAGTGGGTGGATCACATGAGGTCAGGAGTTCGAGACCAGCCTAACCAACATGGTGAAACACTGTCTCTACTAAAAATACAAAATTAGCCAGGTGTCCTGACGCACACCTGTAATCCCAACTACTCTGGAGGCAGAGGCAGGAGAATTGCTTGAATCAGGGAGACGGAAGTTCCAGTGAGCCAAGATTGCGCCATTGCACTCCAGCCTGGGCAACAAGGGTGAAACTCCATCTCAAAAAAAAAAAGAAAAAGAAAAAAAAGAAATTGAGCTATAGTAACAAATAAATAAATCTAATGATGAGTGATAACTGTTTGGGGGGACTTATTATATATTAGAAATAAATGGCTTTACAAAGTTTATTTTATGGGCTCCTCATAAAGATTCTATTACAATTATATTTATTTCATAAATAAAGAGTCTGAGATGTACAAAGGTGAAATGTCTTGCTCAAAATTCACAGCAGGTACTCTTGTCTCAGACTCAAGCTCTGAACTGCATGGCCTCCTAAGGTAAATTACCCTTTATGCAGACTTCTATCATAGCACTTACTTTCTTTTTTTCAACTTTTGTTTGTTTGGCTTTTCTAGTTATATTAGATAACTCATTAACTACTCTTACTTTTGAGCAGGATGTATCTTAAGCCTTTTAAGCTCAATGTTGATCATATGTCCCTATTTATTTTTGCCATGGCATATATTATACAGTGATTACTGTATTTATTTCTACGTTATATTTTTGTCTTCAGGAATAGAAACTTTGACTCTCTTTTTTTTCACTGTTATTTCCATAGTGTTTAGAACATTTCCCAACATATATTAGGCATTCAGTAAATATTTGCAGAATGAATAACTATGCCTGATGAATGGAAGTAAGCAATTGATCGCTGTTGAGTGTCACTCTATCTATTTAATCCATCCACCACAACTGTCCACAATTCAGGTTTCATTATCTCACATATTGTATCTCATCACTCAGGCACATATTTCTGTATTCTTTCCTCAAATTGCAAATGCTTTTTCTTTTCCTTTTGACTAACCCAAATCATTCACATTCTGTGAGACTCAGATTAAAATGAACTCTACTTGAAGCCTTTTCTTAATCATTGCAGCTCACAGTGATCTGGTCCTTTGCTAACCACCCATGCTAGGCATTAATTATTAAAAAGAAAACTTTTTAAACATTTACATAATTTTACACACTGTCCTAGGTTTGAGGTTAGAACATGAAATAAAGGCTTTTTCTCTAGCATAACTTACATTTTGAGTTAAAGTCAGGAAACAAATACATAAATAAAATCATTTTGCATCATGATGAATGCTATGAAAAAAATAAACTATTGCAGTTTTGCTGAAATGAACAATAGATGGAGGGCCAGACAGCATAAAAGCCACGTGGATCGCTGTAGTAAGAATATCCCAGGCTGAAGGAACAGCAAAGAAACGTTGTAAAACCGGAAAGATAAATACCATATATTGTCATATGCTTATTTGTTTCATATTATTTGTTCTCTAACTGTTCCATATTTGTTAGTTTTTTAGTTACATCTTGATTTTATATTGCCTGATGGTAGGAATACTGTTTTATTCTTAGGGTTTATACCCATAGCACCTCAGAAACAGAATGTAATGTATAACACAAATTTTATATGAGTACTTACGGAAAAATTATTATTCAAAAATGTTTTTAGTAACAACTCCTTCCCTATTCCTAGTTCAATACATTAAGATTGCTAAGTTTCTTCAAGGAAAAACATTTTATGAGTAATGTATTATTTATACCAATAAATAAATGAAAAATGGAATAAATACATGTCCCTGAGCCCATTTTCTCAAGTGTAATTTATGTCTGCATTCAATTTACAGGGCCATTATAATTTAGCAGAAAGGGGAGCATAATTTTCATCAATAAATTTTCATCTGCTTATTTTTTATTTGAACAATGAAGGGTGCCCTGCATTAATAAAATTAATTGTATTGACCAATCAAAAGATGGGAAATGTTGATGATTGATGAAATGTTAATAATTTCTTGTAGTAAAATAGATGTTATATTGTGAGAATTTGGTAAGCATAGCCAGAATTTTTTTTTCTTTGTTTTGCTTTTACAAGACAAGATTTTATTCTGCTGACTAGACTAGAATGTAGTGGCACAATCATAGCTCCTGCAGCCTCAAATTCAAGCCATCCTCCTGCCTCAGTCTCCCAGAGCTCTGGAATTACAGGCATGTTCCACCACTCCAAGCATCAAAATTTTTTAAATCACATTTCTCTATCCTGCACTGCCACATTTTCTCTCTCCTTAAGGGTTTACTTTTTTGGATAGCACCTGCTCTATAATGAAGACACTGGGTGTGATCCAAAAGCCAAGGGAGTGTCTCTCAAGTACCTCTTCATTAAATCTGGGCACCACCACATCTCTGAAAGCAAAAACGGATCATAGAGATAATCTGTCTCAGTCCCTAACATGTGCAGAAATGCTTTCTGCAACATCACAGAGACATGATCATCCAACATGTGCCAAAACACTTCCTGTGAATGAGAGCTCAACACTTCCCATTATTGAGAACTCTGTTACTATATTCTTCTTCATGCCAAGTCCTATTTACCTATATCTCTGCATTCTAAGACTGCTTCTGAAATCCATGAGAATAGAGTGCAATTTATATGATAAAATATCTTTGCGGATCACTAGCCCTAAGTTCAAATTCTGGTTATACCTTTTCCTGTCTGGATGACCTTGCATACGACACAAGCTTTCTAAACCATAATGTCTTCCATGATAAGAAAATAGCTCTATAAATGTTCACAGGCTTACAACATCCATAAAATTATTTTCTTGAGCCACATAATCAATGTACGAAAATACACAATATACAAAAGTCTAAAGCCTTAGCATCATCTAAAACACAGATAGTGATCTGGAAAAAAAAAAAAGTATACATCGGTGCAAAAGTAATTGTAGTTTCTGCCATTAAAAGCAATGGCATAGTATAGACATAATGAGCAGTTTTACCTAAATGTCTTCAAAATTCTGATATTTTTATGATAAATGGAAGTGAAGAGTCTTCTTCAACATATATTTTATTAGAGGTTCACATTTGCTTTTATAAGAACATTTTACCTTTACATCTATCTGACACTTTTGTTCATACCTTTAGTTTGTCATTATTTTTACTAATCATATAGCATTTATTATACGGTTAGCTATATGATTGAAGATTTGTGGGATACACAGAGAAATAAAAAATATAGACCTGTCCTCAATTCGGCAGCAATCTAGTGATGGCTAAAAAGGATATGAATGAAATGCAATAGGAGCACTCAGTAAAGAGCAATTTTTTATGTTTGCGAAGAAGTTAGAGGGAATAGAGAAAGAAATTAATTGGATCCTTGCTCTCTCTTGCTAAAAGATCTCCCACATCAGGAAACAAATGAAGTGGTTATGTTGAATAAAAGGAAAACCTTTTTTCTCTCCTCGAGATTAAATGATTTACTGATATTTCATGTAAAGGAGTCACAAAAGTTAGATAACAAATCAATTTAGAAATTTATACCATCTTTTGATGACATCATCTGCCGAGCATTTAGTTGCTTATTGATGAAAAATGGTCACCTCACTAAACTAATGAGTAGTTTTTATTCCCCATCCCCTCCCCTTGCTGTCCCCTGGAATAAAACTTAGTGACTGATACTTACGGCTAGAAAAAAGTCCGTTCCAGTAAAGAGACTTCCATACAGTAGTTACATCTTTTGTACCTGGCATTCAGTTCACCTTGTTCCTCTTTGTGTTTCTACTTGCTGGACTCTGGATTCTAAATAAAAGATAGCTTTGGTGACCTCAATGGATTTCTGTTGTCCAGGATCAGAACTGATAAATAATATATGCTTAGAGTATCCATTATTAATTCTTACAATCAGCAGTAAATAATAAGAGCCTAGCTTCATCTCTCCTGCCTTTTCCACTAGAGGCAGTTAGCTCAGTCCACAAGGTGCTTTTCAGAACTTCATCTGCTTATTTATATGTATATTCTGAGAGGCTGTGATTGGGAACCTCATCACAGAATATTTTTGTATTGGGCCCTAAAGGAAGTCCCAGCACACTATTTATTTTGCACCAAATAGAGTTTGTAAAGATGCGTCGTGCAGCAGCTTGCTGGACAATGTTCAGAGAAGTAGTACATCCTTCCAGAAAGCCACAAACCATGCGCTGCAAAGCACAAACAAATCACACTGCACTAAAATCCCACTCTTCAATCAACACTGTATTCCAGTCTGTCATATCTCTACAACAGCTGCAGGGGAATAACTCTTGTATAGAGTTTTAGAGTTTTCTTTGAAAGTAAGATGTGTGTACAAGTGACTTGCAAAAAAAGACAGTAATAAAACTCTGCAATCTTTTCCAATTTTCTCTCTCCATATTTAACGGTGCCTGGCATTTCTATAGATGACATTTAATATTTGAAAGGGCATAATTTCCTTCAATGCACAGAGGAGTTTCTGTTCTGTTTCTGGCAGATAGAGAGAAATTCGTATCTGTACCTGAGATCTGCATTGAAATCACTATGTATGATGGATGTTTCTCAGTACTTACAGCTTCCGCATTGTACCTCAAGTGTGTCTACAAAAATCCTCTATGTGGTATTTCTTTACTGGTCTAAAGTCATTCACATTAAGTAACAAAAATAAGCCAATAATTCTGGAGTTAAAAGTAGTTAGGGAAAAATCCAGTTTGATGCCTTTCAAATTGTATTAACCTGAGACCAGGAGTTTTGGAAGGCACCTCAGCGGCAAATGAAAGCTCTGAAAAGCCCAATCTGCTCAGTCAAAGCAGCTATGCTTTGAAATGTTTCACACATTAAACTTTTCAGTGAAGTTTTGCTGGAAATGGGATTTCATTTATTGAAAACAAAGACAATAAAAGACTGACTGAGTTCAGTCCATTCATTTTACAAATAGAAAACTTTATAAAAGATCAGAGACCTGGGAGGGACAGAATCTGAGCCTCTGATCTCTTGTTGTAGCATCGAGTCCAAAGAAAAAAGACAGGAAACAACAACAAACCAATAAATTTCACAGTGACATGAAATAGAGTGAGTATGCTAGGAAACTTGCCTGAAGTGAGAAAGAGTGAGTTCCATTTTATAATTACATTGCTACAGGCACTAGCACCACACAATTTGCTCCTTGCCTAATACAAAGGTAACCTTTCAGTCTTTATTTGATTAATGACTAAGCAAAAGAGCAAGTCTCCAAAGTGTATCACTCTGGTAAAGACCAGAATAATTTTTTTACCAGTTTAAAAGCAAATACTTTTAATAAACATTATGACAAAATTGAGATAGTCTTGTTGCTAAAGATGTGAAAAAAATGTGAATTGTGACAAATTCAAAAAAGTATGAATAAGTTTCAAAGAAAGTTTTCAGAATCAATTTTATTTAATGTCTGCACCTAAGATTGCAGCTCTCAGTCTCCCCTCTAACCACTACAGAGAAGTGTTATTTCAAAGTGACCACAATACATTAGCAGACACACAGGAGAATGGAGAGCCTCCTTACATACCTAATTGGTGAGAAATTATAAATGTAAAAACTAGAATATTAAAGTGAACACTAATACAGGTTTAAAAATATGCTAGAAATACAGAATACTAGAAAATGTTTCAATCAAAAACAATTTTGTAAAAGCTCACAAAATGAAAATGGCCTACTGCATGATTTCTAAAAGTGTTTTAAATAGTGCTATTTTTACCTAAGAAGAAAGCTTGATATTTCATAATAATGTACTAGAAGGGCATAATGGAATTGTAAGAACTGGAATTGGAAAAAAATGGTTTCCATCAAGATGACATGAATTATAAACTTGTTTAGAACAGGGAGTTCTATTATTTCTTCTTATAACTTCTGTAATCCATAGTACAGTTTACTGTGTGCATGTATATATACAAATATATGTACACATGCAAATACATATACATTATGTGTATAGACATACAAGTGTGAAAAGGTGAATATACGAATGGATAGACTTACTTCTTGATTTTTTTAATTTTGTCACTGAAGGAATTATCAGTCTTGGGCTTTTATAGCCATCCTGAATTATACACAAGCAAATGAGATAATAATGGAATATTGACTTGCCTCAATTACCTAATTGAGTTAATCTATTTATTAAACATTATCTGTTGAAGAGGTATGATGCTGTTGAAACTTATGAAATACATCACAGGCTTGGTAATTTCCCTCAAAGAATTTCTAATTCCTAGGAAATTACTGACAAGTGGTAAAGAACTAATAGTGCTAAAAATCCATAACAATGGTTCACAAACTTTGCTGCACATTGTAATCACTTGGCAACCTTTAAAAAATACTAGTACCTAGTAATCATTCTCATTCTGATGCAATTGTATGGGGTGCAGCTCGAGCCTCTGGGAAGCCATCTAGTCATCTAGGGCTATATATATTAAAGTTACTATGAGTTCTTCAATATCGTATAGGATACTTTTTTCTATATAATCCTCATTTTTTTTTTTTTTGTTATTACCACGACTCTACCAGGATTGAAACATAAAGACTTCTCCATTTGATGCTCCAAACTTGATTCAGATATCTTCAGCTACAAGCAATTCATAGCATTCAATGGGCTCATTCACTCTACTTGGGCTATTAGAAAGTACTTAAACTAGCCTCTGACTTAGGCTTGGGATCAGCTCACAGCAAACTTTCATCCCTTCTTGCACATGAGAAACATCTTGAAAAGCTTCTGAGACATTCAAATGCAGTACCCAAGCTTGTTGCACATGAAAGTTTCCTAAATCAAAAGTTCACAACACGTACATCAGAATGAGGATGAGACCCAGGCTTGCACAAATTTTAAAGATCCTAATATGATTCCAATGTTCGACAAAGTGTGAAAATCACTTTTCTAATGTTAGAACCCCATATCCACAGTTTCTGAGGCAGAGCCTGGGCATCAAGATTTATTGGTTCCCCAGGAAATTCTAACACTCACCCAGGATAGAAAATACTGAGTTAGAGCAGCTGCACAAACTTGGTTGCCTGTTGAAATGAGACACAAATAGACATTTAAAAATAATTGCTTTTTTTTTTTTAATTTTTAAAAAGGCAGTAGGCCGGGTGCAGTGGCTATTGCCTGTAATCCCAGCACTTTGGCAGGCCGAGGCAGGCAGATCACGAGGTCAGGAGATCGAGACCATCCTGGCTAACACGGTGAAACTCCGTCTCTACTAAAAATACAAAAAATTAACCGGGCGTGGTGGTGGGTGCCTGTAGTCCCAGCTACTTGGGAGGCTGAGGCAGGAGAAGGGCGTGAACGTGGGAGGTGGAGCTTGCAGAGAGCCGAGATTGTGCCACTGCACTCCAGCCTGGGCGACAGAGCAAGACTCTGTCAAAAAGAAGAAGAAAAAAAAAAAGGCAGTAAAGTTTGATAGTCATTGATTCAGAGCTCTGCTACTGAAAGTATGGCTCATGTGCCATTATCTGGTCCCAGTTAACAATACAGATTACAGGATTGTTTATAGACTTATGAAATCAAACTCTGAAAGAGTTTGGGCACAAATCTTCCTTTTAAGACATTGCAAATAAAGTTTAACTTACAGATCTGGAACAGTGGTTTTGAACCCAGGCATAATTTTTCTCTTCAGTAGACATTTGGCAATGTCTGAAGACATTTCAGCTGTCACGAATGGAATGGGCGTCATTGGTATCTAGTAGGTAGAGGTCAGGGATGCTACTAAACCTCCTGCAATGCCAGTGTGAATGACAGCCCCTTATAAAATTACCAAGTCCAAATTATCAATAGTGCCAAGGTTAAGAAACCTTGTTCTAGAGCAGTGGTTGTCAAAGCTTAAAGTGCAACAATATCACTTAGATTACTTATTAAAACATAGATTGCTGGGTCCCACCCCTCAGAGTTTTTGACTTGGTAAGTCCAGGATGAGAACAAAGAACCTGCATTCCTAACAAGTTCTGGTGATGTTGATACTGCTAGTCTGGTTACTATACTTTGAGAGTCACTGATCTAGAGATTGCCTCCTAATTTTCCTCTGATTCCTTTGACTCTGCCTTCCCAGAAATGAAGTTCATCGAGATATAATTGTTTATTATAGCTGTGGAATGCTACTGAGAATTTGAAAACACGTGACTAGAGTATCTTTAAATCTCAGATATTAGAATTCTTAGACATAATTTCTCCATCTTTTTGGTCAGCATCAGTATTAAACTATAGAGCCACAATTTTGATTTTAAATACTTCACACACTCCAATCTAATGATTATCATTGAATTTGCTTGTTCTGCAGGTGATTCTGGCATGAGTCTGATAAAGATGCCTTTAATAACATAACCACAACACCTCAAATGTCTGTGATACATCTGGGGTAGAATTACCAGCCAACTCAACAACTTTGGCAAAAGCAAATTCTTTCATACAATAAATTATTTTTAACAATATCTTAGCCACCAGAATAAGATAGGCTGTCTCAGACCCGCTTTGAGACTGCCTGCTTCTCACTCATTTTCTCTTAAGACCATCCCTTCCCCAGATCACTGTAATCAACAATACCAGACACACACAAAATGTTAACATTTCTGAATAGCGATTTAAAGTGTTTTCATCAGGCCCTCAGTCACTGCTCTCTCCATTAGAGTCATCAATAACCAGAGAGACAAAAATTATAAATCTGTAACTAGGCAACAAGGACAAAGCTAATGAACATTAGGGCAGAGACTGTAGCCTTTATAAATAAAACCCAAATAGCACCTCAGCTGAATATATTTTTCTGCTTTATTGCTGTTTTGACACAAATGAAACCAAGATATATTCCCCTTACTTTGTTTGGTTTTTCCTTTTTTTCCCCTCCAGTTTATGTCTAGTGTTATTACTTTGTGGAAAGAGACAGAGTGGATGTAAAGAAGTCCATAAATTGGAATAAAACTGTTTTACTGTAAATATTTCTACGTACTTATAATGTCTTGTTTAGTATGTCTACTCAGCAGGTTTTCCAAAGTAATCCTTGGGGCTGCCTTTGTGTTTAGTCATGCTATCGATAATTAAAAGGTATCATTTGTGAGAGTAGCAGAAAAAAATCTGAATGAAAATGAATATGTGTGTAAAAATGAAACAAAACTTACAGACATAAGCACATATGTTTTGGTTTCTTTATCTCCTTTCAAAACAGGAAACAAAGCATTCAGAAAATCTAGTGAATTCATTATATTTATATAAATGTACAATTTCACTTCAATTGTAGACATTCTCCTTTCCTAGTTTAGCATTTTGTATGGTTTCATCAAGCATTAAACAACAAGAGAACTGGAATTCCTTAACGTAATTCTAAGGTAACTGTTTCCTGCGGGATTCTCTTAAGGGGTCTCTCATTCAGTGGTGCAGATATTAATTTAATGTCCAACAAAATAAATATAATAAGCCATTGTAACTAGAGGGATATTTGCTTTTTTTTTTTTTTTTTTTTTTTTTTTTTTTTTTGCCCAGGCTGGAGTGCAGTGGCGCGATCTCGGTTCACTACAAGCTCCGCCTCCTGGGTTCACGCCATTCTCCTGCCTCAACCTCCCCAGCAGCTGGGACTACAGGCGCCTGACACCATGCCTGGCTAATTTTTTGTATTTTTAGTAGAGACGGGTTTTCACCCTATTAGCCAGGATGGTCTCGATCTCCTGACTTCGTGATCTGCCCGCCTCGGCCTCCCAAAGTGCTGGGATTATAGGTGTGAGCCACCACGCCCGGCCGGGATATTTGTTTTCAATTGCAGATACAGTCAGTTGAACTTGCCTGTTTGTTTTATGTTTCAGTTTTTCAGAAAGACTAGGAGACTTTTACCATGAGAATCCCACAGAGGGGCCTAAACTATCATCTACATATGGTCCATTGACTTCTAGCACCCCAGAAAGGCCTTCTTGAGGTTCAGTTTTAAGTTGAGTAGTAGATCCTTTTGCAGAAATACCAGGAGGATTCTAAAGGAGCCTGCGAAAATGTTTCATAGAAGCCACCAGAAAAATACTAGCCCCAACCCTGCAAGGGATGCTTCAGGTAGGAGAAGAGAATTCATTCAGTCTCTCTTCTAAGAAAAAGTTGATTCTTGGTAAGGAAAAATGACATTAGGTGTATAACTATGTAGTTTCATTCATTCGTTCCCAACGTAGAGAAGAGATCACACTAAATTCCCTTAAGACACCTGTATAAATAATTATAAAAGACCTTCCCTTTAATAGACCACTAAGAATTTAAAATACAATTAAGATGAAAACCACTGTCCCGGCCGGGCGCGGTGGCTCAAGCCTGTAATCCCAGCACTTTGGGAGGCCGAGAAGGGTGGATCACGAGGTCAGGAGATCGAGACCATCCTGGCTAACACAGTGAAACCCCGTCTCTACTAAAAAATACAAAAAAACTAGCCGGGCGAGGTGGCGGGCGCCTGTAGTCCCAGCTACTGGGGAGGCTGAGGCAGGAGAATGGCCTGAACCCGGGAGGCGGAGCTTGCAGTGAGCTGAGATCCGGCCACTGCACTCCAGCAAGGGGGACAGAGTGAGACTCCGTCTCAAAAAAAAAAAAAAAAAAAAAAAAAAAAAAAAAAAAAAAAAAAAAAAAGAAAACCACTGTCCCTATTAGCATTGGTGGTTACAAGAATGACTACAAGGTTTAGAGAGGTTTAGACTGATTATAGTACAGGGCACAAATCTAAGGCATCTGCTGACCAAGTGAGATTAACATCGGGTGCTATACAGAAGATTTTGTGCAACCCCAGGTAATCTCAGTAAGTGAAAAACACACAATTTAAGTTTTTCTGGTAGGATGGCAAATATTTAAACAATTCTTTTTCCCTCTATACATTATGATTGTACTACCGTAATAAACCCATTTAGCTGAGGCACTTTGAAAATAGTAGTTGGGCTTTATTTAATAAAGGACACTTGAGGTGAAAAGAAGACAACCGTAGCAAATTTTTTTTAAAGCAGTAGCAGCAGCAGCATCAGGAAAGGAGGGCAGGGAGAAAACGATAAACCAAATGATATTCACAGTAACATACAGAAATAACTTGAATATAGAAGATAAAAACTGATGTTTTAAAGATTCAGTTAGTTGTTCTCTTTGGTTAAAGAAGATTTTCCTCTGTGAAACAAAGGCATCATGTTCTTGAAGTCTAAAGGATTAGAATGGTTCATTACATGAATCTCACACCAGGGCCTTTGGCAAGAACAATCTCTCAACATTTTACAAATTATCTTAACCACTAATAAAGTGATTATGATGCTGCATGAAAATGCAACCTTTAAATTTTATTTTAAAATGAGAGAACCAATAAGTATTCACTAAAACCATAGAACACATGCTAATTGAATGGAAGGAAATATCGATTGGAGACCAAATGACTAGACTGCCAATTTTTATCCATCCATCATACACCATCACAACACACACTTAAGCAAATGTGCAGATTCCGGTGATTGTAGTAAATGATCATAGAGCTCATCAAAACCAGGCAAAAGGCAGAGTAACATATCCCTATTCTTCCCTTTTCTGCTTTGCATAGGAGTCTAATAAGAGTGAGTACTAGTGCATATGTGTGGTGGTTGGGGTAAAGGATTATTTTCTCTTTCTTGGAATGTCCTCTCACAAACTGAGCTCCAACTTTTAGTAGCAGCAGGAATAGAAGGCAATGCATAGGGCGGGAACTACTTTTGTGGCCTTATGATTTAGAGAGAACTTGGAACAGGTCAGAGATAGAAAGAGGACAAAAGTCAAGACAAACAAGGAAATACACAGTAAGTCCCTGGTATGTTCCCTGTAAGTTGTTGGAAATCGAGAGAAGAAAAGTTAAGCAAACAAAAAAAATTCCTAGCCTCAAGAACTGTATAGTCTTAATGGGAAGTATATTTTCTCCTTTGATTGTTTAGTCATTTATTAAACAAATATATTTTGAGTGCCTACCACGTGTCAGGCACTGTGCAAGGTGCAGAGATACTTAAGATACTTTCATCTACACCTCACTGACTCTAATACAAAAAGGAGAAAGGAAAAAAAGTAAGTGATCTTTTAGAAATGCAATACTGATGCAAATACTGATCAATTATTTTTATGACTTTTTATTCCTGCTTTTGCGATGTTTTCCAAATTTTGGGGGTAGCCTTCTCTGGATTGCAGGACCTGATCTTTGCTTTCTCCTCAGCTTATTTTGCACTGTTCTTCCCCTTGGCCTTTGTGCTTTAGCCCTGCTGCCCACCTCATTACTGAATACACCATACATTTCCCTGTGTTCAGAGGGACATGTGTACAACTCTACAGCATCTGTTCTAGAATGCTAACTGTCTAGACAGGCTAACTGTCTCCCTCTTTGTTAGCCACATTCTTCTCACAGTAGTGTTGATTTCACATTGCATCCTTTTACTCTAACTTTTCTGAGCACTTAGCAAAATTGTAATATATGAGTCATTTAGTTATTTATCTGCTGTTGTTGTTGTTTATTCCAGAATAAACCGTCTATAAAAGAGGTGATGTGTCTGTTTTGAAAAAATTTATCCCAAGTACTTAACAGAGTCCAGTTAATATTATAATCCAAAAATATTTTATTCACATTTTTATTTTAGTGACTATGTTTCATAACAGGGAAGAGGAGAGAAATATGTTGTACCCAATAAACACGTTAGGGATATCATTACACAGTGATTTCCTGAGTTAAACTGCTTGAATAGCAGTGAGCTGATAGCCAACAGAAAAGTGATTTGGAGTCAGTTACCAATGTCTATATATTTTAAAATAGGTCCAAGATGAAATATCAGACTAGCTAAGTCAGAGGGCTACGATTAGTGACAATTCAACATGATGATTTCACAGGGGTTTTCTTCTCCATTTATCATGGAGCAAATCTGTTCATGTGACAGAAAGAGCTTGACACTGGGGTATAAACTCCTTGTGAAAAAACAAAGGAGAGATTTAGGCTCACTGTAAGTGATAAGTGGCAGTCTCCAAGCCTCTCTGAAAATGGGGCTTATGGGGGAAGAAGAAAGAACTTGAACTTATAATGATCTTATCATGAGAAACTAAGTGAGTTGTAAAGGTGGAGAAAAGATACAAAGGAGAATCTGGGGCCAACAGCATCAACATGATTAGTCTCAGAATTTTGTTGGTGGCTAGTTTCAAATTAAAGAAGGTATAGACTTGGGTTACTTAGTATTATTCTTCCAGAATAATGCTCATGTTGGAAGAGGAATCAAAAAGCCAAATACAGCACTTTTACATGTATGTGAGAAAGAGTTAATTCAGCAAGCCTGGGTTGCTCAAACTCTGCACATTCCCCAAAAACGTTCTGTTTCCATGACAGGCCCTTAGCTGACTCCTGGGAACCGAGCTGTCTGATAAGAGTGTTTTTGAAGCATTCTGTGCCAGTTTGTTTAGGTAGTTCATAATATCAATGTCATCTATTCTGAGTGCCTGCCTTCTCTCTGGGAGTCTGGACCTGAAGCAACAAACTTCCAGCAGAGGTAGTATAGGCTTATGTGACTGACTGCCAATAAAAACCATGAAAAATCAGGCTCAAAAGAGTGTCCTTCCTTATAAATACTTCCCACGTGTTGTCACACTTTTTTGCTGGGGAGAATTAAGTGTATTCTATGTGACTCCATACTTGAAAGCTTGCTAATTCTTTTCTCTAGACTTCACTCCATATGCTTCTTCCTTTTGTTGATTTCACATTGCATCCTTTCACTGTAATAAACCACATGGTAGTCATAACAACTTCTAAGTCCTGTGAGCTCCTCTAATGAATTATCAAGCTTAAGGATACTTTTGGAGACCTTCAAAACAAAGTATCTTCTAGAAATCCAACTATTGAATCATCTGACAAACCATGAGGTCTCCACCTGGAGAACCCCAGGTTTCTGTATTTCTCCTGCAATGCAATCTCAAGGAAATGGAAAGAAGCCTATCTCTTCTCACAAGAGATACACATGCTGTCTTCTCCTACAATGTAGATAGCCTAGTTTGAACACCCAAACCTAATTTCTTATCTATCCAAACTAAGAATGAAAAAAAAAAAAAAAAACTATTCTGCTATCAATGACTGCTTTGATTAGGTCTAAACAAAAATGTATTGGTATAAAGAAGAAATACACTTTCCCAAGAAGATAGTTGTGACTAGTGGAGTCAACAGCATTAAATACCATTATTAGTCTTATCTCCTATACTTAGGTTTTTGAGAAAGAACTCTTACTTTCCTCATCAGGACTTATATATTCATCTCTTACATTATCCTGAAGCTGCGCAAATTATTTTCTATTTACCACACAGCCAGAGTTACTCTGTCAAGCTCAGTTTTATTATTCAAGGGCCTGAGTGCTATCAACTGCCTCATCTAGATTCCCTTCTCCTATGACTTCATGTTGAGTTTAGTCAAAAAGAGTAACCCTCTTGAAATTTGAGGGAGGAAGGAGAGAAAAGTAGAAGCAATTCTTTCTACTCCCTCTCTACCTGGGTACTACTCCTCTGGCAGAAGCTATATACTTCTACAGGCACAGCTCCTTCCTTCTAGGCTGAGTCCACAGCACTAGAGCTCTCTGGGCTCTGCTTGTTTCCTCATCTTGCACCTTCTGGTGTAGTGGTGACAACAGCTTTCAGTGGACTCTTCACCGTGCAAGAAGAATGTGCCTTTTGATTTCCACCTATCACGAGACTGTTAAAGGGGTATCTACTGCAAGTTTACCAAACACATTTATAAGCAATCACATGAATGAGTAAATGAATGAATGAATTAATTAATTACTGCTCCCTCATAAATTAAAGAAACCAGTTTGATAAAGGCAAACTGAAATTACTTCAGTTTAATTTGCTACAATTTTCTGAGTTGCAGTTTAACAGGAGCTTTCAGAGGTAACTCAAAGACAACATACCAATGATGAGGACTTCATGTAAAGCTGGAAGGGGGAATGTAGGGTGCACACAAGAGGATTAGTGCTTATAGAGCCAATGCAGGGGCTAACAACTTCCTCTGCCTTTGTGTCCTGGGATCCCAACATAACCAGCAGGTCTTAAAATCCCAATGAGAACAACAACAACAACAAAAACAGTCATAGTCACAATAAGAACTAAATTCACACTCAGAAAGTTTGAAACAAGAAGATCTTAAGGAAGGGGACGCCAACAGAAGTGGGGAGAACTTTACAACCTTTAGGAGGCTGCTTGGAGAGAGTTCAGAGCCAGGAAAGGAGCACCTGAAAAGAATCCCAATAGATTACTGGCAGAACCACAGAGCTGAGGCAGGAAACAAGGGAGGAAAATAAAAACTCAAAACCCTCTTTCATCCTAGCTTACAATCTACTGCCAGCACCCTCCAAATTAGGCCCAGCCTAATTTAAGCCAGAGGATAAGGGTGATGCAATTCAAGCCTCCCGGGGAACAGAGCAAGGTAGAAACTGAATTGGGGGACTGGAGCAGTGAGACAAGCTAAGAAAGCCTGCATGGCATATTTAGAACTTTCTCCAAGGGACATGTTAGGCCATGCTTAAGTTTTACTTAGTAAGAACACTGATAACCAGGACTTTCATACAAAGCTGCTGCTTTTGAAAGCAAATTTCTGATACTAAGAACCATCCTATGAGGGAGGATTGGTAAGTTCTATATAACACCTGAGATATCAGACACACTAGATATTAACCAGATACATCAGATAGCACTAGTTCATCAATCATAGCCTCCCTAATGGATACCAAAAGGAGTCAGTACTGGCCACATATTTCAAAAGTCACTTTCCTGTTCTCCTTTTATATTGAATGTCTATCCCTAATACAGTCTGTGACCATACCACCTCTTTTCTTTTTTAATCCTGGCATAAGCTTTTGTTTAGCTCTATTCAAGCTGCTCTGCCTGAAAAATCACGGTGCTTTAAGTTTTACCAACCAACAGCCATTGGCTAAAAATGATTAGAGTTTACCCCAAGAGGAAGCCTTTGATCACTGGAGCCAGATCCAGCCGTGAAAATGTGTGTTTTCCTGCCCTGTACTAACATTTTCTCTTAATTAGGGCACGAGAAACTGCCTTGGGAAGTTGATTCTTCACCTGCACACATAATATCTGTACTTACTTTCTACTTTTCTATGTTCTCTGAGGAGGCACTTGGGAACCCATTGGCAAGAACTTGTTTTTGAGGTAATTGCAAGGGAAAAATGAAGCACACGTCAATGAAAATTCATTTTGATTCTATTCCCTTCTCTCTCTTTTTTTTAAGTCAAGCAGCTCTAAATTTCAAGTTGCAAACAATATTATTCAGTAAATTTTACTGATGGAGAATAACCCAATGGAACAGGCCCAAGGCAGTATGAAAACATCCTGGCCACCCCAATCTAGAACAGTTTTCCTCTCTGCCTGTCAGAGGCTCTTATCAGAACTACCCATCCTCATATTTAGTACCATGGTATGCAGAAGAGGTCAAAGCGGTTCCATGGAGTTCCAAATAAAATGTCCACAGGATTAGCACAGGGTACTGGGAGCCTTTACATGAAGATATTTGATAAGATTAGGGTTTAAGAGACGGGAACATGAAGCTATGTTTGAAGTTATGATTGAAGTGAAACAACAAGAAAGATGAAATAAGAAACTAAATCCCTGAACACAGGGACTGGAAGTTTGCCACCAAAGTTTAAGAGAATTTAATATGGAACAACTTTAGCATAATAAGGGAGTTGTGTTGACATTTGCAAAATCTTATTTTACTATTAAGGAAATTTAGGATGAAGAGAAGATGGCATTTCTAATACTTGAAACTGATTATCACAAAGGATGAAAACTCACTTCCTGGGTATCTGCATAAAAAAATAAAGGTTTGGATTGCAGATCCTTTGGATCTAACCCTTTCTACGAGTTTGTCTGGTGTTGAGCCATGCCCATGACCACATTTAACTGTGTCCTCTCAATAAGCCCAGATTCAAAGCCCTAAAGCAACTTCCTGCCTATGACCCTCACTTCTCAGCCTCTATTTCATTTGATCAGGGCCATGAAATGAGCTAATGGCATGACTAAGTAAAGCTAATCCATGATCAAATTCTAACTGGAGAGGGCGGTAACAATGAATTATTTTACCACAACATAAAGTCCTTGTCTTTTCTAATTATCTAGTATCTCAAATGGTGAAGATATAAGAAGGGCGGTTACGATGTGTTTTGAAACAAGACGACTTCTTGCTAATCACTGGAGTAATATTCATTTTACCTTTAAGTTTAATGCGACGATTGATGTTTATAGCTAAAATTTGGCGAAAATAAATATTGATAAGTATACTGTATACTTTTACATTTATAAATGGCAACTGAAACATCATTAGGATAAAATCTTGATAGAGTTAGTAAAGTGTTTGTTTTTATTTTGATTTTTTCATTCTAATCTGTACCAGTTCTTGAAAACATGAGGGTTTGGCTTTTTTTTTTTTTTTTTTTTTTTTTTTTTTAACACTTTACTACATTATGACACCACGCTAATTAGATGGAAACCAAGGTAGAGAAATTTCAAACCAACGAGTGAAGTTGATGAGAATTTAGGTGAAAGCCAGCCAGAAAGAAAAGACATCTAGAACTTAACCAATAAAAACATACCAGTACTTAGAGTCATTTCACCAAAGCCCTGACTTCCAGGTGGACAAGTGCTAAGATTGTAAAGGCAATAAATGTTTTAATAGCTTTCCCCTCAACACAAATACAAACAGATTCCATCCTCCACATGCACATAAATATGCACACAACTAATACTTCCCCATTTCACAGATAATTTTCATTTTAATGAGGACTTTGGATTATGAATGGATAACCCAAAGAAATGACTCACTCTTAGAATTTTAAGTTAGATAAAACTTGAATACTTTGGGCACACTTCTTAGTTCATAAAATATAGTTGCTACCCTGCCCTCCTCACATATTCCTCTAGTGTTCGACACTTGTCCGAGGAAAACAACTTTGTATTCCACTTTTTCTGTGACTTTATACATCATCTATTTTGTTTTAGCCAGAGAGAGACTTAACAAAGATTACTGGATCCTAAACTCAATGGTGTTTGGTTTTTGAAAGGTATACTTCTCTTTCAAAATTCTTGTCTTCAAAGGCTAATGAGATGCACTGCTCTGTTGGAGGCCAGAGTTAGGTAGGTGGAGAAATTGCAACAATTATTCTTAATTGCCACTGAAACTTCGCTTTTTTAGCAGAAGGGGGAAACTAGTTTAGTTGACAGAAGTACATATCTGCTAAATAGGAGAAATGCAATTAGTGGTTAGTTGAGAGGTGGGAAAAATAGATTTTATATTGTAACTGTGAAAACAAAAAAGGGCTTGGACATTATTTAAATTAGGTAAAATATATGAACCAACTCAGAGACTGTACTGTTCAAAATCAATCACAACTACCAACTGTACTTCTTTTCCAAAACATATTCCAGAAATAAGTGAGTTTTGCCTTTCTAATCTCATTAAATATGAATCTACTTGTTAATTAGAAGTAGAAAATTTGGAGCTTTGCAATTAGACAACTCCGAGTGTGAGTTAGGCTCTGCCATTTATAAGCTATGTGACATTGTACATGTTAAACATAAACCTGTTTCCTCTAAAATTGAATAATAATATCTTCAAACAGTTGTTATAAAGTTTAAACTGGATTTTTATTTTACGTATTTTTTATTCACATTTAAATATAGGTTTTTATTAGCTTCATACTAAGCAATTTATTTTATTAACTCATTATCTGTAAACTACATCTAATAATGAACAGCTTTCAGGTACAACATGAGAATCCACCAAGTGTAGTAATATATGCAATTCATATATCATGAAGTATCTGATATGTACCTGTCCTATAGTAATTGTTCAAGAGGCGGCTGCCCTCTTTCTTCTCTCTAACCCCACTCCCTGTCCCCCTTCCTTTTCCCGTATTCTTTCCTTCTTTCCTTCACTGTTGAGATACAGTTAAAAGGTTGAGAACCATAATAACTTGAATGTAACTACTCAGAATTCCTCCTGCAGCAATTGCTTCCCATTTCCCCTTGGATGCGCTATATCAGCAATTACTGAGCCTGACAGACTTAGGATAAATAAGTCACCAACTTCCAATCTAAAAACTTCAGAGGTGAAAGATGGGCAATTTTACATGTAAGGCCACACAGCTCATCCCTGTCTCCAATCAAAAATCTAATAAAACAGTAAATCAGTGGGCTTCCCCCTTTCCCTTCCCCTTTTCACTTTCAATATAAAGTGTCACTTTGACTCATTAAAGACAAAACAATATTCAGAAGATAAATTGGATCAAAGCCCGAAGGTTGTCTTGCCAGTAGCCTTTCCTTGAGCCTGGGAAAAATACAAGAATCAGGCCATGAATAATGACTCCTATACTTTTCATAGACAGTATCTGTATGGCAAAAGTGCTTTAGAATTCAAGTGGCACTGTTGAAAAAAAACCCTCTACTTTATATCCAACTCAACATCTGCATCCTCTACGCCACTTTTCCTGCCTCCTCCAGTCTCTCCTGAGTTCTGCAGCATGCCTGGGAAATATGAACTTGTGAAGGACCTACAGAGTTTTCCCAGTTGGAAACCAAGTGTATCGAACTTTGAATGTTTTATTTTTTTTTTTTCTCTCTCTCTCTCCAGGATAATCTACCACAATTCCAGCCACATGGTTACTATTTTTAAAATCTTAGATTATTAACTACTAATCAATATTAACTATAGTTCAAAGTCCTAGAGAACCATATTTAAAAATAACTTTAGTCATATGGAAAAATTACATTTCAGATATAATTTAATGTACTGGGAATTGGCATGACCTAAAAAACGAAATGAAAAAGGTAACGTATGAATCAACTTTTGCTGTAATAAAACTGCACAGCAAACATCCTCAAAACACCAGTGTCTTATAACAATAAAAGTTTCTTCTCCTGTTCACAGGTCCATGGATCAGCTGTAGCTTTACCATGCCTAGCTTCAGGCTTCAGACTGGCTACATATCTGCTCAAAATGTTTTTTTATTCTTATTGAGCCAGTAGCTACCTGGGCAATATTCTTCTCACTACAGATTACAGGAGCATAAGAGGGAAGTCAACCCTGACCAAATAAAGACTGCCTTTGAGCCATATCAGCAATGTACACTTGGAGAAAAAAAAATCACATGGCTAAGATCAAAATCAGTAGAATAGGAGATCAAGATTGCCAATCATGAGAAGAACTGAAAATTATATGACAAAACATATGGGTGCTAAATTTTATAAAAGGAAAGGAATGAAGAATTGAAGACAAACAGGGCATCAGTAAGATGGCAGAATAGTAGGTTCTGCACTCATATTCCACAACAGCTGTCCATGTACAAAAGGGTCTTTGTGGGGATTGGGATTCAGGTAGGGGGTGGTGAAATGCCATTGGAATCCAAAACCTAGGAAAGCCATATGGAGAGAGCAGAAATGTGCTCAGGCAGGGCCACCAACTATGGTCTCAGTTCTAGACCCCACGTGGACTCCCCTGCAACCCTGATTGGTCATGGTCCTGCTTTCAGAAGCATCAGCCAGGGGACCCAACAGTTATGCCCACATGATATGGTTTGGATGTGTCCCCACCCAAATCTCAACTGGAATTGTATCTCCTAGAATTCTCATATGTTGTGCAAGAAACCCAAGAGGAGTTAATTGAATCATCGGGGCCGATCTTTCCCGTGCTTTTCTCATGATAGTTAATAAGTTCACAAGATCTGATGCGTTTATCAGAGGTTTCCGCTTTTGCGTCTTCCTAATTTTTTCTCTTGCTGCATCCATGTAAGAAGTGCCTTTCGCCTCCTGCCATGATTCTGAGGCCTCCCCCACCACATAGAACTGTAAGTCCAACTGAACTTATTTTCCTTTCCAGTCTTGGGTATGTCTTTATCAGCAGTGTGAAAATGGACTAATATAGTAAATTGGTACCAGTAGACTGGGACATTGCTGAAAAGATACCTGAAAATGTGGAAGAGACTTTGGAACTAGATAACAGGTAGAGGTTAGAACAAACTGGAGGACTCAGAAGAAGACAGGAAAATGCGGGAAAGTTTGGAAACTCCTACAGACTTGTTGAATGGCTTTGACAAAAACACTCATAGTGATACGAACAATAAGGTCCAGGCTGAGTTGGTCTCAGATGGAGATGAAGAATTTGTTGGGAACTGGAGCAAAGGTGACTTTTGTTATGTTTAACAAAGAAACTGGTGGAATTTTACCCTGTCCTGGAGATTTGTGGAACTTTGAAATTGAGAGAGATGATTTAGGGTATCCGGTAGAAGAAATTTCTAAGCAGTAAAGCATTCAAAAGGTGACTTGGATGCTGTTAAAAGCATTCCATTTTAAAAGGGAAACAGAGCATAAGAGTTCAGAAAATTTGCAGCCAGACGATGCAGTAGAAAAGAAAAACCTGCTTTTCTGAGGAGAAATTCAAGCCAGCTGCAGAAATTTGCATAAATAGCAAGAGGCCTAATGTTAATCCACAAGATCATGGGGAAAATGTCTCCAGGTCATGTCACAGACCTTCACAGCAGCCCCTCCCATTACAGGCCTAGAGGCCTGGGAGGAAAAAGTAGTTTTGTGGGCCAAGCCCAGGGTCCCCATTCTGTGTGCAGTCTAGGGACTTAGTGCCCTGTGTCCCAGCCACTCCAGCCATGGCTGAAAGGGACAAATGTAGAGCTCAGGCTGTGGCTTCAGAGGACAGAAGCCCCAAGCCCTGGCAGCTTACACATGGTGTTGAGCCTATGAGTGTGCAGAAGTCAAGAATTGAGGTGTGGGAACCTCCACCTAGATTTCAGAAGCTGTATGGAAACTCCTAGATGCCCAGGCAAAAATTTGCTACGGGGCGGGGCCCTCATGGAGAACCTCTGCTAGGGCAATGCAGAAGGGAAATGTGGGGTTGGAACCCCCGCACAGAGTCCCTACTGAGGCACTGCCTAGTGGAGCTATGAGGCGGCCAACGTCCTCCAGACCCCAGAATGGTAGATCTACCGACAGCTTGCACTATGCACCTGGAAAATCTGCAGACACTCAACACCAGCCTGTGAAAGCAGTTGGGAGGGAGGCTGTACCCTGCAAAGTCATAGGAGTGAAGCTGCCCTAGACCATGGGAACCTACCTTTTGCATTAGCGTAAACTGGAGGTGATTCCAGGAGTCAAAGGAGATCATTTTGGAGCTTTAAAATTTGGTAGCCCTGCTGGATTTTGGACTTGCATGGGCCCTGTAACCCCTTTGTTTTGACCAGTTTCTCTCATTTGGAACAGCTGTATTTACCAAATACTTGTACCCTCATCCTATCTAGGAAGTAACTAACTCGCTTTTGATTTTATAGGCTCATAGGCAGAAGGGACTTGACTTGCCTAAGATGAAACTTTGGACTGTGGACTTTTGGGTTAATACTGAAATGAGTTAAGACTTTGGGAGACTGTTGGGAAGGCATGAGTGGTTTTGAAATGTGAGGATATGAGATTTTGGAGGGGTCTCGGTGGAATGATATGGTTTGGCTGTGTCCCCACCCAAATCTCATCTTGAATGGTATCTCCCAGAATTCCCACGTGTGGAGGGACCCAGGGGAGGTAACTGAATCATGGGGGCCTGTCTTTCCCATGCTATTCTTGTGACAGTGAATAAGTCTCACAAGATCTGATGGGTTTATCAGGGGTTTCTGCTTTTGCATCTTCCTCATTTTTTCTCTTGCTGCCATCATGTAAGAAGTGCCTTTCACCTCTCACCATGATTCTGAGGGCTTCCCAGCCATGTGGAACTGTAAGTCCAATTATACCTCTTTTTCTTCCTAGTCTCAAGTATGTCTTTACCAGCAGCATGAAAATGGACTAGTACACCACAGGTGCTTCAGGTGACAGGCCTACTGATCTTGGTCCCAGGTGTGGACCCTTAAATGGCCCTATAACTTGGCTGTCACTCCTCTCAGCTGCAGTCTGAGAGCAGCCTTGCCTTCAACAGGGACCTGCTGGGAGACAAACTCATCTGTGTTCCTGAGGCAAGGTTGCCAATCTCTATTCCATATAAAATCATGAAATGTCCCTGAAACCCACATTCACTCCCTCTTACCTGTGCTGTTTGAGTAGTCCTGCCTACTCATGGAACCACTGGGAGTCACGGCCATCTGTGACTCTGCAGGCAGGCCCACTGAGAAACTAAGTAACAGAAGCCAAAAATATACAGGCGACTCACTTTATTACAATATTCATTGTATTGCCGTGATCTGGAATTGAACCTGCAATATCTTCAAGGTATGCCAGTCCAGGTAGGCTATACATGACTGTTACATGCACTAAGTATATAAAAGTTATGTTTATACTATACTGTAGTGTAGTCTATTGACTGTGCAATATAGCATCATATCTAAAAAACAATGTACATACCTTAACAGTTTTTGTTTGCTTTTTTTTCTTTTTTTTTTTTTTTTTTTTTTTTTTTGCTTAAAGAAAACCAGCAATCATCTAAGCCTTCAGTGACTCATAATTGTTTGGCTAGTGGTGGTTCTCACCTCAATATTGATGGCTGCTGACTGATCAGGGTGGTGGTTACTGAAGGTCAGAGTGGCTGTGGCAGTCTCTTAAAATAAGACAACAGACAACAATGCAGTTTGACACATTGTTTGACTTTTAACAAAATATTTTTTTGTGGCATACAGTGCTGTTTGATAACAATTTATCCACAATGGAATTTTTAAAAAATTGGGATAAATCCTTTCAAAATCTGCTGCTGCTTTATCAATGAAGTTGATGTAATAATATTCTAAATTTTTGTTGTCATTTCAACAAGGTCCACAGCATATTTACCAGGAGCAGTTTCCACTTGAAGAAACCACTTTTTTCCCTCATCTAAAAGAAATAATTCCTCATCCATTCCAGTTTTATCATAATATTAAAGCAATTCAGTCACATCTTCAGGCTTTACTTTTAATTCTAGTTATCTTGCTATTTCTATCATATTTGTAATTACATCCTCCACTGAAGTCTTGGACCCTCAAATTCATTCATGAAGGTTGCAATAAACAACTTCTAAACTCCTGTGGATGTTGATATTTTGACCTCCTTCCAGGAGTTATGAATGTTCTCAGAGGCATCTAGTGGTGAATCCTTTCCAGAAGGTTTTCCGTTTATTTTTCACAGACCCTTCAGAGGAATCATTATCTATGGCAGCTACAGTTGTACAAAATATATTTTGTAAATAATAAGACTTGAAAGCCAAAATGACTTCTTGATTCGTGGGATGCAGAAAGGATATTGTATTACCAGGCATGAAAACAACATCAATCCTCTTGTACATCTCCATCGGAGTTCTTGGGTAACAAGGTGCATTGTCAATGAGCAGTAATATTTGAAAGAAATATATACTTTTTTTTATGAGCAGTAGGTCTCAACAGTGGGCTTGATATATTCAGTAAACCATGCTGTAAACAGATGTGCTGCCATCCAGACTTTGTTGTTCCATTTGCAGAGGACAGGCAGAGTAGATAATTCTGAAGGGCCCTAAAAGTTTTGGAATAGTAAATGAGCATTGGCTCCAACTTAATCACCTGCTTCTTTAGCTCCTAAGAAGAGAGTCAGCGTGATCCTTTGAAGCTTTGGAGCCAGGACTTTACTTCTCATTTCTAGCTATGAAAGTAACAAACAACATCTACTTTCAATAGGAAGTTGTTTTGTCTACATTGGAAATTTGTTGTTTAGTGTGGTTGCCTTCATCAATGATCTTAGTCAAATCTGGATAACTTGCTACAACTTCTACACTGGAACTCGTTGATACATCTTGTGTTTTTATGTTATAGATATGGTTTTTATTTTCCTTAAATCTCATGAATAAACCTATACAAGCTTCGGATTTTTTCTTTCTGCATCTTCCTCACCTCTCTGAGTTCTGATAGAATTGAAAATAATCAGGGTCTTGCTCTGGATTAGGCTTCAGCTTGAGGAATTGTTGTAACTGGTTTCATCTTCAATCCCAACCACTAAAGCTTTCTACACATCAATAAGAAGACTATTTCTCTTTCTTGCCATTCATGAGTTCACTGAAGTAGCACTTTTGATTTCTCTAGAGAAATTTTCTCTTGCATTCACAACTTGGCTGTTTGGTGTCTAGCTATTGGCCTGTCTTGGCTTTTGACATGCCTTCCTCATTAAGCATCATTTCTACCCTTTGATTTAAAGTGAGAGACATGTAACTCTCCTTTTCAATGAACATTCAAATCTATTGTAGGGTTATTAAATGGACTAATGTCAACATCATTGCCTCAAGCAATACGGAGGTCCAAGAAGAGGATGAGGGGTCCGCATGTTGGTGAAACAGTCAGAAACATATACAACATTTATCAACTAAGTTTGCTGTCTTATATGAGTGCAGTTCATGGTGCCCCAAAACACTAACATGAAAGATTCCTGATCAAAGATCACCTTAACAGATAAAATAATGATGAAAATGTTTGAAATATGGCAAGAATTACCAAAATGAGACTCAAAGATATGAAGTAAGCACAAACTATTAGAAAAATGGCACTGATAGACTTGCTTGATGTAACAGTTTCACAAACCTTCAATTTGTAAAAAAAGTTATAAAGTGAAGCACAATAAAATGAAGTTTGCCTGTTTATGAAACCCTAAAGATTTTGTCAAACACTTGGAACTAAAAAACAAATGCAATAAGTTGTATTATATGAAACCAACATACAAAAATCAGCTATGTTTTATACACTGATGTTGAACTTTCCTAAAAAGAAATTAACGAGACAATAACCTGGTTGGGGAGGGGATGAAGAGAAGTTGGTTATGGCCACAAATATACAGTTAGATAGTAGAAAAAGTTCTAATATTTGAGAGCAAACTAAGATGACTATATTTAGCAAAAATATTTTGTGTATTTCAAACTAGAAGACCTGAAATTATACCATAGAATTGATACTCAAGCTATAAATACCCCAAATACCCTGACTTCTTAATTCTACATTATATTCATATAACAAACACTTACATGTATTTCATAAAAGTGTAACCTATTAGGTATCAATATAAAAGAAACAATATCATTTTCAATAACATCAAAACTAAATCAATTTAATGAGGTGAAAGATCTACACTCTGAAAACTATAAAGTGTTGAAGAAATTAATGAAGACACAAATAAGTAGAAAGATATTCTGTGTTCATAGATTAGAAAAGTTAATATTGTTAAAATATTCGTATGACCCAAAGTAATCTTCAGGTTCAATACAACTCTATCAAACATTCCAATGACAATTTTTGTAGAAATAGAAAAAATCCTAAAATTTTTCTTAACCCCAAATAGCCAAAGCAATCTTGTGAAAGAAAAACAAAGCTGGAATTATCACACTAGCTGATTTCAAATTA
Source organism: Macaca nemestrina (assembly GCF_043159975.1). Lineage (NCBI taxonomy): Eukaryota > Metazoa > Chordata > Mammalia > Primates > Cercopithecidae > Macaca > Macaca nemestrina. Next base: position 81,636,304 of record NC_092137.1, on the reverse strand, counting down.
TATTGCAAAGCTATAACAATCAAAACAGGATGATACTGGCATGAAAACAGATACACAGATTAATGGAACAGAATAGAAATCCCAGAAATAAACCAACACTTATGTGGTCAACTAATATTTGAAATGGTACCAAGAATACACAATCAGGAAAGAACAGTTTCTTCAATAAATGGTGTTGGGAATACTGGAAATCCACAAGCAAAAGAATAAAATTGGACCCTTACTTTACACCATTTACAACACTAAACTTGTAATTCAGGATTCAAAAATTAATTGTAAGACTTTAAACCACAAAACTCCTAGTAGAAAACAGAGGGAAAGACTTCTTTGGCATTAGTCTTGGCAGTGAACATTTTTTTGGATATGACACCAAAAACACAAACAAAAATAAACAAGTGAACTACAACAAACCAAAAATCTTTTGTACTGCAAACTACACAATCAACAAATCAAAAGCCAACCCACAAAAAGGAAAAAATTGCAAACTATATATGTGAGAAGGGGTTAATATCCAAAATATATAACAAATTCATACAACTCAATAGCAAAAATACAAATAACTCATTTAAAAATTAGCAAAGAACCTGAATAAACACTTTTCCAAAAAAGACATACAAATGGCTAACAGGTATATTTTTAAATGCTCAACATCACCAATCATCAGGGAAATTCAAAGGAAAACCACATTGAAATATTAACTCACATCTGTAAGGATAGCTATTATCAAAAATACAAGAGATAACAACTGTTCGTGAGGTGCACTATTGGCAATAACGTAAATTGTTACAGCCATTATGGAAAAAAGTATGGAAATTTCATCAAGAAATTAAAAGTAGTACTACTATAGAGTGCAAAAATCTCATTTCTAGGTATACATCCAAAGAAAATGAAATCGATATGTCAAAGAGATATGTGCATCCCCATGTTCATTGCAACATTATTCACAATAGTCAAGAAATGAAACAACATAAGTGTCTATCAACTGATGATAAAGAAAAAGTAGTATAAACATACTTGAAAATATTACTTACCCACAAAACAGAAGGAAATTCTGTCATTTGCAACAAATAGATGAATCTGGAGGACATTATTCTAAGTGAAATAAGCCAGATCTAGAAAGGAAAATGCTGTATAATTTTACTTATATGTGGAAAAGATATGTAGAAGAAGAAACCTCATAGAAACATAGTGTGGAATGATTTTTATCTGGAACTGAAGGGCGGGTTGGTCAAAGGTTGCAAGCTTTCAGTATAAGATGAATAGTTCTGGGTATATAGTATACAGCATGGTAACTATAGTTAATAATACTGTTTACTTGAAATTTGATAAGAGAGCAGAGAAAAACAAAACCCTTTCACTGCCACAAACACATGCAAATGACAACCATGGATGATGACAGATATGTTAAGTAGTCTGATTGTGTTAATTATTACATGATGTAAATGTATATCAAATCACATTGTACACTTGATTATATACAATTTTTATTCGTCAAATATCTTAAAATTAAAAAATCTTCCAAGTAATAATCTCTATTCTGAAGGATTCTGACTGCTTGACATCATAAACATATGTATTTTTTGAGAACTAGAACTTTTCTATATATATTCACTCTAGATGAGTATTCTGCCTGGAAGTGTTCTATGTTTTAACTCAAATCAATTTTTTATTGATTAAAAAGATAATTAGAAACAAACATTTAATCTTCATAGTAACTAATATTAAAGTTTGTTTTTAAATTTTATGATTTTGTTATTTCAATAGCTTTTGGGGTATAACTGGTTTTTGGTTACATGGATGAATTATATAGTGGGGAATTCTGAGATTTTAGTGTACCTGTCACCCAGGTAGTGTACATTATACCCAATATGTAATATTTTTAATCCCATACCCTTCTCCCACGTTCACCATTCTAAGTCTCCACAGTGCATTATATCACTCTGTATGCCTTTGTGTACTCATAACTTAGCTCCCACTTATGGGTGAGAACATGTGGTACTCAGTTTTCCATTCCTGAATTACTTCACTTTATATAAGGGTCTCCAGCTCCAAGCTCCATCCAAGTTGCTGCAAAAGACATTGTTCTATTCCTTTTTATGGCTGAGTAGTATTCTATGGTGTGTGTGTGTCTATGTCACATTTTCTTTATCCATCATTGGTCAATGGGCACATAGGTTCATGCCATATCTTTGCAATTGTGAATCATGTTGCAATAAATATACGTGTACATGTGTCTTTTTCATATAATGACTTATTTTCATTTGCATAGATATCCAGTAGTGGGATTGATAGATCCAATGGTAGATCTACTTTAAGTTCTTCAAGTAATCTCCATAGTGTTTTCCATAGAGGTTGTACCAATTTACATTCTTTTCAGCAATGTATAAGTGTACCCTTTGGACCACACCCATATCAACATCTATTGCTTTTTGACTTTTTAATAATGGTCATTCATTCTAGAGTAACGTGGTATCTCATTATTGCTTTTTGACTTTTTAATAATGGTCATTCATTCTAGAGTAACGTGGTATCTCATTGTGGTTTTCATTTGCATTTCCCTGATGATTAGTGATGTTGAATATTTTTCATGTTTCTTGGCCATTTATATATCTTCTTTTGAGAAATGTCAATTCATATCATTTGCCCACTCTTTGATGAGATTATTTTTTTTTCTTGTTGATTTGTTTGAGTCCCATGTAGATTCTGGATACATATTTGTGTATACATCTGGATATATCCTTGTTGGATGGATAGTGCGCAAATATTTTCTCCCATTCTGTGGGTTGTCTCTTTACTCTGCTCATTACTTCTTTTGATGTTTTGAAGCTTTTCAGTTTAATCAGGTCTCATTAACTTTTTTATTTTTTGTTGCATTCGCTTTTGGGGTTTTAGTTTTGAATTCTTAGCCTAGGCTAACACCTGGAAGATTTTTCCCGATGTTACCTTCAGAAGACCTTAAAGTCTTTGATCCTTCTTGAGTTGATTTTTGTATAAGGTGAGACCTAGGGATCTGTGTCATTCTTCTACATGTCACTATCCAGGTTTCCCAGCACCATTTATTAAATAGCGTGTCCTTTCCCCAATTTATGTTTTTGAATACTTTATTGAAGATCAGTTGGTTAAAAGTATTTTGCTTTATTTCTGGGTTCTCAGTTCTTTTCCATTGGTCTGTGTACCTACTTTTATATTAATACCACACTGTTTTGGCAACTGTAGTCTGGTAGTATTTGAAGTCCAGTAATGTCATGCCTCCAGATTTGTTTTTTCTGCTTAGGATTGCTTTGGCAATTTTTCCCAGTATTTTATTTACTGAGTTGAATAGCTCAGGCTTCAGGTCAGTAGAAGATGTGTCTTGGCTAGAGACCAGTTTTGGCTAAAGCAGGGGGATAAATGCAATACCCATAGGTGGTCAGAGGTCCCAGCCTTGATAAAGGTGGTTGGGGAAGCTCTCAGTAAAATGCACTGAGGTCTACTGGGGAAAGGATAAGAGCCACCTCAACTCCCATGCCAGTACAGCAGGAAAGATCTCCACTTCACAGACACACTCCTGACCCAGTGTTCTCGCTATCCAGATCAGACAGGCACCTCTTTTTATCTGCAGGAATATTGATGCTCCAAGTAGACAGAAATTTTGAGTCTACCTCTCGTGTAAGCCTGAACCTGGAGGGTGCTCTTCCTGTGAGAATCCAGTCACCCTGAAGTGTTCCAGAAAGGCTGTCTACAGGTGCACCCATATCTAGCCTTCATGAGAAAATCCCCAGCTGTGTCTGCAGTGATGGATGAGGGGGAAAAGAAGTCCCCTTCTTCAAGACCCTTCATGAGCATGAAGGCTGCCTGACTGTTGGGGCAGAGCTTGAGACCTTTCCTGCTGAAATAAACTTCCCACCAGTTGAAATATCTGGAACTAAAGGCTTACCATCCAGATTATTTTGTCTCATAAAGTGTTCCCTTGATGTGGTACACCCCTCCTTCCCCTAAGAGTGAGAGTCCATGAGAGCCAGACTGCTGTGAATGCTGTTGCTCCTCTGGGTCTAGCCACCTAGTGGGGCTGCCACACTCTGGACTGTTGTTGTAGAATGTCTACAAGGGATCCAGTAATGTGACCTGTCCTCAAGTCTTCTGGCAGTGGATACCAGTACCAGCTCTAATGGGGGTGGCAGGGAAGTGAAGTAGACTCTGTGAGATTCCTTAGTTATAAATAGACTTAACCTGTTGGCTTTCTCAAATGCTAGTTGTAATATTAATGAACTGTTCACATGGACAGACTCAGAATCTCCTTGTAAGCCAGGGTGGTACAGGCAGTGGTAATAGTTGAGGTCATGCGCAAGTTTTCCCTTTCTTTGGTGCAGTGTTATTCTACCTGGAAATGCTGTAATAGACTGTCAGTGGCCTCCAGCCAGGAGATGATACTTTCAGAAGAGTACTAGCTGTAGTAGTACCAGTGAGATTTGTGCTTCCCTTACGTTACTGAAGGGAGGTACTCTGATTTCTCAGGTGATGGGTAGGGTCACAAAACTCCCAAAAGTTTCTGTCTTTTGTGTAAAGCTACCAGGGCAGGTGAAGGACTGTGGAGGTTGGGTCAGCCTGGGTCAGGCAGGTCCATGTGGAGGCTGGGTCAGGGAGGTCTACTCTCTGGCTCTCCTTATGCATGGCAAGCAGGGGGCTCTGTAGAAGTAAAGGCGCAGTTCCCTGGCCACTAGATTAATGTTCTAGAGAGGCATGTAGCTGCCTCTGCTGCATAGAAGTGTTTGCACAGGGAGTGGGGAGTAGCAGATGGCAGCAAGCCTCACCCAGCTCCCACACACTTGGCAAGGCAGATCTCTCACCAGCAGTGTTTCCTAGTAGCAACTAGCTAAGCTCCAGGCCATCTATCTCAGAACTCAAAACTGCCCCAGGTCATAAGACTTCCTTTCAGAGATAGAAACCATGGCTTTCAGGCAACAACCCTCCTAGTCTATCCACAAAGCCAGGTTGCCCAGCTTCTGCAATTGTGGATGCAGCACACTTCCCACATGCCCTCTAATTTTAGTCAAGGGTAGTTCATCCCTACTTGAGGTTATATTGCAAAATTCAGTTAGGAGCTTCTTTCAACCTCCAACCACTGCCTGAATTAGTTGGCAGGCTTCTGTGAGGTTCCCTGTGAGGTAGAATAAGAAATGGCTTCCCTTGGTCTGTGCTGGAGACTGGGAATGCATGCAAGGTTCTTCCTCCTGCTGCTTCTATTTTTATATTCCTCAGTGCTCCCCTAAATCACCTTCAGCTCTGGTTGGGTTTAAGGTCTTATCCTATGGCCTGGATTTCCTGATTCCCTGGAGGCGGTGTATATCCTGGAGGCAGTCTTTTTTCCTCTCACACTCTGGGGACTTACAGTTTTTTACCTGGTTCATGGTGTAGGCTGCAGCCTGCCACTTCTTTCAAAGGGTCTGTGGATTTCAGTTTTCCTGTTAAGTCCCTGCATAGATTCTTGGATAAAAAGTTCACATTGTAAACCTCCGCACACTATTTTGTCTTTCTAAGTGGGAGAGGGCTAACACTGTATTTCCACTGCAAACAACAACAACAACAAAAAACTAATACCAAAGTTTACTGTAGCCACAATAATGATATGATGTTGGATGATTTGCAAATGTATATATTTTTTAATTTTTACACTACTTGTGATGTATAATTTAATATCTCCATTATATAGGGGAGAAACTGAGGCTCATGGAGTTTTAACAATTTGTTCAAAGCTAAGAAGAAATGACACATTATGAAACATGTATTTAAGTTTAGGTTTATTTAGTTGCAAAATCAGTAGAATGTTCATTAAATCATATTGATTCTATAGAGTGCTCTTTTAAAAATAACTTTTATTATTATATTTTGTTAGCACTTTACTTGTATTAATTCTGCCACCACCTCTATACATTATATAATATTGCTATTTCTCATCTGGAGGCACCAAAGGTTGAAATAATCTCTCCAACATCCATTATCTGTCTCTACTGTTTTGCTAAGCTGCTTCACAGTAAACCACAGTCTTTCTGGCACTTACATGTAAAATGATGATGAAAACAATAAGCGCAGTCTATAATAAACACTGTATTTTCACATAATAATTATTCACATTTAACCCTTCTGCTCACTTTACAACTTGTCTTAATAATATAACCAGAATCTGTCCATTTCTCTCCATCTCTACTTGCAACTTGCCAGACTCTGCCTGATCATATTTTGACTGAAATTCTGCAGGAACTTCCTAATTGCTTATTCCCTTCTTATTTCCCTGCAATGCATTTTCCGCATAGCAGCCTAGTAATCTTTTCTAAAATGTAAATCTGATCATGTCACTTCTCTACTTGGAAACCCCAATGGCTTCCGATAGAATTTTAAATAACATTCAAACCCTTTCTTTGGTCCATACAGCTTCATGTGATCTGACAATGCCTGTCTACTTCTTTGATCACATCAAGAATTACTCTCTTCTTCACTGCCCAAGTGTCAGCCTGTAACTTTCTTCCTCTTCAAACAATCCAGGCTGTTCTCTGCCTTAGGGCCTTCACATTGACACATCTACAATATTCATAGGCTAAACAACACTCTATTGAATTTTCTTCTTAGTATCAACACTATTTGATATTTGCTTGCTTTGTATGTTTATTTTTTTTACTCCTGCGTTCAATGAAACTCTAAAACTTGGAACCTTGTCTGACTTGATAAATATTCTATTCTCCTTCCCATTGTCTAGAATAATACCCATCTATAGTAAGCATTATGTTAATATCTGTTGAGTAGCAAATGAATATATAAATTTTTTAAACCCATATGTGTGATGCAACAATTATATCTCATTTAATGCCTATGAAGAAAAATATCCATTAAGCATATTCAAAGTTTAAGGGTTAATATGAAAACAGCATTAAGTAAACACTGCAAATAAACACAAATGAGCACATTTTAAAATGCTTTAAAATGCTCAGCAATAATCCTAATTCTGTTCTCTCTAGGCATTTTGTAGTTATCATAAAGGCAAAATGGTTCAAATGCCAAGACAAAAGCATAAGTGTGTTTGTACATATGTGTGTGGAAGAGAGAGAGAATTGTTTTTGTATAAGCAGATGTAATAAAAATATTTGCTTTGTATTTTTGGAATGGTTTTAAATATTTGTAGAGGAAATATTGAGTATATATGACTTAAATCTTAAAACCTCCTTAGAATAAAACTCTTACATTGTGCCTTTACTTTATACTACTGCACTGTATGCATAAATGTATACATTCCTTCAATGTACATTTTTGCACAACCTAGAAAAAAATAATTGCTCTATAATGACATTAGATCAATCCAGATATAATAATTTACACATTTTCAATGTACTTATCACTGAGGGATACATTTTTAACTCATTCAACACAAAATTATTTTTAAATGCCCACTCTATTTAGGTAATTAAAAATGTGGTCTTTGTCCACAGTGAGCTTGTAGTATAATACAGAAGAAAAGCTTGAGGTTTATAAACAAAGTACCAAAAAATAAGACAAAACATAAATAAGATTTTAAAAGTGGGTAATGAGAATAAAAATACAGAGAGACAAATACAGTGTTCATAGAATATAACATGTTATTAAGAAGCAAAAGAACTGGTACTGTTCATAAAATAACTGGTAGTTTTTTTTTCCTAGTCAGAAAAAATAAATGAATTTGACCCAGCTGGTAAACCACATGGAGAACTCCAGATTAGAGAAAAGACATGCATATGTGCCTGTGTGTCTCCATGTGCCTGTCCTTCCATGTACTTATGCAGCTATGCACATATTAGATAATAGCAAGTAGGAAACCAGAAATCCACATAAATCTCCACCCTTCCCCAATCTCTATTTGCCGTTTCCATTTGATTTACACTATGTAGACTTCACCTCATGGACACAAGTTACCTCCTAAGAATAAGAGAATACATGGCTTAATTTCATGGAGGTAAATTTTCAGCAAAAGGAGAAAGAGTAACTTTTATCTTTTCCCAACTCCATAATTGCAAATACTCACACCAATCTTGAAAGTGCTCCTTTACATAGGCAAAGGATTAGCATTAGGTGTTAGAAGTGTTTTTTGTATGTTTTGTTTTTTTCCCACTTATATCAATTGCCATCCAATTTACAGAAAGGAAAAAAAATATTCCTTATTCAGGAAATGGAAGTTAATTCTATTCATTTCACATAACTGGCAATTTAAGTTAGAAATCTTATCCATTTCCTAGCTTGGTTACCTGTTTTCTTAAGCTCAGCACATTCTTGGATGCCCATTTTATGAAGCTAGCAGATATTCAGAGAAATTGTCCATCATGTATTTCATACCCAAGGATTACCATGCTCATCAGAAAGACAATACTGAATTTATTCCAGTTGTTAGGCAACTTTAGTAGTACAAAGATTAGTAGATACTTCAGGATCATTTATCAATCTTGAATTCAAATTACTGCAATATCAATGGAAGGACACTCTAATAGTTTAAATATTTATATATTGCTAGATATATATAATAAATCAGACAGATTAGCAAATATCACTGAGAACAGAACAAATGGATCTCAATAAATATTTTCCTTTGTATTCTATAAACCTGTATATTTATTCCAATAATGATCCTATTGCTTAGAAGTTTAATGGAACTACTTTTATAACAGTATATTTGAAGTAGTTTCGAAAACAAGCAAGAGAGAAGTCACATGAGATTTAATCAAAATCTTATTTTTGACTCCTAAATCTTAGTAATAAGATTAATACATAAATAACTACTTGGTACAAAAGTTAACAATGAAAATCAATGAAATATGGTCTCAGGAAACCTATTTCACCTTTTCCCACCAAAAACAAAATCCCAAAATTTTAAAAAAGTGAGAGGAATAACATCTAATTTTTAAAGAAAAATCCCTGAAAAAATCTGTATAATAAAATAACATTAATAGATTATAAACTGCACATGTTCATTTTGGTAGATGAACTCATCTTTTGGGTGTTCAAATTCTACTCAATCTGTGAAAAATTAAGTCTCATTAAGGTATACACATAGTTTACTTATTAAGATTCCTGCAATGCAGGCCATGCTATAGAATGTATTGCTTTTTTCCCCCTAAAATTTCTAGCACAGTTTTATGTTGACAAGTTTTATGTTGACATAGCAGTTTTATGTTGACAAGATAACTTTGAGGGAAACAAAAACAGTTGTTACGTTGCTGATTAGGAGTAAACACTTTTACAATTACTTCAAATTATAGAAATTTAAAGATATTAGAAACTAACATTCAGCCATTTCTTTTTAAAAACTCTGTAGATCAACTAGAATAAGAGAATCCTATATAATAGTTATTTTCAGTATGTTTGCTATGCTGCCTGTCCATATTATTGACTTGAAAAAATAAAACTCCATATGGCAGGAACTGTTAACTTTACTTCTCAAAGCAAATTCATCCTTTTTCATCGGCATGGGAATTTGGTTTTGTTTCAGGATCTCTTAGCTTTATGTTCAAGTAAGTCACACTCCACTTTAAGATAAATCATAGTAGTCCTGGCCAATGAATGATAGGAGTCTATATGTACCCATTGAAACATAAAAAGCAGGTAGCTGGGGGCCCTAGGGCCTGATTTACTCCATGACAAAAGAGATAAAATGAGAAACCCTGCCCCTTCCTTATTACTCTGAGAATTGTTGTTTGTGGCCGTCGTGCAGAGGTTTACGTGCTGTGATGTGGCTTTAAGAAGAGATCCAAAAGAATAACAGATGTGCTCCTTAAGCATCTTAACTTTGCTGAGTTGTTGAATTAGCCACATCCGAAAACCTCTACTTTCAGTAATATCTTTATGTAAGATATAAAACCCTATTTTTAAACCACTTTTAGGCAGGTATTCCATTACTTATAGCAAATATATATATATAGGTAAACTTCAAATGGAATCATTAACTTCGATCAAACATTTGCTAGATTAATTGTACTATGATACACACATGGGACAAAAAAAACCAAAAAACAAAAAGCTAAGGTGGAATGGACCTGACTCACAAGAGGCTTCTATTTTTAAGAGTTTACAACTCATATTCTTATTAACTCATTCCCTCATATTAGCTTTTACTGTAACAGTTAGCTTTCATTAAACACTGACAATGTCTAAACACTTTGCTAGATGCTATGGGGAATATAAAATTAACAATTTATCCTCCAATGTCATTGAGTCTCAGAAGAATTTAAAATACCTTCTCAATTATCAAAGGGGTGATATTTATTTATTCCTCAACCTTATTTCAAAAAGTACTACAATAAAGTATGGAAACAGATCTGATGTTAGCAAGTTAAAAACTGATACAGAAATCATGACTGGAAGAAGAGTTATGTTGGGTGAGTGTCCCATCTCTAAAATTTTTAAAATTATAGTTTAAAATTTTATTGCTATTTGGAATAAAGATAGAGATACATAGATCAAAAGAAATGTTACATGCACAATAGTAACATGTGAGATAAACATAAAGAAAACTCATCTGAGAACATAATCTAAAGAAAAGAAGTTACAGTTGCACTTAATCCCCAACCTCTTTTAAACTCCCCGTTAGTTGAGGCAGGCACATTTAGACATAACATGCAAAACGTTCCAAAGACAAATATGCATGTTATTTTATTTCTTTATAAAATAATTGGAAGGAGACAGAATATACCTAGTTTACTATGTAATAATGAGAGATTCTTGACCAGCAAAAAAGAATATTTAGGATTGTAACTTAGCTAATGGAGTTCTCTTGCCAATGTGGCTGGTGTCAGCCAGAGACCTTAATGTTTTTACATTTGTCTCGCTCAAGGTGCTAAGCCAGCTCCTATGAGCAAACAAGGCGACAGGAGAGAGACTTCACAAAGGGGGTTGAAACAGCTATTTAAAGCTACCTGGAATTACTTTTTCTCAGAAATGGGACAGAGATATAAGAAATGGACATTGGCACATTGGAAACTTGATATTTAAGAGAAATGGCATTACTCATCAGTGAAGAAAAGCAAAACTATTCAGTAAACAGTTCCAGAATTATACATTTGGAAAAGTATAATAAAACTAGATCCAACCATCAAACTATATAAAAAATAAACATCTAAAGGGATTTTTTTTCAAGTCAAAAGACAGAACACTAGAGAACAACTCAGACCACATGAAGCAATAAAAAAGTAACATGTAAATACAAAAGAGGGTTCATTAAGCGTTTTTTATCATTTGTAATTTTTCAAATTTTCCAACTTATATATCCTATTCTTATACTGTTATATAAGCATATACCATATTAATGAAAATGTAGTGTTATGTGTACAATGCATACAATTAGAATTTGTATACCAATAAGAGCATAAAGATGGGAGAGGGAAATAAGCTAGACAGAAGCAAATCTGGTATTAATATACACAGCACTGTTATAAACTAAGATGTTAATTGTTATCCTCCCAGGACAATCAAAAGAAAATCACTCAAATATTACAGTAAAAGAAAAAAGGAATTTAAATGGTCTTCTATAAAATATATATTTAATACAAAAGAAGACAGTAATAGGCAAAGAGAGAAACTAGAAAGACATTATACATATAGAAAAAAATAACAAAGTGGCAGAAGTAAATCTTATGTTTTCTCTAGTCACATTAAATATAAATAGACTTAAGATTTCAAACGAAACCAAACTGGTAGAAAGGATTTTTAAAAAATAATTCAACTATATATTGTCTGCTAAAGCAAACTTTAGATTTAAAGCTACAGTAGTTTCAAAAAACAAGAATGAAAAAACATATGCCATGCAAACAGTAACCAAAGATAACTGATGAACTATACTAATACAAAATTTTTTTTTAAAAAAAAGGTAACAAGAGACAAAGAGAGATAAACAGTCAAGCCATGACAAATATAAAATAATAAATATTTATGCATCTAAAAACAGAGAACCAAAGCACTTAAAGCAAAAATTGACAAAATTGAAGAAAAAGACAATTCAACAATAACATAGACTTTAGTACCCCACTTTCAATAATGTATAGAGAAATTTGATTTAAATTTAACACGGAAATAGAAAACTTCATCAACACTAGAAACCTGCTAGACCTAATAGTTCTAATCTATAGAATACTCCATCCAACAACATTAATATATATACACTCATAAACTCATGTAAAACAGTCTCCAGAATTAGCCATATGTTAGTCTATAAAATAAGTTTCAGTAAATTTAAAAGAACTGAAATTGTGCAAAATATGTTCTCTGGCAATAATGAAATTAAACTAGAAGTAAATACAATAAGAAAATTTGGGAAATACACAGCTATGTGGCCATTAAACAACACACTCCTGAAAGAAAAATTAGTCAAAGAATAAATCACAAGCGATATTAAAAATATTTTGAGATGCAGGGAGGCAGAGCAAGAAGGCAGAATGGAAGATTTCACCAATCATTTTTCATCTGCAAGGACCCCAATTCAACAACTATCTACACAAAAAAGCACCTTCATAAGAACCAAAAATCAAGCGAGAACTAACAGTACCTGACATTAACGTCATATTGCTAATAGATGCACCAAAGACATAGGAGAAACAGTCTTTGGTTTTTGTGAAAGAAAATACTCTAGAGTCTTACATAAATTTGAAAGGCAGTCTAGACCACAAGGACTGCAATGCCTAGGTGAATCCTGGTGCTGAACTGGGCCCAAAGCCAGAACACTGAGGAGGCCCGACATCTACTTAAACATCGGCTGGGGTGACTAAGGGAGTGCTGACATCATTTCTCCTGTAACCCAAGGATTTATTAATACAACTTGCAGCTCCAAAAGAGAACCCTTTATTCCACTTGAGGAGAGGAGAGGGAAGAGTGGGGAGGACTTTGCCTTGCATCTTAGATACAAGCCCAACCACAGTGGGATAGAATGCCAGTCAGAGTCTGAGGCCCCCTTTCTAGGCCCTTGCCCTGAACATTTCTAGACACAGCACGGGACCGAAGGGAACTTGCTGCCTTGAAGGGAAGGACCCCATCTTAGCAGGCTTCATCACCTGGTAACTGAAGAGCCCTTGGGACCTAAATGACCAGCAGTAATACCCAGGTGGTACATTGAAAGCCTTCAGTGAGACTCTGAGACTTGCTGGCTCAGATATTTCTGGTTAAGAAAGGTGGAGTGAAACATAAAGGATATGTTTGCATTGCATCTTAGGCACCAGCTCAGTCACAGGGGGCTACAGCACCATGTGGGCTCTTGAGGTACCTGATTCCATGTGTTGGCTCTTGGAAAGCATTTCTGAACCTGCCATGGATCAGAAGGGAGCCCACAGCCCTGAAGGGTGAGTCCCAGGCCAGGCAGCATTTACCACAAGACGACTGAAGAGCCCTTGACCCTCAAGGGAACATTGGCAGTAGTCTGGCAGAACTTCCCATGGGACTGTGGTGGGGGTGCCCTGATGGGAAGGACACAGGTCTGGATGGCTTTGCCACCTGCTGATTGTAGAGCTCCAGGACCTTGAGCAAACATATGTGGTAACCAGGCAGTGATTACAGCAGCCCTTGGGCAAGACTCCGTGCTGTACTGACAGCAGGCCTGACCCAGTGCAGTTCTTCTGTTGGTAGCTACAGCAGTGCTTGTTTCACTCCACCCCCACATTTAGGTAGCTCATAACAGAGAGAGAGAGAGAGAGAGAGAGAGACTCCATTTGTTTGGGAGAAAGTAAGAGAGGAGAACAAGTGTGTCTACTTGGTAATCCAGAGAATTCTTCCAGACATAGCCCAAGATCATGAAGCGGGTAGCTCTACAAATCTGCAAGACCAACAGCATTACTGGACTTGGGGTGCCCCATAAGGCCAACAGAGCTTAGACCATAACACCCAAGTCCTTTCAAAAATCTGGAAAGCCTTCCTAAGAAGGAAGGATATTGAAAAGCATTCTTTTCAGGACTATGATAAATACCTAACTCCTAAAGACTACAATAAATACCTAACTCTTAAATGCTCAGAAACCGAGGAACATCTACTAGCATCAATACCATCCAGGAAACTCTGACTTCACCAAATGAACTATACAATGCATGAGGGACCAATTCTGGAAAAACAGAGATATGTGACCTTTCAGAAACAGAATTCAAAATAGCTGTGTTGAGAAAACTCAGAGTCATTCGTAACACAGAGAATTTATCTTATGCGGTCAGATAGATTTAACAAAGAGATTTAATTAATTTTTAAAAATTCAAGCAGAATTCTGGAGATGGAAAATGCAACTGGCATACTGAAAGATGCATCAGAATCTTTTAATAGCAGAATTAATTGAGCAGAAGAAAGAAGAAGTGAGCTTGAAGACAGGCCATTTGAAAATACATGGTCAGAGGACGTAAAAAGAAAAAGGAATAACGAGACAATTAAGCATGCCTACAGAATCTAGAAAATAGTCTCAAAAAAGAAAATCTAAGAGTTATTGGCTCTAAAGAGAAGGTAAAGAAAGAGATAGGGGTAGAAAGTTTATTCAAAATGATTATATCAGAGAAATTTTCAAACCTAGAGAAATATGTCAATGTCCAAGTGCAGGAAGGTTATGAAACATCAAGCAGATTTAACGCAAAGAAGACAACCTCAAGGCATTTAATAACTAAACTCTCAAAAGTCAAGAGTAAAGAAGGGATACTAAAAGCATCTAGAGCAAAGTAACAAATATACAATGTAGTTCCAACACATCTGGCAGCAGACTTTTCAGTATAAACCTTATAGGCCAGGAAAGAGTGACATGACATATTTAAGGTGCTGAAGGGGGAAAAAAAAAAAACAAAAAACAAAACAAAACAAAAAACAAAAAACAAAAAAACCAACCTTTCACCATACACTAATATGTCTGATGAAAATATCCTTCAAATATGAAAGAGAAATAAAAGCATTCCCAAACAAGCAAAACTCTTCCAAACATTTATAGAAGAGCTGATACTATTCATACCCAAACTGTTTCCAAAAAAATGAAGGAGGAGAAAATACTTCCAAACTCATCCTACAAGGCCAGTTATAACCCTGATTTCAAAAAAAAACAGACATAGACACATCACAAAAAGAAAACTAAAGGTCAATATCTCTAATGATGATTGATGTAAACAGCCTCAATAAAATACTAGCAAATTGAATTTAACAATACAATAAAAAGATTATTCATCATGATCAAATGGGATTTATCCCAGAGATGCAAGGATGGTTTAACATACACAAATCAATCAATGTGATAACTCATATCTACAGAATGAATGACAAAAGCTATTTGATTGTATCAATTGATGTTGAAAAGCATTTGATAACATTCAATATCTTTTCATGATTTAAAAATACCCTTAAAACAATGGATATAGAAGGAAATACATCAACATAATAAAAGTCATATAGGACGGACTCATAGCTAGTATCATACAAAATGTGGAAAAACTGAAATGCTGCCCTCTAAGATCTGGAGAATGACAAGGATGCCCACTTTTACCATGGTTATTCCACATAGTATTCGAAGTTCTAGCTAGAGCAATGACACAGGAGGAAGAACTAAAGGACATCCAACTGGAAAGAAAGAAGTCAAATTATCCTTGTTTGCAGATGATATGATTTTACATTTAGAAAAACCTAAAAATACCCCCAAAAAGTTTAGAACTGAAAAACAAATTCATTAGAATTGTGGGATAAAAATTAACATGCAAAAATTAGTAACATCTGTATATGTCAACAGGAAACAATTTGAAAAAGAAATCAAGAAAGTCATCCTGTTTACCATAGCCACAATAAAATTAAATATATAAGTATATAGGAATTTACTTAACCAAAAAAGTGAAAGATCTCTACAATAAAAATTACAAAACACTGATGAAAGTGATTGAAGAGGACACCAAAAATAGAAAGACATTCCATATTCATAAATTGGAATAATTAATATTGCTAAAATATCCATACTATCCAAAGGTATCTATGGATTTAATATAATCCCTATCAACACACAAATGACATTGGTCACAGAAATAGAAAAAACAGTCCTAAAATTGATATGGAACCACAAAAGACCCAGAATAGCCAAAACTATCTAAAGCAAAAAGAATAAAACAGGAGAAATAATATTACCTGACTTCAAATTATACTACAGAACTATAGTAATAAAAACAGCATGGTACTGGCATAAAAACAGACATATGCATCAATGGAACAGAACAGAAAACCCAAAAATGAATTCACACATCTTCAGTGAACTCATTTTTGAGAAAGGTGCCAAGAACATACAATGGGGAAAAGATAATCTCTTTAATAAATGGTTCTGGGAAAACTAGACTTCCATATGCAGAAGAATGAAACTAGACCCCTATCTCTTGTCATACACAAACATCAAATCAAAGTAATTTAAAGACTTAAGTCTAAGACCTCAAACTATGAAACGACTACAAAAAAATTAGAAACACTTTCCAAGACATCATTTCAGGCAAATCTTGAGTAATACCCCACAAGCACAGGCAACCAAATCAAACATGGACAAATAGAATCACATCAAGATAAAAAGCTTCTGCACAGCAATGAAAACAATCAACAAAGTGAAGAGACAACCCACAGAATGGGAGAAAATATTTGAAAACTACCTACCTGACAAAGGATTAATAACCAAAATACATAATTCTAGAAAAAATCTAATAATCATATTGAAAAATGGGCAAAAGATTTGAATAGATGTTTCTCAGAAGAAGACATACAAATGACAAATAGAAACATGAAAATGTGTTCAAAAGCATTGATGATCAGAGAAATGCATATAAAAACTAAAATGAGATATCATCTCACTCCAGTTACAATGTCTTTTATCCAAAAGGCAGGCAATACCAAATGCTGGTGAGTATGTGGAGAAAAGGGACCCCCTCATAGCCTGTTGTTGGGACCATAAACTAGTACAACCACTGTGGAAAACAGTTTGGAGATTCTCAAAAAACTAAAAACAGCTACTATATGATCCAGCAATCCAACTGGTATGTTTATACCCAAAATAAATCAGTATATCAAAGAGATATCTGCACTCCCATGTTTATTGTAACACTGTTCACAACAGCCAAAAGTTGGGTCCAACCTAAGTGGCCTAAGGTTGGATGGATGAAGAAAATGTGGTACTTATAACACAGTGGAGTACTATACATTCATTAAAAAAATAAGATCTTGTCATTTGCAACAACGTAGATGGAATTAGAGGTCATTATGTTAAGTGAAATCAGTCAGGCACAGAAAGACAAACATCACAAGTTCTCACTTACTGTTGGATCTAAACATCAAAACGATTGAACTCATGAAGACGGAGAGTAGAATGATTATAACCAGAGGCTGGGAAGGGTAGTGGGGGGTGGGGTGAGGTGGAAATGGTTAATGGGTACCCCTGAAAAAACAGAAAGAACATACAAGACCTAGTATTTGATAGCACAACAGAGTGACTATAGTCGATAGGAATTTAATTGTACATGTAAAAATAATTAAAACAGTATAATTGAATTTCTTGTAGCACAAAGAATAAATTCTTGAGGGGATGGATACCCCATTTTTATGACATGATTATGCATTGTATGCCTCTATCTCATGTACCTCATAAATATATACATCTACCATGTACCTACTAAAATTAAAAATAAAAAATAGTAAAAGAAATGGTTACTAAAACAATATTTTGTGATGAATGAAAGCAAATACACAATATAGAGAAATTATGTGGTGTGGTTAAAGCAAGGTTGAAAGAGAAATTTAGAGCTTTCTAAAGAAAGATTTTAAATCAATAATCTAATATTCTACCTACAAAACCTTTCGATTTTTTTTCTAAATAAGAGAAAACTAAATTTAAAGCAAGTAGAAGAACTAGTGAAAATTAGAGTAGGAGTTAATACAATAGAAAATAGAAAGATAGTAGAGAAAACAAAAATAAAAGTTGGTTCTGTGAAAATATTTTTAAATCATTAACTTTTAACTAGTCTGAAAAAGAAAACAAACAGAAAAGTCAGTTTTTAAACAGGAGTGGAAAATAGGAAATTATTTCCAAACTTATGAAATAAAATGGAGTATAAGTGAATAAAATGAACATTTTTGTACCAGCAAAGTAGATAACTTAGATGAAATGCAAAAAAATCTGGAAAGACTTAAACCACTGAAACTAAATTAAGGGGAAATAAAAAAAGTCTGAACAGACTTATGAGAAGTAGAGCAATTTAAATAGTAATAAAAAATAATTTAAAATAAAAACTTCCCACAATAAAAACCCACGAACAGATGGCTTCACTTGTGAATTCCATCAAACATTTGAAGAATTAACACCGATATTTTACAAACTCTTCCAAAAGGAGAAAGGAGGGAGGCACTTTTCAACTATGAGACCAGTTTTACCCTAACACCAAAAACAGAAAAGGACATCACAAGAAAATAACACCACGGAATAACATTCATTATGATCATAGATGCTGAAATCAATAAAATGCTAGCCAAGGGAGTTCAGCAACATAGAAGAAGTTACATACTATAAGCAAATGGGTACATTGAATGTGTCCATTGAATCACCCTTGCATTATTCCTTAAATGCAAGGGTGAGGCAATGCGGACAAATATATTAGTATAATATATTAATAATATAAACTTCGCCGGGCACGGTGGCTCACACCTGTAATCCCAGCATTCTGGGAGGCTGAGACGGGCAGATCACGAGGTCAGGAGATCGAGACCATCCTAGTTAACACGGTGAAACCCCGTCTCTACTAAAAAAAAAAAAAAAAAAAAAAAAAAAATTTGCCAGGTGTGGTGACCGGTGCCTGTAGTTCCAGCTACTTGGGGGGCTGAGGCAGGAAAATGGCGTGAACCCGCGAGGCGGAGCTTGCAGTGAGCCAAGATCACGCCACTGCACTCCAGTCTGGGCGACAGAGCGAGACTCGTCTCAAAACAAAACAAAACAAAAAACCACACACACACAAAAAAAACAGAAAGCTTACCTCCTCACAACAGGAAAAATAAAAATAAAAAGTTTGAAGACGTTCACACTTGCCACTTCTATTTAACATTGTAGTGGGAGACTACATTCAGTAAAAAATAGGTGCAAAAATAAAAAAATCCAGATTTTGAAAAGCAAAAAGTAAAACTACCTCTATTTAAAAATGACATGATCCTGTATGTAGAAAATTCTAAGGAACAAAATACAAAAATTATTTCAGCAAGGTTGCAGGACAAAATATCAAGATAAAAATAATCTATTTCTATAACCAGCAATAAACAAACTGATAATGAAATTAAGAAAATAGCATCAAAAAGAATAAAATACCTTGGAATGAACTTGTTGACACACATGACTTATATTACACAATGAAAACTTGAAAACATCATTTAATGAAAATAAAGATGACATTATTAAAAGGAAAAACCATGTTCATGGTCTAGACTTAATTTTGTTTAGAAAGTGTTACAAATTGATCTACAGATTCACTGTAAACCCTCTTAAAATCTCAGCTTTTTTCCAGAAATTGATAAATTGATCTTAAAATTCATATGGAAATGCAATGAAGCAAGAGTAGCCTAAATAATCTTGAATAAATGAAATAAATAAATCTTGGAGGAGTTAGTTTTAAACTGTAAATCCTACTGCAAAGCTACAGTGGTGGTACTAACATAAAGATAGATATGTAAATCATGCAGAAGATTGAGAGTTCAGAAATAAATCTTTATATTTACATTCAATTGATTTTTTAAAAGGATGACAAGACAATTCAAAATGAAAAGAACATTCTTTTTCAATAAATGGTGCTAGAAAACCTGGCTATTTACATGGAAAAAAATTAAACTGGACCATTACCTCACACTATACACAAAAACTCACTGAAAATGTATCACTCATATAAACATAAAAACTAAAATTATAAAACTCTTAAAAATATAGGCATAAAATGTCATGACCTTAAAATAAGTTTTTTACATATGATACCAAAACGCAAGCTTTGTACAAAAAAAAGATAAACTAAATTTTTTCAAAATTTAAAATATTAATGCTTCAAAGGACACCATCAAGAAAGTATAAAGACAACTCAAAGAATGGGAGAGAATATTTGCAAAAGCAAAAACCAAAAAAACCCAAGAATTCTCATTTAAGCACAATGAGATGCCACTGCACACCTATTAGAATGGCCAAAACCAAAACTACTGATAATACCAAATGTTGGAGAGGATGTGGAGCAAGATACACTTCCATTAATTACTGGTAAGAACAAAATTTTGAAAAAGCCATTTTCCAAACACCACTTTGAAACAGCCCTTTGGAAAGCAATTTGGCAGTTTCTTACAAAACTAAACATAGTCTTACCATATAATCTGACAATCTCATCCCTTCAAATTTACCCAAAGAAGTTGAAAACTTATATACACACAAAAATCTACACATAGATGTTTATAGTAGCTTTATTAATATTTGCAAAAACTGGAACCAACTCAGATGCCCTTCAGTAGGTGAAGAGATTAATCAACTGTGGTACTTCTGGACAATGAAATATTGTTCAGCACTAAAAACAAATGAGCTATTCATGAAGGATGAAAAGACATGAAGGAAACTTAAAATGCATATTAAGGAAAATGAGTCAACCTTAAAAGGCTGCATACTGCATGATTCTAACTATGTGACTTTCTAGAAAGGCAAAACCAGGGAGACAAAAAAAGAAAAACAGTGGTTGTCAGGGGTTGAGGAGGATGTAGGAATGAATAGGCAGACACAGAGGATTTTTAGGATGGTGAAACTGGTTGGTAGGATGCTAGAATGGTGGATAAATATTATTATACATTTGTCTAAACTCAAAGAATTTTTCAGGTAGCCTGTAATTATTGAGGTATGACATCAAGGATGAACTCTAATTTATAGTATGGACTTGGGATAATTATGATATGTCAATGTATGTTCATCAGTTTTAACAAATGTACCACTCTGATGAGGAATATTCATAATGGAGGAGGCTATGCAAGCGTGGGGGCAGGGAGTATATAGGAAATCCCTGTATCTTTTACTCAATATTCCTATGAACCTAAAATTGCTGTAAAAAAAAAGTTAAAGTGCATTTGAAAATAATAATATAAAAGACATAAATGTTCATAACAGTATTATTAATAATTGGCCTAAGGTGGATATCCCAAATCTCCTTCAAATGACAAATGAATAAACAAAATGTGGTACATTCATACAATGAAATGTTATTCAGAAATAAAAAGAACGAGTTACCAATACAACCTACGACATGGACAAACCTTGAAAGAAAGTGAAAGAAATTAGGTACAAAAGATCACAAATTGTATTATTTAAATTATATGGAATATCCAGAATAGCCAAATCCATATAACTAGAATGTAGATCAGTAATTTCTAATGACTGAGTGGGGAATGCAGAATGGAAAATGATGGCTAATAAGTACACGGTTTCTTTTGGGGATGGTGAAATTTTGTTTGAATTAAATAGTGGTGGTGGTTACACAACTCTTGAATATCTGAAATCACTGAAGTTCACACTTTAAAAGAGTGAATTTTATGGTATGTAAATGACATCTCATTTTTAAAAATCTAAGAAAGGGAAAAAATGAAGAAAAAAAGATTCATCCTTTAAGTAAGTCTTACTCAAGCTTTGTCTCCTCCAGTAAACCAACCCTTATCTTGCCCATATGACATGCCTTCTCCAAGTCCATTTGGACAGGAGTTGATTATCTCAACACAAAGGTTTATGGTGTAGCTTGGATCAGAAGTAATACAATTGATCATCTCATGAGATTTTTTTTCTAAACCTTTTATTCATTTACTTTAAGTCAAATATTGGTTGGATACATTAGGTATTCTTACATGTCCTTAAGTTGGGGACAAGTAGCCCTGACAATCTTATCACAATGTCATGTAATTTGCTCACTGTCCTTCAAAATGCTGCCATGCTTTTTAATCCTACTGATACTTCAGTGGGTATAAGATTCTGGGGAAGTTTGTATCACCATCTTATGATACTATAGGCATATACTCAAGGATTAATGATTAGAAACAGATATATGGTAGCTAATATTTTTCTCAAAGAAAGTACCTCTCAAATTTGACACTATTGTCAAATTATTCCATTTTGTTTTTAAGACTCAATAATTACAGACTAGCTGAAAAATTTTCAATGAGAGTTCTACTACCAAGAAGACATACGGGTAAATCACATCTACTTTCTGCCATGAAATGTTTAGTAGAGACCAAACTCTTTCCAAAGGGTCAGTTGCAGGACAAAATACAGAAAGACAAAGTATGGATGTGTTTGGCCACTACTCTGTGCCCTTTTTGCTCAGTCACATTTCTCTTAAATTTCCTTTTAAATAATGTAGGATACATTATCAGTTTTCTGATTATCTCTGTAATGAATAATTTCCCATCAACCAATGTTTTATGAATTCCTTGTATGCCATCATATTCAATCAGGTTCTGTATCTTATAAATACAGCTCCCATAATACTTCTCATGCCTGTCTTCTTTATTCCATTTATACATCCTACTTTCTGAGTTTAGTTTCTTTTACTCTTTGACCTTATTTGTTGGAAGCACAGAATTTCGAGTCACAAATGTTTGTATTCTGGCTCTACAATTACTAGGTGTGTGACTTTAAGGAAAACACTTTATTTACTATCACTGCCAGGAATCTTCCTAAAACATCACAGCCCATCACTGTCATCATCAGGAAACTCATATAACTATTTTTTACTCTTTAAGGAACACATCATCCCAATATTGTACATACTAATATAAATCAGATAAAACTGTGGAAGCTGTAAAAATCATTTTGCAAACCTGTTGTAAGCAATTCGACACTCTGAGAAAGAAAATCCTAAGTGAAATAATGCAACCCTGTCATACGTATAGATGAAAAATTGCATATGAGAATATAATGATTTCATCATTTCAGCCATGCACATATAGTTTTATATAGGTAATATACAAATATTATCAAAATATCAAGTGTCAAAATAAAACAATGAAATTATATTGGATCAAATCAAATTAAATGTTTAATTTTAGGAAAAAATATTCCGTAGTATATAAGACTAAACTGCTAATATTTAATCTAATAAAATAGCCTTCCCAATCATTTTACCACGCTTTATTTAAAAAAAAAAAAAAAAAAAAGGATAGACACTTTATTTCTTCCCTTTCCATATTTTCCTACTGGTATAAAACAAAATTCTCTATGTTATATACCCTGTTTCATTACCATTGTGATTTTGCTGGGCTTTTAAAACTCTCACTATATGGTTTTGAGATCTTAATATCAGATATTGTAAAACTCATCTTTCTGGATTTTGTATTTAGTCACATATATAAAATATTATTATACTTTATCCAGAGTAGCTGGAGAAAGGAGCTTCTGATGGTTTCTGTCTGCCTTTGAAAGGAAGTCTTAGATGCCACTTTAAATTAAGAGTTGAGGTAGATGTTTTATTATGCTCATTTCATAGATAATAAAACTAAGGCTCTGAGAGAATCAGTGACTTTTCCAGGACCAGAAAATGAATCAGTAGGAAGGAAATTTGAATTTATTCTTCAGATCTAATGTGATGTATAGCATACTAGGAGCTTTTGCATGTTAATCAGTTCACATTTTAAAACCATATTTAAACAGGTAGAAAGATAATCAAGGATAAATATAATGAGGACTTGTAAAATAAAAATAATTACAGCATTAATGCTAATTTTTCAAAATGAAGTGAAGTCACAAAATTGTTAGTTAAACATAAATCCACCTTTTTGTTATTTTCAGCACAAAAGAAGATCAAGGAAAATATAGTTCTTCAGCTTGGGGCGTAGCAGTGATGATTTTCTTATTTTATTTATGTTCAAGCTTTTTTCAAAAAGGAATTAAAGCTACTAAATGATGAATTGAATAGAAAACCAGAACGCTTTAACTCATCTTTTGCTTTTGTCTTATTTGTCAAGTGAAATGACCACTGGACTAAAATAGTAGTGCAAACACTAATATAGGAGAAAGTGCCCCAAGATCATGCTCAAGATTGGTCAGGAGATGTATGGTGAGTAACTAACTGTTTCAAGTCCCTCAGCCGACAAATTTGATGCTAGAACGAAAGACCTAGTAAGCAAGATTTCTTATGGCTGTTGATGATTATTGATTGTTATTGAGAATAGGATTAAAAAACTCTATAAAATTGGTAAACAAAATCTTGATTTTTCACAGTGTATACTAAAAATAAAGTAAACAAACTGGGGATTGTATCATTTAATGTAGATCCTGGAAAATATTCTAGAATCAAGAACTACTAGGCATAAGCTGGGTTGGCATGAATGCATACTATCACATTAACCCATTCATTTCCTTGGGAAATAGACTGATAGATATAAAAAATCTAACTATGGTAGTCATCCTTATCAGAAAGGCATTTGATCATATTTCTTATGAGATACTTGTAGCTACAAGAAAACTGAAGGTGAAATGTAACGCAATTTATTGAATCAGAAATCAATTGGGTGACTTTAGCTAAATATGAGTAGAATTGTGATCAACTGGCTAGGTGATTTCTAATGGTTATCTCAAGATTCTATATAAAGATTGTTCTGCCTAATCTATTTTTATAGCTCTTTGGTAACAACAGAAAGGTCGTTTATCTAAGTGACAGGTGGCAAACAGCAAATTTGATATATCAACTGATATATGACTTGAATAGTGAATTTGAAATGGTGATGGACAGAAAACCATGCAATATAACTATACCATCCAAGTAAATAAATGAGATGTCATAACTTAAGTCCTAAAAATAGAGGTAGGGCAGGTACAACTCAGACAATATTAATTTTTTTTCTAACAATCATATAGATGAATGGAAAATATTACCATTGTAAGAGAATAAAGGAATAAGACATTCGAATAAAAGTAGAAGATATGCATCTTCTTCTTCATGAAGAATATAAGTGTTCTGCTTGCAACATATATATTTAGAAATAATCAATAGCAGGCAACACACAGCTGACAAGGATTGTGTTAACAACTATGTAATCCAAAGATTTCAGGAAGGAATAAAATAAAGCATAGAAATTCAAGAACTTTAAGAGAGGAACAATGAATGTACAAGTATAAGGACTGCATTTCAAATGAGTTAGGGACCAAACAAGAATATTCCTCTTGGCGGGGAGGGGGGCAGGGGTGGGGGCGCGGAGCAAGATGGCTGAATAGGAACAGCTCCAGTCTCCACCTCCGGGCACGAGCGACACAGAAGACAGGTGATTTCTGCATTTTCAACTGAGGTACTGGGTTCATCTCACTAGGGAGTGCCTGATAATCAGTGCTGGTCAGCTGCTGTAGCCCGACCAGCAAGAGCTGAAGCAGGGCGAGGCATCACCTCACCTGGGAAGCACAAGGGGGAAGGGAATCCCTTTTTCTAGCCAGGGGAACTGAGACACACAACACCTGGTAAATTGGGTAACTCCCACCCAATACTGCGCTCTACAGTGGATCTTAGCAAGCAGGCACACCAGGAGACTATATCCCACACCTGGGACCCTCCCACACCCACGGAGCCTCCCTCATTGCTAGCACAGCAGTCTGTGATCTCACGGAAAGGCAGCAGCAAGGCTGGGGGAGGGGCGCCTGCCATTGCTGAGGCTTAAGTACATAAAGCCGCTGGGAAGCTCGAACTGGGTGGAGCTCACAGCAGCTCAAGGAGGCCTGCCTGTCTCTGTAGACTCCACCTCTGGGGACAGAGCACAGCTAAACAACAACAACAACAACAAAAAGCAACTGAAACCTCTGCAGACACAAACGACTCTGTCTGACAGCTTTGAAGTGAGCAGTGGATCTCCCAACACAGAGGTTGAGATCTGAGAACGGAAAGACTACCTGCTCAAGTGGGTCCCTGACCCCTGAGTAGCCTAACTGGGAGACATCCCCCGCTAGGGGCAGACCGACACCCCACACCTCACACGGTGGAGTACACCCCTGAGAGGAAGCTTCCATAGCAAGAATCAGACAGGTACACTCGCTGTTCAGCAATATTCTATCTTCTGCAGCCTCTGCTGCTGATACCCAGGCAAACAGGGTCTGGAGTGGACCTCAAGCAATCTCCAACAGACCTACAGCTGAGGGTCCTGACTGTTAGAAGGAAAACTATCAAACAGGAAGGACAACCACACCAAAACCCCATCAGTAGGTCACCATCATCAAAGACCAGAGGCAGATAAAACCACAAAGATGGGGAAAAAGCAGGGAAGAAAAGCTGGAAATTCAAAAAATAAGAGCGCATCACCCCCTGCAAAGGAACGCAGCTCATCGCCAGCAATGGATCAAAGCTGGACGGAAAATGACTTTGACGAGATGAGAGAAGAAGGCTCCAGTCCATCAAACTTCTCAGAGCTAAAGGAGGAATTACATACCCAGAGCAAAGAAACTAAAAATCTTGAAAAAAAAAGTGGAAGAATTGATAACTAGAATAATTAATGCAGAGAAGGCCATAAACGAATGGACAGAGATGAAAACCATGAACGAGAAATACATGACAAATGCACAAGCTTCAGTAACCGACTCGATCAACTAGAAGAAAAAGTATCAGCGATTGAGGATCAAATGAATGAAATGAAGCGAGAAGAGAAACCTAAAGAAAAAAGAAGAAAAAGAAATGAACAAAGCCTGCAAGAAGTATGGGATTATGTAACAAGACCAAATCTACATCTGATTGGGGTGCCTGAAAGTGAGGGGGAAAATGGAACCAAGTTGGAAAACATTCTTCAGGGTATCATCCAGGAGAACTTCCCCAACCTAGTAGGGCAGGCCAACTTTCAAATCCAGGAAATACAGAGAACACCACAAAGATGCTCCTCGAGAAGAGCAACTCCAAGACACATAATTGCCAGATTC
The DNA here is from genome assembly GCF_043159975.1 of Macaca nemestrina. Taxonomy (NCBI): domain Eukaryota; kingdom Metazoa; phylum Chordata; class Mammalia; order Primates; family Cercopithecidae; genus Macaca; species Macaca nemestrina. Next base: position 81,609,420 of record NC_092137.1, on the reverse strand, counting down.
ACCAAAGTTGAAATGAAGGAAAAAATCTTAAGGGCAGCCAGAGAAAGGTTGGGTTACCCAGAAAGGGAAGCCCATCAGACTAACAGCAGATCTCTCGGTAGAAACTCTACAAGCCAAAAGAGAGGGGGGGCCAATATTCAACATTCTTAAAGAAAAGAATTTTAAACCCGGAATTTCATATCCAGCCAAACTAAGTTTCATAAGTGAAGGAGAAATAAAATCCTTTACAGATAAGCAAATGCTTAGAGATTTTGTCACCACCAGGCCTGCCTTACAAGAGACACTGAAGGAAACACTAAACATAGAAAGGAACAACCGGTACCAGCCATTGCAAAAACATGCCAAAATGTAAAGACCATCAAGGCTAGGAAGAAACTGCATCAACTAAAGAGCAAAATAACCAGTTAATGTCATAATGGCAGGATCAAGTTCACACATAACAATATTAACCATAAATGTAAATGGACTAAATGCTCCAATTAAAAGACACAGACTGGCAAAATGGATAAAGAGTCAAGACCCATCAGTTTCCTGTATTCAGGAGACCCGTCTCACAGGCAGAGACACACATAGACTCAAAATAAAGGGATGGAGGAAGGTCTACCAAGCAAATGGAGAACAAAAAAAAGCAGGGGTTGCAATACTAGTCTCTGATAAAACAGACTTTAAACCATCAAAGATCAAAAGAGACAAAGAAGGCCATTACATAATGGTAAATGGATCAATTCAACAGGAAGAGCTAACTATCCTAAATATATATGCACCCAAACAGGAGCACCCAGATTCACAAAGCAAGTCCTTAAAGACTTACAAAGAGACTTAGACTCCCATACAATAATAATGGGAGACTTCAACACCCCACTGTCAACATTAGACAGATCAATGAGACAGAAAGTTAACAAGGATATCCAGGAATTGAACTCATCTCTGCAGCAAGCAGACCTAACAGACATCTACAGAACTCTCCTCCCCAAATCAACAGAATATACATTCTTCTCAGCACCACATCACACTTATTCCAAAATTGACCACATAATTGGAAGTAAAGCACTCCTCAGCAAATGTACAAGAACAGAAATTACAACAAACTGTCTCTCAGACCACAGTGCAATCAAACTACAACTCAGGACTAAGAAAGTCAATCAAAACCGCTCAACTACATGGAAACTGAACAACCTGCTCCTGAATGACTACTGGGTACATAAAGAAATGAAGGCAGAATAAAGATGTTCTTTGAGACCAGTGAGAACAAAGATACAACATACCAGAATCTCTTGGACACATTTAAAGCAGTGTGTAGAGGGAAATTGATAGCACTAAATGCACACAAGAGAAAGCTGGAAAGATCTAAAATTGACACTCTAACATCACAATTAAAAGAACTAGAGAAGCAAGAACAAACACATTCAAAAGCTAGCAGAAGGCAAGAAATAACTAAGATCAGAGCAGAACTGAAGGAGATAGAGACACAAAAAACCCTCCAAAAAATCAATGAATCCAGGAGTTGGTTTGTTGAAAAGATCAACAAAATTGACAGACCGCTAGCAAGACTAATAAAGAAGAAAAGAGAGAAGAATCAAATTGACGCAATAAAAAATGATAAAAGGGATATCACCACCGACCCCACAGAAATACAAACTACCATCAGAGAATACTATAAACACCTCTATTCAAATAAACTAGAAAATCTAGAAGAAATGGATAATTTCCTGGACACTTATACTCTCCCAAGACTAAACCAGGAAGAAGCTGAATCCCTGAAAGACCAAAGCAGGCTCTGAAATTGAGGCAATAATTAATAGCCTACCAACCAAAAAAAGTCCAGGACCAGATGGATTCACAGCTGAATTCTACCAGAGGTACATGGAGGAGCTGGTACCATTCCTTCTGAAACTATTCCAATCAATAGAAAAAGAGGAAATCCTCCCCAACTCATTTTATGAGGCCAACATCATCCTGATACCAAAGCCTGGCAGAGACACAACAAAAAAAGAGAATTTTAGACCAATATCCTTGATGAACATCGATGCAAAAATCCTCAATAAAATACTGGCAAACTGGATCCAGCAGCACATCAAAAAGCTTATCCACCATGATCAAGTGGGCTTCATCCCTGGGATGCAAGGCTGGTTCAACATACACAAGTCAATAAACGTAATCCAGCATATAAATAGAACCAAAGACAAAAATCACATGATTATCTCAATAGATGCAGAAAAGGCCTTTGACAAAATTCAACAGCCCTTCATGCTAAAAATGCTCAATAAATTTGGTATTGATGGAACGTACCTCAAAATAATAAGAGCTATTTATGACAAACCCACAGCCAATATCATACTGAATGGGCAAAAACTGGAAAAATTCCCTTTGAAAACTGGAACAAGACAGGGATGCCCTGTCTCACCACTCCTATTCAAAATAGTGTTGGAAGTTCTGGCTAGGGCAATCAGGCAAGAGAAAGAAATCAAGGGTATTCAGTTAGGAAAATAAGAAGTCAAATTGTCCCTGTTTGCAGATGACATGATTGTATATTTAGAAAACCCCATTGTCTCAGCCCAAAATCTCCTTAAGCTGATAAGCAACTTCAGCAAAGTCTCAGGATACAAAATTAATGTGCAAAAATCACAAGCATTCTTATACACCAGTAACAGACAAACAGAGAGCCAAATCATGAATGAACTTCCATTCACAATTGCTTCAAAATAATGAAATATCTAGGAATCCAACTTACTAGGGATGTAAAGGACCTCTTCAAGGAGAACTACAAACCACTGCTCAGTGAAATAAAAGAGGACACAAACAAATGGAAGAACATACCATGCTCATGGATAGGAAGAATCAATATCGTGAAAATGGCCATACTGCCCAAGGTAATTTATAGATTCAATGCCATCCCCATCAAGCTACCAATGAGTTTCTTCACAGAATTGGAAAAAACTGCTTTAAAGTTCATATGGAACCAAAAAAGAGCTGCATCTCCAAGACAATCCTACGTCAAAAGAACAAAGCTGGAGGCATCACGCTACCTGACTTCAAACTATACTACAAGGCTACAGTAACCAGAATAGCATGGTACTGGTACCAAAACAGAGATATAAACCAATGCAACAGAACAGAGTCCTCAGAAATAATACCACACATCTACAGCCATCTGATCTTTGACAAACCTGAGAGAAACAAGAAATGGGGAAAGGATTCCCTATTTAATAAATGGTGCTGGGAAAATTGGCTAGCCATAAGTTGAAAGCTGAAACTGGATCCTTTCCTTACTCCTTATATGAAAATTAATTCAAGATGGATTAGAGATTTAAATGTTAGACCTAATACCATAAAAACCCTAGAAGAAAACCTAGGTAATACCATTAAGGACATAGGCATGGGCAAGGACTTCATGTCTAAAACACCAAAAGCAATGGAAACAAAAGCCAAATTGACAAATGGGATCTAATTAAACTAAAGAGCTTCTGCACAGCAAAAGAAACTACCATCAGAGTGAACAGGCAACCTACAGAATGGGAGAAAAATTTTGCAATCTACTCATCTGACAAAGGGCTATTATCCAGAACCTACAAAGAACTCAAACAAATTTACAAGAAAGAAACAAACAACCCCATCAAAAAGTGGGCAAAGGATATGAACAGACATTTCTCAAAAGAAGACATTCATACAGCCAACAGACACATGAAAAAATGCTCATCATCACTGGCTATCAGAGAAATGCAAATCAAAACCACAATGAGATACCATCTCACACCAGTTAGAATGGCAATCATTAAAAAGTCAGGAAACAACAGGTGCTGGAGAGGATGTGGAGAAATAGGAACACTTTTACACTGTTGGTGGGATTGTAAACTAGTTCAACCATTATGGAAAACAGTATGGCGATTCCTTAAGGATCTAGAACTAGAAGTACCATATGACCCAGCCATCCCATTACTGGGTATATACCCAAAGGATGATAAATCATGCTGCTATAAAGACACATGCACACGTATGTTTATTGCGGCACTATTCACAATAGCAAAGACTTGGAATCAACCCAAATGTCCATCAGTGACAGACTGGATTAAGAAAATGTGGCACATCTACACCATGGAATACTATGCAGCCATAAAAAAGGATGAGTTTGTGTCCTTTGTAGGGACATGGATGCAGCTGGAAACCATCATTCTCAGCAAACTATCACAAGAACAGAAAACCAAACACCGCATGTTCTCACTCATAGGTGGGAACGGAACAATGAGATCACTTGGACTCGGGAAGGTGTAGATCACACACCGGGTCCTATCACGGGGAGGGGGAAGGGGGGAGGGATTGCACTGGGATTTATACCTGATGTAAACGACGAGTTGATGGGTGCTGACGAGTTGATGGGTGCAGCACGCCAACATGGCACAGGTATACATATGTAACAAACCTGCACGTTATCCACATGTACCCTAGAACTTAAAGTATATATATAAAAAAAAAAGTATGTTCCTCTTGTCTTAAGACATCACTATAAAATGAAATATGGTTAATGCCTAAAAACAATATCAATTTGAGGAAATAAAGAGGGAAAGAAATAAAGAAAGGAAAAAGAAAAAGAAAAAAGAAGAGGAAGAGGAAGAGAGAAAGAGAGAAGGAAGGAAGGAAGGAAGGAAGGAAGGAAGGAAGGAAGGAAGGAAGGAAGGAAGGAGGGAAGGAGGGAGGGAGGGAGGGAGGGAGGGCAGGAAGGAAGGAAGGAAGGAAGGAAGGAAGGAAGGAAGGAAGGAAGGAAGGAAGGAAGGAAAGAAAGAGAAAAAGAGAAAAAGAGAAAGAGAGAGAAAGAAAGAAAGAAAGAAAGAAAGAAAGAAAGAAAGAAAGAAAGAAAGAAAGAAAGAAAGAAAGAAAGAAAGAAAGAAAGACAGACAGAAAGAAAGACAGAAAGAAAGAAAGAGAGAAAGAGAGAGAGGGTGGGAGGGAGGGAGGGAGGGAATAGAATGGAATGGAAAGGAAGGAAGGAAGGAAGGAAGGAAGGAAGGAAGGAAGGAAGGAAGGAAGGAAAGAAGGAAGGAAGGAAGGAAAAGGGAAAGAAGGAAAGAAAAAGGAAAGAAAGAAAGAGAGAGAGAGAAAGAAAGAGAAAGAAAGAAAAGAAAAGAAAAGAAAAGAAAGAGAAATAAAGAAAAACAAGAAATCACCTACTAGTTGGCTTGGAGCTATAATATTTCAGGTATCATGAAATGTTTTATACACATTTTTATTTTGTTATTTATTCCTCAAAGCTCCTCCATTTTTATTAAGAAATTAAAAGAAAAATGTAAAAAGGTTGTGTTAGCTTCTCAAGGGCATATGACTTGTAAGTAGCAGAGTCGATCTTGGAATTCTGGTTGTATCAGGTCCCTCTGTGGATTACTATGAGCTAGAACCAGTTCATATTACTCTTTACAGTCAAAATATCCAACATTCTCCCCCCACCAAGCCATATGCTGAGGATCAAAGATATGGAATTGATCACAGAAGTTGGCAAGCATTGCCTTTTTCCCTCAATTTGGCACCCACAACCTATAAGAAAGTTGCCTAGTCATGTGATTGAAATTGAACTTAAAGACTAAAGAGACGCATACTGTTCTGAAGAGAAGAGTTAAGTTCAATAATTTACACACATAGTATTTTTACATTCATTGGCTTTCTCTCCCTGCAATCATGGGAGACAGGTTGTCATCTTCTATATAAAGGGATCACAACTATGTTATTTCCCATAGATTCAACTAATTAGATATAGAATTGAGACCACTACTTAACTCATTTGAAAATCAGTTACATGCCTTTTCACTTATATACAGGACAATTTTATACATTTATTAATAAGATATGTTTAGTATATTTATGAGTTACATTATACTGTACACAAAAGAAACAGAAAAAATAAAACTACAAATGAAGCACAGTTTTGACACAATAAGATTAAACTTGTTCTCAACATAATTGCCCCTAAGATATATAAACAGATAGACAGATAGATAGACAGATAGACAGATAGACAGACAGATAGACAGATAGATAGACAGATAGACAGATAGACAGATAGACAGATAGACAGATAGACAGACAGATAGATAGATTTTCTTTTTCTTTTGGAGATAGAGTTTTACTCCCATCACCCAAGCTGAAGTGCCACGGAATGATTTTGGCTCACTGCAACCTCTACCTCCCAGGCTCAAGTGATTCTCCTGCCTCAGCCGGCCAAGTAACTGGGACTGCAGGCGTGCTCCACTAGGCCCAGCTATTTTGTTTGTTCGTTCGTTTGTTTTTGGTAGAGACAGGGTTTCACCACGTTGCCCACACTGATCTCAAACTCCTAGGCTCAAAGGATCAGCCCACTTCGGCCTCCCAAAGTTCTGGGACTACAAATGTGAGCCACCATGACTGGACTGCACTTGATATATTTCAAAATGGGTTTCTAGTTTATTTGAAATATGATGTTCTGAATGTTTTCCTAAATTGCTTTTGTCATCCTGATATACTTTCTTCAAATTCTGTGGTTTTTATGAGCACACGATGGTTGTCAAATGTTACCTATTTTAGGCATATGGCATATCATTGAGGTCGAAGTTTACTGAGTTCAATACTGGGTCAATTTTTGAGTATTATTATCTTATCATCAAAAATACCAATTGAAGAACAAAGAACAGATACTCCAAAGGTCTAAATAATGAATTGAGTAGAAGAATGCTTTGGAATCCAAATCATAACTTCCTTGGTACAGTATCACAATACTAACTGTTACAGGTGTGTCATGTTAAGGAGAAAAAAATTCTAACAAATTAAGTATACTAACTGTCAATGTAGTGTTTGTATCAACTGCCATAAGAAACAGTTAATTTTACTTAAAACAGTGAATTTTGCTAAAAATCAAAGATAATTATCTAAGATGAAGCTAGGAATAATTATGTTAAAAAACAAAGCCCATTTCTGCCAAGGTGGTGTTCAGCTACTTCAACCAGAAGTTAATTTTGTAGAAATATATATTTCTGAGTAGTTTATAAATAATATATGAAAACGGCCGGGCGCGGTGGCTCACGCCTGTAATCCCAGCACTTTGGGAGGCCGGGGCGGGCGGATCACAAGGTCAGGAGATCGAGACCACGGTGAAACCCCGTCTCTACTAAAAATACAAAAAATTAGCCGGGCGCGGTGGCGGGCGCCTGTAGTCCCAGCTACTCAGGAGGCTGAGGCAGGAGAATGGCGTAAACCCAGGAGGCGGAGCTTGCAGTGAGCCGAGATCGCGCCACTGCTCTCCAGCCTAGGCGACAGAGCGAGACTCCGTCTCAAAAAACAAACAAACAAAAATAATAATATATGAAAACATATCTGGAAAGGGATATGATGTTGAAATCATAATATTCAAAACAATTATCCACCATGGCAATCTAATAATTGATTCTAGAGACAAGAAATACAGACCTCTATACTTGCAATAATTTGTTTTATTCCACCGTTCTTGTACTTCTCTATTGCCTCTGAAAAGACTAAAGAGATCAAATATTCCACAAAAAATATAAAGTAGATAATAATACCACTCCTACTCTGCAGATAAATTAAATAGGAATATTAAGCAACTTGGCCTATTGTTGTATTTTGAGTAATATCAGTGCCCCATATTGAAATCTGATGAAGTAATTCTAAAGACTGACCAGTTTTTGGTTTGTAAAAGAAAAAAACATAAATTCTAAAGAATCTGAAACAAATAAAAGTGTCCTGTGCCTAGAATACTCTAACAGTGAAAATTAGGTTGACTCACAGAGAGAGTAAGATGGTCTCAGAATGTTGTATGTGACGAAAAAACTATTGTGCATTCATTAGAAAGGAAACAAGCTTCCAAGAGTGAAATTGGATCAACTTTTAATATAGCACATACACTCACACATGAGTACAAGATTTTGATTTTTAAAATAAAATGGAAAATACAAAAGAAAAAAGGAGTGTGTGTGGATGAGGGCTTTCATCTGAAAACCATGCTATCTCCATGAGAGAAAAAGGAAGATTTGAGAGATGGTTGAGACTTCTAAAAACGTACTTAAGTCTGCATGAAAGTGCAGGAAAACCACAGACGGTAATCAAAACAGATCATTAGATGAAATATTCCTAGGCTTTACTGCTTCAGGAAAAGTGATAACATAATGGGACATTTAAAATGTGTTTGAGGTCATGACTATTCGAGTTTATATTGCCAATCCATGCTCATTCCATATTATTGTCTGGTGAGACAATATAATGGTAAATCGAACATGATTTGAGATCATGAATAAAAGAGAGAATATGTTTATTCTTAATGTAACCTAAAGACAAGGTCAAGTTCATTGAAGTTTGGATTCTGTTGGTCCTTGTTAAAATTGTCTGGGAACAAGATATTTATAATTCAAAAATTCATTTATAATTATGTTGAGGAGTTGAACTTATCATCACTTAAATTCCTGTGAATACAAAAGAGGAGTTAATGAGATTGTGTAAGTGAACTTTCAAAGATATAAGCAGGATTTTGGAAACTTGGATAACTTGTATTCCATGAAGAGAGAGAAAGAAACATGGTCGAGAAAATACCTGACGGTTTATCACATGAAGTTTAGAGAAACACCAGAAGTGAATGATAAATTATGAATTTCAATATTCTATCCATTTGGATCCAGCCTATGAATGCCTTTTATTTGGCATCATAGGGAGTAAAGAAAACAGGCCAGTTAGAAGGCTGCTTCAGTATTTTTTTTTTTCACTCTTTATTTTTCCTTTTGCTACTGCCTTCTTTTTTAACTTTTAGGTTCAGGGGTACGTGTGCAGGTTTGTTATGTAGGTAAACTTGTATTATAAGGGTTTTGTGTACAGATTTCATCACCCAGATATTAAGCCTAGTACCCATTTTTTTTCTGCTCCTCTCCCTCTTTCCACCCTCCACCCTGAAGTAGGCCCCAGTGTCTGTTGTTCCCTTCTTTGTGTTTGTGAGTTCTCATCATTCAGCTCTCACTGCTGAGTGAGAACATGCATTTTTTGGTTTTCTCTTCCTGCATTAGTTTGCTAAGAAAAATAGCCCCCATCTCCATCTATGATACTGCAAATGACATGATCTCATTCTTTATTACGGCTGCATAGTATTCTATAGTGTATAGGTACCACATTTTCTTAATCTAATCTGTCACTGATGGACATTTAGGTTGATTCTATGTCTTTGCTACTGTGAATAGCACTGCAAAGAATATTTGCATGCATGTGTCTTCATGGCAGAATGATTTATATTCCTCTGGTATATATCCAGTAATGGGATTGCTGGGTCGAATAGTAGTAAGAATTGCTGAAATTGTGTAACAGCTGATACACAAAAATGTTCATTTTTAAGGGTTGGATATTGAGATTTAACTATTGATCATTTAGGTACATAAGACTTTTCAATGACTCCCCATTAATTCCATTCTAAAGTCAATTCACTTTCCATGAAAGATGGTTTATAGCATCTAGATGTTTGGGATTTTATAAATTAGCATAAATACAGAAAATATGAATAACTGATCTGGATAATTCCAAGAAACAAAACTGTGATTACTCCAGGTGATCAAAGTGATAATGGACAAATGACATCACATTAAGTTAACAAGCTTCTGCACAGCAAGGGAAACAATCAACAAACTGAAAAAGCAACCCACAGAATGGGAGAACATATATACATTGTATCCATTGGACAAAGAATTAATAATCAGAATGTATAAGGAGTCCAAATAACTCCATAGGAAAAAAACCCTAATAATCTGACTTAAAAATGGGCAAAAGATATGAACAGGCATTTCTCAAAAGGAGACATACAAATGGCAAATGGGTATATGAAAAGGTGCTCAACATCATTGACTGTCAGAGAAATGCAAATCAAAACTACAATGAAATCACAACTACACTTCCATGTTAGTTAAAATGGCTTTTATGCAAAGGACAGGCAATAATGAATGTTGGTAGGAATCTGGAAAAAATGGAACACTTGTACACTGCTGGTGGGAATGTAAATTAGTAAATCACTATGGAGAACAGTATGGAGGTTTCTCAAAAAACTAAAAATAGAACTACCACATGATCCAGCAATCTCACTACTAGGTATATACTGTTAAAACAAACTAAATATGTTCTCAAAGGGACTCTGTACTTCTATATTTGAGTCCTTGGTGATAAACTGTAACCTAGCTTAATAGGCAGACAAAATTGAAAACCTAACTTAGTAGTATGCACCTGTAACAATAGGTAACTCTTGGCCAATCCCAGCAGCCATACTTCAACCTTTCATACACCACTGAGTGTTCAAAGTATGTTCAAATAAGGCATACACCAAGCTGTAACCAATCCAGCTGTTCTGTACCTCACTTCCAATTTCTGCACATTATTTCCCTTTTTTTGTCTATAAATCTTCTTCCACTATGTGTCTGCTCTGAGTCTCTGTGAATCTGCTATGATTCTGGGAGCTGCCTGATTTGCGAATCATTCATTGCTCAATTAAACTCCTTTAAATTTAATTTGGCTGAAGCTTTTCTTTTATCAGTACTCCACAAAAAGGAAATCAGTATATCAAAGAGATATCTGCACTCTCATGTTTATTGCAGCACTATTTACAATAGCCAAGGTTTGGAAACAACTTAAGTGTCTGTCAACAGATAAATGAATACTGAAAATGTGGTACATACCCACTATAGAGTACTATTCAGTCATAAAAAAGAATGGAATCTTGTCATTTGCAACAACATGGATGGAACAGGAGGACACTGTGTTAAGTGAAATTAACCAGGCACACAAAGACAAACCTCACATGTTGTCACTTATTTGTAAGAACTAAAACTTAAAGCAATTGAACTCATGGAGGTAGAGAGTAGATTGATGATTATTAGAAGCTAGGAAGGGTGGTGGGTGGGGTGGGGGGAGTGGGGACAGGTAGTGAGCACAGAAATACAGTTAGAATGAATTAGACTTAGTATTTGACAGCACAACATGGTGACGTGTCAACAATAATTTATTGTACATTTTAAAGTAATTAAGAGTATAATTGGAACATTTGTAACTCAAAGAATTGATAAATGCTTGAGGTGATGGGTACCCCTTTTACCCTTTAAAAACTTATGCGATTACTCAAGTTTTATAACATAGTTTACTTATAAGTCCAGGAAAGTGAAGCAGCTACTAAGCACTAAATGCCCAGAAGAGCACTTAGAAAGTGTGTTTCTAAAGAATGTATACTTTTTGAAAGAGCAAACATACATGGATATGTAAAATATAAAGTATACCATAATAACAGAATAAGTTTATTTGACAACTACATAAAAAAAAAAAAAAAACAGAAAAATCCATGTTTGTTCTAAGCAAAGGATAAACTGATCAAAGATAAACAACTCGAGTTTAAAATAGAGAGCCTTGTTTCATCTCTAGCATTATCATAGTGCAATGAAAATTTAATGATCTGGATTCAGTGAATGAAAAATTCAAGGCAATAAATTAAGAAAATATCATAAGCCTGGGACTTGTAGTAGAACTCAGTGATATACCGATGTATTATATTTTTTTAACCACACCCCTTTTCCATGAAGTTAATTTGCCTACTGATGACAGTGTTGCTTGGAGGTGATTAATAATCTTTAAATATTTTCTCTCCAAAGGATGTTTTATATTTTAGGAGAATGACTTAACCTTGGATCTCTTCTTTCCAGAAATATTTCCATTCTATGAGAGACCACATGGAGTGATGTAAAATATGTCTATTGAATGTAGAGTCAGACAAGTTGTAGCAGATGCTTGTAATTCTTATGTTGCCTCTGCATGCATTTTGAATACTGGTTAGCTTTTTCGTGCCAAACGCAGGGCTCAGTGACCCTTGACACAGTTTCCAGTTCTACCTCACACCCAAAAGACTCAAGCTGGTGGCCAAAGACACAACTTAAATATATCTCTCTTGCTTAACAGACTGGGCTCCCAGCTTTGCTGCAACTCCCCTTCAATGGATCATTCTGGCATTTGCTGGTGAACTTAAAGTGACCCATAGCCTATTCCAAATATATACTGCTAGTTGCTAGGCTCTACCCTCACCCCTGTTTACACCCCCCTGACCTCCCGTGTATGGCCTCCAGGCATACAGTGTACCCCCTCAGGGTCTGTAAGTACTAAAAACTCTTAAACTTTCTCATTGTTTGTGAAACATTAAAGCCTGCCAACCAATCTGAACGCTGAAGTTAAGGGCCTCAAAAGAACCCAATGCAGATAGATCCCCTGCTGATTCTCTTCTTTTTTGGGCCTCCACTGGCTGGAGACAGTAGTTACCAAATGAGTTGATAGAGAAATCAAAGACTTTTGTTTAAAAGATAGGGATGTGTTGAGATTGTGGTTAAAAATGTACTGGTCATTTGAGAAGAGCAAAATTGTTAACATATTTGAGATTGATAGGTTCTTGATTTGTGAAATGATGATAATTACATATAGTTTGTAAGTCTGTAGTACAGATAAAGAGACAGAATAATGTGAACAGCTTAATAAGGTGGCCTTCAAGTACTAGCAATATATATCCTTATGTTTCTATCAGGAACAACACTTTTCAATTTTTTTGGGAAAAAAAGGATTGTTTTCAAATCTGAAGAGTGCATCTTCCACCTCTCAGTTCAGGCAAAGCAGCTCTGCTTTCACTTTTCCCCAAGGAAGAATTTGTAAGTGGCGCATGTCTGAGAAGGATTGATCTTCAGTGTCTTTATACCCTGTGTCGGGGGATGTAGGCAGAATACACTTGATTGTACACATTAACACCTTGCTCTGAAGAGAAATTTAATTTCAACTTCTCTAAGATTTTGTACTAGTCAGGGTGGGCAAGGTTGTGCTGGAATGGGACACCCAGAGAGTCAGGCTAATGGAAAAGCTATTACTCAGTGTCAATGGCTGTCATGGCAGGAGGCAAAAGGGAACTCATGCAAGTCTTACACAACAAATTAAGTCTTGTGTCTCAGAAGGGAACCATGTCAATTCCAATTATGATTCTCGGTCTCAGTCAGCCACTAAAAGGCCAGGAAGTACAATCCTATGTTCCCAGAAGACTGAGGGTCAAAAATATTTATCCATCAGGCACATAATTACCATAGTTACGGCTTAATAAACACACGCACGTGCACACGCACACACACATACACACTGTGTGTGCTAAGAGCACGTATCAGAAAGCTTATTTATAGAGAAATTTATTTTTTCTTTTCAATTACTGAACTGCATACTATCTCAAGTTCTCATTTTGCCTAGTAGGAAAAAAAAAAAGGAATCAATTAATTATAGGTAAACTCAATCACTTCCAGATTGTGTTACACATTAGAGATTCAAACTGAGCCAAATTAGCATCTTTACCTCTGTGAGGAAAGACAAAACATGTAGTATGGAAACATGTGGTATGAGACCATCCAATCACATATTGCCTGGCACTTACTACTTGGTTCCTAAGGCCTAGTTGTTCATTTATCAATCACAAAATTGTTGTCATGCTTCTACCATAGAATGCTATAATATCAGGGAGACAAGGTCCCTTCCCTGTACTATAATCAATGAAAGAAAATAAAACATAATTAGCCACGGCCCAGAAAGCAAAATTTAACTGAGGAGACAAGGGAGGAATACATGAAAAGATAACACACAGTTCACAGCCGGTACCTAAAAAATGACTACCAATCATAGAGAGTGCTGGAAATGTGACACGCAAAGTTGTCCACCAAGCTGGGAGGATTTTAGTGGAGGTAAGGAAAAAACTAGATCTTAGTCTACAACGACCAGTAAATTATAACGTGCCCATTTATATTAGATTCAAACTTTAATGAAATCTATAATTAATTGTTTACCAATGTTGAGTACTTACATTAAGCACCTTATGTGCACTGTTTCTTATAATTCTCATAATAATTTTATGAGGTTGGAAAGAATTTTATGCTCATTTGAAAGATATGAGTCACTTAAAGTAGTTTAGTAATGAGCTGGTTAGCAAGTGTCAAAGACAGGATTAATATTCAGATCTTTTATACTCCAACAACTATACTATTCTTTATTTGCTACGTTCAACATATTTTGTCTCAGTTTGCAAATATGACAAACTTACACAATCAAATTAATCATAGCATTTATAAGTGTATTATGACTGGGGGCACTTACCAGACCGCATTGTGCCTTGAGTTGGAGTTCTGACTCCTTCCAATAATAGCTGTATGAACACAGCAGGTCATTAATGTAGTATGTATGTGTCTGTTTTCTCATCTATATAACTGAGATAAAGTAATTGCCCTGCTAATCTTACAAGTTTTTTGATCATCAAAATAGTTACTCTATAGAGGACACAAAAAATTTTTAAAATATATGATATATATGTCCTAATTTTTAATATATAAAATATACATTATTATCAGAAGGGATTTAGCATTCCACATAGAAAAATGAAATATTAAAACAACAGCATTAGCTTTAAAATGCAATGTTCATGGAATAATTTATGAAGTAATCATGAACATACTTGGCAAATATGTAAAATGCAAAAAAAAGAAGAAGTCTTTTTAAATTAGTCTGGTAATGTGAGAGTATAATAAAGCAAAATATAATTTCCAGAAGAAAAATTTCAAAGAAAAATGCAGCTTCAAATAGCCAGAGAGAGAAAACAAATCTCAATGTCTCCACCTCCCCTGCCCTCACTTTTCATTGTTAGGGTGCCCAGTGCTCCATAGTTTCCAGTGCAGTTTTTTAAAAGCTGACTAAATCTTCCATTTTATTAACGCAATGACTAATCCACCAAGTTTGCCTCCATTTCCTGAAATGAAACAATGATGACAACTTTCCAACTAGCATATGAATAAATGTTTGGGTAACCTAAGTCAGTAATGGGCAGGAACTTTCCATTTTAAAGCAATATCTAGAAGGTATTTGTTAAGAGAGGACAAAGAAAAACAGAACAAAGCTATAAACCACAGTCAGCTTTAAAATTATATAAGAACGGCTGGGTGCGGTGACTCACGCCTGTAATCCTAGCACTTTGGGAGGCCAAGGCGGGCAGATCACGAGGTCAGGAGATCGAGACCATTCTGGCTAATATGGTGAAACCCCGTTTCTACTAAAAATACAAAAAATTAGCCAGGCGTGGTGGTGGGCACCTGTAGTCCCAGCTACTGGGGAGGCTGATGCAGGAGAATAGCATGAACCAAGGAGGCAGAGCTTGCAGTGAGCCGAGACCCCGCCACAGCACTCCAGTCTGGGTGACAGAGCGAGACTCCGTCTCAAAAAAAAAAAAAAAAAAAAAAAATTATATAAGAAAATGTTTAAAAGCTGTACATTAAGAATAATAGACCCTTATGTGATGGCATGGCTTGCCTATATCAAAATATTTCATGTGACCCATAAATACAAACATCTGCTATGTACCCACAAAAATTAAAGAGGGAAAAAATGACAGCAAACAAAAAAAGAAAAACAGACGCATCCTTTCAAAGGCAGATGGATTTCCTCTATATTAATGGCTTTCTAAGTGAATGCCATAAAATACATATGCAATGCTAGAAAACTGTAGAAGTATCAATGTAGGTGATCTATAACAAACAGAAATAAGAAGCCACAAAGTGCAAAGTTTTGTCATGTTAATTAGTGTAACTCGCCATTCCACATAAAGTCAATAAAAATTCAAGACAATTTCTCAAATCTATGCAGGGCAGGAGAGTAATCAATGTTCGCAGTCCAGTTGTGAGCTAGAAGGATTCAACATTAAGTTTTCTGATAGGAAGATAAGAAAAGACTAAATCTATACACTTCTCATTACAAATAAGTGCTACCTGACTTTAAAATAAAAGGTCAGTGAATCAGCAGCTAGCTTTAAAATTTCTATTGTCCATGAAACTTGCAACTGCTCAAATAAATCCCAAGTCGCTTTCTAAATTATTGTATTAATATATTGGTAGGTAGGTTTTGAGTATCATCTGTCCAAAAATGTGCTGCTCTTAGCTTGTCTTGTTTCTTCTTCACTTATTTTTCACAGCTATATTTTCACCTTTATTCCCAAGCAGCCCACAGGACCCAAATCTATTTTAGTTTGAAAGTCAAAGACAAAGACAGAATTGTGGTTATCAGCAACCTCAGGTGTGCACATCCTTCGAGTCAGCCCCAGTGACTCTATGCACAATGAGTGATCCCCAGACATCTGCAGTAGAAGCCTTTCCATATAATTTGCTCTTATCTACTCTTTTACACAGGTATAATAGGCCAACTGACTGTGTTTATATTGGATTTCACTGCCACTAACTCATATTTCCCAATCAGACTCGAGGCCCTCAACCTTCAGCCCATGGGATTCACCCTGACATTTTCTAATATCATGAGCTGAATTCTACTTCCCATAAGCCAGACATTCCTCTCAGTTATTTCTCCAGATCATGCCCAGATTATACCAAATGTCTCACCCCAGGAAAAAGAGATCCTATCTTTCTACTATTCTGTCTTGGTAGAAGAAAAGTATCCTAAATCACATGCTGATGAGAACCTAGAAAGTCATCTATCATTGTATTCACATTGAAGATAATAGCCTGACACTCATCATCACTGAGATCTTGGCTAAAGTGAAAGGCTGCCATGATTCATTATCAGGATGGTCACACTACAAAGCTCATGTTAATTCTTCTCTTCCTTGAGAGCTTGACAGTGGTAGAATAATAGATAGGTGAAGTGGAGCCAGATTATGAAGAGCTCTGCAAATCATAAAGGAAAGTTTTCACTTTATCCAATATGCCACAAGTTGTGGTTGTTGTTTCCTGAGTTGGAGAAATCGAAATCAAAGTAATGCCTTAACATGGTGAGCATATTCTGGTTTTCTTACGAGATATCTGGCTTTTACTTGTGTCTGGTGTAACTTTTAATTGTTTCTGTCTTAAACTTTCAAGAGATTCTCTCTTTGAACAAGAAAATATTGTCCCACTATGTTATGAAGTTGATGAATCATAGTCGATTAGTGGGAAGTATATTCATTATCTGTAATGCCCTAGAAGCAGCCTTTGGCCAAAAGAGTAATGTTTGGCTCTATACACTGTACCTACCATTTCTTGGTTAAGGAAGCATGCTTTTTTTTCACATGTCTCCTCAATTATACCGTTCTTCCTAGGAGAGTTCTTGTTCTGAGTGAGTGGAAATAGAAAAAACTTCTTGTCCTGATTTGCCTGAAGGTTAATATTCTTTAATTACTGTACTCTTTCAAAGCACCACTGGCTTTTTCTATAATAACATTTTCCTTTTGTTATAGAAATTTGTTTTAGTGATATAACATTTATTTTGTTTTCTGTTGTCCTTTCCTTTTCTGTCTTAGCTTGTAGAATCTTAGAAAGAGAGAGAGAGAGAAAGAGAGAAGATAAATCAGTGCCTGTCTCCCTCTGCAGTTTCAAATATAATTAGCCATTTACATCTTTAAATAGCTGCTAAAAAAGAAAGTGATGTGTATTTGGATATGCACCCTTATGTTAGATTCAGATTTAATCACCAATAATTTAGCAATACCTGTATCAGCTCTGAAGATTCTGATGTGCAATGCATAATGCTAAATCTCTTCTATATATAAAGTTGGAGAGACTATATTCTGTCATACATCATGTTATATTCTCTCATAAGAGACAGGAGTATGCCCCTGAAATAATTGGGATAAAAAGACAAATGGAGATATAGACAGAATCATAATTGGACTTTATTTGGCTACTCCAGCAGTATCTAAGCCTGTCAACACAGTATAGGCTTATCTTTGAAGCAGGAGATAATGGCACTAAAAAGTAATCTGGGCTTATTTGTAAGATATCCCTGGCACAAAGGTAGTGTCAAATAGATACACTTGCCTTAGTAAAGTGGCATCACCTAAGATAGAAAAAACCACTGTGCAGAGAAACACCTGATTGAGATACCCTGTGCTTTTGAATCAATCATTCAGTGTCCAGGATTATAATTATAGCAACAATCAGGTGTGCCATAATAAAATAAAAAGAAAATACATTGGGCACATACATGTGGAGACACCAGTCTTTACTAGACATTTTTTAGGGGAGAATACATAAGGGAAAAAGATGAGCTTATGAAAATACTTATCAATACAAAAGACAGAACATCACACTTAAAACGCTAAAAATGCATAATTTTTACATGGTTTCTTAAACAACTGAGAAGATTTTAGGAATCACACTTTGTGTTTTAGACAAAACTCAAATTCTATAAAAACAAAGATTTTAAGAAACAAGACAAGGGACTGAAAAACTAAACAAAATATATTAAATAATGACACTTAAGGCATTAGGCATCCGTCAATGAAGGACAGTAAGACAGAAAGAAAGCAGTTAAATTTTACACTTACCCCAGCTAATTGCCTGAAAAAGTTTTCAGGAGCAGTGCAGGATGGGAAAACTCACACAGAGTCCACAGCCTCCCTGGGTTGAAAAAATAGAGCCAAAGTCTGGGGAAGCTAAGGAGATTAAAGTAGACAGACAGAAGAACTGGAAAATGAGAGTTGCACAGAGAAAGAATTTCATATACTGCAAAAAACATCTCCTAGAGAATTCAACTAAGTACTGCTCGGTACGTGCGTGGGAGAAAATACTCAAAGACTGGGAGAAGAACCATCCAACAGGATTAGAAGAAAAAATGCCCGGAAACCACACAGTGCCAAAACAGCATCTGTAATCATTAATCAGACCCAAACCATCTTATTTCAGGGGACACTGTGTACAGTAGAAAGGTCTTGCCTCACCAGCCAGAAAAATATATTAAACCCAGATAAATGCATTTCTTGTCTTGCCTAATAAACTTAAAACCAGACATGAAGGACTCAATGGTTTCTATATAGTGAATCTATTTCTCTCTCTCTCTCTCTCTCTCTCTCTCTCTCTCTCTCTCTCTCTCTCTCTCTCACCCACACACACATATACCCCTCAAAATTGTTTTAAAGAAATATAAAAACATCCAATATCAAACAAGGTAAAATTCATGTCTGATATAAACTCAGAAATTACAGCCATGCAAAAAATCAAGAAGATACAACTCATACTAATAAATCAAGAAACTGAAACAAACTCAAATGATTATCATAATTGAATTAATAGAAAAGAACATTAAAACATTTATTATGACTGTATTTCATACGTTCAAAAATCTAAAAGTCATCTTGAACTTATTCAGTAGAGATATGAAAGTCATAAGAAAGGTTCAGATCTAAGTCAAAAATTACAAATTACAATCCCTGAGATGAAAAAGACGCAATGTGATTAACACAAGATTAGATATTGGAGAATAAAAGACTAGTAAACTTTAAAATATAGCAATAAATATATCCAAAATAAGAGCCAGAGGAAAAAAAAAAAGACTGAGGAAAAGTGAACATAACTCTTCATGTACTCTGAAGAACGTGACCATATACATGTTTAAGAGAAAAACTTTAAGCAGCTCAGGGGAAAAAGACATGTTATGTCCAGAAGATCAAAGGTAATAGCTCTAGATTTCTCTTAGGAAAGCTAGCTTAGAAGACAGTCGAGTAATGTCTTTAAAAGTACTGAAAGGATAAAAAAGAGACTGTCAACATAGAATTCTATTCCTAGCAAAAATATCATTCAAATATTTAAGTAAAATAGTTTCTGAAACGTACATAGACTAATAATCATCAGCTGTCTTGTGGCATAAAGAAATGTTAAAAAAGCCCTCACTCGCCGCCAAGGACTTGTCTCGCAGCGCGCACGCCCCTCCGCCGCCCCGCAGAAATGCTTCGGTTACCCAGTCTTTCCCCAGATGAGACCGGTGTCCAGAGTACTGGCTCCTCATCTCACTCGGGCTTATGCCAAAGATGTAAAATTTGGTGCAGATGCCCGAGCCTTAATGCTTCAAGGTGTGGACCTTTTAGCCGATGCTGTGGCCGTTACAATGGGGCCAAAGGGAAGAACAGTGATTATTGAGCAGAGCTGGGGAAGTCCCAAAGTAACAAAAGATGGTGTGACTGTTGCAAAGTCAATTGACTTAAAGGATAAATATAAAAACATTGGAGCTAAACTTGTTCAAGATGTTGCCAATAACACAAATGAAGAGGCTGGGGATGGCACTACCACTGCTACTGTACTGGCACGCTCTATAGCCAAGGAAGGCTTCGAGAAGATTAGCAAAGGTGCTAATCCCGTGGAAATCAGGAGAGGTGTGATGTTAGCTGTTGATGCTGTAATTGTTGAACTTAAAAAGCAGTCTAAACCTGTGACCACCCCTGAAGAAATTGCACAGGTTGCTACAATTTCTGCAAATGGAGACAAAGAAATTGGCAATATCATCTCTGATGCAATGAAAAAGGTTGGAAGAAAGGGTGTCATCACAGTAAAGGATGGAAAAACACTGAATGATGAATTAGAAATTATCGAAGGCACGAAGTTTGATCGAGGCTATATTTCTCCATACTTTATTAATACATCAAAAGGTCAGAAATGTGAATTCCAGGATGCCTATGTTCTGCTGAGTGAAAAGAAAATTTCTAGTGTCCAGTCCATTGTACCTGCTCTTGAAATTGCCAATGCTCACCGTAAGCCTTTGGTCATAATCGCTGAAGACGTTGATGGAGAAGCTCTAAGTACACTCGTCTTGAATTGGCTAAAGGTTGGTCTTCAGGTTGTGGCAGTCAAGGCTCCAGGGTTTGGTGACAATAGAAAGAACCAGCTTAAAGATATGGCTATTGCTACTGGTGGTGCAGTGTTTGGAGAAGAGGGGTTGACCATAAATGTTGAAGACGTTCAGCCTCATGACTTAGGAAAAGTTGGAGAGGTCATTGTGACCAAAGACGATGCCATGCTCTTAAAAGGAAAAGGTGACAAGGTTAAAATTGAAAAACGTATTCAAGAAATCATTGAGCAGTTAGATGTCACAACTAGTGAATATGAAAAGGAAAAACTGAATGAACGGCTAGCAAAACTTTCAGATGGAGTAGCTGTGCTGAAGGTTGGTGGGACAAGTGATGTTGAAGTGAATGAAAAGAAAGACAGAGTTACAGATGCACTTAATGCTACAAGAGCTGCTGTTGAAGAAGGCATTGTTTTGGGAGGGGGTTGTGCCCTGCTTCGATGCATTCCAGCCTTGGACTCATTGACTCCAGCTAATGAAGATCAAAAAATTGGTATAGAAATTATTAAAAGAACACTCAAAATTCCAGCAATGACCATTGCTAAGAATGCAGGTGTTGAAGGATCTTTGATAGTTGAGAAAATTATGCAGAGTTCCTCAGAAGTTGGTTATGATGCTATGGCTGGAGATTTTGTGAATATGGTGGAAAAAGGAATTATTGACCCAACAAAGGTTGTGAGAACTGCTTTATTGGATGCTGCTGGTGTGGCCTCTCTGTTAACTACAGCAGAAGTTGTCGTCACAGAAATTCCTAAAGAAGAGAAGGACCCTGGAATGGGTGCAATGGGTGGAATGGGAGGTGGTATGGGAGGTGGCATGTTCTAACTCCTAGACTAGTAGTGCTTTACCTTTATTAATGAACTGTGACAGGAAGCCCAAGGCAGTGTTCCTCACCAATAACTCAGAGAAGTCAGTTGGAGAAAAAGAAAAAGGCTGGCTGAAAATCACTATAACCATCAGTTACTGGTTTCAGTTGACAAAACATATAATGGTTTACTGCTGTTATTGTCCATGCCTACAGATAATTTATTTTGTATTTTTGAATAAAAAACATTTGTACATTCCTGATAATGGGTACAAGAGCCATGTACCAATGTACTGCTTTCAACTTAAATCACTGAGGCATTTTTACTACTATTCTGTTAAAATCAGGATTTTAGTGCTTGCCACCACCAGATGAGAAGTTAAGCAGCCTTTCTGTGGAGAGTGAGAATAATTGTGTACAAGGCAGAGAAATATCCAATTATGTGACAACCTTTGTGTAATAAAAATTTGTTTAAAGTTAAAAAAAAAAAAAGAAATGTTAAAAAAAAGAAGTACTTCAAGCAGAAGAAAATGAAACTATGTTGAAACCTGGATCTACCTAAAGGAATGAAAAAAACACAGAAAGTGTAACTACATAGATAAATGTAGTGACTTTTATTATTACTAAAATCTTATTTTAAAAATAAGAAACCATTTAAAATAAACATAATACTTTAAGTGTTGTTTTAAACATATATAGAAACAAAATACATGATAATAGCATAAAGGTCTGGTGGGTGGGGAGTAGAAGCACAGTTGACCCTTGAACAACAAGGGTTTGAACTCTGTGGGTCTACTTATACATGGATTTTCTCCAACGTTTGCCACCCCTAGGACAGCACGACTAACCCCTCCTTTTACTCAACCTACTAAACAAGAGAACAAAGACGAAGACTTCAATTATGATCCACTCCCACTTAATAAAGAGTAAATATATTTTATCTTCCTTATAATTTTCCTAATAACATTACCTCTTCTCTAGCTTGTTTTATTGTAAGCATATAGTATCTAACACATATAACATATAGAATAAGTGTTAATCAACTGTTTATATTATCTGTAAGGCTTCTGGTGAGCAGTAGGCTATTAGCAGTTAAATTTGGGGGAAGTCAAAAGTTATATTTGGTTTCAGCTGCACAGGCAGTCAGCATCCCTAAACCCTGCATTATTCAATGGTCAGCTATACATTATTTTAAAGTTCTCACACTATATGGGAAAAGCATAACACTGCCTGAAAGTATACAGTAAAGAGTTAAAAATGTGTACTAAAAACCTTAAAGTATCCATTAAAATAAAACATCAAAAATAGCAACTAATCAGTCAACAAAAAAGGAAAAAATTGAATAATGTACTCAATACCAAAGAAGAATGAAAAAAGAGAAAAAAATTGCACGCAGATAGTATAAATAAAAAGCAAATAGCTTGAAGGTAGATTTAAACCCAATCTTATCAATAATAGCATTAAATTTATGTGGTCTAAAAACTTTAGTTGGAATGCAGAGATTATCAGATTGGATAAAAATAACAAGACTCACATACACTGCTTTTAAAAAGATGTTTTTTAAGTATAAAAACACCACTACAAGTAAAAGGTTGGAAAAAGATATATCATGCCAATGCTGATCAAAAAAAAAGCTGGAGGGACTATATTATTATCAGATAAAGTAGACAGACTTAAGAGCAAAGTCTCCTAATAGGGATAAAAAGGATAATCTTATAATGGCAACAAAGTTAGTTAATCAAGATGATATAACAGTTCTATCCATTTATGTACTTAGGGAAAGTTTTTAAATACTTGAAGCAAAATCTGATAGAACTGCAAGCAAAAATTCTGTTGTAGACAAATCTTTAGTTATAATTAGAGATTTTAATACTTCTCTCTCATGCCAAATAGTATAGAGATAGAAAATCAAAAAGGATAAAGAAGACTTGAATAACCTATCAACCAACTAGACCAATTTCGTATTTATAGAATATTCCAAACAAGAAGAGCATCAGGATTTATAACTTTTCCAAGTGTACATAAAACATTTACCAAGATAGATCATACTCTGAGTTATCAAAACTTTCTCAATAAATCTGAAAAGATTTAAGCCATTGAAATTATATTTCTGATTACAATGCAATTAAAATAGAAATCATTAACAAAGTATTAATAATTCCCAAATATGTGGAAACTAACACTCTTCTTAATAATCAATGGGTCAAAGGTGAATTCAAAAGTGAAATTTTTTGAAAGCATCTGAATGTAGATCAAAATGAAAGTACGACATATGAAAATCTGTACTTTGCAGGTAACTCAGTAGTTAGTGGGAGGTTTATAGCGCTGAACCCTATATTAGAAAAGAAGAAAGATCTGAGTCAGCTTCCACCTCGGCTCCCACCTTAAGCTAGAAAAGCAAACTAAGAAATTAGAAAGAAACTTAAAGCAAAAGAAAACCAAAATAATCAAATGAAAGAAAATAATCAAATTAAATAGAAAAACAACAAAAGACAAAATCAAGTAAGAAAGACAGAGGGCGGCCGGGCGCGGTGGCTCAAGCCTGTAATCCCAGCACTTTGGGAGGCCGAGACGGGCGGATCACGAGGTCAGGAGATCGAGACCATCCTGGCTAACACGGTGAAACCCCGTCTCTACTAAAAATACAAAAAATTAGCTGGCGCGGTGGCCGGCGCCTGTAGTCCCAGCTACTCGGGAGGCTGAGGCAGGAGAATGGCGTAAACCCGGGAGGCGGAGCTTGTAGTGAGCCGAGATCCGGCCACTGCACTACAGCCTGGGCGACAGAACAGGACTCCGTCTCAAAAAAAAAAAAAAAAAGAAAGAAAGAAAGAAAAAGAAAAAAGAAAGAAAGACAGAGGAAAGGCTGGGCGCGGTGGTCACTCCTGTAATCCCGGGTCTTTGGGAACCCGAGGCGTGTGGATCACGAAGTGAGGAGATTGAGACCATCCTGGCTAACATGGTGAAACGCCGTCTCTACTAAAAATACAAAAAAAATTAGCCGGCCGTGGTGGCCTGTAATCGCAGCTCCTCAGGAGGCTGAGGCAGGAGAATTACTTGCACCTGGGAAGCGGAGGTTGCAGTGAGCCGAGATCACGCCATTGCATTCCAGCCTGGGGGACAGAGCAAGACTCCGTCTCACAAAACAAAACAAAACAAAAAGGCAAGAAGAAAATAGTGAGAGAGAAACAAATGTCAGTAAAATACCACTATATACTTATTAGAATGTTTAAAATATCGAAGACTGATTATGCCAAGTATTATTAAGTGCATGGAGCAACTTGAGGTCTTACACACTGCTGGTAGGAGTGTCAAATTATGCCAGCACTTTAAATAACAATTGGAAGTTTATGAAAAATTTAAACAAATGCCAACCGTGTAAGCAAGCCAATGCACCTCTACATATTTACCCAAGAGAAGTAAAGAATATCTTCATATAAAGTCTTTGATATGAATTTTTATAGAAGCTTTATTTGCAGTAGCCAAATACAAGAAACAATCCAAAAGTCCTTCAAGAGCTGAATGAACAAATTGTGGTATAATCACACAATAGAATATTACTTAGTAATACAAAGTAACGAGCTATTAATTCATGCAACGATGTAGTTGAGTCTCAGAATAAGTATGCTGAATGAAAATAAAAGTCAGAAAAAAAAGTTCGTGTTGTATGAATCCTTCATATAAAATGCTGAACAATGATAGGTAATCCACACTGAGAGAAATTGGGTTAGTAATTGCCAGCAATTGAAGGAAAGGATTCCATGAAGAATAGGAAATAAGAATGAAGAATCAGGAAACCTTGGAGGGATGAATACTGTATAGTCCATTTTCATATTGCTATAAAGAACCGCCCGAGACTGGGTAATTTACAAAAGAAAGAGGTTTAATTGACTCAGTTCAGTATGGTTGGGGAGGCCTCAGAAAACTTACAATTATGGTGGAAGACGAAAGTCAAGCAAGACATCTTCTTCACAAGGTGGCAGGAAGGAAAAGTGGTGAGCAAAGAGGGAAGAGCCACTTATAAAACCATCAGATCTCGTGAGAACTCTTTCACTATCAGGAGGACAAGATGTGGGAAATCACCCTCATGATTCAATTACCTCCACCTGGTTTCTCCCTTCACAGGTGGGGATTATTACAATTCAAGATGAGCTCTGGGTGGGGCACAAAGTCTAATCATGTCAGATACACACGTTATCTTAATTGCAGTGATTGTTTAATTGGTGCATACATATGCCAAAACGTATCAAATTGTATACGTTAAACATGTATAATTTATCACATGTCAATTTTACTTCACCAAAGCTCTGTGTATGTATGTGTGTGCATACAGGTATGTTTAACAAATAATTGACAAACAAGAAGAAAAAGCAAGTAGACTGAGATAGGAAAGTTGTCAAAAAAACTATTTCAAAAGCAAAACTTAATCATTAATTTAAGAAAATATTTAACAAATGCTGAGAATAGACAGTATATTCAGAAAATTAAAGATAAAACATTGGAAGAGTTGGTCTTAGAAATTAAGAGAATAAAATAAAATAAGTTGAAGTAATACCTAAATTTAAATTAGAAAAACATCATTGGTTAGACATGGAAGATTTGAATTAATAGATCAAAAATTCATCACAACAGTAATATAATGGGAAAAGACAGAAAGCCATTAAATTGCTATGCTACTGTAAGGTATAAATCCAACAGAAATTCAGAGTTAAATAAAAAAATAACATTACCCTTTGTAAAGGAACAAAAATTCAAACTAAACATGATTTCTTTTTACTTCTTGGCACACTTAAATACAAGAAGATAATAGATATGATCTCATGCAAGAGGAAATTGTGTGATCCAAAAAATAGTAAACTCAGCTGTAAAAGCAAGAAGAGTAATGCCCAGTATGATAGCTATACAGCAGACCTAGGCATTATTGAGGCTTGAATGAAACTAGAAGACAGAGATCTGTTCGGTAAGAAGAATATAAGCATACCGCTAGGCTTCTTTTGTATTTATCCCACATAATCAGTCTCGAAATTTTTTGCTAAAATTCAAATTTAATCACATTGTGCTTCTTATTTCAAGGTTTCCACGGAATACTCACAGACTTTAGAAGAAACTTTAAGCATTTTAGAATGACATAGAAGAATCTACAAATCTAATCTCTGATTGCATTTGCAGCTTCATGTCTTCCCTCTTACAGTTCCTTAATATTTAGCCATATCAGTTTCCCTACATTTCCCGAAACCATTTTCCTTACTTTGTGTTTTGTTACTGTTTCCCTTTCCCATTTGAATATTTTCTACATTTGCCCATTTTAACACTCAGTTCAGTGGTAAGAGACCATTGAACTTGGAAATGTTCCAAGACTTTGTCTTGGAAATGTTTACTTACAGTACTAGCCCTAGTTAAGCCTTGCTTTTTTGTACTCATTTTCTTTTTTGTACTCATTTTGTTAAGCCTTGCTTTTTTGTACTCATTTTCTATCATCCTATTTTCTTTTTAATTTTTGTTAATAGTACCACTCACATTGTTTTGTGATAATTTTTTCTTTTTTTGCCTTACTGTCTTCTATAAAAGATATAAAGACCTTAAGGTGTATGACTTGCTCATTGTTATTTTCCTAGAACACATAATGAATACAGATATAAGTGAGTAGGGAGGTCACTATGTGTATGTGTGTATACATTATTTTTTAGTAAGAACTTGTTCAATGAATAAAACTAAAACTTTTGCCTCCTTCCACATGTTCTTCGAATGTTTTAGTATTCCACAGAAAATATTCACTTCATTTTAATATTATTCTATTTCCTGGTGTTCTGCATTGAGGTAGAGAAATTATTAATCATAATTTTCACACAAACCCTCCTTTTCTTAAACCTCATTGTTACTGCCGATTCAGTGAGTAAAATTCAATGAAGATAGGCAGCAAATAATCAGGAACTGGAAGCTGCATATTTCCACAGTTCATGCAAGGATGGAAGACATTCAATTCCAACCAGCAAAGTGAAGAATCCTAGTGGAAAAACCTGGGTATTTAGTAGGAAACTACTAGAATCATCACAGCTTGGGAGCAAGGCTAAACAAATGCGAGATAAGTGGCTCTCAACAAGGGAAAAATTTTCCCAATGGACATTCAGTAACATCTAGAGTCATTGGTTTTGCACGGACGAAGGGTAGAGCCCTGGGTTGCTGCTAAATGTCTCACAATTTGCAGGACAACCCCCACACCAAAGAACTGTCTGGTGCCAAATGCCAGTACTGCTGAGATTGAGATGTGCTGCCCTAGATTAGAGAATACTACTCTAGATCTGTTCTAGCAAAGCTTAAAGTCTTGAAAAAATCAAGATGATTGGCAAGAAATTTAACAGCATTCTAGAAAAAGCTGAACACTCTTAAATGAAAGTCACAAAATCCAGCATTCAAACAACATAAAACAACAATATCCAGCATTCAGATAAAAATTTCAAACAGCAAAAGGTGTGATCTACAATCAGAAGAAAAGTCAGGGGAAAGAAAAAAATCAGCAATAACGGAGATGAGAGAATGACTTTCTAAGGTCTTTAAACAGAATTTTATTAAAGACTTTAAACAGCTTTTATAACTATGCCAAGGATTTAAAGGAAAATATTAACATAATTATGAGTCATCAAGGAATTAAAAGAAACCAAATGGAACTTTTAATTTTAGAAATTCACTAAATTTTATTAATAGCAATTATAAGAAATAATCAATGACCTTGATGACATGGCTGAAGCACAGAGGAAAAATAATTGAAAATTACAGGATAAGATGAAAATTTAATAGTAAATAAACAGAGCCTCAGTGATTACAGACAAATAGCAAATGCTATAACATACATTTAATTAAAACACAAGAAAGAAAAAGAGATAGGAAAATATATTTGAAGAATAGCTAGCCAACAACAACAAAGGCTACCAAATTTGATGAAACCTATAAACTCACACATATAAGAACACTCAATTCAACAACAGAATAACCATTTCTTTCAGGTGCACATTGAGCCCTCACTAAGACAAATCATATTCTGAGTTGTAAAAGCATCTCTCAATAAATATGTAGAAATTATATATGTGTGTGTATACATACACACACACATATATATACATCTATCTATCTATCCATCTATACTTCTAAATAGCCATGGGTCAAAAAACATTGCAAAGAAAATTAGAAAATATATTTGAATATGTTGAATTCAGTAAAAATGAAACAAAACCAATTAAATTTATTACTTCTGGTTTCTGCTTTGAGATGCAGAGATCTGCGAAGGATATAGCTTCCATACTGAAAATTAAAAAAAAAACAAGAAGAAAGCCATCAAACTACATACTTGGTAGTTTTCTTGACCCCATTAGTGACCTTAAGTCATAGGGCCTTCGGCTAGTCTAAAATCTAAGGCAAGACAGGCACCTGTAGGAAGGTATGACATAGGAGCATTGGCTTAGCTAAAGCAGCTACAAGCAGTCATCGGAAAGAACAGTAAGATACAAGCGTTCAGCTAGTAGTAGCTAGCAAGTTAGTAGAGCCCAAGTGTGCACTTGTAAGAGAGGGGGATGCTCCCTGATGGCCAAACAAATTGGATGAGTCTGTACACTGGAGGTTGTTGTACAGTACTTTCCTATGGCTGCTATTACAAAGGACCACAAACTTGGTGGCTTAAAACAAGTTTATTCTTTCACAGCTCTGGAGACCAGAAGCCCTAAATCATGGTGTCACTTGAGCTGTTCCTCTCTGATGCCTTTGGAAGATAATCCTTCTTTGACACTTGCAGCTTCTAGTAGCCTCAGGCATTCCTTGGTTTATGGCTGCATAACTCTAATGTGTGCTTCTGTCTTCACATAGCCTTCTTCCCTCTCTCTCTCCTCTTCCTTTTTATTTTTTTTTATTTATTTTTTTTTAGTATTATTTTATTTGTAGAATAAATTGACAAATAATAATTGTATATACTTATGAGGTACAAGGTGATATTTTGATATATATTTATACTGTGGAATGATCAAATCAAGCTAATTAACCTATTTATCACCTGAAATACTTATCATTCTTTTGTGGTAAGAAGATTTAAAATCCATTATTATTGCTACTTTGAAATGTATAATAATTTGTTATGACCTATAGTCACCATTCATATGTGGAATCTAAAAAATGTCTAACTCACAGAAAAAAAGAGTAGAATGGTGGCCAGCAGACACTGGGGGTAGAGGGGCAGGGGATGTATGGGTAAAGGAAAAATGTTAGTCTTTCCTCTTCTTATAAAAACATCAGTCATATTGGATTAAGAGCCCACCCTACTTTAGTATGACCTTGTCTAACTAATTATTTCTGTGATGACCCTAATTCCAGATGAGGTCACAACCAGAGGTACTAGGGGTTAGTATTTCAGTATATCTTTTGAGGGGGACTTAATTCAACTCATAAGAGGGCTCAAATAAATGTTTGGAGAGTGTTCTAAGACCTAGGGAAGTTGAGCATCAGTCTCTGGGGAGGTGGGGTGAAAGAAACACCACCAATATCACTTTTTTCTGTCTTCTCTTGCCTATATATTTTTTTAAAAAGCCTTAATTTGTGGAAGAGAAAGATAAGAAACACTGTCCTGTCCCCAATTACTACTGGTGTGAAAAAGAAAAAAACCCTTTCCAGCTACATATAATTCTACATTAGGGACTGATTAATTTTTTGTTGTTGTTAAAAAACTCCTATGCATTGGATGTGTGTGTGCAGGGGAGCGGGGGTGTGTGGGGGTGGGTGTAGTGGTATGAGGAAACACATATTATTAGCTTCAGTAATTTACAGGTAGTATGAATTTGGTTTCTTCCATCAGCCAGGATTGGGCAGAAAGAAGACACCAGGTTTTCTTAAGATGAATCTCCACCAACACCACAGTTTAGCAGAGGATACTCCATTTTTCACACTAGAGTGTTTTGGCCATCAGTCATTTTTTCCTTTAAGTAAAAGTGTATTGAGAGCAGAGTTCTAGAGTGTCATCTGTAGGGGAATGTCAAGCTTAGGGATGGGCTTGTTCTCTTATTGAAAGAGTCATAGCTGTGATCCATCAAACAGTAGCTCACTCTATACATATTTAAAACCCATCCTTCATGAGAAATGGTGGTGCTGTGGAATCATTCTCACTGTGGCAAGGCAAGATATTAATGGTCCCTGCTACCTTTCCCTGAATCATCTCCAGAATACACCATGAATCAAACAAAGGATTTGCATTGGACCAAAAAATTCAAAAGAGAGGAGCCAGGAGAAGTAAGTAGTGAGAGTTATCTTTTTCAGTTTCCGAAAGCCCATTAATTAGTACACTGATATTTTGAATTAAAAAATATACAACCAAAGCATTAGTTACTGACCTAAATATTATTTTTAAAATGAGCAGCAATAGTATTCAAAAATCTGTTAATATTTATTATGATTTAGAAAGAATGAGTTTCCACTGAAGCACGTTTCAAATATATGAATTAAACAGATACTTTATTTTTGGTAGAATGTATCGATCATCAGTGCAAACAGAAAGGAATGATCCACATGCTCTCCTGTACCCTCATTCTCCCCTGGTAATGTCTGAAGCTATGAAAGAAGTACAATTTTTCTTTCAAACTAGTGGCGAGGTACTTTTACACCAAGCAAGATTCAGAGGCTAAGAATTCATGTTTTAATTTTTAAAAGTAAAGTGAAATGTGTTTCTTAGCACATTTAAGGATTTAGAGCTATTGTGGCAAAGGTATGAAGAGTGCGTATGTCTCAGCTCTTGACCATTCTGAGAGTGAGAAATATGTTCTTGACCTCATATCTTCCCAGGGACTAGAGTTCCTTTCCTTAGCTAAAATGTACTAAGCACTTACTATGTATCCAAAATTCTGATAAGAACGCAATATAATTGATTTTATTCAATCAACATTATTACTTTGATGATATGTACTATTATTACTTTCATTTGTCATGCCATACAACTCTGGATAGAGATATACTTTGATAAATCTCCACAGCTTTCTGATTTTTTTCTTATTTTATGACTTTTTGGTGATATTCCAAAATCATCATAAATATCCAAATCATACAAAACTCAACATGACTTCTCAAATATCTCAAATAATATTATGTAGTGTTTGTGCTAACACATGCTAACTGGTGAAAAAAACTAGCTAAAAAACTGTTCTGATTTGTCCCTAGGAATAAATAGATGATTTGAAGAATGAACTGTTACAATATTACATGCAACAATTACAAAAAAATCTTAAGGTCTTACGAATAACAAAGGTTTGTTTCTTGCTCATATTTTTCACTATAGTAGTTGATCTGGGACATTATATTTTCCTCAGTCTATATGCATGCACTCCAGTTGGGGTATACCTAGCTCACAGCAGAAGGAAAAGAGAGAATGGCATTTCACAGAATAGCCCCGAAAGTATCAGCTAAAAGTGATATGTATCAAATTTGACAGCCTAGTCTGACATTAAGAGGATGAAGATACACAATCTCTGAGTAGGCTGGTATCTCTAGCAGAGAAACAGTAAATATTTTGAAATGTGTATTAAAATATAATGTATTAAAATAAATCTTAATAGAGTAGAATCGAAAATCACAATATACCTCAGAAGCCTTTAAAGGAATACTACTTACTTTTAAAAAATGAATAAAGCAGTCTAAGTGGAATCAAAGATGGCTTTCACATTTCTGGCAAATTTTTATTAATGTTAAAGATTGGACTTGGATAAATTATTAAGATATTATTAAAATATTTTATTTAAAGTGTCATTAAATAAATTGGCCAATATTTGGGCTTGGTTTATGGCATAGGTGGGCTTTTGAAAATCAGGTTTGTGATTAATCAGCTAATCACTCATTATTAAAATCCAGTAAGTAATTGGAATTGTTCAGTGAGAAAATTAAGAATAAAAGCAGAGCAACTGCAGATGGGAAAAGAAAAAAAGAACACCACAATTTAAGGGAAAATCAAAAGTAAATAATCTAGCAAAGTAGACTGTAAAACAAAATAATAACTATAAAAAACAAAATGCTAGCATTAGGCTAGCATTCATCATGTTATTTACTTGTGTTATTCCTCATGTATTTGCTGTACGCTCCCCGCTCCCAACTAGGATCAAACTTGAACCTCTGAGTTTACCAACTTGAATCTCTGAATTTTGTGTAGAATTTATGTTGGATTATAGCTTGCTTCTTGCAATATTATGATATATTCTGACTATGGTGGTAAGAAATGCTGTTCCATATAAACAAACGAACAAATAAATAAGCAAACAAAACTCTTCATTTGAAGAAGAGAAAAATCCAATCCCATTATCAGCCTCCATCTCCCTCTCCACAACTCCACCTAACTGATTTTCATCCTTGACACTCTGACATCTATTTCAGGCATGATCTAGGGTTTGGGGCTCATTAGTG
The DNA here is from genome assembly GCF_043159975.1 of Macaca nemestrina. Lineage (NCBI taxonomy): Eukaryota > Metazoa > Chordata > Mammalia > Primates > Cercopithecidae > Macaca > Macaca nemestrina. The sequence continues at coordinate 81,576,557 of NC_092137.1, read as the reverse complement.
TGCACTGCCAACAGAGGGAGAGGGGATTGGTGACTAAAATCTTACAAAAGTAAGAGCAGAACAGGTGTTAGCCCAAGTGATGTGAATTTACTACAAGTAAATAAGAAAAAATATACACACATCAAAGTTCCTGCTTGTAGAATATTAGAATTTAGCTTACGTTTTCATTGCCTGTTAAAATGCAAAGCTCACTGAGAGAGAACACTTTGAACTGTTCTCACTTGATCATATTCACCAAAGCGCATTTGTGAAATGCCTAGTGGCAGGAAATGGGAAAAAAAAAAAATAACTGAATGCATTTTTTTTCTTTTTTCTTTCTTTCTTTTTTTTTTTTTGAGATGGAGTTTCGCTCTGTCACCCAGGCTGAAGTGCAGTGCACGATCTTGGCTCACTGCAACTTCTGCTTCCCAGGTTCAAGTGATTCTCCTGTCCCAGCCACTAAAGTAGCTGGGAATACAGTCGCCCGCCACTATGCCTGGCTAATTTTTGTAGTTTTAGTAGGGATGAGGTTTCAACATGTTGGCCAGGCTGGTCGTGAACTCCTCAACTCAGGTGATCTGCCCGCCTTGGCCTCACAAGGTGCTGGGATTACAGGCGTGAGCCACCATGTCTGGCCCTGAATGGAATTTTAATCCTGTTCTTTTCTTAAAACAGATTTTGACAGGATATTAGTAACACCATTACCCTTTTATTTGCTTAAGTCAAACATATGGGTATTATCCTGGATTTCACCTTTTACCCTCATCTTCACATACAATCTATCATCAAATTAAATAAGTTGCACCTCTTAAATAATTCTTGAATCTAACTTTTATATTGTTATCTCCTGTCACCATTCCAGCAAAATATTATCATCTGTTGCATAAGGGACTATTGATCTCTTTCCTTCCATTTTCGCCACTTTGTAGTCCAGTAAGTGATTTTTTTCTAATATAAGTTAGTATACTTTACTTCCTTCATCAAAGATCCTCACTGGTTTCCACTTTCTCTTAAATTTATATCCAGCCCTTTTACTATGGTCCGGAATGTTCATCATGAGACCATTCCCCAGCTCCATCTCTCTACAATCCAGCCTCATTCACTTCTTTTGTTTCTTCAAAGCATCAATACCCTTTCCTTCTTCCAGATAATTGAACTTACTGTTCCTTCTTCCTGCCATACTCTTTTCTCCAATACTTTGCACTCTGAGCTGATACTCTGTGTCTCAGTTTCAATGTCATATTTCCAGAGGAGCACCCTAATATTCCCATCTAAACTGGTTTCCCCTTACTCATTATTACCTCATCACCCCATTAGTTTCCTTCATAGGAATTTCAAAATTATTAACAATCCAGTGAATTTCAAAAATTATTTAATGTTGGTATATTTCACCAAGCAGGAGGGGGCAGGCAGTGACCTTTCCTGACTCACTTACTTTATCCTCAGAACTTAGCAGAGTGCATCACAAGTAGGTATTTCATCTTTGTTGAATAAATTAATTAGCAGGCGAACAAGTAATAAGAAAAATAAGAGGCCATCAAGCTTCTGAAAAGGACATGGGAAATAGGACTGAGAAATGGAGAACTGAGAAGACAAATTCCACCAATTTCACAATTTTGCCAAGGTCTGACCATGAGCGTGTATTGTCTTTGTGTGTTGAGCCAGTGTGTGTGGAAGTGAGAGAGTAATAGAGAGAGCGCATATGATGCATCCTACAGAGAAAAGCTCCAGATGCCCCTGGGACACCAGATGGCTGTTAAGCTTCCATGTGTTCCCTGTAAACTCTTAAGTTCTCATCCCATTCTCAGCTGAGTCAATGGGAAACATCTGAAGGAATATAAATTTTAAAAAAAGTTTTATCATAAGCATCACTCCAGTGGCCAGCCTCCCAGCACTGTTGTCACGTGTAGTAAAAGCCCTTGACATTTTGCAGGAACGTCAAAAACCTGCTTAAGGGCATATACAGAGTTAGAATGGAATTGTACTTAGGACTAGACTTCTACATGCCAAGATACTTATCTTATTATTCTCCTTCCTCCTCTTTACCTATTAAAAAATGCATTCTAAGCCCTTCTCCACAAACTGAACAACTTAACTAACCCTTGTTCCATATTAATAACAATTACTTTTACTGATGTTTACTATATGCAATATACTACTGTGATCATATGCCACGTATTTACTCATTTAATCTGCAAGACAATCCTGAGTCCAGCACACATTATCGCCAGCTTACACATGAGAAAATTGACATTCATCCTTTAGATAAACTTGCCTAAAATCGCATACTTAGTAAATGATAAAAGTGGAATTTGAACACTGGTTGTTTGTAATTGCTTGATAGATGATCTCACTACAGCATGATGAAAAGTAACCATTCAGGCAGCTGCAGAGTAGGCCACCTAAAATCCTATCTAGAATGTCTATTTAGTTTTTCTTTAACCAAGTTAAACTTCTCTCATTCCTTGCAAAAAGTCTTCTAGAATGAGTTTTATTTCAAAAGCAAAAGAGAGAAATCTGTTTTATTAAATCCTTTCTATGGGCAGTAAAAATGGAAATCAATTCTCTTCCTGTCAGCTCTACATGTTGCCAAGCTATATGGGAGATGCCAGTGAGTAGCACCTGTGGTAGTGCTGGTGAGCTACAAACTTAGACATTTCCACAGCACTTTAATGAAGTCATGTTTAAGACGTTAACACTTAAGGTGCAACAATCATGTGAGTCTCTGAAGGGCTCCACAGAACTTAAAAAGTGGAATAGCTACCTAATTTGCTGGGCCCAGTATATAATGAAAATGATGGATTCTTTCTTCAAAAACTAGTAAGAATTTTATGACCCCAATACCAAAACAATGAAGGGCCATGCTAAGCATGTGACCTAATACAACCATAAAATTGTTGCTACTTGAAGACAAGTCCTGAGGAAATTGTCAAGATGGCAAAATTTCTCCTTTGCTAAATTAACCTTTTGCTTCCCTCAAGTCTCCAGTGTCCACCTTGCTGAACACCCTTCCTGTGGCATTCCTCAGGAAGATGAGCTCAGCCAGCATATTCTCTCACTAGGCTCTTCCCATCTCTGTCTCCATCATGAAAATGCATTGTCTTTGCATTTTCTCAACATTTATCAATCACATATTATGTAATATGTCTGTAATAAATATCTGAGGTAGAAAGGTGAAATGACATAACCTCTGCGTTGAAGGAAAACATAAGCTAATGACAAGAAAAAACAGTAAATAAAATTACGATCTAGTGGCATAAATGCTACTGTAAAACTAAGGAACAAAGGAGAAGGAAGGGAGGAAGGAAGGAAGGAAGGCGGGAAGGAAGGAAGGAAGAAAAGCAAGGAGGGGAAGAATGATCCCATATAGAGTAGTTGAAAAGCAGATACAGGTACCAGTCTAGAAGTCAAAATTCACCATATCAGGAAGGATATTCTAGACAAAAGAGAGAGACATCAGTTTGTTAGCATCCAGTTGATGACAGCATTGCAAATATTTGATTACTTTATTTGAATAAATATACTGATTTTTCAAAGGGTTTGGAATAAGAGTGGAGAATCAATAAAAAGGTACAGGGAATTTGGGACTTTTTCAAATTGTTCATGCTCCAGCCACCAACAGGGCTTATCAGCCCTCCCTGCTGGGGCTCAGTCCTTTGGGACAGTCCAGATGTACTGAAACAGTGAGCCTTTTCTGCTGATGGGAAAAAATGGCAGATTTTCTGCATGTGTGTTTGGTGGTCACAGAAAAAGTTGAGACGTAATGATAGTAGATATTTACTTAATCATAATAAAGCCATGTTTTTACTAGGTTTGTGTCAGTCTCCATAACTGGCTAGGATAGGGAGGCAGGAGGAAGGAAGACAGACACACAAAGCATTAGGTTAGCATACTTCATGTTATTTAAAATATAATATAAGGTCTGTATTTGCTATACCCTCCCCTCTTCTAAAGGCCTATGGAAGAACTGGAACAGTACAGCACTTTAACTACGCAAAGGCATTCTATGGAATTTACACCATGAGTTTTTGGTAGCTAATGCCTGAAAATGTAATTACTGGTTATGGGACTTTCAAAAACTGTACCTGATTTTAAAAAACTGTTCTTATATCAGGCCTTTTTAATGCCCCATACTAACCACATATGATGCCACATAGCTTAACATATTCTAGGAGTAGTACATATTCTATATGCTTCCAATACACAGAGAACCCACATCTATTAGTATTAATATTTACATATATTGATTTCCATCTCAAAGAAGTTTGAGCCCAAACGTGAGTTGTAGAAAAGCACCAATAGGATAATAATTTTAAAAGTATTTATGAAGACTTCTAAAACCCTAGATAATATATTTTAAAATAGAGGACAATTAAGATAATAAGTTCTCTTATAAATAGTTTAACTGCTTTTCTTAATATTTTCATGCACAGAAAGCCAATGCAGTAACAATAGTTTGATTTTGAGGATGACTAGATAGGCCAATATGAGAGTAGGAAATTATAAACACTGATTAATATGGAGATGTTCCCTTAGATATTAGGCCCAAATGACTTATGAGACTCTCTATCAGAGTTCGTACTCAAATCTGGTTTCATCACAGTGACTAATCAGAGGCATGGGTAGGACTCATCTGTCTGTGCCACAATGGCAAATAGAAAAAAAAATTGTACAGTATCTTAAATACCAAGACAAGGATCTCAGTTTTCAAATTTTAAAACCAAGAATAAATAAAGCAATTATTATCTAAGAAATATTTTTAAATATATAGGAATTTATTTCTGAGAAATTGTTTCTTTGTAGAAGATCTAACACCCTTTGTAACACAAATGCCCAAACACTTTACATTTATGTTGTATATACATTACTGGGTTTGTCAATTTTGATGTCCCAGGTAGCCTACATAGGGAGAGCCAAGAGATTACCTTTCTAAGGATCTCACATTATTTCCAGAAAAAGAAAAAGAAATTTTGTGTGATCTGCCTAATAAGCATAAACAAAAGAAAGGAAACACACTCAATCCCTTAATAATAATAGAATTCCCTTCAGTTTCTTATGTAGCATCAATACAAGAGATCATACAAATATTTTTAAAAATGGAACTCTCATGGCTTATTGACATTTTTATGAAATTAAAGAGCAGTGTTTGACCCCAAAGGAAAAGAGTTCTTCTGAGTAATTACCATATCACCCAGAAACCTCTGCCTTCCTGGAATTCTCTATAAAAATTCCAAAGCTCTTGGCAATAACTTTCAAACATCACAATTTTGCCACTAAAGAGTGATCATTTTCTGGTGTTAAGCATATTCTCACTTTGGTTGTTTGAGAGTCCAAATATGAAAAGCCAAATTGCTGTTGTTCAAGTACTGCTTGATATGAGGAGTGCAATTGAAGTGGAAATCACACAGGGCTACTTGATGCAATAAACCCGGTGATTACCTTGTTTGGGAAAAATGTTTATCATATTTCCAAGACCTCATTTAGAGTAAGAAAAAATTCAGGTTAAAAGTCATTTATGATTGAGAGCTCAACATTTCCATCCCCCAATTTTATGATCCCTGGATAAGTAAACGTGGCCAAACATCATGCACAGCTTTCTTGGAAATTCACTTAGAGAATATGAAGATGTGGAGACACTGCAAGTGGCTAAGACACTGTGAACTTACATATACCCATGGACATTAAGGAAAGCTCTCTCTCTAACCACATATAGCAACACAGACCTTAACATAGTCTAAGAGCAGTAAATGTTTTATATAATTCTCACAGAATTATATAGGAAACGAGGAAAAACTCTATGAATCACCCAAATAAAATCAATGGGGGGAAAGTAGCATAAAAAGAAAGTAAGCAAAAGACCCTATGAGAAGCAGCTAGATTGAAGCAGCATCAACGTCAGTCTGGTTGGTAAGAAGTTTTTGATCTGAAATAAGAAATATTTGTCATTGTCATATGCTATGTATTCAAGGAAATCACATAATAAACTACTAATTATTTTGCATTCTGTTGCACATACAGTAGTCTTTCCTTATCTGCAGTTTTACTTGCTGTGGTTCCAGTTACACACAGTCAACCATGGTTTGAAATTATTAAATGGAAAATTCCAGAAATAAATAATTTATAACTATTATATTTTGTGCCACTCTGAGTAGCATGATGAAATTTCATGCTTTTCCTGCTCCATCTCACCTGAGATGTGAATCCTCCCCTTATCTAGTGTATCCAAATTATATACACTATTTTCCCATTAGTCATTTAGTAGGTGCCTCAATTATCACATTGGCTGTTGTGATATTGCAGTGCTTGTGTTCAAGTAATCCTTAATTTACTTAACAATGGCCCCAAAGTTCAACAGTAGTAATGCTGGCATATTGTTATAATTGTTCCATTTTATTATTATTTTTCATTGTTAATCTTTTCTTATGCCTAATTTGTATTAAACTTTATCAGAGGTATGTATGTATAGGATAAAACATAGTATAGGGTTCAGTATGATCTGAGGCTTCAGGCATTCACTGAGAGTCCTAGAATGTATCCCCCACAGAAAAGAAAAGGACTAATCTATACAATAATAATATGCTAATCAATAAAATTACAATAAAGCAATCATCAAGACAATATTTACTGCTTCGGATTTCAACAGACCTGGATTTGCTTCCACCTGCATGATCTTGATAATGTTACTTAAGTTCATTGATTCTTAGTTTTCTCAAGTGTGTTTGTTTGTATTGTAACCAGGAGTAATTCTTCCCACCTTAGAGGAAATAGAGTTTATAGAGTTTTATTTTACTTATAGAAAATAGAGTTTTTGTCTTAGAGTAGTGTGTATTAAATGGATTATTACAGATAAAGACATAGGTGTATTAACTTTGACATGCTATGACATTTTGAGTATTCAAAAAATAGTATCCATTGGTAGTACTAGAAGAGGCAGAACATTCAAGCTGAGGCCCAGAGAAACAATGATTTGCAAGGTCAATGATTGGTGGCAGAATTGAGTTCAAAGCAGACCTCCAATCTCCTTGTCCACGGCTTTTTCCACTACGTCACGGCCCAAGAAAAAGCCTATCTTTAAGCCTTAATTATTTTATGTTCCAATATTTTCAGGACCCATCTGGCCTCGTCAACCATGAACTTTCTTTATAAACTATTAACAAAAATGACACAAATAGAGAGAAGAAAGGAGTCAGGACTTAACCAAGGAAAAATATCAAAGTCCATTTAGCTCATACTGCTCTCAATTTGCCAGGTGACTAATTACATTCTTTAAGTGTTTTTCACATAAGGCATAGCATCCTTATCACCAATTGTTGCCTTTGAGGTTGTGATTTTACATTCAATTCCAGTTTTCCTTGGATTTCAGCAAAAATAAAAATAAATAGAAAAGAAGTCCCTTTGAAATAGTGCAGAAGCAGAATTCAGAAACCACGCAGACCTCTTATATAAGCATTTTAAAATACAAGCATTATTCTTGCTTAAAGTGCCTAAACAAGCCTTGGCCTACCAACCGCCTTTCTTTGCATTCTTGCCAGCATCTATTACTTTTCATCTTTTTGATAATAACCATTTTAACTGGACAGAGATGACATCTCATTAAGGTTTTGATATGCGTTCCTCTGGTGATTAGTGATGTTGTGCAGTTTTTCATATGCCTGTTGGCCATTCCTATGTCTTCTTTTGAGAAATGTCTGTTCAGATCATTTGCCCACTTTTTAATCAGTTTTTGTTTCTTTTGCCTGTTTTAGTTCCTTTTATATTCTGGTTATTAATCAGTTGTCAGATGAATAGTTTACAAATATTTGCAAATAGGTTGCCTCATCACACTGTTGTTTCCTTTGTTGTACTTTTTAGCTTGATATAATCCCATGTGTCCATTTATGTTTGTGTAACAGTGTGCTTTTGAGGTCTTATCAAAAATATCTCTGCCTAGACCAATGTCCTGAAGAGTTTCTTCAATGTTTTCTTCTAGTACATACATAATTTCCGGTATTACATTTAAGCCTTTAATCCATTTTCCTTTCATTTTTCTATATGATGAGAAATAGAGGTAGAGGTCCATTTTTCTGCATATGGATGTCTACTTTTTCAGCAGCATTTATTGAAGAGCATTCACTCCTTTCTCCAGTGAATATTCTTACTGCCTTTATAAAAAATCAGTTGGCCATAAATATATGGATTTGTTTCTGGATTCTTTATTCTGTTTCATTCGTCTCTGTGTTAGTTTTTATGCCAGGACCATGCTGTTTTTGTTACTATAACTGTCAGGCCTCTGAACCCAAGCTAAACCATCATATCTGCTGTGACCTGCACGTACACATCCAGATGGCCAATCCCTGCCTTAATGGTTCCTGCCTTAACTGATGACATTTCACCACAAAAGAAGTGAAAATGGCCTGTTCCTGCCTTAACTGATGACATTACCTTGTGAATTCCTTCTCCTGGCTCATCCTGGCTCAAAAGCTCCCCTGCTGAGCACCTTGTGACTCCCCGGCCCCTGCCCGCCAGAGAACAACCCCCTTTGACTGTAATTTTCCTTTACCTACCCAAATCCTATAAAACGACTCCACCCCTATCTCCCTTTACTGACTCTCTTTTTGGACTCAGCCCGCCTGCATCTACCCAGGTGAAATAAGCAGCCTTGTTACTCACACAAATCCTGTTTGGTGGTCTCTTCACACGGACGCGAATGAAAATAGCTTTAGAGTGTATTTTGAAGTCAGGTAGTGTGATGACTTCAGCTTTGTTCTTTTGGTTCAGGATTGCTTTGGTGATTTAGGGACTTCTGCAGTGCCGTATGAGTTTTAAGGTATTTTTTATTTCTGTGAATAATATCATTGATATTTTGATAGGGATTGCATCGACTCTGTAGATTGCTCTTTATATTTTGGTCATTTTCACAATATTAATTTGTCCAGTTCATAAACACGAGCTATATCTCTGGTTATTTTGGTGACCTCTTCAATCTCTTTCATCAATGTTTTCTAGTTTTCCTTTAGAGCTCTTTTGATTTCTTGGTTAAATTTAGTCCTTGATTTTTATCTATTAATTTTTTAGCTATTATAAATGGAATTTCTTTCTTGAGTTATTTTTCCATTATTTCACTTTTCAGTGTATAGAAATGCTACCGATTTTTATATGTCAATTTTATGTCCTGCAACTTTACTGAATTTCTGTATCAATTCTAAAAGTATTTTGGTTGCACTTTTAGGGTTTTCTCTATATAAAATCATATCCTTTGCAAACAGGGACAATTTGACTTCTTTCTTTCCAGTTTGGATTTCCTTTTTTGCTTCTTTCTCTGGCCCCTAAATTCTCTGGCTACGACCTCAAAAACAATTTGAATAAGAGTGGTGAGAGTGGGTATCCTCGTCTTGTTCCAATTCTTAGAGAAAAAGTTTTCAGCTTGTCTGTGTTCAGTATAATCTTAGTGGTTGGTCTGTAATATATGGCCTGTATTGTGTTGAACCACTCTCTTTCTATACCTAGTTTGTTGAGGGTTAGTATTATAAAGGAATGTAAAATTTTATCAAATGCTTTTTCTGCATCTGTTGAGAAAATCACATGGTTTTAGCCCTTCATTCTGTTGATGTGATGTATCACACATATTGATTTGTGTATATTGAGTTATCCATGCACTCCAGGGATAAGTCCCACTTGATCATGGTGAATGATCTATGTAATGCGCTTGGACATGGAATTCTGAATTGATAGTCTTTATTCTCAGCACTTTGAATATGGCATTCCATTCCTTTCTGGCCTTCATGTTTTCTGATGAGAAATTAGATTAATCATATTGAGGACACTCTTATATAACGAGTTGGTATTCTCTTACTGCTTTTAAGATTTTTCTCTTTATTACTGATTTAAATATGACTATGATGTGTCTAACATGGATTATATCACATTTATTCTACTTAGAGTTTATCATGTTTCTTGAATTTGTAGATTGACATTTTTCAGCAAGATTAACATTTTTCACCAAAATTGGGAATATTATTTCCTCAAAATTGGGAATATTATTTCCTCAAATTTTTTCTCAGTATTTTCTCCTTTTCATTCTTTCTCGTTCTCTTTTTCTAGAATACTCATTATGCATATGTTGAAATTATTGATGCTAACAGGTCTCTGAGACTGTTCATTTATATTCATTTTTTTACTTTTTTTTTTTTTTTTGAGATGGAGTTTTGCTCTCTTTCCCCAGACTGGAGTGCAGTGACACAATCTCGGCTCACCACATCCTCCTCCTTCTGGGTTCAAGCGATTCTACTGCCTCAGCCTCCCAAGTAGCTGGGATTACAGGCATGCGGCACCACACCCAGCTAATTTTGGATTTTTAGTAGAGACAGGGTTTCTCCATGTTGGTCAGACTGGTCTTGAACTCCCGAACTCAGGTGATCCGCCCACCTCGGCCTCCCAAAGTGCTGGGATTACAGGCGTGAGCCACCGCTCCCGGCCTATATTCATTTTTAAAATTCTTCTTTTCAGATTGGAATTTCACTATTGATATATTTTTATGATTGCTGATTTTTTTTTCTTCTACCAGCTCCATCTATTTTTGTGCCTCCATTGTGAATTTTCTATTCCAGTTATTATTTTTTCCAACTTCAGAAATTCTAATTGGTTCTTTTTTATAATTTTTATTTCTTTATTTATATTCTGTATTTGATTACACATAGTTGTTACACTTTAATTTTTGTACATTTTGTTCTGTAGTTATTTTAACATACTAATAGCTAATGTAAAGTGTTGATGAAAAGAGCTTAACCCTGTAAAAGATTTGAGGAGACTTATTCTGAGCCAAATGTGAGTGACCAATGGCCCATGACATAGCTCCAAGAGATCTTACGTACCTAAGATGGCCAGGCTACAGCTTGGTTTTACATATTTTAGGGAGACATAAGACATCAATCAGCACATGTAAGATGTACATTAGTTCAGTCCAGAAAGGTAGGACAACTTGAAGAGGGGGCTTCCAGGTCATAGGCAGGTTCAAAGATTTTCTGATTGGCAATTGGTTGAAAGTCTTATTATCTAAAGACATGGAATAAATAGAAAGGAATATCTAGGTGAAGATAGGGGCTGTGGAGATCAAGGTTTTATAACATAGATAAAGCCTCCAGGTAGCAGGCTTCAGAGCTCTTACCAGACCTAAAAAGGTGCCAGACTCTTAGTTAATTCTCTCTTGGATCAGGGGAAAAAAAAAAAAAAAAAAAAAAAAAAACATGGAAAGGGAAAAGAACTCTCTACAGAATGTAAATTTTCATCACAAGAGACAGCTTTGCAGGGCCATTTCAAAATCTGTCATAGAAACATATTTTGGTACAAAATACTTTGATTTCTTTCAGTGCCCATAATCTGTCACATTGGTATCTGATTGCTACAAAAAGCCTGCTTTGTGAGTCTTGAGGTCTGTGTTTTAATGTTAATGCTGGTCAGCTCTGCCTGAAATCCAAAGGAAGGAATGTATAATGAAGCTTGTTCAACCATCCATTCCCATGATGGCCTGAACTAGTGTTTCAGGTTTATTTTAGAAAGCTTTGGGGAAGAGGACAGGACCATTCAGTTAGCTGGAGGACTTAGAATTTTATATTTGGTTTACGAAAGTCTTTATTTACTAAATCCAAAATTCAGGCCCCCTCAGTCACAGATTCTGCTGACGTTTTATGTTTGTTTTATGTTTCTATTTTTTCCACGTCTAGTACATTTTGTTAAAAATTGGACATTCTAGATAATGTAAGAAAGCTATTTTGATGTAAGACTTTTGTACTTCTGTTATTGAGGTGTTTTTTCTTATTGCTGTTATTTCTTTAAAGACTTTCCTGAATTAATTTTAGATCCTGTATTCTCTGCAATGTGTGGCCACAGAGTTCACAGTTAGTATTTCTTTTTAAGTTATTGTTTTTATTTTAAAGCCTGGTTCCCTAACAGTTGTATTTGGGTCAGTATAATTTAGCGGTCAGCTAAATTATGTTCCAATCATTTGTCAGAGTTTAAGTGCCTTGCCTGTGTATCTTCTATTCTTTGCTAATGGGACTCTCGTGAGGAGGTATACCTTTTAACTTCAGGTAGGCATTTTACAGAACAGCCTTAGCTTTTAGTTTCTGTTTGCTAAAGGCCTTAAGTAAGACAGTGGCCGGTGCTTTCTTATTTTCCATATATTTTTCTGTATATGCGCATATACACAAACTTTCAGATTCTCGGGCATGTGTCAGATCTTTTTAAAGCTCCCTACGATCACCTAGTTTTCCAAAATTCCCTTTTCAATTCCCGGATAGTCTCTTGTTTGCCCCAAGTGAAATGGCAGCCTCAGGGCAACTATGATGCTTGCCATCCGTTTGCTATTGTTTTGGAAATGCCGTAGGGTTAGACTGCTCTGCTGAGTTGAGCTCTGAGTCAAAATCAAACAGCCTCCATATTCTTGAGAATAGAAATATCTCAGGGAATTCAAATTCAGATAAAATATTGACTATGCCCTAGAGATTGTACTTTTAACAGATCTCCAAAAGTGTCTGATATCTCTGTTTTCTAGGTTGCTGTCAACTTTTGGCAACAGTGCCACTGAAATAGGGAGGGGGATGGGAATCACCCTAAATTAAAACAATATAGACCCTGCTGTCTTATCCAGGATTAGCAGATTCCCTATTTTCAGTTTATTCTGTGGCTTTGTCTAATCACCACACTTCTTAAAGAGCTTACTTTAGTTATCTTGCTTGTATGCTCATTGTTTTACAGAAAGAATAAGTTCATCAACTTTTTGCTTTGTCCTTGCAGAATTGATTAAAAATGTCTTTTTAAGCTCTTCTATATATTTGTTGATTTTTTGAGCATTTTATCTATCAATTAATGACAGAAGTGTGTTAAATTTCTCACTAAGTTAGTTGATTAGTCTCTAGTTCTGTCAGTGTTTGCTTTATATGTTTTGAGGCTGTTATACAGATTTATAATTGATGATCTTCCTGATAGATTGAAACCTGTATCAGTATATAAAGATTCTCTATTTTCCTAGTAATGCTTTTTGCCTTAAAGTCTGTATCATATATTATTAATATAGTTATTTCAGCTTTAATTTGATTATAAATTTCATAGCATATGTTTCCTCATTCTTTCAACTTTCTGCATATTTAGGTTTTGCATATTACTCTGGTAACATGTATTTTGATTTTTAAGAAATTATTCTGAAAATATTTCCCTTTTAAGTAAAGCATTTTGCTCATTTACATTTATTATAATTTACTGCCACATTTAGATTTATCTCTATCAGTTTAATTTTGTGCTAATTGCACTGATTTTTTTTTAAATCTCTCTTCTTTCTTACCTTATCAAACACTAGATATTGCTGGCACCATGATCTTTGACTTCCATATAGCAGAAGTGTGAGAAATAAATTTTTGTTGTCTATACAGCCAAGCCTATCTATTTTGCAATGGCAGCCTGAGCAGACTAAGACAGTTCTCAATCACTATTTCTTCAACTGTATCCTTTGTCCAGTTTTCCCTCTCAACTCTTTCCTTTTATACTTTTTATCTCTTTCTCACTATGCTTCCTAGACGTTTTTTTCTGAACTTTACCTTACAAGTCATTAATCTCATTCATTGTGTTTTAAATTTTAGTTTCAATTATTTTACTTTTTAGTTTCTTAATCTTTACCTATATTTGCAGTCATTCAAATGTACTTAACAACTCATGTTATTTTCTTCAGTCGATATTTACACTTCTGAAGATTCAAACCTTAGGTTTGCTCAGTGTTCTCTAATTCCTAGTTGTTTTTTTCTCTTGATTTTTTTTTTTTGACTGAAAAAATAAAAAATCAGTGATTTTTGACTGAAAAAGTCATAGCTCTAGCTCTTGGATTTAGTCTGTAAGAAAGCTTTACTGCCCAGATGAAGATGGGTTTTTCGAGAGAAAATTTGTTTGCTCTTTCCAAGATCATGAGAACACCAATGGGACACATGATTTTTTTCCCCCCACAAAGGCCCCTTAAGACACTAGGGTTATGCAGACTAGGTTTTCATATGCAGATGAAGTCTAGATTGTGATCATGAATTATTTCTGAGAAAGGTTTTTTCACTTTCACTCAGGGCTCTGTTTTGATTTAAATAATCCCCTAGCAGTAGTCAAGCATATCAGATTTATTTTTAATCCACATTTTCATGGAGGGTTCTATATTTCAGGGTCAACTTTGTGCCAGGAGTGGGTTTGATTCTGTTGGGCTCTTCACTTGAATAAGCCCTAGGTCTTACCTCCTTTCCTCTGCAATTCTGAGGCCACTGACATAGAAGTTCTGTGGTCTTCAGTTTCAGCATATACAAGAGGGAAAATAGCTTCAGTGTCCTATATCTATCTGGATCCCTTTTTCCTTTTAACAGCTTTGACCTTGAGGTATTCACCATTAAACAGTCAGCTCATTAATACATTTTTAAAAATAGTTTTATTCAGATTGTTTTCATGTTTACAGCATGAATTTCACTTTTCTAATATTTCACCCTATTTGAACGAGAAGTAAAAATAACAAGGCGATTCTGTTGTAGACCTCTTATCCAGAACTACTACTCTAGTATATAATTATCTATATTTTGTGTACATAGTATATATGGTATCTATTTATACTGAACCCACCACCTTTCCCTCCACACCACATCTGTCCTTGGTTTGTCACTGTTCCCAACTTAAGTACCTCTACAGTCATGAGTTCAAAGGGATTTCACTCTGCCATGAAATTTAACAGAACACACAGCTCAGGTTAAAATTGATATCAAATAAAAATAATTATTAACCAACTACAATGCTAGTAGTTTCCTCAAATCTAGTTTTTCGGCTCTAAATAAAAGTGGAATCAAACTAAAAATGGTATGTACATGAGGCATTTAAAAATATGATTTACTGACTTCATATTCAATCTCCTATGGAAGTCACCAGTCCAACTTTGCTGAACCATGTTCCTCAGAAGGTGATCTGCTTTTCTGTCTTTGTTGATCTGAACTTTTCTTTAATTGGTATATATGACACCTCACCATACATGACACTTATAGATATTATATACATTTTTACAAATTGAAGTATTATTTTTCTCTGATTGTAAGAAATGCTCAGGTACTATTTATTCAGATATTTTCTCATTATTGTTGAATTATTTGTGATACTGGCACTCCAATTATACTGATGTTGACACCTCAATGTCTATCCCTTCATTATGTTGCTTTATCCCTTCCTGCTAACTGCTGGGTGAGTTCTTTAAATTGATCTCCCAGCTTACTTGTTTTCTGATTATGTTCCTATTGTTGGCCAAACTATCCCCTGAAATCCATTATTTAAACCTCTTGACTCCATCACTTAAGATTAGCTTTTCTTTCCTTAGTCTCCTGCTAAGTGACTAGAGTTTATGACAGTTTAAGTGCTCTGGTCGCTCTAATGGAATCCTAACAACCCTAAACTGCACAGTCCTATTCTAACTGCCTCCTTCAGTGCACTTACCTTAAAATCATTAATGTTGAAATGTCTTCCATATAAATGGGGAGATTATAGTGGGGGAGTGATTGCTGTTGTTGTTTACTTGCTTTAGTTTGCTTTTCTTT
Organism: Macaca nemestrina; assembly: GCF_043159975.1. Lineage (NCBI taxonomy): Eukaryota > Metazoa > Chordata > Mammalia > Primates > Cercopithecidae > Macaca > Macaca nemestrina. The sequence goes on along the minus strand of NC_092137.1, from coordinate 81,561,006 downwards.
AGCTCATAGTGGAACTTTTCAGGAATAGTCCTATTATAAGCATCCCAAAGCCAACTCTGTGATATTTTATTCTCTGTCTCTAGGATCAACTTCATTTTATAAAATTTAAGATTTTGGTTACCAGCACTTAAAATATGGTTCATTTTTCTTATAAAAAATATTTGTAATACTGAATCTTAAAATCCATGTAATCAAGCCAAATATAACATTTAATCCACAAAATTTTTCAAAAAGATATTGAATTTGACATTTTTCACTCTATTTGTTTTCCTGGTATTTAAAACCATTTTTGGTCATGTTAACACAATTCCACCATATCGTATTTATGATGTGTCAAAATAGTTTCACTTTCAACGTATTTTTTTTCACTTTTGATCCAGAATATGGTCTCTCTATGTGAATATCCTATATGCACATTAAAAACTTACTTTGCTTTCGTGTAGTAGAATGCTCTGCAAAATGTCAAGTAGAAGAAATTGATTGACAACATTGTTCTGACCTTCTATATGTTTACTCGTTTTCTGCCTTTAATAGTTTTTGGGCTATTTAAATGACCTATTTCACATTAATGAGTTGTGCTAGTTTTTGCCTATGTAGGAATTGGTATAATTCATCTATGCTGTTAAATTTTTATTTCACAGAAATTTACAGAATTTTTTTTTTTTTTTTTTTTTTTTTTTTTTTTTTTTTTTTTTTTTTGAGACGGAGTCTCGCTCTGTCGCCCAGGCTGGAGTGCAGTGGCCAGATCTCAGCTCACTGCAAGCTCCGCCTCCCGGGTTTACGCCATTCTCCTGCCTCAGCCTCCCGAGTAGCTGGGACTCTAGGTGCCCGCCACCTCGCCCGGCTAGTTTTTTGTATTTTTTAGTAGAGACGGGGTTTCACCGCGTTAGCCAGGATGGTCTCGATCTCCTGACCTCGTGATCCGCCCGTCTCAGCCTCCCAAAGTGCTGAGATTACAGGCTTGGGCCACCGCGCCTGGCCCCAGATTTCTTTAATTATCCTTTTGATGTCTGTAGGGTCTAAAGAGATTTTCCTATAACATTTTTTTCTGTTGGTTATTTGTGTCTTTTCTCATTTTTTTGCCAGTCATGCTAAAACTTAGTCAATTTTACTATTATTTTCAGAGAACCAGCTTTTCGTTTCACTGAGTTTCTCTATTTTACTTTTTCAATTTCATTGATTTCTATTTTGATTTTTACAATTTCCTTTCTGTTGCTTGGATTTTTAAAAAAATCTTCTTCTAAGTTCTTATGTAAGAGCTTAGATTTTTTACTTCATTTTTTTCTCTTTTCTAATGTATATACATATTTAACACTATAATTTTTTCTCAGTACTGCTTTAACTATGTGACCAAAGTTGTGATATAGGTGCATTTTTATTTTCATTCAACTCCATACTATTTTAGGTTATCAATTTCAACTTCCTCTTGGATCCACGATTACTTGGAAGTGGTATTTTTTTCCCCATTTCCCAACTATTTGCATGTTTTTCTGTTATTTTTAACTGCTAGCTTGATCTCATTGTGGCTAGCAACACACTCTAAATTATTCAATTTTTTGTCTGAATTGTTTGAGTTTGTTTTGTAGCCCTGCATATTGTCTTAGTACATTTTCTGTTCCCACTTGAAACAAACGTGTTATTTAGTAGAGGGATTATATTTAATGTGTGTTTGTCTTCTGTTTGCTCTATTTTTTGTTTCACTCTTTTGTTTTTTATGCCTTCTCTAAGTTACTTGAACACTTTTTTGAATTCCACTTAGATTTAATTATAGTGTTTTCAGTGTATCTCTTTTATAGCTTTATAGTGGTTGATCTAGATCTAGTTATATATATTGTATATATATGACATATTTATATATAAATATATATGACATATAAGTATACATGTCACAGTCTACAGTTATCATCCTACCTGATTGAGTGAAGTATAGGAATTCTGCCTTCCTCACATCTCTTGACTCTTCCATTTATAATGTAATATCTTAAATATTTTCTACATATATTTAGAGCCACATTAGACAGTGTTATAATTTTGGCTACAAACATCTAAAACGATTTAGAAAACTCAAAGAAAAGTGTACTTTCTGTGTCTTTTTTTTCTTACTGTGTACTTTCTCCTTCCTTACTATCCCAAAGTATTTTTTTTTTCTTAATTGCCTCCTATCTGTTTGGAGAATTTCCTTTAGCCATTCTTTTAGAGTAAGCCTGCTAGTAACAAATTTTAATCTTTCTTCATTTAATTGTTTTTTTTTTTTTTTAATTTTCTCTTCATTTCTGAAGGATATTTTCTACAGATTTAGGAGTCTGTGTTGACAGTTCTTTTCTTTCAGGACTTGAAAAGTATTGTGGAAATTTCTTCTGTCTTCCATGGCTTCTGAAGAGAAATCCGGTATCATGTAAATGTTTTTTCTTTATAGGCAAAGTGTCATTTTTCTCTTACTGCTTTCAAAAATTTGTTTTTACCTCCAGATTTCAGAACTTTGACTATGATGTGTCTTGGTATAGATTTCTTTGTGTTTATCCTATTTGGGATTTGCTCACTTTTTTAAAATATGTAGATTTTATATCTCCTGTCAAATTTAGAAAGTTTTCAGTCATATTTCTTTGAATAGTTTTTCAGTCCCAAACCTTTTCTCCTCTTCTTCCATTATTCCAATTACAAAATTTTGCTAGAATTTTCATTATATTCCCATGGGTCTCTAAAACGGTATCCATTTTTTTCCTGGCTAGTTTTTCGTTTATACGGTATTGTTAATTTTATTATTGTATTTTCCAGTTCACTGATTCTTTTCTCTCCCTCTCTATTCTGCTACTGGGTCTACCTCCTGAGATTTTCATTTATGTTATATTTTTTTTTAGTTTTAAAATTTCCATTTGGTTCTTATTCATATTTTCTATTTTTGGTGAGATTTTACATTTCTTTGCTGATACTCTATTTTTTCTATTTGCTTCAAGCATGTTTGTAATTGCTTATTGAAGCATTTTTATCATGGCTGCTTTAATATTTTTATTATATAATTCCACATTTCTGTCACCTTAGTTTTGTATGTGTTGATTGCCCATCTCATTAAGTTTGAAAACTTGCTGATTCTTGGCATGATGAATGAGTTTCAATTGAATATTGGTCATTTTTCTATTATTTTATAAAATTTAGAGTTGTATTTATGTTTTCTGTTTTAGCTGAGTTTTTCTGATACCACACTGGCAATGGAAGGGGGTTGCCACCTTATTGCTGACAGAAGAATGGAGAAGACCAGGTTCTCCACAAGCATCTCAGGTGACCTTGTTGACACCTGAGAAGAGGAGGTTTCATCATTATTTTTGAGAGAGGAAGGTGGGAATTCTGCCTTTCCATGAGATCTCCACTGGCACTGTGATTGTGTTCGATTGACCTCATTACTGCTAGGTGACAATGAAAGTTCCGACTCTTCTCTAGGCATCCTTTGACACCATTTGGAAGGTGTGTGACCCTTGTTACTGCTTAGTGTGGATAAAACCTAGGCATTTCCCATAGTACTGACCTACAAGCATGTGTTTGCTAGTGCCCAGCAGGAATGAAGGTCCTGGCTTCCAACTTCTCCAACACTACCTCAGTGCAGTTTAGGAACACTATATTATAGTCTCATAAGGGTGGAAGCCTAGGCTTCCCATCTGACTTTTGTTGTTACAGATGCAGATGGGGCCATAGACTTTTCTGTAGTGCTTGGCTGGAGTAGAGAAAATATTGTTTAAGTATTTTCCATCTTGCCTGGCTACCACTTTTCTGGGCTTTCAGCTAGAGACTTCAGGATGTTATTGGCTTTTCTTGTTCTTTTTGTTTGTGACTATTGTTGCTTCCAGGTTGCCATCTTCTTCACCTCTAATTCAAATATATCTGAGGCAAAAAATAAATATCACAAAACTCACCACCATGAAATTTCTTGAGTTCCAAGGTCCCTAGGTAGGTCTTCCTTCTTCTCTCCACTATTCGGAGTCTTCTTATGTTTGTTTTATGCATAATGTCCACAGTTTTTAGTTGTGTTTAACAATAGAAATAATATAACAGAAATATATAATTATATAATTAATAAATATATAAATTATACAACATATAATACAAATATAATAAATATATAATTAACAGTAATATAGTATAATATAATATAATTATATATATAATTTCTACTGTTAAACAAGAACCAAATATATACATATACACACGCACATATATATATGTATTTTCTATGTTTCCTGAAAATTAGAAGTTGTGGATTGTTTTTATAATTCTATTTTATTTCCAATATTGGCTTATTATTTATATCTATTTTTTAAATGTCTTTGTAGATTACCACAGGGTTTACAATATAAATCTTCAGATAATCATGGTTCACTTTCAAATAATATTGTAAAATTTTGTGTGTATAAGCACCTTATTAAACAGTTTACGCCCATTTTATCTTTTTTGACACAATTATCATGAAATATCTTACCTTTTATGTAGGTTATGAATATAATATCCGTTGATACCTCTTTTACTTTAGGCAACCATCTTTTAGAGCAATTAAAATATTTAGTAAATAATGTTGTATTTGCCTTCAATTATATCACTTAGAATGCTCTTTTATTTCTTTGTGTAGATGAAAGTTTTTCTTTGATGTCATTTTCATTCCACCTGGAGAACTTACTTTTAACATTCAGTAGAGAACAGAAATAATGGCAACAAATTTTCTCTATTGTTTCTCTGAAAGTTATTATATCTCCTTTATATTTCAAGGATTTTTTGCTACATAGAAAATATTGTTGAGCAGTTTATTCTCATTTTCTCACTTTAAAGACATTACTGTATTGCCTTCTGACTTGCATAATAATTTCTAACAAAAAGCCTGGTATCATTCTTTTTTATGTTGTTAGACAGAGTCTTGCTGCTCTGTCACCCAGGCCAGAGTGCAGTGGCATGATCTCAGCTCCCAGGTTCAAGCAATCTTGTGCCTCAGCCTCCCAAGTAGCTGGGATTACAAGTGTGCACCACCAGGCCCAGTTAATTTTTGTATTTTTAGTAGAGACAGGGTTTCATCACGTTGCCCAGGCTGCTCTCAAACTCCTGCCTCAAGTGATCTGCCCACCTCAGCTTCCCAAAGTGCTGGGATTACAGGTGTGAGCCACTGCCCCAGCAGAACCTGGTGTAATTCTTGTATTTGTTTCTTTATATGTAATATGACTTCCAATCAGACTACTTTCAGGATTTAATTTTGTCTTTAGTTTTCAAGAGTTTTACTAGGATATATATATATATAGTGTGTGTGTGTGTGTGTGTGTGTGTGTGTGTGTGTTTGTGTGTTTTGGGTAGAGAATAACTATCCTGTTTAATCTTGTATGAGATTTTGAGATGTTGGATATATTGTTTGGTGCCTTTCATTACTTTTAGAAAATTATCTGCTCTAATCTTTCCCAAAATCTTTCACTTTGTCTCTCTTTTTCTTCTGAAATTCCAGTAACTGATATTAGAACACACACACACACACACACAAATGCTTCATATATCTTGGATTCTTAATTTTTAAAATATTTTTTTCTTGGTGATGCAATTTTGATGATAACCATTGACCTACAATGAGACTCACTAATTATTTTCTCAGCTGTCAAGTCTATTGATGAGCTTATTGAATGTGTATTATTTATCTCTCTTACTCTGTTTTCATTTCTACCATTTTTATTTAATTTTATTATATTTTCTATATCTCTGCTGAAATTCACCATCTGTTCATTCATATTATACACTTTTCCAGTAGAATTTTTAACATTTTATTTATATTTCTTATATGATTATTCAAATATCAGTGTCATAGTCTAATTCTACTGATAACTTTATCTTTTAACTACATTTTAATTTTTTCTATTCATTTGCATGTTTCATAATTTTTAGTTAAAAATATGCCTTTTGTTAGGTAATACAGACTGAGTTATATCTTATTCATTCTTCAAAATGGGCTTCCCCCTTTATTTTCTAGCTTTTGTGTGGAGGATTGAGTAAATCTAGTTAAGAGTTGAGCTGAGTTGAATTTTTTTTTGTTATTATGATTTTACTCAGCACATTACCACTCTTCAAGTCCTTAAAGCATTACCTTCTATTTAAAGTTGGGACTAAAGAATTTTTGTAACATCCAATCGATTCTTAATTTAAGGCTTCCCTTTGTGCCTACATTACAAAGAGATTACCTCTTCATGGTCTTGCTCTTTCCCAATAAATATACTGGAATATATTTCCAATAAATATATTCCAATAAATATAATATAAATAAATAAATATACTTGTTATTTCATAGTTGGTAGCTCTGAGTGAAGAAGGAGGAGACCTTCTCTGTCATTCTGGTTCAACCGTAGTCTTAGGCAGCTGATGTGTTTCTCAGTCTCAATGGTTGGTCTTTCTCAGTGATTGTACCTTAGCCCCTAGTGGCAGAAAATCTTTATTGATCTGGTCCTAGGACATTCTTCTGTCCCTTCTCCAAGAGTTTTTCTGTTTTTTTCCCTCAGTTTTGATATGTATTTATTTGTATTCTCTGTGGGACAGGGCTTACTGCACTTACCCAAACTGCTTAAGACTTTTCTCCCATGGGGAAGCAGAGAAGAAGTATTCAAGCAAGGTTTCAGGCCATCCACACAGCAGTTGCTATTCCCCTTCCTCAGGCCTTCACCATAAGAAATGTTCCTACTGGTCTCTCGTCTTGCCCCCAGTATTTATTAGAAGTACCTAATGATGTCTGTGGAGAAGAGCCTATGAGTTGGAGTGATTTATCTTGTGTCTGCAGTATCCAGGGTTTCTACACTTTCATAATAGCTCCTAATCAGTATTCAAACATTAATTATATTTGCTAAAAATTCTTAATAGGTTATATGATAGCTTTGTTCTTCCTTAGAAAAGCTAGTGTTCATATCCTTTCTCTCTTTGAAAGAGTGTCTTGCTTATACATTGGGTTAGTTTGTTTCCCTGTGAGTTCTGCTCTCTGATGTGTTCAAGAAAGTTGCAATCTTGCAGAGAACCCAGATTTTTGTTGTTGTAAGGGTCTAAATGATAGTCTTTCCAGTTTTCTATATCCTAATACAAAGCTGAAAGTTACTGGCATTTTAAAGTAAATTCCGCAGTGGCATTTCTAGCTCTAAAACAGAAATATATACTCTTACCAAAATTTAAAATTACTAAGTAAGTAAATATAAAGATAAAAAATAATTCAGATTTTAGTTTCTGGAATGTTGTTATAATGTTTAATGAATATGGAATAGCACATCTTAGTTGAATCCAGAATAATCACATTAATCTCTCCATATTAAATAGATGTTCCCCAATAAGATCACTTGGACTCAGGAAGGGGAACATCACACACAGGGGCCTATCATGGGGAGGGGGGAGGGGGGAGGGATTGCATTGGGAGTTATACCTGATGTAAACGATGAGTTGATGGGTGCAGCACACCAACATGGCACAAGTATACATATGTAACAAACCTGCACGTTATGCACATGTACCCTACAACTTAAAGTATAATAATAATAAATAAATAAAAGAAATAAATAAATAAATAGATGTTCCCTATATCAAAACTCTGAGACAGTCTCTGTGATGGTTAATATTGAATGTCAACTTGATTAAATTGAAGGATGCAAAGCATTGTTCCAGGATGTGCCTGTGAGGGTATTCCCAAAGGAGATTGACATTTGAGTCAACAGACTGCAAGAGGCAGAGCCACTGTCAATCTGGGTGGGTACCATTTAATCAGTTGCCAGCATGGCTAGGATAACAGCATGGATAAGAACATGGAAGGAATAGACTGGCTTAGTCGTCTGGCCTCCATCTTTCTCCCATGCTGGATGTTTTCTGCCATAGAACATCGAACTCCAAGATCTTTAGCTTTTTGACTCTTTGGGTTTACACCAGTGGTTTGCCATGGGTTCTCAGGTGTTTTGTCACAGACTGAAGGCTACACTATTGGCTTCCTACTTTTGAGGTTTTGGGACTCGGACTGTCTTCCTTCTCCTCAGCTTGCAGATGGCCTATTGTGGGACTTCACCTTGTGATCATATGAGTCAATACTCCTTAATAAACTCCCTTTCATATATATATATATCAATCCTATTAGCCCTATCCCTCTAGAGAACCCTAATATAGATATTGGTACCAGGAGTGGTGCACTACAGTAAAGATACCCAAAAATGTGGAAGTGACTTTGGAACTGGGTAATAGGTACTGGTTGGAACAGTTTTTAGGGCTCAGAAGAAGACGGGAAAATGTGGGAAAGTTTGGAACTTCTAAGAGACTTGTTGAGTGGCTTTGACAAAAATGCTGACAGGAATAAGGACAATAAAATCCAGGCAGTGGTGGTCTCAGATGGAGATAAGGAAATTGTTGGGAACTGGAATAAAGGTCGCCCTTGCTATGTAAAGAGACTGGAGGCATTTTGCTCCTGCCCTAGAGATCTGCAGAACTTTAAACTTGAGGGAGTTGATATAGGGCATCTGCTTAAAAAAAAATTCTAAGGAGCAAAGTGTTCAAGAGAAAGTGGAGCAAAAAAGTTTGAAAAATTTGCAAGCTGATGATTCAGTAGAAAAGCAAAACCCATTTTCTGGGGAGAAATTCAAACCTGCTGCAGAAGTAGCAAGGATCCAAATGCTAATTGCCAAGACAATGGGGAAAATGTCTCCAGTGCATGTCAGGGACTTTTGTGACAGCCCCTCCCATCACAGGCCTAGAGGCCTAAGAGGGAAAAATGGTTTCCTTGGCTAGGTCCAGGCGTTTGGTGCTGTGTGTAGCCTCAGGACTTGGTGGCCTGCATCCCAGTTGCTCCAGCCATGGCTAAAAGGGCCAAGGTATGGCTCAGGCCATTGATTCAAAGGGTGCAAGCCCTTGACAGCTTACATATAGTGTTAGACCTGTGGGTACACAGAAGTCAAGAATTTAGGTTTGGAAACCTCCACCTAGGTTTCAGAGGATGCATGGAAATACCTGGATGTTCAGGCAGAGGTATGCTGCAGAGGCAGAGCCCTCATGAAGAGCATCTGCTAGGGCAATATGGAAGGGAAATGTGGGGTGGGAAACAGAGTCCCCACTGGGGCACTGCCTAAAGGAGCTGTGAGAAGAGGGCCATTTGCAGAGCCCCAGAATGGTAGAACCACTGACAGCTTGTGCAGTGCACCTGGAAAAGCCACAGGCATTCAATGCCAGCCCGTGAAAGCAGCCAGAAGAGGGGACTGTATTCTGCAAAGCCACGGGGTAAAGCTTCCCAAGACCATGGCAAGCCACCTCTTGCATCAGCATGACCAGGATGTAAGACATGGAGTCAAAGGAGATCATTCTGGAGTTTTAAGATTTGACTCCCCTGCTGGATTTCAGACTTACATGAGGCCTGTTCCCCTTTCATTTTGGCCAATTTATTTCTTTGGAATAGGTGTCTTTAACCAATGACTGTACTCCCATTACATCTAGGAAGTAAATAACTTTCTTTTGATTTTACAGGCTCGTAAGCATGAGGAAATTGCTTGACTCCAATGAGACTTTGGACTGTGGACTTTTGAGTCAATGCTGAAATGAGTTATGACTTGGGGGGCCTGTTGGGAAGGCATGATTTGTTTTGAAATGTGAGGACATTAGATTTGGGAGGGGCCGGGGTGGAATGATATGGTTTGACTGTGTCCCCACCCAAGTCTCATCTTGAATTGTAGTTCCCATCATTCTCATCTGTTGTGGGAGGGACCCCGCAGGAGATAAGTGAATCATGGGGGCAGTTTCCATCATACTGTTCTCATGGTAGTGAGTAAGTCTCATGAGGTTTTATAAATGGGAGTTTCCCTGCAAAATCTCTCTTTTGCCTGCTACCATGTAAGACATAACTTGCTCCTCCTTGTCTTCCACCATTAATGTAAGGCCTCCCCAGCCATGTGAAACTGTGAGTCAATTAAATATCTTTCCTTTGTAATTTCCCAGTCTTGGTATGTCTTTATTAGCAGCATGAGAACAGACTAATACAGTCTCAAAAAAGGAAACACTATACATGATATCTAAAGCTCTTCTGTGTCTTTCTGAAGAACAAAGAAAGAAGCATGAAGGAAGCATTGGCAACTATTGGAACAATAAGCTGCCTGTAAGTGCAAGCTGAATTCCTGCAATTAAGAGAAACACATAAAAATTGTGTGCAGAGGTGAAAGATGGAACTTTCCAGAATCCATTGTACTAAGAACATCTATGTACAAGTTTCCATTATAAAACACTCCTTTAAACTTTAGGGATTATGCATAGATACAGGTAGAAAAACCATCTTCAGTTTATTCTCATAGCCCCAGGTAACTGAGGACTTCTTATAACAGAAGTACTGTTTGTCTTCTAGCAAGAGAGTTATGATACTAGTATATCCTGAGATATTTTTATAGATAAGTGGGTTTTTTAAAAAAGGAATAAAAAGAATTACATTTCTAATGAAACACTGGCTAATCACAGATTTTACACAACAGTGAATATTATAAATGTTTTTCTCCCAAAATCTGTCTGCACTTATACTAGAACAATTTGTGCTTTCAGAGTTAACTAGATATTATTATAAGAAAACAGAAAAGGAAAGAGTAGAGAAAGATTGCTGAAACCTTGACTTTCATTTTGCTTTAACTTTGAGAGAAACAGCTATTTTTATCTTACTGATTTATTTATGAGACGTAAGACAGCAGCCTGTAGTGTAGCATTCCTCTGAAGTGGATATGAGCATCAAGGAAAACCAAAAGGCACTCTTTGGTTAAAATAAGAACTGACTCAACTAGTATCCAGATTGTGAATCATGGCTTTTGTGACTGATGTTGTTGTTTGAAAGAGTTTCCTTTCTTGATGAGCTTTCATTCTCACCTGTTCTGTACTGGTTGGTCCCTGCTGAGCTGACCCTGAGAATAAAGGTGTTTTTGCGAAATTTTCAATTCTGTTCCTTGCCACTTGGAGGTCAAAGTTTGTCTGAACCCCATGGAGATTTCTTGATTCACATGCAACTTCTGGGCCTTTGAAATGTACCCAGTAAAAAAGGAACAAGGGTTTGTGGCCAGTATTAGATGAAAATCCTAAGACAATTGCGAGATCTTGTAAAATACATTTTCTACAGCATATATCACAAATGTAACAAGAGAAACCCCATTGGACATCCATGATTCCTGGAGGTTGCTCTGTCCATAATCCAGAGTGTGTTAAATAAAAATACATCTCTTATTTATATGTCTTGGCTAACTGCTTCTTTATATGGGTAAGTATTCTGAACTAGAATACATTATTTTCTTATTTAGTAATGTACCTCAAAGAGTTTCAAGAGACAATAGTTCTACTTAATAGGCCAACAAGAATATGAAATTAATTGACTAGCACCTGGGGGAAAGAAGATAGAGGGAATCTTGGAGAAATGGAGAAAGACTGAGCCAGAAGAGAAAATATGTGAGAAAAGAGAGATTTAGTATTAAAATGAAGGTTTTCTTTATTATGTCCTATTCCAGAGTTCCCCACCCTTCATGACACCTAAGTTTTAAATAAGTATCTGCTACCCAACATCATATGTCACAATATATGATGTTAGAGATGGGCGGATGAAGGAAAGGGAAACCATGTTAATAGAAGAATAGAGCACAATGTGGAGAGACAATAGATGCCCCATCTACATAAATAGACAAGGGGTTCTTCTTTTTCCTGTTTCTCTTCTTTTACAGACAAAAAAAGGACTATTATATGGTAGTTGATGGTTATTCTCATAATTACACAGGATGTTAGTTTTCTTACAACAGTTAAGGCTGGTGAGAAGACAAAGAGCCATTAATAGCTAGACCTTAGCAGTTATGGTACATCCAAAGGTCTCCTAAAATACTTGACATCCAAATGGAAAGTGGTTAAAATAATAATAATAATAACATACCCCGGATTAGATGAGTCAAATATGAATTTTTTTTTCAGACAAATAAGGCTGCAGTCAATGGGAGATTTGGATTGTTCAACTTTTACAGATTTATAACTGTAGTAGGTGAAAGTGCTTCTCACCAATATTTACAGTTGTCCCCGTTCAAGGAACAAAGAGATATTGCATGTCTCACCTTGTTGTTTATCTTATTTGAATGACTTGATTTGATACATTAAATTTAAGAAGTGAAATGCTTCACTAGCTTCACTACTCCTTTCCCTGTCTCAATGCACAAAGAAAATTTTTATTATGGAGGTGCAATGCTAATTCTTCATATAAAGACCTGGAAAATTAGGTGAAACTGAAAATTTATGCTGGAAATCACAGCATAATTTGTGTAAGAAAGAAATTAATCAGCCGGGCGCGGTGGCCCACGCCTGTAATCCCAGCACCTTGGGAGGCCTAGACAGGAGGATCACGAGGTCAGGAGATCAAGACCATCCTGGCTAACATGGTGAAACCCCGTCTCTACTAAAAAATACAAAAAACTAGCCGGGCGAGGTGGCGGGCGCCTATAGTCCCAGCTACTTAGGAGGCTGAGGCAGGAGAATGGCGTGAACCTGGGAGGCGGAGCTTGAAGTGAGCTGAGATCTGGCCACTGCACTCCAGCCTGGGCGACAGAGCGAGACTCCATCTCAAAAAAAAAAAAAAAAAAAGAAAAGAAATTAATCTTCATTGCCACAAGCCACTAATATTTTGGGATTGTTTGTTACCACAGCAAAATCTTGACTAACACCATTGTTTGTATTTATGTGGTCATTGTTTCTAGAGATGTCTTAAAATATTTGTTTGATGCACTTAACCTACTTCGCACTTCAGAGAACACTCTTTTTTGCATTTGCAGGACTTGTTTGAGAATTTTATTATTTGCAGAAAGTGTCACTTATATCTGCTTACTCTTTCACCCAAAACATCAAGCTATTAGCATCATCTAAAGCAATGGCATCTCAATGCAAGTGTGTTAAAATTATTTTGAGGCATGTCTCAAGTGATACATTACTAATAATTATGAAGTACATAAGGCCATGAATGAAATAACATTTTTCAAATTCAAGTGGATCAAAGTTATCATACAAAGAAAATTCTACTTCTTGTATTCTAATGTTAAATTGGGATGGAAGTTATAAAAGTAAAGCTTGTTGAAAGTAAACCCTGTTATACCCATTGAACCACACTGCACATAAGATCATCATCTTTTGTATCTCATGATAGAAAACAAATACTTAAATGTTCTGTCATTGTTTTCAAAATACTGGAGTGCGACTTTGCACAATGTAGCTACTAATTTTATGTTATTTTCTCAGCTGTGTTTTTCTAGTCACTTCAAGGCCATTCAAGAGGCAAAAGTAAATTCCTATTGGACAATTTCAAGCCCACCACACCCACTTCACACAAATCCTTTCAGTTTTCTTCACATAGAAGTCATCTGCATAAAATTTATTTGAGCAGGTAATTCTACATTTGGGATAAAATATGTTTTTAAAAATATAAAAGACTAACAATGAAAATTCCCAATAGGCCAGCCTTCTTATTTAATGGGGAAAGAAGTGTAACTAAGTAAAGAATTTGCTGAAACATAGACAGTAAATTTTATAACTGTGACTTAAACTTCATTTTCATAAAATACTGTTCAGTATTCTTTTAGCCAAAAGAATTAGCTCAATAATAGACAGCAAACTCATTTTTTTCCCTTTTCACTTTTACTTGCCATAGCTACATCAAGCTTTCTTCCCAAGTTCACCACAGTGATAACTCCAGGTCTAATAATTCCTCCTGAAAGGAGTTTGTCCATATTGCATGCCCCAACTTTTACTGTTTCCACCCAAGGGACTGCATTCTAAGCCTTCTAGCTCTGACACCAGCAGAAACTCACATATAAATGCCTCTAGAGACCACAGGAAAAAGCAGAGGTTTTATAAGAGTGAACAAGCACTTTCAAGGGCTTCATCCCCAAGGAGTAGTGCAGAGAAGGAACTTAGAAAACACAGCCCCTGTTTCTTACAGAAAGGAGTATATGACACACTGCTCTAGCATCTACTTGGTAGTCTGGCTTCAAACTTGGGGAGCTTCTAACTTGGCAGGTTGAAACAGCAGACAAATGTAAGCCATCTGGTAGCCTGAGAAGCAGATTGGCACTTCCTAAGACATCTCCACCGACTCATCCCAGCAATAAGTCCAGCTCTATGAATTCCTATTGAAAGAAGTGTTTACATAACATCAAGTACCCTAACGTTTACAGCTTCTACCTGAGGAATGATATACTGAACCTCCTAGCTTTGGGAATAGAGGAGACTAAGTATATGCATGTCTATATAGACCACAAAGAAGGAAGTTTTATATGGAAGGAAGTGTGTAAGTACTTCCAGTGCTTTCTTTCCCCCAAAGCCATGCAGAGAAGAGGCATTAAAACCACACCTCCGTTTCCCCCACAGAAGGGGTTTATACCATGCATCAAGTGCTACAACTTTTACTGCTACCTACTAAAGAACTTGATCCTTAGCTCTGGGTGCAGAAGGGACTAGGCATATGTAAGCCTCCTTAGATCACAGAACAAAGAGTTGGTATTACACAAGTTTATAAACACTTCCACGGGATACATGCCCTCAGAGCAGCACAGAAAATATGAGGAATACGATACTTCCATTTTCCCTCCAAAGGGGCTTATGACACACTGCCAGTGGCTGTGATGGCCTGGCTTCTAGAAAACTTTTATTGGAAAGCTAACAGGGCAAACAGTAGTCCTTCAACAGCTGGGGCCAGAGCTTGACCCTTCATGAACCTTCCCTCTGGCTTACCCCAGTGATAAATCCAGGCATACTCATTCTTCCTGGAAGAAGTTTAGCCTGGAAGAAGTTTAGCCACATAGAAGTGCCACATCTTCTATAGCATAGAAGTGCCACATCTTCTATAGCTCCCACTCAAGAGACTGTCTCTTTAACAATCTAGGTCTAGGAATTGATGGGGCTTCGCATTTTTGAGAAACCCAAGACTACAGAAAACAAAGAGGTGGACATACAGCAGGCTAAATTTTAGCAGCTATCTCCCCAGTATCAGAGGGTACAGCTTAAACATGAGTATGCCCTTTGCCAGATTCTCTCCCTAATTTAAAGCACATAAAGTGAGAGATAAACACCCTTGCTCAGCATCACTGTGAAAGTAGAAAACACTAATACATATACAACATCCCAACCTTTCAAAATACATATAAAGAGTTTGACTTTTACACCACTGGTCTTGGGGTGCTGACAGAACATGGCAAATCCTAAGCTCCAGGGACTATCATAAAGAGACAGTAGTATGAACAAACACAAAAATTTGAAAGACATCTTAATATTTCTAGCCAGATGGATTATTGAGATGCTTCTTTACATGAGGCTGATCTTACAATACTGGGAGAGGTAGTTATCTAATATGCAGAAACAAAGAGAGTCAAAGAAAATGAACAAACAGGGGAATATATTTCAAATAAAAATACATAAATAAAATTGCAGAAACTGATCTGCATGAAGTAATGATGTATGATTTGCCTGACATGGAGTTCAATATAATAATGGTGATAAAGATGTTCACCAAGGTTAAGACAGTAATGCAAGAACAAACTGAGAACTTCAACAAAATAATAGAAAGTATAAAAAGTAGCAAACAGAAATCATAGATCTGAAAAATACTGTAAGCAGACTGAAAAGTTCAATAGAGGGGTTCCACAATAGATTAGATGAAGCAGAAGACAGGATCAGTGAACTTAAAGATAGGTCATTGAAAATCATCCAATCAGAGAGACAAAAAGAATAAAGAAGAGTAAAAGATAGCCTAAGAGGCTTATGCGACACCATCAAACAGAACAACTTATACATTTTGTTGTACCAGAAAAGAAAGAGATAGAAAAAAAAGAAATAGAAAACACACCTGAAGAAATAATGACACAATACTTTCCAAGCCTGTGAAGATAACAGAAAGTCAGAGCCAGAAAGCTTAACAGATACGAAATAAAATGAATCCAAAGAGACCCATATGAAAGCAAATTGTCAAATGTTAGAGTGTTGAAAGCAGCAAGGGAAAAATGAATTACCAAGTACATAAGAACTCACCTAAGAGATCAGTTAATTTCTCAGCAGTAATCTTGCAGGCCAGAAGAAACTGGAATAATATATTCCAATACCTAAAATAAAAACAAATCTGTCAACCAATAATACAAAACCCAGAAATCTTATCTTTCAAAGTGAAGTGGGTATTAAAGGCAATCTCAAAGAAAAATTAAAAGAGTTTATAATCACTATATTTGCCTTATAAGAAGTGCTAAATGGAGTTCTTCGAGCTGAATAAAGAGAACACTAATTAGAAACACGCAAATATATGATAGTATAAAACTTACTGGTAAAAGTAAGTACCCTACCAAATACCAAACACTAATATTGTAATGGCAGTGAGTAAATGAGTTGTGTCTCTAGTATAAAAGCTAAAAGGCAAAACAGTTAAAAACATCTAAAGATATAATATTTCTTAAGGTATAAAAATTAAAAAAAGAAGTAAAGTGTGACATTAAAATATAAAATGTTGGAAGAGGAAAATAAACTGTAGTATTTTTGTATGTGATCAAAACTAACTTATCAACTTAAATTAGGTTGTTATAGGAATAATATTTTTATGTAAGCTTCAGGATAACCAAAAAGCAGAAGTCTATAATATATAAGAAAAGACCCAAAGATACAACTACAGAAAGCCATTAAAGCACAAAGGAAGAAAACAAGAGAAGAAGAAGAGAACAAAGTGTCTACAAAACAATGGGAAAACAATTAACAAAATGGCACTAGTAAGTTTTCAACCTAATAATAACTTTAAGTGTAAATGGATTAGATTCTCTAATCAAAAGGCATAGAGTGACTAAATGAATTTTTAAAAAATGAGATCCTCCTGGCTGGGCACGATAGCTCACGCCTGTAATCCCAGCACTGGAAACAAAAAGAGCAAAGGTAGCTATATTTATTTTAGGAAAAATTGACTTTAAATCAAAAATTTAAAAAGAGACAAAGAAGGTCATTGTGTAATGATAAAAGGGTTAATTAAACAAGAGGACCTACCAATGTAAATATATGTGCACACAACATTGGAGCACCTAAATATAGGAAACATTATAAAGGAAACGTTATGAGATCTGAATACAGACATAGACTACAATACAAAATACCTCACATTCAATATTGGATCGATCATCCAGGAAGAGAACCAATAAGGAAACATTGAATTTGAACTATACTTTAGACCAAATGGATCTAACAGACATATAGAGCATTCCACCCAACAGTAACAATATACGGATTCTTCTCAAGTGCACATGAAACATTCTCTAGAATGGATTACATGTTAGGCTACAGTCTTAGCAAATTTTTAAAAAGATTAAAATTATTTCAAGTATCCTTTCTAACCACAATGGTATGAAATTAGAAATCAATAATAGAAGAAATTATGAAAAATTAACAAATATGTGGAAATTAAACTATATTTTCTTGAATAATTTAGTCAAAGAATAATTAAAGGAGAAATTTTAAAACATCTTGAGACAATGAAGATGAAAAAAACTTAAGGAATGCAGCAAAAGCAGTTTTCAGAGGAAACATTATGGCAATAAATGCCTATTTCAAAAAAAGGAGATATCCCAAATAAACAAACTAATGTTATACTTCAAGGAAGTAAAAAAGAAGAAGAAACTAAACCCTAAGTTAGGAGAAGAAAGAAAATAACAAGAATCAGAGCAGAAGTAAATGGAATAGAGATGAGAAAACAATAGAAAAGGCTAACAAAAGAAAAGGAAAGAAAGAAGGAAAGAAAGAAAACCTAAGAGTTGGTATACTGAAAAGCTAAATAAAGTTGAAAAACCCTTCATTAGCCTAAGAATAAAAGAAAGACCCAAATAAATAAAACCAGAAATGAAAAAAGAGCCATTACAACAGATAACACAGAAATATGAAGAGTCATATGAGACTAAGAACAAGTATATGCCAAAAAATTGACAATCTGGAGGAAATAGGCAAATTCCTAGAAGCAAATAACCTATTAAGAAAAAATCACAAAATTTAGAAACCTGAATAGTGCAATGTTGACTAAGGAGATTGAATTGGTAATTAAAAATATCTCACCAAAGAAAATCCCAGAACAGATGACTTCATGACTATTCTCCCAAACACTTAAAGAAGTACTAACACCCATCCTTCTCAAACTCTTCTAGAAATTCATACATGAGGGAAGGACTACATCCAAAGTCATTTTTCATAATGAGGCCAGCATCACCTCAATACCAAAGCCAGAGAAAAACACTACAAGAACACTAAACTATTGGCAAATATCATTGATGAACATAGATGCAAAAATCCTCAATAAAATACTAGCAATTCCTATCCAAAAGTACATTAAAATGATCATTCACCATGATAAATTAGGATTTAGTCATAAGATTCAAGATTAGTTCATCATATGCAAATCAATAAGTGTAATTCACCATATGCACAGAATTAAGGGAAAAAATCATACGATTGCCTCAATGGATGCAGAAAAAGCACTTGACAAGATTCAACATCCTTTCATGATAAAAACTCTCAACAAATTAGGTGTAGAAGAAATATTCTTCAACATAATAAAGGCCATATATAATTAGCTCATAACTAACATACTCAGTGTTAAAAATTTGAAGTATTGTCTTTAACAATACTTTAAAAAATAACAATGTCCACTCTCACCACATATATTCAAAGTACTGGAAGTCTTACACAGAGCAATTAGGCAAAAGAATGAAATTAAAGTCATTGAACTAGGAAAGGATAGCGTGAAATTATATGTGTTTCTGGATGACATGATCTTTTACATAAAAATTTCTAAAGACTCTACCAAAATAACTGTTAGAACTGATAAACAGTATCAACTTACAAAAGTCAATAGTGTTTCTATACACTAACAACAAACTGTCTGAAAAACAAATTTATAAAACCAATTCTGTTTATAACAGCATAAAAATACTTTCATCAAGAAGTGAAAGATATCTATATATAAAGATATATGTATAAAGATATACATATGTACTGAAAACAATAAAATATTGATGAAATACATTGAAGATACAAATAGAATGATAGCTAACATTTATGAATTTGAAGACTTAATATTGTTAAAATATTCATAATACCTAATCTACAATTCAACAGAATTCCTATAAAAATTTCAATGTCATTCTTCACATAAATAGAAAAAAAAATACTAAAATTTACACGGAATCACGAAAGGACCCAAATAGTCAAATCAATCTTGACAAAAAAGTACAAAGTTGGAAACATTTCAACCAATCTGCATACAAAATTTCAAAATGTTTTTCAAAGCTATAGTAATTAAAACATCATGGTACTGGCATAAAAACAGACACAGAAACCAATGGAACAGAGTAGTCAATTGATTTTTGACAAAAGTGCCAACAACACACAATAGGAGAAGACTCTTCAATAAATTGTGTTGGGAAAACTAGGTATACACATACAGAACAATAAAAACGGTGCATTTCCTCACCAATTATACAAGAACCAACTCAAAATGGAGGATATACTTAAACAGAAGACCTGAAAATATAAAACAAATGGAAGAAAATATAGGATAAAACTCCAAGTCATTGGTTTGGGTAGAGATTTATTGAATATGACTCAAAAGCACACGTAATGAAAGCAAAAATAGACCAATAAAACTGCATGAAACCAAAAGCTTCTGCACAGCTAAGAAAACAATAGAGTAAGGAAACAACCCTTGTTGGGAGGAATATTTGCAAATTATACATCAGACAAAAGGTTCAATCCAAAATATACAAGAAAATTAATAATAAGAAACAAATAGCCATATTGTAAATGGGCAAACAACTTGAATAGACATTTCTCAAAAGCAGACACACAAATGACCAACAGATATATAAAAACATGTTCAACATCTTTAATAATCAGAGAAATGAAAATGAAAACCCATAATGAGATTTAACCTCATACCTGTTAGATTGGCTGTTAGCTAAAAGATGGAATATAAGTGTTGGTGAGAATGTGGAGAAAAGAGAATGCTTCTACACTGTTGGTAGTATTTCATATTTTTACAGATATTTTGGAAAAAAGAGAGGCTCCTCAAAAAACTAAAAATGAACTAAGTTATTATCCAGCAGCCCCACTACTGAGTATATGCCCAAAGGAATTGAAATTCATACGTGGAAAATAAATCAGTATTCTCATGTTCATTGAAGCATTATTCACAATAGCTGAGCTATGGAAACACCTAGTATCTGTTAATAGATAAATGGATTAAAGAAATGTGATACACATACACAATAAAATACTAAAATTCAGCCTTAAATAAAATTCAGCCTTAAAAAAAAAGCAGGAAATTCTGCCATTTTCAGCAACATGGATGAACCTAGAAAACATTACGTTAAGTGAAATAAGCCAAGGATAGAGAGATAAATACTTCATGATTTCAATTGCATGTGGAATCTAATAGTCAAATTCACAGAAGTAGACAGTAGAATGTTGGTTACCAGAGGATGTGGGGAGCAAGGAGGACTAGACAGGGAAAGCTGAAATGTTGGTTAATGGATATAAATTTACAGTTATATAGAAAGAATAAGTTCTAGTTTGCCATTTCACAGCAAGGTGGCAATAGTTAATAATAGCTAAAAGAGGATATTTTAAACCTTCCCACCACAAAGAAATGAAAAATATTTGAGGATATGCTAATTATCCTGATTTGATCATTCCACAATGCATACATGTATTATAACATCACATTTTACCCCATACATATGTAAAATTACTATTTGTCCATTAAAAATAAAATAAAACTTGAAACAATCAAGTTGTGTTCCTTAAATACATATAATTTTTGTCAATTATACAACAATAAAGCTAAAAAAAGAGTAAAAAACATGAGAATTTTTATAGGTCATTCAGCAGGATGCCATGGGCACAGTAGAAAAATAACAAAATCTCTCTGTTGAAGTTTATCTTTGAAGCCATATGTGGAATCTAAAAAAGTCAAATGCATAGAAGTATAAAGTAGAATGGTGGCTACAGGAGGCTGTGGTGAGCAGGGAGGAGTGGAAAGGGAAGTAAACATGTAACATTTATATATAAAACCATTTATTTAGAAACAGAGTGGTGTGGTAATCAAGTGAACCGGGCATGAAGCTACTATTCCTGGGTTAAAATATGGTTTAAATATTAGCTTGCTATTAGACCTTGGAAAAATTACTTAATTTCCCTCTTCCTTAGTTTATTTACCTGTAAAACAAGGATAGTAAAAGTGTCTACTTCATATATTTGTTACAGTTAAATCAATGTATACATTTTAAAACTTCACAGAGGTAATTAATTAGTCAATAAAGCATGTTAATTAGTCAATAAATTATCTGTTATTTTTGTTGTCTTGTTGTTTTTAAATATCCACTATATGCAAGGCCCTACACAGAGATCTGGGGCCAAATGAATGTCAGATTTATTTAACAAATTAATAATGTCAAAATCCTTTTAAAGAAAGTATATACATTTTTTTATGAGGATAGACTGCTTGAAAGTTCTTTTGCTGCTTTGAAAGTACCTCAATAATAAGATAGCATGTATGTATTTTTTAATTTACTGATTATAGTTGATGGGATTCTGGACATCGGACCCCAAAACCTGGAACCTTGGCATTCAAGAAAACAGCAGAAACAGGAAGTTCACTCTCATATTCTCCTTACTCTTCTCTCCTGAAGCAGGTCCAAAGGCCCTCATTAGAGAGCTGCCCTCCTCATATATAGAGGAAAGAAACATCTTTATCTCTGAAGACACAGCGACACAGAACAGAATTTGAACAAACCAACTTTGCTCAATTATCTTCAGTTTATTACCGCTACACTTTTTAATTTAATCATACTTCTCCATGGCTATCCACTTATTCATCAAAGCTAACGTAAAAACACACAGATTTATGCTATGTCACATAAACGTTACTTTAAATCAATTTGATGCATTATTTTGTTAATTTGTCTTTTGTTAAAAGGACCTCAGCAATGAACCTAGAATAGGTGAGAAAAATATACTTCCTTTCCTC
Source organism: Macaca nemestrina (assembly GCF_043159975.1). Taxonomy (NCBI): domain Eukaryota; kingdom Metazoa; phylum Chordata; class Mammalia; order Primates; family Cercopithecidae; genus Macaca; species Macaca nemestrina. The sequence continues at coordinate 81,538,964 of NC_092137.1, read as the reverse complement.
TACATGGTAAATATATTATCACCCTAATTCTAATTTACATCTGATATATATGCAATAAAAGTCTCTTTAAAAATATTTTATTATTCAAACTTTTTATGAATTCAAACTGCAATAGTGCAAATTTGCTTAATTGGCCTTACTTGACACTTTCTATAATTCAGTGGACTATTCACTGAAGAAAAAAAATACCCAAGTATTGAAGTTCTACAGTGAGCAAACACAGACACACCCACGAGATTTGGATTTGCCAATTTGTTATCAATTTAGGTTAAAAGATTTTGGGTTCCATTCCAGTAAAAATTTTTGAAGCACAATTATGTTGCCAATGTTCTTTCATCCGATGAAAAATGACTATACCAGCCAATTATGATCTGAAAACTAAATTAGAAATAAACATTGAAGAAAATATATCTCTCAGTTGCATTTTGAAAGAAAAACAAGATTTTAAAACTAAAGTTCGGAAACTAAACATTGATTAGGGACTTGTGCACATGAAAGCAAGTATTGTTAGTTGGAAGCAGTGATTGCATCCAATTAGGGGGTTGCCTTTCAACAAAGTACTAATAGCCCCTCCTCACCACAGACACCCAATTTTGCCAAAGTCATGTAACACTTTTATCATAACTGTTATCTGCTTTATAATTTTTATATACAAATATGGAAAAAATAGCCCTCATTTAGACTCTGATCTGTTTCCAAGAGCTGACTTTTTGTTGGAATCAGTGAAATCAAACAGGAAGGAAGAATGGAAAGAATGAAGGGGTGAAAGATCTGCTTGAAGCTAGAGGTAACTATAGAAAAGAGTGTGTGGTTAAAGTGAATTGTCAAGCAGGAGAAGGTAAGAGTTGGTGAAGGATCAGGACACATTGATTTAACCTGAATTGTATGGGCATATTCCTCATTAAATAAAAAGAAATAGTTACTGACGCCAGATAAAGTAAAGGACTCTCACAGGATGCTTCCCTCTTGGGAAGCTTTGAATAGCTTGATACTCCCTCTCAAATGAGGGAGGGAAAAAAGACAATAAATATTTTCCTCACAGGATCAGAGAAATGTAATTTGATAAAAAAGTATAAACTGACATATAGCATCCAGTTAATATTAGGTTTGAGAACAAAGAGCAGATTGCTCTTGAAGTACACAAAATTTTAGGCAGCAATACAAAAAAACCTTATGCATTGCTTAGAATACACCTTTTAGAGTTAACTATATTGATTTTATAGGAGCTATTTTATAACTGTCTAAATTGTAGATACCTGAGAGCAATGAAAAAAAAGTTCTCTTGACAGACCCAGGAAATTTGTATAGCGCAGGTTCAACTGACTTCCTCAAGGTGAAAACAGCTTGTTTGTCCTCAATTTGTGTATTTATTTCATTGTTCTACCTCTATAAATATGTCTTTTCTTTGGATTCCCACCTATAAACTGATAGTAACATCTTACACATTTCTTTCCTAATTTAAATATTGAGTTAAATGGTATATTTAACACATGTTCATTTTTCATCTGCGTGGGAGTTGTTTTTACTTACTTTCTTTTTTTTTTTTAAATTAGACAGAGATGAAAGAAAACACACTTTTTTTTTTCCCCCCCAGGCTCATCATGTTCTGGGTAAGAAAACTGAGTCTCAACGTGATAAAATGAGTTTTGTGAAGTTGCACAGGTAATTACTGGCAGCATTAAGACCATAACCAAGTCCATTCTCCATGCTGATTTCCTCCCACGCTTGAAGCCACCTGAATTAACTTTTTAAAGAGGAGACAGTCTATAGTCCAGATACTGGATGAATAATAGAATTTCAGGGAGGTGTACACCAGTGTCTTGTGTTTGGAACATGTTATTATTTTGAGAGGGAAAGAGGCTTCCTAGACATACTTTCATCACTGAAATAAATCTTTCAGGGTGATACCTAATTCACTTATGTGTAAACTTACACTCTGTGTAGAGTAGAGAAAATGTCAAGACCTGAGAATTAACTGACAGTCCAGGAGTCACTGGAAGCTAATAATTATGCTGGCTTCTCCTCCTGATTCTAAAGTGCAAACATGTTTTAAACAGATTGCCAGTCCCCCCAGGGAAGAGAAAAGGAAATGGCTGGATTAAAGTCAGAAAGCAGGGAGCCAAAAAAATCTAGTATTCATTACCATCCCCATCAATGAATATTTATCGAGCTCCCACAGAGAACCTAGTATCAAGGCTCAGGAATTCTGAGAAGTAAATACAATTTAGAGCAGTAAAAGTTCTCTGTATCCAAGGCTGGCACACGGCAAGGCGGAAGAACCCTGGATGCCTAAGCAAGTAGAGGAGAGAGCCAGGAAAATGCAGAGTCCTTCTTTCTTAACTTTTAGAAACAATCCTGTTCCAATGAAGGATTTATTTCCCATTTTTGTGTAATTATTTAAAACTAGAGTTTTCCTCCATTTTAAGTGTTGATATTCAGATTCACCACAACTACTTTGATATCTTCTGGAAACTTTAAAGTGTCTTCAAAGTCTCAGGTTCAGTGATATTTTGACCCGAAATATAAAAAAGTAACAAAATTGTCTGACTGGGAGATATTTAGGGTCTTTTACTACCCCCCACCAAAAAAAATGGCACCTCATAATAAGACGTTTATACCTAAGCAAGATGCTGTAACTTTGTAAAACAGTAATATTTTGAACTTAGATGCAAATGATATCTTGGAATTGTAACAGTGTAACAGATACTAACAGGCTTTAGTATCACAATGTGAAAGGATTATTGGATTTCTTTTGTGTAGGCAAGCCTTGCCCATGAACACCTATCAATTAATGATAAGAGTACCCAGTTATAAGAGAGGAAGCTCTGTGGTCCCTCTTCCAGAGGTGCCTAGCATAAGAAGGTTCATTTACAGTTCATGCTCAAAACTGGATGTCTGTTATCCCCCTCTTGCCCAGACAGGGTGGATCTGGTGCTCTCTCAGTAACCATGGTCTAAAATATTGTCTTCTGCTATGGTTTAGATGTGGTTTGTCCCCAACAAAACTCATGCTGAAATTTGATCACAATGTTGCAATGTTGGGAGGTGAGACCTAGTGGAAGGTGTTTGGGTCATGGGGTCGGATCCCTCACAAATACATTAATACCCCACTAAAGGAGTTAGTAAGTTCTTACTTTTTCTTTTCTTTTCTGTTTCTTTTTCTTTTTTTGTTTTTCTTTTTTTGGGGGGGTGGGGACGGAGTTTCGCTCTTGTTGCTCAGGCTGGAGTGCAATGGCGCGATCTCGGCTCACAGCAACCTCTGCCTCCCAGGCTCAAGCCATTCTCCTGCCTCAGCCTCTGGAGTAGCTGGGAATACAAGCATGTGCTACCAAGCCCGGCTAATTTTGTATTTTTGGTAGAGATGGGGTTTCTCCATGTTGGTCAGGCTGATCTCGAACTCCAGACTTCAGGTGATCCACCTGCCTCAGCCTCCCAAAGTGCTGGGATTACAGGCGTGAGCCACTGTGCCCGGCCGAGTTAGTAAGTTCTTACTTTCTTAGGAATAGATTTGTTCCCAAGAGAGTGACTTGTTACAGAGTCTGGCTTTCTCAATTTCTATTTCTGACTCTCACCATGTGATCTCTTTACACTTTAACTTTAACCAGCTCCCCTTTCACTTTCTGCCATGAGTTGAAGTAGCATTAGGCCCTCTCCAGATGCAGATGCTCAATTTTGAACTTTCCAGCCACTGGAATTGTGAGCCAAATCAACCTCTTTTCTTTATAAATTATCTAGCCTCAAGTATTCTGTTATAGCAATGCTAAATAAAGATGGTGTTATGCCCAGACTGTTTGTTCCCCAAAGAAGACCACCAGAGTCCAGAGTCAAAGCCAAGCGGCAAGGATCTTTACTACAAGTTCGAACTTGGTCCCTCCTTTACACAGTATACAAGAGGGCCCTGAACAATGCGAGCGTTTGCTTTTTATAGCCCGAAAATTGTAGGGGAACAAAGAAATTCTTTTGGCTCCTGCGCTTTCAGTAACCTTGTACGGCTGTCCCCTTATCGGAGACTTTCCAGGTGGTGTTTATACTGGGCTCAGGGAGTTTGAGAGATATATGGTGGTGGGATGGGAGGATGGGATGTGTTTGTGCTAGGCTCAGGGAGTTTTGAGCCCGGGGCTGAGGAATGTGCCCAGCTCCTTTCATTCCCCCCTTCTCTTCAGGTATCTTTAGAGCCAATCTTGGGTCTTATAAGTCTGATTCTGTTTCAGCGTTTATAGGTTGGTATTGGGCTCTGAGGACCATGAGTTGTACAGTGTCAAATCTTTCCTTAACAAATTGTAAAATTCTGTTAACAACACAAGGTCCTACGGTAAGCAGAAATAGTAGACTTAGCAGGGGTCCAAGGAAGGGGGCTAACAGAGAAAACATAGAGGAATTCCACCATTGGTCTGCAGCTGAAGCAAACTGCCGTGTTTTTACTTCAGTGCTTAACTTGCGTAACTGTTGGACCTGGTCCTCTACAAGTCCTGATTCATTTATTTAGAAACAACAGTCTTCTTTTAGAAATATACATGTACCACCTTTTTTTGCAGTGAGTAGGTCTAGGGCTCTCCGGTTCTGCAAGGTTACCTGAGTTAGGGACGTGAGCTGTCGCTGAAGGGAGGCGAGGGACTCAGCCGACTCTTCCATAGCAACAGCAAATTGTTGGTACAACTTGTTACTTTTTATGAGGGTGTGACCTAGGGCTCCCCCCGCCAGTCCAGCCGCAATGAAGGATGCGGTGAGGGAGATTCCTGCAATGAGGGGGAGAAATATGGCTCGTGCAGGTTTTGGTCTAGGGTCTGGGTGAATAACAGCACTAGTCCAGTTACCGGTATACCTTAGGAACTCGCCAGCAGTTAGTAGAGTTAACCGGAGAACTAATGTGACAGGGAGACACAGTAGGTTATTAACAGAGGGACTAGGTAGGTTCTTAGATAAGGTTCCATTACACCAGAAGAATATGCCTGATGGAGCCCTTAAGGTGATATTAGGGGGCGTTGCAGTGATGCTGCAGAGGCTGGAATTGGTTCCTGAGAAACAGTAGGGAAACTTTTCCTGACTGGGGTTTAGGTATAGGGGCACGTTCAGGATAGGAGCATACGAGAGGTTTAGGAGGTTGTTAGCTTGGGCAAAGGTAGAGGATCCCTATGGCAGAGGGACAGCGGTTAGCAGTGGACGCCCTAGAGTGGCGCACAGAAAGCAGCCAGACAGGCTATTTGAAAACCAGTAAAATTTAGTAGAATTGGGCTGTTGCACCTGAGGAAGGGCAATCAGCACTGGCCAATAATTTTCCGGGCTTATGAGGTTGCCTAGGGTGGGTTCGGTTTTCATAAAGCCAGAATCTCCAGACAAAGGGATTATGAGCTGGTTTTGTGATTTCTCCAGCGGCCACTAGGGCGACTAACGTTAGGGTTAGACTACCTAACTGCATGTTTGCAGTGAGCTATGCTGCCGGCGCAAGGTGAGTTTTAAGGGGTTATTCTTAGCTCTGTCCACAGTCCACTTGTCCGGTGCTTTAGCCGCTGCCGTGATTGGTCCCAGAAGATCGGAGGTTGGGTCCACTGGCTTGACGTGGGTGTAGTGGATCCACGATGCGATGCCTTCTATCTTTAGGGCGGTGGGTGTGGTTAGGAGTACCTGGAGTGGTCCTTTCCACCTGGGTTTTAGGGTCTCTTGTCGGTGTCGCTTGACCAGGACCCAGTCTCCCGGCTGGTACGGATGGGGTGTCGGCGGGGGACCGGTCTCATATAGTTCCTTCAGCTTGGGCCAAATTTCTTGATGAATTTTCTGCAAGGCTTAGCGACGAAGGCCAGCCTATTATCTGACCTTATCTGGACGGGGAAGCCATACCTGGGGAGGATATCTTCCAGGATTTTCTTTGCTACAACTTGAGCAGTTTCTTTCTTGGTGGGGAATGTTTCAGTCCACCCTGAAAAAGTATCTCAGTTCTGAAGTCACTGCCGCTCCAGCGTACCTCTGGCCCTGATGTATGAAGCTGCTCCTATCAGTGAACCAGACGAGGTCGGCGTCAGGAAGTGGGCGATCCTGCAGGTCTTCTCGAACTCCGTGCACCTGAGCTAGTATCTCGGTGCAGTAGTGGAGTGGGGCGTCCAGGTCCGGGTTGGGCAGCAGCGAGGCAGGGTCTAAGGTCGTTGGGGGCAGGAAAGTTATCCCAGGTCTTCATGGAGGGCTTCATCGAACAGGGTAGGAGAGTTTTTGAATCCTTGTGGCAGTCTGGTCTATGTCAGTTGGCCACTTATGCCCTTATCAGGGTTATTTTACTCGAGGGCGAAGAGCTTTTGGCTCTGAGGGGCTAAAGGCAAACTGAAGAAAGCATCTTTTAAATCTAAAACAGTGTACCATTGATGTTTAGGGTTTAGGGTACTCAGGAGGGTATATGGGTTAGGCACAGTTGGATGTATGTCCACAACCCTCTTATTGATTTTTCTTAAGTCTTGTACAGGTCTGTATTCTCCACTATTAGGTTTTCGTACCGGCAACAATGGAGTATTCCAGGGTGAGTGACATGGGCGAAGGACCCCTTGGTCAAGGAGCCGGCGGATATGCGGGGCAATTCCTTTCTTGGCCTCTAGGGGCATCAGGTATTGGCGTACCCGCACGGGGTCTGCCCCAGGTTTAAGTTTAACAAATAAAGCAGGATGGTGTTTTGCTAGTCTTAAGCCCCCCGTTTCCGCCCAAGCTTCTGGATATTGCTGGAGCCAGGTTGCTATGTCCTGGTCAGGGGCCGTTTGCTCCTGGTGGAGCTGGTACTTATCTTCTAGGGTTATAGTTAGGATGGACACAGGTTGATTGTGGGAGTTGGTCACGATGGGCCCCTTAGGGAGGAAATGGATCTGTGCTCCCATATTGACCAAGAACTGGACCGGGGACCCCTCCACTTGCAAAGTTACCTTAGGTTCGGGGAGGGGATCCAAACCCCGTCTTCCCTAGTCTTCATTTTGAGTGACTAGTACGGGTGTAGACCTAGGGGGTCCCTGTCCTCGTTGTTTCTTTTTGGGGCAGTCTCTTACCCAGTGGCCAGCCTCCTTGCAATAGGCACACTGGTCTTTTTTTTTTTCAGATTATCATGCCTTGGGGGGCCGCCTGGGTTGGGTGTACTCTGGCTGTAGATGCTCTTTCTGTACTACTGCTGCCAGGACCTTGGTCATTTTTTCAGTGGCCTTAAATTGCCTTTCTTCTGGAGTATCTCTGTTATTGTAAACCCGCTGGGCTATCTGAAGGAGGTCCTGAATCCGCTTTCCTTCCAAGTCTTCTAATTTTTGGAGTTTTCTTTTAATATCTGGGGCTGCCTGATTTACGAATGACATTACAACAGCTGTCTGACTTTCTGGAGTCTCTGGATCTATGGGGGTGTACTGTCTAAAAGCTTCCATTAATTTTTCTAAGTAGGTAGCTGGGCTCTCTGTCTTTTCTTGCCGAATAGAATATATTTTAGCCAAATGAGTGGGCTTGCGAGCAGCTGCCCGGAGACCTGCCATTAGAGTCTGGCGATAAAGGTGTAGCCGTCCCCTACCTTCTGCCGTGTTGTAGTCCTACGCCAGCCTGGTCAGAGGAAAGGTCACGTTTATGAGGTCAGGGTTAGCAGTCGGTTGACCATCGTCCCCCGGGACCAGCTTTCTAGCTTCTACCTGTATTCTCTCTCGCTCCTCCGTGGTAAACAAGATTCGGAGGAGCTGCTGACAATCGTCCCAAGTGGACTGGTGGGTGAACATGACATTACCCAGTAAAGCCAGTAGATCTTTGGGGTTGTCTGAAAACCGAGCACTCTGAGTTTTCCAGTTATACAGATTACTGGTGGAGAATGGCCAGTACTGGAGCCTGGGGATTCCTGTGTCATCTGGGGGTCCTATTTCCCGGAGGGGTAAAGCCACCGTGGAGTCAGGCGGCTGGGGGGGGGTAGTCCGCGAAGTACGCCTTTGCGTCTGCCCCGCCGGCCCCTCAAAGTTATTTTCCCTTTCAGCAGGCCCGTGAGTGCCGGCTGCCTCCCCTCTGCCTGCTCTCTCCTGCTCTTTCATTCGCGCGCGCTCTCTTTCTCTCTGTCATCCCGTGTCCTTTCTCCTTCACACTCAGTCTTTTTTTTTTCTTTCTGTCTCTCCCTCTGACTCTCCACGTCTGCCGTTTCCTCCCCTTTCTCTTTCCGATTTCCCTTCTCACTTTCTCCCTCTCCCGTCTCTTATGGTCTTTCTCTCACTCATTCTTTCCCTCTCCCCAGTCTCACTTTCTGTGTCTCTTTTTGAAAGGAATGTGGGTTAGAATCCCTGTAAAGGAAATCTGCCCCGGAAGCCGGGAGCCCGGGGACCAGGGCTGGGAGCGCGGTGCCAGAAGCCGGGAGCCCAGGGACTGGGGCCGGGAGCGCGGCGCCGGAAGCATGCGCCAGAAGCCGGGAGCCCGGGAACCGAGCCGGGATCCCGGGGACCGGGGCAATTCAGACAGCGAGCGCGCACCCGGGGACGGGGCAATTCAGACAGCGAGCGCGCACCCGGGGACCGGGGCAATTCAGACAGCGAGCGCGCACCCGGGGACCGGGGCAATTCAGACCGCGAGCGCGCACCCGGGACCGGGGCAATTCAGACCGCGAGCGCGCACCCGGGGACCGGGGCAATTCAGACCGCGAGCGCGCACCCGGGGACCGGGGCAATTCAGACCGCGAGCGCGCACCCGGGGACCGGGGCAATTCAGACCGCGAGCGTGCACCCGGGGACCGGGGCAATTCAGACAGCGAGCGCGCACCCGGGGACCGGGATCAGATTCAGCTGTTGCCCGGATCACGAACGCGCTCCGGCAACTCAGATCGCAAGTTAAATCAGAAGAGAGCCAGGGGACGTCTCCCACCGGTCTCCACTGGCTGTCCTATAGCGCGTCTGCCAGGACTGTGCCAGCTTCAGTTTCAGACCTCGCGAGTCACAGATTCAGATTCAGAACAGACACTCAGACACAGACAGACAAACGGAGACGAGCCAGCTTACCTATCAGTAGATCGATCTTAGCAGATCCGTTGACCAGGGGTCTGGTGGGCTTGGGGAATCCCGGACGAGCCCCCAGATGTTATGCCCAGACTGTTTGTTCCCCAAAGAAGACCACCAGAGTCCAGAGTCAAAGCCAAGCGGCAAGGATCTTTACTACAAGTTCGAACTTGGTCCCTCCTATACACAGTATACAAGAGGGCCCTGAACAATGCGAGCGTTTGCTTTTTATAGCCCGAAAATTGTAGGGGAACAAAGAAATTCTTTTGGCTCCTGCGCTTTCAGTAACCTTGTACGGCTGTCCCCTTATCGGAGACTTTCCAGGTGGTGTTTATACTGGGCTCAGGGAGTTTGAGAGATATATGGTGGTGGGATGGGAGGATGGGATGTGTTTGTGCTAGGCTCAGGGAGTTTTGAGCCCGGGGCTGAGGAATGTGCCCAGCTCCTTTCAATGGAAAATTGGTATTGAAGATTAGGATGTTGTTATACAGACAACTGAAAATATGAAGGCAGCTTTGGAACTGCGTAATTTGTAGTGATTGTATTCTAGTCGCCTGAGGAGCACACTAGAATAGCCTGTATTGCCTGTATTGCAATGAAAAGAGCATTAAGGGAACTTCTGATGAGGGATCAGAAAACAAAAGGATGAGGGAAAGTTTGGAACTTCTCAGAGGTTGGTTAAGTGGTTGAAACCAAAATATTAACAGAAATATGGACAGTAAAGGCCATTCTGACAAAATCTCAGATGGAAATTCAGAGGTACCTATTGGGAAGTACAGCTAGGTCACCCTAGAAACACTACAGCAAAGGACTTGGCTACATTGTTTCCATGTCCTAGGGCTTTGTGAAGGTGGAAAATAAGAAAAATGAACTAGCATATCTGGTAGAAGAAATTTCTGAGTAGCAAAGTATTACAGAAGCTGAATGGTTACTTTTAATAACTGTGCTGAGCTACAGAAAAAAAAAAAAAAAAAAAAAAAAAAAAAAAAAAAAAAAAAAGATAATAAGAGAAAAGAATGATCTACAGACAGAATTTGCAATTAAAAGGGAAGCAGAGAGTAAGAATTTGGAAAATTTACAGCTTGGGAATGTGGTAGAGAATGAAAGAGTATTTTATTTATTTAATTATTTATTTTATTTATTTATTTTTTTGAGAGGGAGTCTCGCTCTGTCACCCAGGCTGGAGTGCAGTGGCATGATCTCGGCTCACGGCAACCTCCACCTCCCGGGTTCACGCCATTCTCCTGCCTCAGCCTCCAGAGTAGCTGGGACTACAGGCGCCCACCATCACGCCCGGCTAATTTTTTTTTTTTTTTTTTTTTTTTTGTATTTTCAGTAGAGACAGGGTTTCATCGTGTTAGCCAGGATGGTCTTGATCTCCTGACCTCATGATCCGCCCACCTCAGCCTACCAAAGTGCTGGGATTACAGGCGTGAGCCACCGCACCCGGCTGAAAGAATATTTTTATGAGAGAAATTCAAGGGAATGGCCAAGCAACCACTTGCTAAAGAGATTAGCATGATAAAATAGAGCCAGGTGCTAATAGTCCAAACAATTGGAAAAAGACACTGAAGGTATTTAAAAGATTACTGAGGTTGCCCCTCCCATCTCAGGCCCAGAGACCTAGAAAGAGAGAATAGTATCATGGACAGTACTGTGTTGCCACTTTCCAGTGCCACTGTGGGACAATGCTTTCCGCACATTCCAGCTCCTCTGTTGGAGCAAGAAGCATTGCTCAAGGGCCCCAGGGTAAGGCACACGCTGCCACCACCAAGAGTGCAAGCCATAAGCCTTGGTGGCATTCACATCCACATGGAACTAATTTACAGGCCTTCAGAAAGCAAATGCTATGGAAGCATGGCTTCTTCCACCAAGATTTCAAAGGAGGTATGAAATAGTTCTGTGGACCCAGGTAGAGATATGCCTATGAGGTGGAACCAATGAAGAAGTAGGGCAATGCTGAGTTAAAAATGTGAGGTTAGAGCCGACACAGGGAGCCCACCTCAGTGCCTAGTGGAGCTGTGAGAATGGGACCACTGTCAAGACCCTAACATTATAGAGTCACCAGGAATGTGTAATTCTCACCTGAGAAAGTTACAGGCGTTTGACTCCAAACCATGAGAGAAGCCATGTCAGCTGTAACCAGCAAAGCCATGAGGATATCTTTGCACACTCTTCACCATTTTCTACTCTCCACCATAAATTGAAGCATCATGGCGTCATCACCATATTCAATTTTGCAATCTTGATCGTTCCAGCTATTAGAATCATGGGTCAAATCAATTTCTTTTCTTTATAAATTATCAATCCTAGGCATCTTGTTTATAGCAACACAAAATGGACTAAGACACACCCCCATTCTCCAGCCATGTCTATTTTCTGTCATCACCTTCATCTGAATCCTGCTGGAGTCAGGCTGTTGTTATCCTTTAACTTCCCTGGGCTAGTCATCAGACTTAGGCCTTATCCATTAAAATTACTTATATGTGCCAAACCTGTGTTTTCAGGTGAAAGACACATTCAAACTTTAAGGAGAATTGACTTACTCTTCATTTCATGTTTGGAACTAGGAAACTAGAATTCAAAGATTATGACGAGGTAATTATCCATGGAAGTGCTGCCCCAGGGTGAAATATGCATAGTTGGTGTATCTCATTTATACACACAGAAATGAACAAGTAAAAAACATGTTGTCACTGTGTGGCCCACACCTTCTTTCTCATCTCTATACTCCTGCTGCTTTTGATTATGCTGCCTTCCTCCCATTTTCTATATTCCTTCTCCCGACCATAGTTTCTCAACTTCGTATTATTGGCAGTTAGAGCTAGATAATTATTCATGATGCGAGGCTATCCTGTTTAGCAACATCCTATAGTTTCTCCCCACTAGAAGCCAGTTGCATCATCCACGTTGTGATAACCAAAAACATCAGTGGATGTTGCCAAATTTCCCCTGATGGGTAAAATCTCCCCCAGTACAGAATCAGTAATCTAGACCTTGATATGTTTCTTCCAACTCTGCCATAACCAGCTGTATAATTTTGGCCAAGTTATGCCACTTGTCTTGGTAACAGATTTTGCTTGTAATATTTATAGAACTTTCTACATGTCATCTTCTTAATTCTTTGAACCCTTTCTCCTGCCCAGACATTAAAATTACTGGTGAAGCCAGAGTGAATTCTCTCCAGTCCTCAACAGTGCATATGCTCCATGAACTCTGCCTACATTCTAGCCAAAGTTGAATTGGCTTTCCCATCTATATGGTTCTGTCTTCTCTCAAAATTTCAATAATATGATTTATAGATGCTAACTACATTTTGGATAATAAATGACTGATAAAGTTATGAAATGCTAAATTAACAATAGAATGCTGAATTAACAGAAGAATGTATCAAAAATGTTAATGACCTGAGGTACCTCCATTTGACCAAAGTATTGTCTGTTCTCTAAAAGCAACTTTTCCTCCAGCTGTTTCTGTGACTTACATCCAGAGACTGAGTGAAAAGATTTTTAAATTATCACCTCATTTTTTCTACAGTGTTTTCTCCAAATATGAAGGCAATCTTATTGCTGATTATAGCAGATGTCATCTTACTTTCAATTTCAATTATACATATGGCCTATCCTTCCCCAGGCCACTACAGCCTGAATATATAATAAAGAATTTGGATCAAAAAATAAGAAGAAAATAAAAGCATTATCTTAAAACCTTACTAGTGCAAACACTGGAAGGATTACTTTAAAGGCACCATTGTCCTCTGTTTCACCAGTTTATTATCCATGTCTAGCTTTATACACCCTGATTTTACTCTTCCCAGAATTAAATCTTTCCCTACAAAACACATTTCTGAAGTTTATAGAAGAGCAATGAATTCCACTGGGCTTTTTTAGCCCTGCAGGCAAACATCATTTTTAGCCATCCAAAATTGTTGGCCCAATGCAACTCCCTGGGCTTTTTTGTAAATTAATCATCAGCAGATATATCATTTATACCAGAGGAGACATTATATGTTTGTGGTGAACACACAGTTTAAAAAATAAATCTTTCCTTCATAAGCATCAAATATAAGTTTGAATTCTACGGCTTGAATTTGGCTTTCCACTCTGGGACCACATTGTTTTATCATTTTAAACATTTGTAAGTTTCAAATTTGAGCGATTGTGTGCCATGATAATGGTCTTAGATTTCAGAGATTTGGAGAACTATGAACGAATAATTGATACTTCTCAGTTGTGTCAATATCCACAGATAACAAGAGAAATGGGCCATCTTTCTGGGAGCAGGAATGTTAGCTCATTTTGACTGAGAACAGTGATAAGAAAAACAAGATTCATGCTTGGTGCACATGTGAACAACACTCATAGACTCAAGCTGGACTTGCTCATCCAGGTCTTTTGCCCCATGTGTTATTGTGCAACGTTAGTGACAGAAAGATTGCCTTTGAGAAGATTGATGAGCCATTCCCATTCCACTGTTGAAGACCCTGCTTAAAGTTGAATGTGTCAACTGAGTGTTTCTACTAGGAGAATATGGTTATTATTATCACTATTATTACACATATGAATGGCTTAAATGATGAAACCAGGGTATTAATGAAATAGATGCTGTGGGTAATCTAATGCAGTCTTTCATAGTCAAGGATTACTCAATAAAGGTAAAGTGACCCATGAACCATCTACCCAGTTATATACTTTTCTTTTTAATTTAGAGTAAATTTTACATCAACTAGAGAAATTTTTTTTTAAATCATGCAATTTCATGTAAAAATAAGAACTTGGGGATTATTTTGAAATATCTTAATTCTGTCTTATTCCTTTAGGGAAGAGCTCTCCAGAGCCTAGTTGAGACTTATCCATTTAGACAAGGCATATACCCTAAAGATTTCCTTCCAACTTGCTGACTTTCTACTCTTTCTTCTACTTGGCTACTTTTAATTATAATCTCGCCTAGCTGCTGAAAGCATTTAAAGCTGGAATTTTTGCCCTCAGTATTTTGGAGTGTTTTCCCTAAACACCTAAGGAAATTAATACGACCTACACAAAGGTAGAGCATCACAACTAGAATTATTAATGGTTACAAACACAATATTAACACACAACTCTCACCAAACAAATAGCACTAAAAGATAGAATAGGTTTAAAGATGTGGGCCAGGTGGTAAACAAGGATTGTCAGGCAGTTATAATGTAAATAAAACGGAAAATTAAAAAAGTGATTAACACTTCTGGAACTCATTTGTCCCATCTCCACCTTCTTTCATGTAGCCCCTTTAAAGCTCAAACATCCAAACTCCAGACCTTGAATAGCGTTAGCACATTGCTCTTGAACTAGTAATCCAGTCTTTAGCAGGAATCATTTCTGTGATTTATCTGACTTGTGACAGTGAAAACAGCACATGACACAGGTTAAAATGACCTAGGAGGAGGAGGGGATGAGGAGAATTGATAACTTAATTTAGTGAAATTAAACTCAACCTTGGATGCCACACCTGTCAAATGATAACTATTACTTATTGAGTGTCCAATACATACTATTCTATATGCTTTACATATATTAACTCATTTAAATTTTGCAATAACCCAATTAACCTCAAACCGACAGCTAGAAAATGAGAACCAGGATTTAAATACAGATAATCTGGCTCTAGAAACTGTTCTGAACCTTCACACATCAAAGCATCTCCTCCATAAAACCACATTAATAGTATGTAATCCATGGAATTAAAGTGAAACTAAGTAATTAATGTGTGTAAAGCTCTTAGCATAACTCCTGACATGTAAATGCTCAATTATAAGTAATTACTATTATAGAATAGTAGAAGGGTGAAGTCACAGTGCTTTCCTTCTCCTTTCCTTTTCTTCTTTTTTTCAACATAGTCTCTTCAGTTCCGTTCACAACATCTAAAAAATAATGCTCTTGTCAAAATCCAAGGTTCTTTTATTAGTGTGTGGAATCTGAATCTCTCTCCATCTGTTTCTAGCTCATATAACTGGGTTTTATTTCATCTTAGTCGGTTTTTAAATTTCTTATCCAATAACCTGTCTAGTACTCCAGCAACACCTGCATCCCCAAATTAATCTTGCCAGGCCCTTCCCAGTTTCTGAAATCCTGCCTCTGGTACTTTGTGTTTCACTTGGTTAATGGAATTCTGTAACTCATCCAAGCTCTATTCTGTGATAAAATATACCAGGCTAGGAAGCCATTAATAAAGCTAATGCAAAAACCCAGGGGTCCCTCCTCCAAGCTGCTATAGGATTCGGTGGGAAAAATAATCTAAAATATCAAGTCTAATTGTTCTACCCAAACATTTATAACACCCAAGTGTAGAATGCTATAGGATTTAAACGTTATTTTTCCAAAGAATGTTGGACATGAACATACAGATGTATTGTACAAAATAAGATTCCTTGAGTTATTCTATCATCTTCCAACTATGCCATTGCATTTTTTGTACTTGATTTTTCTCACACAAACACAATTAAAGAAACCAGAGATTTGTAACTCTTTAAGAAATCTCCAGGAAAAATCAGCAAAACACTTTCCTCATTACTCACCTAGCTGTGAAATCAGCAGGTGGTTTCTCAGTTCTATTGGCTTTAAGTCAGCTTGAGGAGTGGAGTTGTCACAAAAAGCTCCACAGCAGGTGCTGTGAAATCTTCTCAAATCATAACCAGTTCCAAATGATGAGCTATGCAATGTAGAGGAACTCCATAAAGTAGGAATATAAGCTTCACAGTGTTAAATAGCAAAATCCCAGGGAAATTTTAAGAGGCACTTTTTATCCATTAGCAATCCAGCCAGAGAAGGGAGAACTCTTTTGGAATACAGTACAAAAAGAAATAAGCAAAGATATAGTCAGAGACTGAATAAGGGATAGCAAAATAGTGAATTGTGCAAGGAAAAAGAACAATCAAAGTCCATGGCCAAAACCTTTATTCAATTATTGCCATGTGAGAACAATATTCAGGTGAACATTTGAGGGAATGAGAAGCCTAAAGATTTTATATAATAGACTGAGGAGGTCAGTCAACGTTCAGTTTTTGTCCCAATAATTTTGCACTGCTCAAATTCTCAGATGCCATAGGGAATCAAAGGAAAAAAAATACAGGCAGTAAGAGTGGGGCCAAAGTTTAGCATCACATTGGTAGATAATGTGAATTAAGTTAGATGAGTGATAAGAAAAAGTTGGAGGCCAAGATTTCACCAAGTTCTCAGTGAAGAACTTACAGTCTTGAAGAATTATTCACAATACCTAAAGAATATTTTTCAATTTTTAATAGGTCAAGTGTACCTTTAAATCTGGAGAAACGCTTCTTTGTTGTTACCACTCAGATCGCCCATCAAGAGACAATCTGTTGTGGGAAGAATTGTTATCTGATAGCCTGAAGCTGCCACTCTTTCAGAACTCAAGAGAGCATTTTTGATAAAGCCACCCTACCCCAGATTGCTCCTAGATAATGACTGAGCACAGTGGAACCTTGAGTTGGGAATCTCTGCCGCAAACTGGTCTGTTCTAATGGAAAGCTCTGGTCTGGGGTTTACCATCAGCCTGGCCAAGACTTTGTCTCCATATAAAATTATTCTTCATTTCCTCTCTTTTTTGTTTTTCCAGGGAAGGCTCTCCTTGACTACTACTGCCGCTTCTGCCCATTATCCTCAGAAATGTTTCCTACAATCAGTCTCTTGCACATTTAATTGTGTCGTGTCATCCATTTCTTGTAGAACCCAAACTGACACATTAACTCACTTATAAAAAACACTAAAAAGAGATCTCAGGAAATGTGTTTAACTAATGGACACATCTCTATTCTACTTCGCATCCAAAATCTTTTAGGGGTCATGGCATTACTAGATTGAGGCAGACAAAGTAGTTTACAGCAATCATCTAAACCTACAGAGGTGTTTGAAAATTTCCTTTGTATTTTCTGAGAAGACACTTTGTACCTTTCCTCCATATAAACAGGTTTATCTAGTGCTCTCCTGAAATGTGTAACAAATCAATTTGGAACAAGTCAATGAAGATGGACAGTATTTTCAATTTTCCATCTTTTTCCTCTCTATTTACTACACATGGGTATGAGAATATCATTGTTGCTTTATTTATGTACAAGTAAAATAGAGACTGTTGCAGACATCTTCAAGAATATCCTCTTTATTAATTTCTTTACTGGAAAGCCAATTTCTTATATTCTTCTCAGTGGTTAAAGTTCTTTATGTTCTAAGGTTCACTTAAATATGGTTCTGGGAAATCTGGGGAGGAAAGATGCTCTGAGGAAACATGCGATTAAAAGTATGTTAAACCCCCAAATCAGAAACTGCAAGTAATAAATCTTAGTAATAATCATCATCATATTTCTTGATGCTTCTGTAAACAATAAGACAGTTTCAAAAAGAGCTTACAGAGTAAATAAACACATTAACAGCATTAACTGTGATGATTAACAGATCTTATGATAAATAGGGTAAGACTAAATGCTTATCTAATCATATATTGAAGATAAAATCCTTTTTAAAAGAATATTTAATCAGAATTGAGATAGAATCTCACAATCAAGAGAAAGGTCAGGTAATACACTGGAAATATATCTCAGTATAGAACCACATCATGTAACCTGTGTCATATTTCAGTAGATAACCATTACTCTTTTGTGTCAAGAATTGGTGGGTTCTTGGTCTTGCTGACTTCAAGATTAAGCCGCGGACCCTCGTGGTGAGTGTTACAGCTCATAAACATGGTGTGTCTGGAGTTTGTTCTTTCAGACCTTCAGATGTGTCTGGAGCTTCTTCCTTCTGGTGGGTTCGTGGTCTCTCTGACAGGCGTGAAACTGCAGACCTTCAGAGTGAGTGTTACAGCTCTGAAGGCGGGGGTCTGGAGTGGTTCGTTTCCATGGGTTGGTGGTCTTACTGGCTTCAGGGGTGATGCTGCAGACAATGAGTGTTACATCTCTTAAAAGCAGCGTGGACCCAAAGAGTAAACAGCAGCAAGATTTATTATAAAGAGCAAAAGAATAAAGCTCCCAAAGCATTGAAAAGGACCCTAAAGAGCAAAAGAATAAAGCTCCCAAAGCATTGAAAAGGACCTCACTGGGTTGCCACTGGCTGACTTGGGCAGCTTGCTTTTATTCCCTTATCTGGCCCCACCTACATCCTGCTGATTGGTCCATTTTACAGAGAGCTGATTGGTCCATTTTACAGAGCGCTGACTGGTCCATTTTGACAGAGTGCTGATTGGTGCGTTTACAATCCCTGAGCTAGACAGAGTGCTGGACAGAAAAGTTCTCCAAGTCCCCACTAGGTTAGCTAGATACAGAGTACTGATTGGTGTATTTACAAACCCTGAGCTAGACACAGAGTGCTGATTGGTGCGTTTACAATCCCTGAGCTAGACACAGAGTGCTAGACAGAAAAATTCTCCAAGTCCCCCTGAGGTTAGCTAGATACAGAGCACTGATTGGTGTATTTACACACCTTGAGCTAGACACAGAGTACTGATTGGTGTATTTACAAACTCTGAGCTAGAAAGAGTGCTGATTGGTGCATTTACAATCCCTTAGCTATACATAAACCTTCTCCAAGTCCCGACTAGACTCAGGAGCCCAGCTGGCTTCACCTAGTGGATCCTGCACTGGGGCTACAGGCGGAGCTGCCTGCCAGTCCTGCGCCATGCACCCACACTCCTCAGCCCTTGGGCAGTTGATGGGACCAGCACCACGGAGCAAGGGGTGGCACTCGTCAGGGAGGCTTGGGCCACACAGGAGCCCATGGTGGGGGCTCGGGTGTGGTGGGCTGCAGGTCCTGAGCCCTGCCCTGCAGGGAGGCAGCTGAGGCCCGGCAAGAACTCAAGCACAGCGCCAGCAGGCCAGCACTGCTGGGGGACCGGGCACACCCTCTGCAGCTACTGGCCCAGGTGCTTAGCCCCTCACTGCCCAGGGCTGGTAGTGCCGGCTGGCCACTCTGAGCCCAGGCCTGCTGAGCCCACACCCACCCAGAACTCACTCTGGCCCATGAGCACTGCATTCAGCCCCTGTTCTCCCCTGCGCCTCTCCCTCCACACCTCCCCGCAAGCAGAGGGAGCCGGCTCTGGCTTCAGCCAGCCCAGAGAGGGGCTCCCACAGTGCCCTGGCAGGCTGAAGGGCTCCTCAAGTGCTGCCGAAGTGGACACCGAGGCTGAGGAGGCACCAAGAGTGAGAGCTGCTAGCATGCTGTCACCTCTCACTTTGACCCACTACTACTACAGCTATTCTTTGTCAGGAACATATTGTTTCCCTTCAAGTTTATTCTCAATTTTGTTACTATATTCTTCAATACAGTAAATTTTATTGGGCACCATCTAGGTGTGAAGCCTCATGGATATCAACAAGGACAACAAAATGAACAAGATACAGATTCTGATCTCTGAGATCTAAAATGATTTTAAACATATCATAGATTATACTTTTGCCATGGAAAAGCAAGCAAGTAATTCTATAATTAAAGACAAAGGAAATATGTGATTCCCTCTAAAACCAAAGAGAGAGTATAATATATTATGCAGACCAGGATGCTTTAGAGAATGAAAGACTAAGCCATTATTATTCTGGAGTAAAAAGTATAAAGTGGGACTGATCAGATAATCTAAGATATTTGATCACCAACTTTTGTCAAATTCTCTGGGATAATGTTTTGTTCTATTCAGTATCACACGTGCTCTTCTCAGTAACCTCAGCTTCTAGTGCTAGCAAACTTATTGCAGAGTTAGTAGAAGGGCAGGCATAGGTGCGGCTCTTTAAATGGCATCCTCTTGGAATTACAGAGAGGAGTTAAACTCATCTGTTTTATAATATCATTATTATATATATAAATAACTGATACTTTGAGCAGAAAAAAGGAAAGCACATGATTATTTATTTGATATATATCCAGTGGTGAGATACCAAAAAATAAATAAGCTACCAGCAATTTCAATATGGTTAAAATTTGCTTATTTATTTTTTTCTGTGAAAAAAATAAGAGTAATAAAAAATCTTCTGACAAACTTGAACTTGACCCCAGATCCCCAGTGTTATCAACTTCCTCTCTAATAATGAAATAACCAGCATGAATTTAAAAAACATCTTTTATGACAATTTCAGTTCTCCTCAAACTGCCTCTCACCTGAACTTCACCAAACTTTGCTATATTATTTCATACTTGGGATCTTTTTCACTTTTTTTTTTCTGTTTCTTTTTTCTTGTTTTTTTTTTTTTTTTTTTTTTTTTTTGAGATGGAGTCTCACTCTGTCACCCAGGCTGGAGTGCAGGGGCGCGATCTTGGCTCACTGCAAGCTCTGCCTCCCAGGTTCACACCATTCTCTTGCCTCAGCCTCCCGATTAGCTGGGCCTACAGGCACCCACCACCACGCCTGGCTAATTTTTTTTGTAGTTTTTAGTAGAGATGGGGTTTTACCATGTTAGCCAGGATGGTCTCAATCTCCTGACCTTGTGATCCACCTGCTTTGGCCTCCCAAAGTGCTGGGATTACAGGCGTGAGCCACCATGCCTGGCCCTTATATTTCTTAATAATTCAAATATAACTTCACTTAGGTGAGTAATATGACAAAAAGATCACACAAATTTTTTCCTCTGTAAATAGTGTGTCCAGAATTTATTCCTTACGGTGGGTGCTTGGTCTCACTGACTCGAAGAATGAAGCTGTAGACCTTCACAGTGAGTGTTACAGCTCTTAAAGATGGTGTTTCCAGAGTTCCTTCAGATGTTCAGATATGTCTATAGTTTCTTCCTTCTGGTGAGTTCGTGGTCTTGCTGACTTTAGGAGTGAGGCCGCAGACTTTCACAGTGAGTATTAGAGCTCTTACTGGTAGTGTGGACCCACCGAGTGAGCAGCAGCAAGATTTATTATGAAGAGCAAAAGAACAAAGCTTCCACATGGAAAGGAACCGAGCAGGTTGCTGCTGCTGGCTCGGGTGGCCAGCTTTTATTCCCTTATTTGGCCCTGCCCACATCCTGCTGATTGATCCATTTTACAGAATGCTGATTGGACCATTTTACAGAGTGCTAATTGGTTCATTTTACAGAGTGCTGATTGGTCCATTTTACAGAGTGCTGATCGGTGCATTTACAATCCTTTAGCTAGACACAGAGTGCTGATTGGTGTGATTTTACAGAGTGCTGATTGATGCATTTACAATCCTTTAGCTAGACACAGAGTGCTGATTGGTGCATTTACAATCCTTTAGCTAGACACAAACGTTCTCCAAGTCCCCAGTCCCCACTCAACCCAGAAGCCCAGCTGGCTTCACCTCTCAATCCTTCCTCTAAACAGGACACCCCAACTGCTATTGGGAATTGGGCGATGACTGCTCTAGCTACTTCCTGATGGATAGGGACAAAAAAGGGGCCCTGCAGTTGTAGTGTCCTCCAGAGGGGAACTCTTGAGGCCAGTGAAAGGGCCAGCAGGTCACTCCAGGGGTCCTCAGTAGAAGTTGTTACTTGAGCTCATTTGGGGTTCCATTTGTAAGACCATCTGTAGCTTGATGGCCTCATTCCTAGAGGAAACAGATTTGACATGGAGGTTAAAAATACAGGGCTTGAAGGTGAGTAATAGCAAGATGGCTGCCATGGGACCTAGAAAGGGCAGAAGCCATGTTGCCCAACTCCACACGTTGGTATAAGAGTTTGAAAGGTGTTATCCGATTTCAGAAACCTTTTCCTGTAAATGCTGGGCGGCATCTCTTACTATTCCTGACTGGTTAGTGTAAAAATAGTACTCTTCCCCTAAGAAGGTACAGAGTCCTCCTTTCTCAGCAGTGAGGAGGTCTAGACCTTTGCACTTATGGAGAGTCACTGTTGACAAAGAGTCTATTCGGGATTATAAAGTAAACATAGATTTCATTATTACTTGAGAACTGTCTAAGAAATCATTTGAGAGTGTGTGGTAGTAGGATAATACATGTTACACTGTTAACTTTTAGCAAACTTTAGTTGAAAACCTTGTAAGTTTGGGATTTTGGTTATTTTTGCTATTAGTAAGACTTCATTCAGTCCATATTAACTTAGAATTGGTAGATGGCTCCTTCCTGATTCTGTAAGTACTTTAAGGTTTGGTTGAGTGCGAACAGCTTGCATGTTTGAGCAGATCAATTATTAGGCAATTTTCCTTTTTTTTTATTATTATTATACTTTAAGTTCTAGGGTACATGTGCATAACGTGCAGGTTTGTTACACATGTATACTTGTGTCATGTTGCTGTGCTGCACCCATCAACTCGTCAGCACCCATCAACTCATCATTTACATCAGGTATAACTCCCAATGCAATCCCTCCCCCCTCCCCCCTCCCCATAATAGGACCCGGTGTGATGTTCCCCTTCCCGAGTCCAAGTGATCTCATTGTTCAGTTCCCACCTATGAGTGAGAACATGCAGTGTTTGGTTTTCTATTCTTGTGATAGTTTGCTAAGAATGATGGTTTCCAGCTGCATCCATGTCCCTACAAAGGACACAAACTCATCCTTTTTTATGGCTGCATAGTATTCCATGGTGTAGATGTGCCACATTTTCTTAATCCAGTCTATCACTGATGGACATTTGGGTTGATTCCAAGTCTTTGCTATTGTGAATAGTGCCGCAATAAACATACGTGTGCATGTGTCTCTATAGCAGCATGATTTATAATCCTTTGGGTATATACCCAGTAATGGGATGGCTGGGTCATATGGTACATCTAGTTCTAGATCCTTGAGGAATCGCCATACTGTTTTCCATAATGGTTGAACTAGTTTACAATCCCACCAACAGTGTAAAAGTGTTCCTATTTCTCCACATCCTCTCCAGCACCTGTTGTTTCCTGACTTTTTAATCATCGCCATTCTAACTGGTGTGAGATGGTATCTCATTGTGGTTTTGATTTGCATTTCTCTGATGGCCAGTGATGATGAGCATTTTTTCATGTGTCTGTTGGCTGTATGAATGTCTTCTTTTGAGAAATGTCTGTTCATATCCTTTGCCCACTTTTTGATGGGGTTGTTTGTTTCTTTCTTGTAAATTTGTTTGAGTTCTTTGTAGGTTCTGGATAATAGCCCTTTGTCAGATGAGTAGATTGCAAAAATTTTCTCCCATTCTGTAGATTGCCTGTTCTCTCTGATGGTAGTTTCTTTTGCTGTGCAGAAGCTCTTTAGTTTAATGAGATCCCATTTGTCAATTTTGGCTTTTGCTGCCATTGCTTTTGGTGTTTTAGACATGAAGTTTTTGCCCATGCCTTTGTCCTGAATGGTACTACCTAGGTTTTCCTCTAGGATTTTTATGGTATTAGGTCTAACATTTAAGTCTCTAATCCATCTTGAATTAATTTTTGTATAGGGAGTAAGGAAAGGATCCAGTTTCAGCTTTCTACTTATGGCTAGCCAATTTTCCCAGCACCATTTATTAAATAGGGAATCCTTTCCCTATTTCTTGTTTCTCTCAGGTTTGTCAAAGATCAGATGGCTGTAGATGTGTGGTATTATTTCTGAGGACTCTGTTCTGTTCCATTGGTCTATATCTCTGTTTTGGTACCAGTACCATGCTGTTTTAGTTACTGTAGCCTTGTAGTATAGTTTGAAGTCAGGTAGCGTGATGCCTCCAGCTTTATTCTTTTGACTTAGGATTCTCTTGGAGATGCGGGCTCTTTTTTGGTTCCATATGAACTTTAAAGCAGCTTTTCCAATTCTGTGAAGAAACTCATTGGTAGCTTGATGGGGATGGCATTGAATCTATAAATAACTTTGGGCAGTATGGCCATTTTCACGATATTGATTCTTCCTATCCATGAGCATGGTATGTTCTTCCATTTGTTTGTGTCCTCTTTTATTTCACTGAGCAGTGGTTTGTAGTTCTCCTTGAAGAGGTCCTTTACATCCCTTGTAAGTTGGATTCCTAGGTATTTTATTCTCTTTGAAGCAATTGTGAATGGAAGTTCATTCATGATTTGGCTCTCTGTTTGTCTGTTACTGGTGTATAAGAATGCTTGTGATTTTTGCACATTAATTTTGTATCCTGAGACTTTGCTGAAGTTGCTTATCAGCTTAAGGAGATTTTGGGCTGAGACAATGGGATTTTCTAAATATACAATCATGTCATCTGCAAACAGGGACAATTTGACTTCTTTTCCTAACTGAATACCCTTGATTTCTTTCTCTTGCCTGATTGCCCTAGCCAGAACTTCCAACACTATGTTGAATAGGAGTGGTGAGAGAGGGCATCCCTGTCTTGTGCCAGTTTTCAAAGGGAATGTTTCCAGTTTTTGCCCATTCAGTATGATATTGGCTGTGGGTTTGTCATAAATAGCTCTTATTATTTTGAGGTACGTTCCATCAATACCGAATTTATTGAGCATTTTTAGCATGAAGGGCTGTTGAATTTTGTCAAAAGCCTTTTCTGCATCTATTGAGATAATCATGTGGTTCTTGTCTTTGGTTCTGTTTATATGCTGGATTATGTTTATTGATTTGCGAATGTTGAACTAGCCTTGCTTCCCAGGGATGAAGCCCACTTGATCATGGTGGATAAGCTTTTTGATGTGCTGCTGAATCTGGTTTGCCAGTATTTTATTGAGGATTTTTGCATCAATGTTCATCAGGGATATTGGTCTAAAATTCTCTTTTTTTGTTGTGTCTCTGCCAGGCTTTGGTATCAGGATGATGTTGGCCTCATAAAATGAGTTAGGGAGGATTCCCTCTTTTCCTATTGATTGGAATAGTTTCAGAAGGAATGGTACCAGCTCCTCCTTGTACCTCTGGTAGAATTCAGCTGTGAATGCATCTGGTCCTGGACTGTTTTTGGTTGGTAGGCTATTAATTATTGCCTCAATTTCAGAGCCTGCTATTGGTCTATTCAGGGATTCAACTTCTTCCTGATTTAGTCTTGGAAGAGTGTAAGTGTCCAGGAAATTATCTATTTCTTCTAGATTTTCTAGTTTATTTGTGTAGAGGTGTTTATAGTATTCTCTGATGGTAGTTTGTATTTCTGTGGGGTCGGTGGTGATATCCCCTTTATCATTTTTTATTGCGTCTATTTGATTCTTCTCTCTTTTCTTCTTTATTAGTCTTGTTAGTGGTCTATCAATTTTGTTGATCTTTTCAAAAAACCAACTCCTGGATTCATTGATTTTTTGGAGGGTTTTTTGTATCTCTATCACCTTCAGTTCTGCTCTGATCTTAGTTATTTCTTCCCTTCTGCTAGCTTTTGAATGTGTTTGCTCTTGCTTCTCTTGTTCTTTTAATTGTGATGTTAGAGTGTCAATTTTAGATCTTTCCTGCTTTCTCTTGTGGGCATTTAGTGCTATAAATTTCCCTCTACACACTGCTTTAAATGTGACCCAGAGATTCTGGTATGTTGTATCTTTGTTCTCATTGGTTTCAAAGAACATCTTTATTTCTGCCTTCATTTCGTTATGTACCCGGTAGTCATTCAGGAGCAGGTTGTTCAGTTTCCATGTAGTTGAGCGGTTTTGATTGAGCTTCTTAGTCCTGAGTTGTAGTTTGATTGCACTGTGGTCTGAGAGACAGTTTGTTATAATTTCTCTTCTTGTACATTTGCTGAGGAGTGTTTTACTTCCAATTATGTAGTCAATTTTGGAATAAGTGCGATGTGGTGCTGAGAAGAATGTATATTCTGTTGATTTGGGGAGGAAAGTTCTATAGATGTCTATTAGATCTGCTTGCTGCAGAGATGAGTTCAATTCCTGGATATCCTTGTTAGCTTTCTGTCTCATTGATCTGTCTAATGTTGACAGTGGAGTGTTGAAGTCTTCCACTATTATTGTATTGGAGTCTAAGTCTCTTTGTAAGTCTCTAAGGACTTGCTTTATGAATCTGGGTGCTCCTGTATTGGGTGCATATATATTTAGGATAGTTAGCTCTTCCTGTTGAATTGATCCTTTTACCATTATGTAATGGCCTTCTTTGTCTCTTTTGATCTTTGATGGTTTAAAGTCTGTTTTATCAGAGACTAGTATTGCAACCCCTGCTTTTTTTTTTTTTTTTCTCCATTTGCTTGGTAGATCTTCCTCTATCCCTTTATTTTGAGCCTATGTATGTCTCTGCATGTGAGATGGGTCTCCTGAATACAGCAGACTGATGGGTCTTGACTCTTTATCCAGTTTGCCAGTCTGTGTCTTTTAATTGGAGCATTTAGTCCATTTACGTTTAAGGTTAATATTGCTATGTGTGAACTTGATCCTGCCATTATGATATTAACTGGTTATTTTGCTCGTTAGTTGATGCAGTTTCTTCCTAGCCTCGATGGTCTTTACATTTTGGCATGTTTTTGCAATGGCTGGTACCGGTTGTTCCTTTCCATGTTTAGTGCTTTCTTCAGGGTCTCTTGTAAGGCAGGCCTGGTGGTGACAAAATCTCTAAGCATTTGCTTATCTGTAAAGGATTTTATTTCCCCTTCACTTATGAAACTTAGTTTGGCTGGATATGAAATTCTGGGTTGAAAATTATTTTCTTTAAGAATGTTGAATATTGGCCACCACTCTCTTCTGGCTTGTAGAGTTTCTGCCGAGAGATCTGCTGTTAGTCTGATGGGCTTCCCTTTGTGGGTAACCCGACCTTTCTCTCTGGCTGCCCTTAAGATTTTTTCCTTCATTTCAAGTTTGTGAATCTGACAATTATGTGTCTTGGAGTTGCTCTTCTCGAGGAGTATCTTTGTGGTGTTCTCTGTATTTCCTGGATTTGAATGTTGGCCTGCCCTACTAGGTTGGGGAAGTTCTCCTGGATGATATCCTGAAGAGTGTTTTCCAACTTGGTTCCATTTTCCCCCTCACTTTCAGGCACCGCAATCAGATGTAGATTTGGTCTTGTTACATAATCCCATACTTCTTGCAGATTTTGTTCATTTCTTTTTCTTCTTTTTTCTTTTGGTTTCTCTTCTCGCTTCATTTCGTTCATTTGATCCTCAATCGCAGATACTCTTTCTTCCAGTTGATCGAGTCGGTTACTGAA
Organism: Macaca nemestrina; assembly: GCF_043159975.1. NCBI lineage: Eukaryota > Metazoa > Chordata > Mammalia > Primates > Cercopithecidae > Macaca > Macaca nemestrina. The sequence goes on along the minus strand of NC_092137.1, from coordinate 81,512,037 downwards.
GCTTGTGCATTTGTCACGTATTTCTCGTGTCATGGTTTTCATCTCTTTCATTTCGTTTATGACCTTCTCTGCATTAATTACTCTAGCCATCAATTCTTCCACTTTTTTTTCAAGATTTTTAGTTTCTTTGTGCTGGGTACGTAATTCCTCCTTTAATTCTGAGAAGTTTGATGGACTGAAGCCTTCTTCTCTCATCTCGTCAAAGTCATTCTCCATCAAGCTTTGATCTGTTGCTGGCGATGAGCTACGTTCCTTTTCTGGGGGAGATGCGCTCTTATTTTTTGAATTTCCAGCTTTTCTGCCCTGCTTTTTCCCCATCTTTGTGGTTTTATCTGCCTCTGGTCTTTGATGATGATGGTGACGTAGTGATGGGGTTTTGGTGTCGGTGTCCTTCCTGTTTGACAGTTTTCCTTTTAACAGTCAGGACCCTCAGCTGCAGGTCTGTTGGAGATTGCTTGAGGTCCACTCCAGACCCTGTTTGCCTGGCTGTCAGCAGCAGAGGCTGCAGAAGATAGAATATTGCTGAACAGCGAGTGTACCTGTCTGATTCTTGCTTTGGAGGCTTCCTCTCAGGGGTGTACTCCACCCTGTGAGGTGTGGGGTATCAGACTGCCCCTAGTGGGGGATGTCTCCCATTTAGGCTACTCAGGGGTCAGGGACCTACTTGAGCAGGCAGTCTGTCCCTTCTCAGATCTCAACCTCCGTGTTGGGAGATCCACTGCTCTCTTCAAAGCTGTCAGACAGAGTCGTTTGCGTCTGCAGAGGTTTCTCCTGCTTTTGTGGTTGTTTACTGTGCCCTGTCCCCAGAGGTGGAGTCTACAGAGACAGGCAGGTTTCCTTGAGCTGCTGTGAGCTCCACCCAGTTTGATCTTCCCAGCGGCTTTGTTTACCTACTTAAGCCTCAGCAATTGCGGGGCGCCCCTCCCCCAGCCTCGCTGCTGCCTTGGGGTTAGATCGCAGACTGCTGTGCTAGCAATGAGGGAGGCTCCATGGGCGTGGGACCCTCCCGGCCAGGTGTGGGACATAATCTCCCGGTGTGCCTGTTTGCTTAAAGTGCAGTATTGGGGTGGGAGTTACCCGATTTTCCTGGTGTTGTGTGTCTCTGTTCCCCTGGCTAGGAAAAGGGATTCCCTTTCCCCTTGCACTTCCCAGGTGAGGCTATGCCTCGCCCTGCTTCAGCTCTCACTGGTCGGGCTGCAGCAGCTGACCAGCACCAATTGTCCGGCACTCCCTAGTGAGATGAACCGAGTACCTCAGTTGAAAATGCAGAAATCACCGGTCTTCTGTGTCGCTCGTGCTGGGAGTTGGAGACTGGAGCTGTTCCTATTCGGCCATCTTGCTCCGCCCCTAGGCAATTTTCCTAACTGCTTCTACAAGAGTTTCCTTATCACTTACTGCATATCCATTGTGCCTTTTCCCCTTAATGGCCTGGGAGGAACCATCTATCTTCCTGTCCTGAATGGAGTTCCTCTTAGGACTGGTGGGACCTTTGTATGGTAATTAAGATTACCATAATGAAGATTAAGTTTAAGATTTAGATCCCCTGTTAGGAAACCTGCTGGGTTAAGGATTTTTGCTAAGGAGGCTACAGTTTGTCAGTGGCCTCAGTGCTTTCGGGCTATGCCCTTGTTTACACTGACAACAAAGTGGTATTGGAGTGTTATAGGGTCATGAAGAAGACCTTCAATTATCAAATATAGGTTTTAAATTTATGCTGGCTTTTAAAGGAATACTGTACACTATTTTCTTTACTACTTACATCTCTCTTTCTTTCTCTTTAACTTCTTGTCTCTCTCTTCCTGACTCCCTCTTTGTCTCTGTCTCTTCCTCTGTCTTTCTCTTTCTCTCTTTCTCTCTTTTCTTTCTGCTGGCCTTTACCTGCCTCTGTCAGCTGCTTATGCTGCTGTTCTCACCTCTTCTTCCCCTTTTGATGGCTTTGGCAGTGTAAGACTGCCACCTCTTTGGGTTTTTGCACTGCATGCAATAACTCCATGGTTTCCTTGTGACAGTTAATGGGGGTTCTCCCAGAGGTTAAGAACTCCCTTTCTTTCCATATTGTAGCATGGGCATGTAGGATTAGATAAGCATACTTACTATCTGTAATAAAGTCTCCCAATTACAACTGAGGAGATGGGAGAAACACCTGGTTACAGGCTATCCCAGGATTCCTTGGATGGTAATGGACATTGAGTCCAGCTGTCCAGGACAGGAGATTAACACTGAGAAAGCCGTGCCAGTGTGTCCAGGAGGAAGTCAATTTCCTGACCCTCAACAGTTTAACATACCTGGGGCTCAGTAATGGTGATGACATCAGATGGCGCTTGCCCTGGGCACCCTCAGTCCTGTTGTTGGATCATCCGGTTGGGGGCTTCTGGCCCAGAGAACCTTTGTGGTCTGGGGCAGTGCGCCTTCCAGTGATTGCTTCAGCATAGTGGACATGGATGAGGGGCAGTTTGTTTTTCATTGGACAATCTTTTTTAAAGTGTCTTTGCACACTACACTGATAACAAGCCCCACTGAGTGATTGGCTGGCTCCATTTTCTGTCCTTTTGAACCACCAAGATTTGTTTGAGGGCCATGACTAAGGCTAGGACCATGACCGAGCCTTTTCTCTGATCTCGCTTTCCTTTTCAGCCTGTTCCTCTTGGTCCCTATTATAGAGCACTGAGGTTGCCAAGTTTAATAGCGCCCCCAGATTTTGTTCAGGGCCCAGGACTCACTTTTGGAGCTTTCTCCTGATATCTGCAGCTGATTGGGTAATAAACTTATCTTTTAGGATCAGCTGACCCTTGAGCTAGTCAGTCACAGGGGAGTATATTTCCTTAAGGTCTCACATAGCCACTCAAGGAAGGCAGAAGGATTTTCTTCTTTATCTGAGTTATGGTGGACATCATTAAATAATTCATGGGCTTCTTCCTAATTCTCCTCAGTCCTTCTAGAACACAGGTCAAGAGATGTTTGCAACTCCAATCCCCATTATCTGAGTCGAGGTCCCTGTGGGGATCCATACTGGGGATGGTTTGCTGACCAGTAGGGAATTTGTCCCTTTCTTTGGCTGTCATTCTATCATTTACTTGACTAAGATACCAGGTATCTCCAAACTCTCTGGCTGCAGCTAAAGCCACATTCTTTTCATTAAAGGCCAGGGTATGATCTAACAATAGCATGATATGTCTCCAAGTGAGATAGAAGGTTTGCCCTAGACCCTGTAGGACATCTATACATCTACCAGGGTCATCTGAATGCTTCCACAGGTCTGCCTTGATCTGCTTTAAATCAGAGAGGGAGAAGGGGACATGTACCTGGGTTGGACCAAATTCCCCTCCCCCTATAGCTTGAAGGGGACATAACTGATAACCCAGGGGTTTTTGTGTTCCCTTGGGGATTTCTTTGCTTGTTTCCTTCTGGGCAGGGGAGATTAGAGGAGGCTTATCATTAATAGGAAGGGGAGCTATAGGGAGGCTAGGATATGGGGGTAAGCTGAGAGGTCCTCTTGTGGGATGTAAATTGCAAGCTCTGCATAGTTGTGTTTTCTCCTTCAATGAAAATAAATCTTGTATATAAGGTATTTCACTCCATTTGCCTTCCCTCTTACAGAAAATGTCAAGCTGCAGGATAGTATTGTAATTTATACTTCCCTCAGGTGACTATTTCTTCCAATCAGAGAGAGAATATTGGGGCCAGGCTGTAGTGCAAAAACAAAATGAGTCATCACTTTTTCAGGGTTAGCAGGTCAAATTAGTCCCAATGGCTTAGGATGCATTTCAAGGGTGAGCCTGTTGATGCCTGAGTGTTTCCCATCTGGAAAAAAAAAAAAAAAAAAAAAAAAAACCTACCAAAAAACTACCTGCAGTTTTGGTTTGTTTCTATCCCAGGCCCAAGAACCCACAATGGTCCCTGGAGACTGCTGATCAGAATAGTTGCACTCACCAACACAGCAGCAGAAACACCTCTTGCCCAAGAACCCTCAACGATCCCTGGACCCTGCTGATCAGAATAGTTGCACTCACCAACACAGCAGCAGAAACACCTCTTGCCCAAGAACCCTCAACAGTCCCTGGACCCTGCTGATCAGAATAGTTGCAGTTACTGACGCAGCAGCAGAAACAGTAGTTTTCCTCCTAGACCACAAGGACTGAGGAAGGTCAGATTCAGTGGCCCTTACCAATGCATTTTCAAAAAGCTGCACCCTTACCTGTCCTCCCAGACCACAAAAAGGACCAACAAAGATCGGATTTAGTGGCTCTTACAGATGCTTTCTTGAAAACCTGTTAGAGTCCTAAGCATTCCTCTGTTAGTACTGGGACTTTACCCCTGTCCTATAAAGATGTTATGCCCCAAAATTGAAGTGGAGGGCCATACCTTGAGGGAGGGAAGGGATCTCCAGAGTTGGAAGAGTGATGCCTTTTGTCCTCACTTATATGAATAGGAAAGTTACCATTCTGAAGCTCCCCATATCCTAGCTTGAGGAATAGCTTTTGTTAGGCCTGCTAGATCTGAAGAGGGATCCTAAAATTCTAGATAGCCCCGACCCTGACAGGGCTTTGGGCAAAAATTATCTTTCTGATTGGTGAGCCTGGGTGCCTAAAGAAAGTAACAGAGTCTTGAAGTTTATACTAGAAATCATTCTTATAGGAGAAACTAGAAAAGTGCCAGAGACAGGGAGTGGTTTTTAGAAGCAGGACTAGCCTCAGAGAAGAGAGATGAGATGAAGTTTGTCTGACAAGCATTAGGACCCAGGAGGCAAGAGTCAGGATAGACAGGATATATGGGTGAGTCTCGCTTGGGCAACATTACTTTGAGAGTTCCGCTTATGGCCGCAGGGTCAATCAACTTGTTGTTGGGACCCTGGAACTGAATGCCTTTCCTCTCTGTCAACCCTTGGCTCAGCCCAGAAGTACAGAAGAAGCAGAAGCTGGTTCCAGGCAAACCAATGCTCCCAACTCCTGAAGATCTGGGGGTTGTTAGAGGACCCTTTCCCAGAAAGCCTGACAACCGTATCTTTAGTCTGGCAACCATGCTAGTGGCTTTTAACTGGCTGACAGGTGCCCGGTATTTAGCCCCCAAATTCTAAGGAAAAATAGGACAGAATAGCAAGAAAAAGGAGTCCGATGGTACTCACTGCTTGGTGATTGTCCCTTCATGGTCACCAAAATGTGTCCCATCTGGGTCGCCAAAATGTGTCCAGAATTTAATCCTTCTGGTGTGTTCTTGACCTCACTGACTTCAAGAATGAAGCTGCAGAGCTTCGCGGTGAGTTTACAGCTCTTAAAGGCAGTGTGTCCGGATTTTGTTCTTTCAGATGTTCAGATGTGTCCAGAGTTTCTTCCTTCCAGTGGGTTTGTGGTCTCGCTGACTTCAGGAGTGAAGCTGCAGACCTTCACAGTGAGTGTTACAGCTCTTAAAGGTAGTGTGGACCCAAATAGTGAGCAGCAGCAAGATTTATTGTGAAGAGCAAAAGAACAAAGCTTCCGCAGCCTGGAAGGGGACCCGAACAGGTTGCTGCTGGCTTGGGTGGCCAGCTTTTATTCCCTTTTTTGGCCCCATCCACATCCTGCTGATTGGTCCATTTTACAGAGTGCGGATTGGTCCACTTTAAAGAGTGCTGATTAGTTCATTTTACAGAGTGCTGATTGGTCCATTTTACAGAGTGCTGATTGGTGTGATTTTACAGAGTGCTGATTAATGCACTTACAATCCTTTAGCTAGACACAAAAGTTCTCCAAGTCCCCACTCAACCCAGAAGCCCAGCTGGCTTCACCTCTCAATAGTATATTGTATTCAACACGCAGACATTTAATTCTTTCCATGACTAAAAATGAGCAGCAAAAATTTATAAATGACTATCTATCTATTCTTATTTTGTAGTAAAATAAAGAATCTAAAGAAGAGTTCACCTATCCATAAATTGAAGCTTTGGTGTGGACTGCATCATTCAGGTTATCCTTTAGAACTGAGTCCCCATGAAATCGATTTTTACATTCAAATGAGCAAGAAGGGCTTTGTTTGGCATGATGAAAAGCTACTTTACTCTTATGATTCTATGACTATTATAAGAGAAAATGTAAGATAAATATGATCCCCAGTTCTTGAACAACAAATATGTTCAGCGGGTAAAAATACATCAACTATGTCAGCCCTGAAGTTGTGCAGCTTCTCTCACCCTTCGAGAAATCATTTTCTGGGAGGGGAGGCAGAGTAAGATGGCCAAATAGAAGCCTCCACTAATCATCCTCCCTGCAGAAACACCAAGTTTGAAGTTTATCTATGGATAAAACATCTTCATAAGAACAACAACAACAAAAATCACAGTACCTGGTTTTAACTTCATATCTCTGAAAGAGGTACTGAACAAGGTAGGAAAACCAGTCTTGAATTGCTGACACCATCCATCTGCCATCACCCAGCAGTGGCTGCATGGCAGGAAGAGAGAATCTGCGTACTTGGGGAATGGAGAGTGCAGCAGTTGTGACACTTTACCCAGAAACTAAGAGCTACCAACACCAGACAAAACTCAGTCTATGCCTATGGCAGGAGCATTTAGACCAGCTTTAGCCATAGAGAAATTGCTGATTCCAGCAGTCAGACCTTGAGCTTCAGCAAGCCTCGTCAAACAGTTAAACTGTCCTGGGTTACCAAACAAACTTGAAAGGTAGTCTAGGCCACAAGGACTGCAATTCTTAGGCAAGTTCTAGTTCTGCAGCAGGCTTGGAGCCAGTGGACTCGGGGAGTATACGACCTAATGAGACACCAGCGATGTCAGCTAGGAAGTGTTTATGTCACTTCTTCCCCAACCCCAGGTAGTGCAGCTACAAAAGAGGCCACTTCCTTCCACTTGAGGAGAAGAGAGGGAAGGGTAAAGAGGACTTAGTTTTGCAACTTGGATACCAGCTCAGCCACAGTTAAATAGGGCACTGGTTAGAGATATGAGGACCCCATTCTAGGCCCTAGCTCTCATATCACAATTCCAGACAAACCCTAGGGCAGAAAGGAACTCACTGCTCTGAAGGGAAGGACCCAGTCCTGCCAGGATTCATTACTTGCTGACTAAAGAACCCATGGGCACTAAATAACCAGCAGCAGTAACCAATCAGTAAACTCCACAGGCCTTGAGTGAGTCTCTGAGATATGCCGTTTTCTGGTGTGACCCAGCACATTCACAGCTGTGTTGGCTGTGAGAATAGACTCCTTCTGCTTGAGAAATTGAGAGGTAAGAATAAAGGGTACTTTGTTTTGCAGCTTAGGTAGCAGCGTGGCCACAATAGGGAAAGAGCACCAAGCAGGCACTTGGAGTCCTTGATTCCAGATATTGGCTGTTGGGTGGCATTTCTGGATTTACTCATGGCCACAGAGGAACATGACACCCAAATAAGTGAGTTCTAGCTCTGGCAGCAATAGCTGCAAGCCCTTTTCGCCTTATGTGAACATCAGTGGTACTCTGGCAGTATTTCGATGGGCAATACTGACAGTGTTACCCATGGTGGTGGTGGTGGAGGACAGCGGGGAGAGACTCTTCTGCCCCAGAAAGGGGGAATAAAGAGTAGAAAGGATGGAATCTTACGTTTTTAGTGCCAGCTTCACTGCAGTAGAATAAAATAACAGGTAGATTTCTATGGTTTCTGACTCCAGGCTCTGGCTCCCAGATAGCATCTCTGGACCTACCTGGGGTCTAGGGCAGCTTGACACCCTGAAAGGAAAGACACAAGCCTGGCTGGCTTCACCACCTTCTGATTTAACAGCCCTAGGGCCTTGAGAAAACATACACAATAGTCAGATAGTGGTTACAGTGGTCCTTGGGCAAAAACCAGTGCAATGGGTTTAGGTCTGACCCAACACAGTCTCAGTGGTGGTGGCTACAGGGGTGCTTATGTCATGACTTCATGTGTTCTAGGCAGCTCAGCACAGAGAGAGGGAGACTCTGTTTGCCTGGGAGAAAATGAAGAAATAGAACAAGAATCCCTGCCTTGTAATCCAGAGAATTCTTTTAGATCTTATCCAAGACCACAGAGACAGTACCTCTACAAGTCTACAAGAACTACATATAAGACTACAGTGAACAAAACTTGCATCACAACATCTAATTCCCTTCAAATACTTGCAAAGCCTTCCCAAGAAGAATGGGTATAAAAAAGGCCAGACTGCAAAGACTACAATAAATATCTAACTCCTCAATGCCCGGACACTGATGACATTCACAACCATCAAGACCATCCGGAAAAAAACATAACATGACCTTGCCAAATTAACTAAATAATTACCAGCAACAAATCCAAGAGAGACAGAGTTATTTGACCTTTGAGACAAAGAATTCTAAAAAGCCGTTTATTGGAAACAACAACAACAACAAAATCACAATAACACAGAGAAGGAATTCAGAATCCTGTCAGATAAAATAAATAAATAAATAGAAAAAAATTTTAAAAAATCAAATAGAATTTCTGGAGCTGAAAACTTCAACTGACATACTGAAGAATGCATCAGAGTTTCTTAATAGCAGAATTGGTCAAGTTGAAGGAAGAATTAGTAAGCTTGAAGGAGGGCTATATAAACACCATCAGAGAAGACAAAAATAAAGAATGAAAAACCAAAAGAAGCATGCATGCAAGATCTAGAAAATAGCCTTAAAAGGGCAAATCTAACAGTTATTGGTCTTAAAGGTGAAACAGAGAGAGATGGGGTAGAAAGTTTATTTAACAAGATAATATAAGAGAAATTCTAAAATCAAGAGAAAGATATAAATAATGAAGGAAAATAAAAGGTTATATAGAATACCAAGCAGATTTAACCCAAAGAAGACTACCTCAGGGCTTCAATAAACAAACTCCCAAACTTCAAGAATGAAGAAAGAATACTAAAAGCAGCAACAACAAAGAAACAAATAACCTGCAATGAAGCTACCATATATCTTCAGCAGACTTTTCAGTGGAAACCTTACAGGTCAGGAGAAAGTGGCAGACATATTTAAAGCGTTGAAGGAAAAACATTTTACCCTAGACTAGAATATATGGTGAAAATATTCTTCAAACATGAAGGAGAAACAAAGACTTTCTCACACAAACAAAATCTGAGGGATTTCATTAACACCTGGCCTGTCTCATAAGAAATGTTAAAGGGAGTTCTTCAATCCAACAGAAAAGGATGGTAAGGACCAATAGAAAATCATTGGCATGTACAAAACTCACTTTCTCTTGTAAGTACACATAAATACACAGAAAATTATACCAACTGTAGTTGTGGTATATAAACTACTCATATCTTGAGTAGAAAGACTAAATAATATATGAAAAATCATTACTACAACAACTTTTTACAGTACAATAAAAACAGATACAACAAGAAGTTAAATATCAAAGAAATGAAGTCAAAATGTAGAGTGCTTTTTTGGCTTTCTCTTGGTTCATCTGTAAGTTTGTTTATGCGATCAGTGTTAAGTTGTCATCAGTGTTAATAAAATGGAGTATAAGATATTATTTGCAATCCTTATGGTAACCTCAAACCTAAAAACATGCAAAAAATAAATGAAAACTAAATAGTAAGAAATTAAAACATACCTCCAGAGAAAATCACTTTCACTAATAGAAAGACAGGAAGGAAGAGAAGATCACAAAGCAACCAGAAAACAAATAACAAAATGGCAGGAGTAAGTCATTACTTATAAATGATAATATTGAATGTAAATTAGACAATACTCTGCAATAAAAAGACATGGAGTGACTGAATGGATTAAAACAAAACAGAACCTAACAATCTGTGACCTACAAGAAACACATTTCACCCATAAAAACACACATAGACTGAAAAAAAAAAGGGGTGGAAAAAGATATACAATGTAAATGAAAACTAAAAAAGAGGAGAAGTAGCTATACTTATGTCAGACAATGTAGATTTCAAGACAAAAATAATAAAAGGCAAAAAGGTCATGATATAATGATAACAGGGTCAATTCAGCAAAAAGATATAACAATTGTAAATATATGTGCACCCAACACTGGAGCACCCAGATAAATAAAGCAATATTATTAGAGCTAACAAGGGAGATAGACCCTAATACACTAATAGCTGTAGACTTCAACAGCCCATTTTCAGCACTGAACAGATCATCTATTCAGAAAATCAACAGAGATACATTGGACTTAATTTGCACTATAGAACAAATGAACCTAATAGCTATTTAGGGAACATTTCATTCAAAGGCTGCAGAATACACACTATTCTCCTCAATACATGGATCATTCTCAAGGATAGAGCATATGTTAGACCGCAAGGCAAACCTTAAAAACAAAATCAAAATATAGAAATAATATCAAGCATCTTCTCTCACTCTAAGGTAAGAAAACTAGATATCAATAACAAGTGAGATTTTGAAAACTATGTAAGCATATGCAAATTAAACAATACTCTCTGGAATGGCCAGTGCAAAAGAAGAAAGAAGAAAATTGAAACACGACACACCAAAACATATGGGGAACAGTGAAAGCAGTATCCCATAGGGATACTTTATACCTATAAGTGCCTGCATCAAAAAAGAAAAATTTCAATTAAAGAACCTAACAACGCATCATAAAGAACTCAGAAACCCGCTGGTAGGAGAAGAGAAATAGTAAAAGTCAAAGCAGAAACAAATGAAATTGAAGTGAAGAAAATGATACAAAAGATCGACAAAAAGAAAAGTTGTTCTGAAAAGATAAATAAAATTGATAAATATTTCACCAGACTAAGAAAGAGAGAAGACCCAAATAAATAATACATTAAACTGATAATGCAGAAATTCAAAGGATCATTAGAGGCTACTATTAGGAAGTATTTGACAGGAAATTAGAAAACCTAGAAGAAATGGACAAATTTCTAGACACATACAATCTACCAAGATTGAATGGTGAATGAATTCAAAACCTGAACAGACCAGTAACAAGTAGTGAGATAGAAATCATAACAAAAAAAAAAAAGTCTCCCAGGAAAGAAAAACCCAGGAATCTATGGCTTTACTGCTGAATTTCACCAAAGATTTAAAGAAGAACTAATATTCATCCCACTCAAGCTATTCTGAAAAATACAGAAGAGGAAATATTTCTAAACTCATTCTACAAGGCCGGTATTACTCTGATACCAAAACTAGATAAAAACATCTAAGGAAAAAAAAAAAAAAAACTACAGGCCATTATATCTGGTTGACAATGATGCAAAAATCCTTAATAAGATATTAGCAAACAGAATTCAGCAACACACTAAAAAATTCATTCACCATGACCAACGGGGATATATCTCAGAGATGCAAGGATGATTCAACATATGTAAATTAATCAATGTGATACATCATGTGAACAGAATAAGGAAAAAATCCTTATGGCCATTTCAACTGATGCTGAAATAGCATTTGATGAAATTCAACGTACTTTCAGAATAAAACCTAGGTTTTATTCTGAAATCAAAAAACTAGGTAAAGAATGAACATAACTCAACATAATAAAAGACATCTATTACAAATCCATAACTGGTATTAGACTGAATGGGAAATACTGAATGTCTTTCTCTAACACCTGGAACATGAACAGGATGACCATTTTTACCACTGTTATTCAACTCAATAATAGAAGTCTCAGCTAGTGCAATCAGTTAAGGGAAACAAATACAGGGATCCAAACTGGAAGTAAGGAAACCAAATTATCTTTGTTTGCAGATGATATAATCTTATATTTGGAAAAACCTAAATATTCCACCAAGAAACTACTAGAGAAGCAAATTCAGTTTACTTGAAGGATACAAAATTTGCATACAAAAATCAGCAACATTTCTATTTGATAGCCATGAACAATCTGAAAAATAAATCAAGAAGATAATTCCTTTTACAATAGCTACAAATAAAATTAAATATCTAAGAATAAACTTAGCCAAAGGAGGGAGAGATCTCTATAATAAAAACAATAACGATGAAAGAAACTGAAGGAGAGAGGCAACTATACTCCCACTTGGAACATTACACTAATGGCCTAAAAAACAACCCTCTTTTCCCATAGTGGCTACGGCAGACCTGCCCAAGGAGAGTCTGAGTTCAGACCCACCAAACCCTGCCCCGAACTGATGCTATTTCTCTACCCACCCCAGTAGCTTAACACAAAAGTATAAACTTTTGGGAGCTCTATGATCCTGCCCATCACCTGAAAAACAAGACTACTTCCCCTGGAGAACTTAGGGCAAGCTCAAATACTACTGCTACTACTACAGCTGCTGCCCTCTTGCAAGTGCCTCCTCCTGGCTGGAGGCCAACCAACTCAGGCCATTACAGCACCTCTTGGCAGAATAACACTGCACCTGAGAAGAAAAGAAATGGCTACTAACACCACTGCCTGCAACATCCTGGCTAACAAGAGGTCCTCAGTCCATCCATATAACAAGTTCACTACCAGCATAACCAGCATTTGAGAAAGCTAGCACACACTAAGCTTAACTACAATCAAGGAGTCACACAGAGTCTACGTCACTGCTTGCCACCTCATCAGAGTAGGTGCTGGTATTCTCTGCTGGGAGATCTAAAGACAGGCCACATCACTGGATCGTTCGCAGACATTTCCCACCACCAGCCTAGAACATGGTAATCTCTCTGGATGGCTAGATTCAGAAGAGCAATAACCAGCACTGTAGTCTGGTTCTCAGAGTGCCACATCAAGAAATCACCGCATGGAACAAAATAATCTGAATGGCAGGATTTCAGTCTCAGATCTTTCTGCTGGTGGAAAGTTTCTTATAGTGGAGACACAACTGTAGTGCTGGGCACAGTACAAAAAGTACCCCAAGTACACTTCTACCCCAATAGGCAGGCAGCTTCTATGATTATGGAAGGCCTTGGAGAAGAGGTCTGTGTTTTCTCTTGGCACACCACTGTGGACACAGTTGGGGTGACCCCAGTGGAAACGCAGCATGGATGCACCTATAGACAGTCTTCCTGGAAGAAGGCAGGATGATTGCAGCCACTTAGAAGGATCACTCCCCACATTCAGGTCTGTAAAAGAGGCAGAGTGAAGTTCCTCCCTGCTTGGAACATCAATCTTCCTACAGATGAAAAGTGGTGCCTGTCTGATCTAAATAGCCGGGACACTGGGACAGATGTGAGGCTATGAGGTAGTTTTCTTGCTGACCTGGCAGGGGAGCTGAGGTAGCTTCCACTCTTCACTCTGATAAAACATCAGCACATCTAATTGAGAACTCACCCAACTACCTTCATCAAGGCTGGGATCCCTGCCAACCATTGGATATTATATCTACCCACCTGCCTTAGCTACAACCAGTGCCTATCCAGGGATATATCCCCTATTTGCCTGAAGCCCCAATAATCAGTTAAGTAAATAAAATACTGAGGGAAAACTAAGTAAATAAGTTATACACCATAAGAAAATGAGATAAGCTTCCCTGACATTCCAGCCCCATAGGACACAGTAAACTCACTCACACACCAACTACATAACTACTACAACAACCAGCATCTGGGAAAGCCAATGCACAAACACTCTCTATAACTAAGGAACTCATACAGTCTTTACTCCTAAAAGCATCAAGAATCAAATTAGGCTAAAATAAACTATTAACATTAAAATCCTATCCTTAAATGGGAAAGAAAAGAAATGTGAAAATACACACACAAAAAAAGAAATGTAAAAATACAAAATGTAAAAATCCAATCAAAAATAAATTCAAGAGCAATTTGAAGAAATAGTCTACCCAAATGAGAAAGAACCAGAAAAGTAATTCTGGTAATATGCCAAAACAGCGTTCTATAGTACCCTCAAAAGATCACACTAGCTCACCAGCAATGGATCCAAACTAGGAAGAAATCTCTGAAATACCAGATAAAGAAATCAAAATGTTGATTATTAAACTACACAGAGACATACCAGAGAAAGGTGAAAATCAACTTAAAGAAATTTTAAAAATATCCAGAATATAAATGAAAAATTTTCCAGAGAAATAGATATCATAAAGAAAAACTCAATCACAACTTCTGGGAATGAAAGACACACTTAGCGAAACACAAAATGCAGTGAAAAGTTTCATCAATAGACTAGAACATGTAGAAGAAAAAATTTCAGAACTCAAAGACAAGGCTTTTGAATTAACTCAATTAGGCAAAGACAAAGAAAAAGGAATTTAAAATGAGCAGGTCTCCAAGAAATACGGGACTACGTAAAATGGCCAAACTTAAGAATAATTGGTGATCCTGAGGAAGAAGAGAAGTCTAAAAGTTTGGAAAATTTATTTGAGGGAATAACTGGGAAAAATTTCCCTGACCTTGCTAGAGATCTAGACATTGAAAAAAGAATCTTAAGAGCTGTGAGACAAAAGCATCAGGTAACTTGCAAGGGAAAACATATGAGATTAATAGCAGATTTCTCCGCAGACACCTTACAAGCCAGAGGGATTGGGGTCCCATCTTTAGCCTTCTTAAACAAAATAATTGTCAGCCAAGAATTTTGTATCTAGCAAAACTAAGCCCCATGAATTAAGGAGAGATAAATTATTTTTCAAGCAAACAAATGCTGAGAGAATTTGCCACTACCAAAGCAGCACAAGAAAAGTGAAAAGGAGTTCTGGATCTGTGAACAAAAGCTTGATGTACACAAAAATGGAATCTCCTTAAAGCATAAATATCACAGGATCTATAAAACAATCACACAATGAAAAAAAGGTATGTAGACAACAACTATCATAATGAATAGAATAGTACCTCGTATCCCAATATTAATGTTTAATGTAAATGGCCCATTTACTCCACTTAAAAAATACAGAATAGCAGAATGGATTTAGAAAAACACCAATTAAGTATCTGCTGTTTTCAAGAGACTCATCTAACACATAAAGACTCACACAAATATAAGGTAAAGGGTGGAAAAAGATATCCCATGCATATGGAAACCAAAACCCAGCAGGAGTAGCTATTCTTATATCAGACAATAGTTTTAAAAAAAGACAAAGAAGGACATTATATAATAATAAAATAACTAGTCCAATAGGAAAATATCACAATCATAATATGTATGCACCTAACACTGGAGCTCCCAAATTTATAAAACAATTACCACTAGACAGAAGAAATAAGATAGACAACAATACAATAATAGTGGGAGATTTCAGTACTCCACTGACAGCTTCTGATATAAAGATGGAAGTCAACAACAACAAAAACAACAAAAGGACTTAAACCCTATTTACAATACATTCTTCTTCAAAACTGCAGAATATACATTCTTCTCATCAGCATATGGAACATTCTCCAAAACAGACCATATGATAGATCACAAAAACATCCCAAATTCAGTTGAAATAATATCAAGTGTTTTCTCAGGCCACAAAGGAATAAAACTGGAAATTAATCCAAAATAAGCCCTCAAAACTATACAACTGCATGGAAATTAAATAATCTGCTCTTGAATAATCTTTGGGTTAATAATGAGGTCAAGACAGAAATTAAAAAATTCTTTGAACTGAACAATAATAGTGACACAATCTATCACAACCTCTGGGACACACCAAAAGTGGTGCAAAGAGGAAAGTTTATAGCATTAAATGCCTACATCAAAATGTCTGAAAAAGCACAAATAAAAAATCTAGGGTCACAACTCAAGGAACTAGAGAAATAAGAACAAACTAAATCCAAATGTAGTACAAGAAAAGAAATAACAAAGATTAGAGCAGAACTAAATGAAATTGAAACATAAAAATATAAACAATAAGTGAAACAAAAAACTGGTTATTTGATTAACCAAGAAACAAAGAGATAACATCCAAGTAAGTTCAATTAGGAATGAAACTGGAGATATTACAACCAACGCCACAGAAACACAAAAGATGACTCAAGGCTACTAAGAACACCTTTCTGTGCACAAACTAGAAAATCTAGAGGAGATGAATATATTGTTGGAAATATATAACCCTTCTAGATTAAATCAGGAATAAATAGAAACCCTGAAAGACCAATAGCAAGCAGCGAGATTGAACCAGTAATAATAATAAAAAATTAGCAACAAAAAAAGGCAGAGAAAGAAGGAATCCTCCCTAAATAATTCTATGAAGCCAGTATCACTCTAATACCAAAACGAGGAAAGGACCGAAAAAAAAAAAAAAGAAAAAAGAAAAAAAAAAAAACAGAAAACTACAGACCAATATCCCTGATGAACATAGATGCAAAAATCCTCAACAAAATGCAACAGCATATCAAAAAGATAATACATCACAATCAAATGGGTTTCATATCAGGGATATAGAGATAGTTTAACATACAATATCAATAAATGTGCTACATCACATAAAGAGAATTAAAAACAAAAATCATATAATCATTTCAATAGATGCAGAAAAACCATTTGATAAAAGCCAGCATTCCTTTATGATAAAAACCCACAACAAAATAAGCATAGAAGGGACATACCTCAGAGTAATAAGAGCCATATATGACAAATCCACAGTCAAAATAATACTGAATGGGGAAAGTTGAAAGCAGTCCCCCTGAGAACTGGAACGAGACAAGGATGCCCACTTTCACCACTTCTGTTCAACTTAGTACTAGAATTCCCGGCCAGAGCAATCAGATAACAGAAAGAAATAAAAAATAAAAATAGAAAACATTCGAACTGGAAAAGAGGAAGTCAAACTACTGCTGTTTGCCAATGATATGATTGTTTACCTAGAAAACCCTTGACTCCTCCAAAAAGCTCCTAGTTCTGATATACAAATTCAATAAACTCTTAGGATACAAATTCAATGTACACAAATAAGTAGCACTGCTATATACCAACAATGACCAAGCTGAGAATAAAATCAAGAACTCAATCCTTTTTACAACAGCTGCAAGTAAATAAAATACTTAGGAATGTACCTAACCAAGGAGTTGAAAGATCTCTACAAGGAAAACTACAAAACATTGCTGAAAGAAATCATAGATGACTCGAATAAATGGAAACACATTCAGTACTCATGGATGGGTAGAATCGATATTGTGAAATTGACCACACTGCCCAAAGCAATCGACAGAGTCAATGCAATTTCTATCAAAATACCATCATTGTTCTTCACAGAACTGGAAAAAACAAACCTAAAATTCACATGGAACCAAAAAAGAGCCCACATAGCCAAAGCAATACTAAGTTAAAAGAACAAATCTGGAGGCATCACATTACCTGACTTCGAAGTATACTGTAAGGCCATAGCCACCAAAATGGCATAGTATTGGTATAAAAATAGTCACATAGACCAATAGAACATGATAGAGAATCCAGAAATAAAGCCAGACACTTACAGGCAACTGATTTTTGACAAAGCATACAATTAAAATTGGGAAAAGGATACCCTATTCAATAAATAAATAGTGCTCAGATAACAGACAAGCCACATGTAGAAGAATAAAACTGTATCTTCATTTCTCACCTTATACAAAATTCAACTCAAGGTGGATCAAAAACTTAAATCTAAGACCTGAAACTATAAGAAGATAACATCAAAAAAAAAAAAAAAAAAAAACTCGAGACATTGGGTTAGGAAAAGATTTCCTGACTAAGACCCCCAAAACAAATGCAGCAAAACCAAAAATAAATAAATGGGACATAATTAAACTAAAAGTTAAAAACTAAAATTTCTTCTTCACAGCAAAAGAAATTAATCAGCAGAGTAAACAAGCAACACACAGAGTGAGGGAAAATATCCACAAACTATGCATTCGACAAAAGACTAATAATATCAAGAATCTGTAAGGAACTCAGACTGGCAAGAAAAAAATAATCTCATCAAAATGGGCAAATGACATGAATAGGCATTTCTCAAAAGAGAATATACAAACAGTCAACAAACATATGAACAAAATGTTCAATATCACTAATTATCAGGGAAATACAAATTAAAACTGCAATAAGACACCACCTTACTCCTGCAAGAATGGTCATAATTAAAAGTCATAATTAAAAAGTCAATAAATAGTAGATGTTTGTTTGGATGTGGTAAACAGGGAACACTTTTACACTGCTGGTGGGAAACTAATACAGCCACTATGGAAAACAGCATGAAATTTCCTCAAAGAACTAAAAATAGAACTACCATTTGATCCAGCAAGTTAATTACTGGATATCTACACAAACAAAAATAAGCCATTTTACGAAAAATACACATACACGTGCATGTTTATAGCAGTACAATTTGTAATGGCAAAAATGTGGAACCAGCGTAAATGTACATCAGTCAATGAGTAGATAAAAAATGTGGTATATATACACCATGGAATACTACTCAGCATAAAAAAAAAATTAAATAATGTCTTTTGCAGCAACTTGGATGGAGCTAGAGGCCATCATTCTAAGCGAAGTAACTCACGAATGTAAAACCAAGAAGTAAAATCAAGAAGTGAAGTAACTCACAAATGTAAAACCAAGAATCATATGTTCTCACTTATAAGTGGCAGCCAAGTTATGAAGATGCAAAGACATAACAATGATATAATGGACTTTGAGGAATTGGGGATGAAGGTTCCAGGGGGGCGAGGGACAAAAGACTATCTATTGAGTATAGTATACACTGCTTGGGTGACAGGAGCACCAAAATCCCAGAAACCACTGTTAAAGACTTATCTATGTAACCAAAACCACTTGTTCCCCCAAAACTATTGAAAAAACTTTAATTAAAAAAAGAATAAAATTGATATGCATTCATAGGAATTTATGGGCATCATATTTTAGAAGTGGTCAACGAACTTTCCATTATAGTATCATTCTTTTAAAGGAAACTTAAATTTTTGTTTTGTTTGAAACACGCGGGAGAAGTGGAGGAATTCTCATGTGGTTATTCTGCCTTCAAGATCTTAACTGCTTGGTGTGTTAAGTATCTATTTGATTTCCAATTTGTTGGTCAAAATTTTCAACAGCTCCATACTGTACACAAAAAAAGCAAAACTATTTTTGTTGTCAGCTACATTGGCCTGCCAATGTTTTTTGCCTGCCATACATTCTATATTACTCTTCTTCAGTCATGTCAGATTTGTCACTACTTCCTTTCTATACTCTGTATTCCCCAACTTCCAAATCTTTGCTCAGATTGATTCCTCTTTATAGAATGCAATTCATACCACCTCTCCCCCATTTGTAACTCCAAGTACTGTTTCATGATCAAATGTAATCAACCCGCCTCCTACAGTTCTCCTAGAATTTACACATCAATCTAATACTCTAATTCATTCAGTCTTTGCATATTAAAAAATAAAAGTGGATGGCATCTCATCCCAGTATTCATCTTCATGAATATATTATATTAAAATTCTTTTGCCAGGTTTTATTATTTTCCCATTCCCCTGAAGCAGAAGATCAAGAACAAAGTATTGGTGTCTATTAGTTGCTTAGTATCATAAACAAATAAAACACTTTCTACTTCCATTAGTTCCTTTCTGCTAGTATTTTTCCAGTAGTTTTGTCTATGAAATGATCCTTCTTAACATAAAGAAGAGAAGTAGAAAAGAATTGCCTGCATGAAAAAATTATTTTATTGTATAGTGAGACCTCACCAATATAAATGCATATATGTTGCTACATTTTGCTTCACTGTGTTTCATTTCACCTGCAAGAAACTAATCTTACTTAAAGATTCTAGAATATCACTTTACATTTTTCTAATATCACAAAAAATTCAGAAAGAAATCCCCTATCCCTATAAAAATTTATGTTCAAGATAGCTTAAACCCAACTTTTGCATTGAATATTCCATGTTAAGAAGAAACTTTGAGTAATCAATATTTTTAGTTCAGTAAAAATAAGTTTATCATATTGTCCCTAAGCACAGGTTTTAGTAAGTAATTAAAGGAAGAAAAATTGAAGATACTGGACAGAGAAGGAATTGTAAGCAGAGAGAGAGAAGAGAAAAGAAAAGTGGGTAGAGTGAAAAGAAGTGGAATAAAATAAAGGGATAAAAGGAAATGTCTAGTTAAGAAATAGGAGGAAAACATGTAAGAAGAGAAAGAAGAATCTGAATATTAACTGTTGTATTTTTTCTTAATGTTAAGCTAGCTATTTTTAATTTTCTGAATCCAAAAGAAGTTACAAAATCCGTCAAACAAGTTTCACTTGTGGAAAGGAAGACCAAAAATATTCCTTAGGTAAAGAAAAATCAGAAACGCTTAAGGAGAAAAAACTAAATGTCTGATGTCACTAATGAGTCATCAAGGTGGTATGAATGTGCAAGACCAAGATCTAGAAGAACAGACAAATCAAGCTAGATGATGTGGGAATTTGTGGTCCTTTTTATTCTTGGTAATTGGCAATCATGGAAACAACAACAATTCTGTTGACTCAGAAGCTAAGATGTTAAATTATTTGTCAATTATCTTGGGACTAGAAAAACTAAACTGCAGTTAACAAGAGACCCTGGGTAAATACCTTAAGTTTTCAGTAAGACCCAGAACTGCTTCTGCCGTAGCTTTTTTGTTCCCACAGTTTGGTAAGCGGGAGAGGGCGTTACAAGCCCTTCTATTCCTGACACCAGCAGCTCGCTGGGCAGATGGGAGTGGCACCCAGTGGCTTTTTTCATTCCCATAGTTTGGCGAGTGGAAGAGAGTGTTACAGCTCTTTTCACTCCTGCCATTTAGTGGGTTCTGGGTTCTTGTCCTGTGACCAAGAGGAATGAGGTACATGGACACTGGAGACTGAGCAAGGCAGAGTAGAATTTTACTGAGTGACAGAAAAGCTCTCAACAGCAAGAAGGGACCTGAAGTGGGTAGCCATCTGTGAGGCTTTGTTCGGGGTGGTTAATGGGCTTAGAACGGGGGAATGCATGCTGATTGGTCCATGGGTGGGCATGAAAAAAGCACCATTCAATTGGTTGAACGGCATCAACCAGAAGGAACCAATCAAGAAAGAGTGGGTAAGATGGGACTAGAAGCTCTTACCCCAGTCGTGGACTCTATCTGGAGCTGGCAGTTTAGTCCTTAAAGGTTGAGCCCTATTGGGGACCTACCTCCTTCTGCCTACAAATTTGTCTGTCTCCTGTTACTATCACTACTTTGTAGGACAAAGGGCAAAACAAAATAAACAATCCTGACAAGTATGAGCACATCTTTGTCCAATCTCAATTCTTGAGAGACAGAGATCATCTGCCCTAGAAAAACTGCCCACCAAAAGCAATATTTAATTATTAGGGGAAGATAAAGTTATCCAGCATTTACTTAAAAATTTTCAAAGAAAATGTCCAGCAGTTAACCAATATACCTAACCAAGGGGGTGAAATATCTCTACAAGGAAAACTACAAAACAGCACTTAACCAAAACTAGCCAGGGCTTTAAAAAGAATATACATAATAAAAATGCAAAACAGTGGTAATACAAGCCAACCAAGTGTTTGGAATATTTTTATAAAGTTAAACTTACACCTACCACAGGACCCAACTTTTTTGTTTTTTCTTTTACTTCATTGATTTCCATTCTGGTCTATTATTAGTTCCATTCTTCCACATACTTGAGGTTTTTGTTTTGTTTGTTTGTTTGTTTGTTTGTTTTTCAACTTTTCCTTTCTTCCTTCCTTTTCTACAGCGGGAGGACATGGATATTCAACTCCTCCAGCACCTTCATTGAAAAGGCTATCTTTCCACTTTTGAATTGCTTTTCCACTTTTGTTTCAAAAAGCAAACAAACAAAAGCAATACTCGCATGGGACTATTTTTGGATTATATATTTTATTCAATTGATCTGTGTGTCAGTTGATACCATCTTGATTATTATAGCTATATGTGAAGCTTAAAATAGCCAACTCTTTGTTTCATTGACTTTCTGTATTGTTTTCATTTTTAATTTTATTATATTCTATTTATATCTTTATCATTTCATAGTTTTTACTTGATTTGGGTTTATGTTACTCTTCTTTTCCAAATTTCTTAAAGCCAGAGCTTAGTTATTTGAATGAAGACCATTTTTTTTCTTAGTGTACGCATTTAGTGCTATAAATTTAGTTCATAACATTTCACAAATTTTAATATATTGTAATTTCATTTGTATTCAGCTCAATTTAATGTTCCTAGAGAATTCCACTTTAACCCATGGGTTATTGACAAATGAGTTGTTTAGTTTCCAAGTGTTGGAGATTTCTGGTACACCTGTATTTTTTAAATTCATTCTGACAGTCTCTACTTTTTCACTGGAGTGCTTAGATAATTTACATTGTATATGATTATTGACATGGTTAGGTTTAAATATGTCAATTTCCTATTTGTTTCCTATTCATTCCATTTGTCTATTTTTCCCTTTCTAATTTCCCTTCCTTCTTTCATATTGCATACTTTCTATGATTTTAGTATATTTTCTTTGTAGGTTTGGTTGCTATAATTCTTTATTTTATTATGTGAGCATTTGCTTTAAGGTTTAGATTATACATCTTTAACTTATACACATACTATAAGTTTACCTTTATAATACTATACTTTAATTATTTTCCTCCTCATCTTTGTGCTATTATTTTTGTACATTTTGCTTATACGCATCTTATAATCTCCACAGTGAATTACCAGTATTTTTATTTAACAGTCAATTATTCAATTATCCTTTAAGAGATTTTAAATGTAAGAAAAATATTTCACATATTTACCCACATAGTTCTATTTCTTGTGCACATAATTTCTTTATATAGGTCCATAGTTAATACGGTATAATTTTTCTTCTGTCTCAAGAATTTTCTTTAACATTTCTTGAGTGCAGATACTTCAGTGATAAATTCTTTCAACATTTGCATTTGATATAGAATTCTAAGGATATTGCTCCACTTTATTTTCATATGCATTATTTATGATGAGAAATATGCCTTAACCCTTATTATTATTTGTTTGCACATTGTACCTTTTTTCTTTTGTTTTGTTTAAGGTTTTTTTATTTGTCATAGACTGTGAGCAATTGGATTATGATGTGCCTTGTTGTTGTTTTCTTCCTGTTTCTTGTGCTTCAGTTTTATTAAGGTTCTTGGATCTGTGGTGTTATTTTTGTTTTTTATCATCTAATTTGGGATGTTTTTAGCTTTTATTTCCTTGAATAATACTTGAAACACCCCCTCCGTCAGGGACTTGAATCATACCTAGGTTAGTATGCTTGAATTTTTCACAAAACTTATTAATGTTATTTTTACTTAAAAATATTTAGTTTTTCATCTGGGTAGTTTTATTGCCATGTCTTCAAGTTTACCAACTTTTCTTCTGTAATATCTCACCTGTTGTTAATTTCAATAATTTTATTTATTATGCTAGACATTGTAGTTTTCTTCCTCAGAAATTTAAAATGATCTTTTTATATCTTCTATGTCTAGACTTAATTTTTGAACAAGTAGGACGCAGTTATAATAATTGTTTTCTTTTCCTCATCTGCCAGTTCTAACATCTGTGCAAATTCTACGATTTTTTCAATTGATTAATTTTTTCTACCATTTGGTCATATTTTCCTGTTTATGTACTTTGTACATTTTTTATTGGATAATAAATACAAATTTTATGTTGTTGGGTGCCAATAGTTTTGTATTTCTATAAATCTGCTTAAGCTTTGTTCTGGGTACAGTTATTTGAAATCTACTTGATCCTTTTGGTGATTATTTTAAGATTTGTTAGGTGAGAACAGAGCAGCATTTAACCTACCTTTAGTTATTCCCTGTTATTGAGACAAGACCCTTATGACCACTCTACACAATGATCCATTGATTTTCATGTTCTGCCCATCTCGTAGGAACAGTCAATGTTTCTGTTATTCTGCATATTGATTCATGTTCTCTTTAATAAGTTTGAATGGTCCTTTCCCCAGTTTCGAGTTATGTCTTTATGCATGTGCACAGATTAGTCCTTAAGTGAACCACTTGTACTCCCTGAAGTCTCAATTTAACTCCTCAACTCAGGAAGTCCACTAAACTTTGCTTGAGTGCCCATTCCCTGTTTCACCGTCTGCAAATTCTTAAGGTACTAATCCAGAGCAACTGAATCGTTTCCTTTGTTTGTTTCGCATACCTCAGGAATTACTCTCTTTCATTACCTGATGTCTAGTGTCTTTTTATTACCTAATGTTTAGTGTCTTTACTTTTTCCTTTTCTTCTGTTATTGTTTTATGCTATAGAGTAAATCAGTCCTGGATTTATATCTTGGAAGGAAACGGATGACCTTTTGTCAATTAATAAAGCCATATAGAAGAGCAGAGAAAGGACAGTCTTTTCAATAGTGTTGCATTAATTGATATTTATCTATACCTCAGACCATAAAAATAAATCAAGTTTGATTGTAAATTTAAAAGTGAAAATGACTAACAATACTGCATTTTGCTGCATATGTGGAGCAACTGGCAGTATCACACACGGCTGGTAAAAACATAAGTTGCAAACTACTTTGGTGACTTGGCAGTACATAAAATTTTAATGGGCACATAACACAATAATGTAGTAATTCCACTTTTAGGTATATATATTCATGAGAAAAGTACACAGATGTGTGCCAACACACTTGTACAAGTATATTTAATAGATAAACTTTCTTAGTGGCCTAATTAATGGTTATCAACATATGAATGTATAAACAAACAGATATATTTATAACATGGTATATTACATAGAAATGGAATTGAATTCACAACTGTTGCATGCAAAAACATAGATGAATCTGACAAACCTAATTCTGAGTAAAATAAGCCTGAACATAAAACATGTAATCAGTAATGTCTGATGTATATGCATATTAAAAATGGGGAAATCTAGTCTATCATGGTAAGTCTGGAAATGGCTGACTTTGTGGAGAATGAAGGGGAAGGATTTTTGATTAGAAGAAGACACAAGATTCTCCTAGGCATATGAGATCTTAGTAACTTTCTATTTCTTATCTTGGATAGACAACGTATCAGTGTACTAAATTCGACTGAGTTCATTGAGCTATATATTTAAGATTTGTGTTTTTTAAAATTTTCCTGCATGTATGTCATACAGGAATTAATATATTTATGTTTTAAAGAATTGGCACATAGTATAGGCACAGAAAAAGAAGCTATGGAGTTCACACCTGTGTAGGCGTTCTGATATGATTGAGAAGCCAGAAAGAGAAGCACAAATGTTATAGCCCATTATTCAACTTTCATTTATTTTATTGGATAAACATGAATCAAATGCCTGTGAATGAAGAGCTTTTGGAAGATACAAAATAGGATAAATGAGGTCATTGCTCTCTAGGAACTTAGTTTAAGCAGATAGCAGCTACATAAAAGATTGTGTTAGGTAAAAGAGAAGCAAAATATGAAAAAAGAAATACCATTAGAGTTGAATATACTGAAGAAACAGACATCAAGTAGAGGAGGTGGGTAGATAAGAGGCAATAGTGAAAGAGTGTCAGGGGAGGAAGTAAGCTGAGTTCAGATAACAAATTGATGTAAATGTCATATTGAAGATTTTAGATTGGAGATCATGCTAATGAGAGCTAGAATTCACAAACGATGATCCGCAAAACCAAAAATACTTGCAGAATTTAGAAATACCAAAAAGAAATATATTTCTAATTAAAACAGACACAAGGTAAAAATATGCCCGAGATTAATCAAGAAATATTAATTTAATGACAGCTGCATATTTAGCATTTAGGAAGGTGTGCTGTGAAATATAAACATGTACTCATCAATTCTGTTCAAGTATGATTGATGCTTATGATGTTCAAGACAGTGGGAACTACTTCAAAGAGCTTATCTCAAGATCACAAAAGAGAGGCATAAAGAATGCAGAGACAGGAGCATTTTAAGCAAGTATTGGCTAGGCCCAACTGGAAGTAGGAATCAATGGTGCTAGGAGAATTTATGGAAACATTTATGTGATTTGCTGGAGTAGTCTCATAAATGAGAAGATGTTACTTTATATAACACTTAAGTGAGATTTCTATGAAGAAGGCATTCAGATATCTTTCTCCTAAACGTTGATAGTAATATTATCACTACCTATTTGATATGTCACTTGAGGTTAAATGAAATGACCGATGTAAAGTTTTTATGGGCATAGACCCTTAAATAAATATCATTGCTATATTTTACAAATACTTTTATTGCCTTAGCACCAGTAGAATGACATTTTATTTTGTATTATCTCCCAAAATAGAAAAATCAATCCAAAAGAATGTACCTGCTTAACTATAGAGAAATTAGTCTATTATTTTGGTATAATCATCCAATGTAGTAATATAATTATTACATTACAATTATAATTTAATTATTGTACTATTATTCTGTACTTACACAACCATTAAAAATCACATATTCATAGGCTATATAGCCATACAGTCAAAAGCTGGAACTGTGGAGCCAAGGTAAAAAGTGGAGTAAAACACTCTTTTATTTGTAATAACAATGTTTTTGTAGACTAGAAAATAAAAACAGTATGTTCATAATGATTCAATCCAGAGGATAATATTTTTTAAAATTATTCAATATGATTTTATTATTCAAATTACCTATTTAATTTAATGAATCTACATTACTTTCAACATAAAAATACAATAAGTATTATTATTTTAAAAGACTACAATTTGCCTACATCACGGAGCTTGAAAAGGGCATTAGAAACCCAATTATTTGGTGTTTCTTTGGACTACTTTGGTAAACTTACACATTACTTCTACTTTTCATTCCCAGGGAATGAATTAGTACCAGCACATATTTTAAAATGCATTTTTATTGTGACACTATTCACAATAGCAAATACTTGGAACCAACCCAAATGCCCATCAGTTATAGACTGGATAAAGAACATGTGGCACATAAACACCTTGGAATACTATGCAGCCATAAAAAAGGATGAGTTCATGTCCTTTGCAGGGACATGGATGAAGCTGGAAACCATCATTCTCAGCAAACTAACACAAGAACGGAAAACCAAACATCACATGTTCTCACTCATAAGTGGGAGTTGAACAATGAGAACACATGGACACAGGGAAGGGGAACATTACACACCGGGGCCTGTTGGGGAGTGGTGGGGTTAGGGGAGGGATAGCATTAGGAGAAATACCTAATGTAGATGATGGATTGATGGGTGCAGCAAACCACTATGGCACGTATATACCTATGTAAAAAACCTGGATGTTCTGCACATGTACGACAGAACTTGAAGTATAATAATAATAATAATAATAATAATAATAATAATAAAAAAATGCATTCCTTTAAGCAAACAACACATCTGAGAAATATGCAAAGCATCCAAAAATCTATCATAAGTGGCATTGTATCACAACATGATTAGCAGCTGGGTAGACTTACTTCTTTGATGTACCCTTTAAACTAATTAAATAGAATTCTTGCTAACATAAGTTCAAATTGAGAATCATATTTTCATTGCAAATATTCTCACAACAGCTGGTTGCAAAGAGCTTTTCACTTGCTTCTCCAGTTTAGGCATCAAGGAAGTTGCATTCTACAGAACTTCCAGGTGTGTATGAAGCAAAGCTAATATTAGCTACTCAAATAAACATGATTATTAGGAATATTTAGAAACTAGCAATCTATAAAAGAGAGATGAAGGTACATTGACTGAAGACAGAATTTTGTTGTTGTTTTTGTTCGAAAATATCTGCATTATATTTGAGCACCGTATATGTGAATTTAAAAATCTACATTTAGCTTGAAAGACAAAAAAGAAAGATAAATTATTTTAGGTTCTTTCTTCTTTATATCCATTCACCAGTGTTTAATCAGCCACTTCCATGTAACGAGAATAGTATAAGTATTGGTCATTCTAATTATGTCTTTTTGAATAAGCATTTATATTTCTTTCTGATTCTTTAGTTTATCTCATTGCATGATAAAGTCTGAATATGCCAATATTTGCTTATTTTGTAACATTTAATGAAGAATTTCTATCATGTTAATTATGAATATTTTCTTGATATCATAGAATTTTACTTAGTCACAAAATCATTCCCTGAGAGGTCTTCTTCATATCCATAATTCTTAGTGATGTTTATAAGTATCAAGCTGCAAAAAAAAAAAACAAAACAAAAAAAAAAACTCTAATTAAATTAATTTTGGAAATATTAGGACAAAAATCAGTGAATCTGTTTTTATTGTGTGTTTTTTTTCAGTTGCACACATTCTCAGAACTTTAATATCTATCTTGAATATCTAAGCAAAAGTCTTGATATTGCTTCATTAAATATTTGAATAAATTAATTTACTTATACATTTTAAAATATCTAAAACCGTACAATCGAATTTTGTTTTGTTTTTGAGACAGGGTCTCACTATTTTACCCAGGCTGGAGTCTAGTTGTGTGATCATGGCTCACTACAATTTCCACCCCTCAAGCTCAAACCATCCTCTTACCTCTGCCTCCTGAGTAGCTGGGACTACAAGCTCAAGTCACAAGGTCCAGCTAATCTTTGTAGAAACAGGTTCATGCCATTTTGCCCAGGCTGGTCTAAAACTCCTGAGTTCAAACATTTTGCCCACCTTGGCCTCACAAAGTGCTGAGATTACAGGTGTGAGCCACTGTGCCCGACCAAGAGCATAATTGAATTTTAACACATAGGATAAATGCTGAAGAGGATGGATACCCATTTTCCATAATGTCATTATTACACGTTGCATGCCTACATCAAAATGTCTTATGGGGGGGGGGGCAGAGCAAGATGGCCGAATAGGAACAGCTCCAGTCTCCAACTCCCAGAGCGAGCGACACAGAAGACCGGTGATTTCTGCATTTTCAACTGAGGTATTGGGTTCATCTCACTGGGGAGTGCTGGATGATCGGTGCTGGTCAGCTGCTGCAGCCCGACCAGCGAGAGCTGAAGCAGGGCGAGGCATTGCCTCACCTGGGAAGCGCAAGGGGGAAGGGAATCCCTTTTCCTAGCCAGGGGAACTGAGACACACAACACCTGGAAAATCGGGTAACTCCACCCCAATACTGCGCTTTAAGCAAACAGGCACACCAGGAGATCATATCCCACACCTGGCCGGGAGGGTCCCACACCCACGGAGCCTCCCTCATTGCTAGCACAGCAGTCTGTGATCTACCGGCAAGGCAGCAGCGAGGCTGGGGAAGGGGCGCCCGCCATTGCTGAGGCTTAAGTAGGTAAACAAAGCTGCTGGGAAACTTGAACTGGGTGGAGCTCACAGCAGCTCAAGGAAACCGGCCTGTCTCTGTAGACTCCACCTCTGGGGACAGGGCAATAACAAACACAGCCGAAACCTCTGCAGATGCAAACGACTCTGTCTGACAGCTTTGAAGAGAGTAGTGGATCTCCCAACATGGAGGTTGAGATCTGAGAAGGGACAGACTCCCTGCTCAAGTGGGTCCCTGACCCCTGAGTAGCCTAACTGGGAGACATCCCCCACTAGGGGCAGTTTGACACCCCACACCTCACAGGGTGGAGTACACCCCTGAGAGGAAGCTTCCAAAGCAAGAATCAGACAGGTACACTCGCTGTTCAGAAATATTCTATCTTCTGCAGCCTCTGCTGCTGATACCCAGGCAAACAGGGTCTGGAGTGGACCTCAAGCAATCTCCAACAGACCTACAGCTGAGGGTCCTGACTGTTAGAAGGAAAACTGTCAAACAGGAAGGACACCTACACCAAAACCCCATCAGTACATCACCATCATCAAAGACCAGAGGCAGATAAAACCACAAAGATGGGGAAAAAGCAGGGCAGAAAAGCTGGAAATTCAAAAAATGAGAGCGCATCTCCCCCGGCAAAGGAGCGCAGCTCATCGCCAGCAACGGATCAAAGCTGGACGGAGAATGACTTTGACGAGATGAGAGAAGAAGGCTTCAGTCCATCAAATTACTCAGAGCTAAAGGAGGAATTACGTACCCAGCTCAAAGAAACTAAAAATCTTGAAAAAAAAGTGGAAGAATTGATGGCTAGAGTAATTAATGCAGAGAAGGTCCTAAACGAAATGAAAGAGATGAAAACCATGACACGAGAAATACGTGACAAATGCACAAGCTTCAGTAACCGACTCGATCAACTGGAAGAAAGAGTACCTGCGATTGAGGATCAAATGAATGAAATGAAGCGAGAAGAGAAACCAAAAGAAAAAAGAAGAAAAAGAAAAGAACAAAGCCTGCAAGAAGTATGGGATTATGTAAAAAGACCAAATCTACGTCTGATTGGGGTGCCTGAAAGTGAGGGGGAAAATGGAACCAAGTTGGAAAACACTCTTCAGGATATCATCCAGGAGAACTTCCCCAACCTAGTAGGGCAGGCCAACATTCAAATCCAGGAAATACAGAGAATGCCACAAAGATACTCCTCGAGAAGAGCAACTCCAAGACACATAATTGCCAGATTCACCAAAGTTGAAATGAAGGAAAAAATCTTAAGGGCAGCCAGAGAGAAAGGTCGGGTTACCCACAAAGGGAAGCCCATCAGACTAACAGCAGATCTCTCGGCAGAAACTCTACAAGCCAGAAGAGAGTGGGGGCCATATTCAACATTCTGAAAGAAAAGAATTTTAAACACAGAATTTCATATCCAGCCAAACTAAGTTTCATAAGTGAAGGAGAAATAAAATCCTTTACAGATAAGCAAATGCTTACAGATTTTGTCACCACTAGGCCTGCCTTACAAGAGACCCTGAAGGAAGCACTAAACATGGAAAGGAACAACCGGTACCAGCCATTGCAAAAACACGCCAAAATGTAAAGACCATCGAGGCTAGGAAGAAACTGCATCAACTAACGAGCAAAATAACCAGTTAATATCATAATGGCAGGATCAAGTTCACACATAACAATATTAACCTTAAATGTAAATGGACTAAATGCTCCAATTAAAAGACACAGACTGGCAAACTGGATAAAGAGTCAAGACCCATCAGTCTGCTGTATTCAGGAGACCCATCTCACACGCAGAGACACACATAGGCTCAAAATAAAGGGATGAAGGAAGATTTACCAAGCAAATGGAGAACAAAAAAAAGCAGGGGTTGCAATACTAGTCTCTGATAAAACAGACTTTAAATCATCAAAGATCAAAAGAGACAAAGAAGGCCATTACATAATGGTAAAGGGATCAATTCAACAGGAAGAGCTAACTATCCTAAATATATATGCACCCAATACAGGAGCACCCAGATTCATAAAGCAAGTCCTTAGAGACTTACAAAGAGACTTAGACTCCCATACAATAATAATGGGAGACTTCAACACTCCACTGTCAACATTAGACAGATCAACGAGACTGAAAGTTAACAAGGATATCCAGGAATTGAACTCATCTCTGCAGCAAGCAGACCTAACAGACATCTATAGAACTCTCCACCCCAAATCAACAGAATATACATTCTTCTCAGCACCACATCATACTTACTCCAAAATCGACCACGTAATTGGAAGTAAAGCACTCCTCAGCAAATGTACAAGAACAGAAATTATAACAAACTGTCTCTCAGACCACAGTGCAATCAAACTACAACTCAGGACTAAGAAACTCAATCAAAACCGCTCAACTACATGGAAACTGAACAACCTGCTCCTGAATGACTACTGGGTACATAACAAAATGAAGGCAGAAATAAAGAAGTTCTTTGAAACCAATGAGAACAAAGATACAACATACCAGAATCTCTGGGACACATTTAAAGCAGTGTGTAGAGGGAAACTTATAGCACTAAATGCCCACAAGAGAAAGCAGGAAAGATCTAAAATTGACACTCTAACATTGCAATTAAAAGAACTAGACAAGCAAGAGCAAACACATTCGAAGCTAGCAGAAGGCAAGAAATAACTAAGATCAGAGCAGAACTGAAGGAGATACAGACACAAAAACTCTCCAAAAAATCAATGAATCCAGGAGTTGGTTTGTTGAAAAGATCAACAAAATTGACAGACCACTAGCAAGACTAATAAAGAAGAAAAGAGAGAAGAATCAAATAGACGCAATACAAAATGATAAAGGGGATATCACCACCGACCCCACAGAAATACAAACTACCATCAGAGAATACTATAAACACCTCTACGCAAATAAACTGGAAAATCTAGAAGAAATGGATAATTTCCTGGACACTTACACTCTTCCAAGACTAAACCAGGAAGAAGTTGAATCCCTGAATAGACCAATAGTAGGCTCTGAAATTGAGGCAATAATTAATAGCCTACCAACCAAAAAAAGTCCAGGACCAGATGGATTCACAGCTGAATTCTACCAGAGGTACAAGGAGGAGTTGGTACCATTCCTTCTGAAACTATTCCAATCAATAGAAAAAGAGGGAATCCTCCCTAACTCATTTTATGAGGCCAACATCATCCTGATACCAAAGCCTGGCAGAGACACAACAAAAAAAGAGAATTTTAGACCAATATCCCTGATGAACATCGATGCAAAAATCCTCAATAAAATACTGGCAAACCGGATTCAGCAACACATCAAAAAGCTTATCCACCATGATCAAGTGGGCTTCATCCCTGGGATGCAAGGCTGGTTCAACATTCGCAAATCAATAAACATAATCCAGCATATAAACAGAACCAAAGACAAGAACCACATGATTATCTCAATAGATGCAGAAAAGGCTTTTGACAAAATTCAACAGCCCTTCATGCTAAAAACGCTCAATAAATTCGGTATTGATGGAACGTACCTCAAAATAATAAGAGCTATTTATGACAAACCCACAGCCAATATCATACTGAATGGGCAAAAACTGGAAAAATTCCCTTTGAAAACTGGCACAAGACAGCGATGCCCTCTCTCACCACTCCTATTCAACATAGTGCTGGAAGTTCTGGCTAGAGCAATTAGGCAAGAGAAAGAAATCAAGGGTATTCAGTTAGGAAAAGAAGAAGTCAAACTGTCCCTGTTTGCAGATGACATGATTGTATATTTAGAAAACCCCATTGTCTCAGCCCAGAATCTCCTTAAGCTGATAAGTAACTTCAGCAAAGTCTCAGGATACAAAATTAATGTGCAAAAATCACAAGCATTCTTATACACCAGTAACAGACAAACAGAGAGCCAAATCAGGAATGAACTTCCATTCACAATTGCTTCAAAGAGAATAAAACACCTAGGAATCCAACTTACAAGGGATGTAAAGGACCTCTTCAAGGACAACTACAAACCACTGCTCAGTGAAATAAAAGAGGACACAAACAAATGGAAGAACATACCATGCTCATGGATAGGAAGAATCAATATCGTGAAAATGGCCATACTGCCCAAGGTAATTTATAGATTCAATGCCATCCCCATCAAGCTACCAATGAGTTTCTTCACAGAATTGGAAAAAACTGCTTTAAAGTTCATATGGAACCAAAAAAGAGCGCGCATCTCCAAGACAATCCTAAGTCAAAAGAACAAAGTTGGAGGCATCACGCTACCTGACTTCAAACTATACTACAAGGCTACATTAACCAAAACAGCATGGTACTGGTACCAAAACAGAGATATAGACCAATGGAACAGAACAGAGTCCTCAGAAATACTACCACACATCTACAGCCATCTGATCTTTGACAAACCTGAGAGAAACAAGAAATAGGGAAAGGATTCCCTATTTAATAAATGGTGCTGGGAAAATTGGCTAGCCATAAGTAGACAGCTGAAACTGGATCCTTTCCTTACTCCCTATACAAAAATTAATTCAAGATGGATTAGAGACTTAAATGTTAGACCTAATACCATAAAAATCCTAGAGGAAAACCTAGGTAGTACCATTCAGGACATAGGCATGGGCAAAGACTTCATGTCTAAAACACCAAAAGCAACGGCAGCAAAAGCCAAAATTGACAAATGGGATCTAATTAAACTAAAGAGCTTCTGCACAGCAAAAGAAACTACCATCAGAGAGAACAGGCAACCTACAGAATGGGAGAAAAGTTTTGCAATCTACTCATCTGACAAAGGGCTAATATCCAGAACCTACAAAGAACTCAAACAAATTTACAAGAAAAAAACAAACAACCCCATCAAAAAGTGGGCAAAGGATATGAACAGACATTTCTCAAAAGAAGACATTCATACAGCCAACAGACACACGAAAAAATGCTCATCATCACTGGCCATCAGAGAAATGCAAATCAAAACCACAATGAGATACCATCTCACACCAGTTAGAATGGCGATCATTAAAAATTCAGGAAACAACAAGTGCTGGAGAGGATGTGGAGAAATAGGAACACTTTTACACTGTTGGTGGGATTGTAAACTAGTTCAACCATTATGGAAAACAGTATGGCGATTCCTCAAGGATCTAGAACTAGATGTACCCTATGACCCAGCCATCCCATTACTGGGTATATACTCAAAGGATTATAAATTATGCTGCTATAAAGACACATGCACACGTATGTTTATTGCAGCACTATTCACAATAGCAAAGACTTGGAATCAACCCAAATGTCCATCAGTGACAGATTGGATTAAGAAAATGTGGCACATCTACACCATGGAATACTATGCAGCCATAAAAAAGGATGAGTTTGTGTCCTTTGTAGGGACATGGATGCAGCTGGAAACCATCATTCTTAGCAAACTATCACAAGAACAGAAAACCAAACACCGCATGTTCTCACTCATAGGTGGGAACTGAACAATGAGATCACTTGGACTCAGGAAGGGGAACATCACACACAGGGGCCTATCATGGGGAGGGGGGAGGGGGGAGGAATTGCATTGGGAGTTATACCTGATGTAAATGACGAATTGATGGGTGCAGCACACCAACATGGCACAAGTATACATATGTAACAAACCTGCACGTTATGCACATGTACCCTACAACTTAAAGTATAATAATAATAAATAAATTAAAAAAAATGTCTTATGTACCCCATAAATATATATAACTGCTACGTACACACAAAAATTCAAAATTTAAAATTAAAAAATATATATATGTATATACTTGAAAAAATTAACCAGTGAAGCCAACTAGGACTGAAGGTTACTTTATAGCGAGATTTTTTTGTTTTGTTTTGCTTGTTTAATTATTTCTTACGTGCCATTTGAAGGAATGGTAAAGCTATTTTATTTAAACTGTACAATAGGATATATTCTGGCAACTGTATACAACCTTAAAACTGCAACCACAATAAAATTTTAAAATCCCACCATATTCGCAGCAGATTGTTCATACCCTTTCAGAAGCCCCACTTCCTTTTACCCTTGGTCTCTGGCAACCACTAACTTGATTTTTGTTTCTGTATGTTAGCTTACATTTCATATAAATGAAATCATATGGCATATATGCTTTGCTGGGTTGTTTTTTCCTCTCAATATAATGAGTTTGAAACTCACCCATTCTGTTCCAAATACTGTCAATTTACTTATTCTTATTTCTGCATAGTATTTCATGGTAAAGGTGGACCATTTTTTTTTATTCATTCACCCATTAATGACATTTGGCTTAATTTCATTTTATGTCTAACGTGAATAAGACCACTATAAATATTTACATATAAGTCCCTGTGAAGATAAATGTCTTCATTTCTTGCTTAGGAGTTGAATTGTTCTGTACATATGTGTATGTTTAAATTTATAAGAATCTACCAATTGTTGACAAAAGTACTTGTGCAATTTTATATTCCTCTCACGGTATATGAATGTTCCATTTTCCCAAATTACAATCTATAAATGGTAATTTTAGTAATTTTAATTTATTTTTAGTACTTCTAATGAATGTGTAGTGGTAACCCCTCAGAGTTGTAACTTATGTCTCTTTGATAATCAATAATGTTGAACATTTTTTTTGTGCTTATTGTTCTTGTGTATATCTTCTATTGTAGAGTGTATGTTTTAATCTTCTTCCCACCAAATATTTGTTTTTAAAATTGAATATTTTAAATATTCAGAATTTAAATGTCTTGTCATATATAGATAATATTTTAAACAAATTTCTCTTATTTAGTGTCTGGACTTTACATATTCTTAATTATTTTTATTCAATTTTTTCTCTCTCTTTTTTAGATATTCTTATTTTTCTGTTTTTAAATGTATTTCCCTTTTTTATTAATCTTTCTGTTCCCAAGATGATCCAATATTTTTTATTTTAAATATTGTATTCTTTAGTTATAATACTTTCTATTCTTTTTTGTATTTTGTATTTATATTCTAAAATTTCATATGGTTTTACTCACTACAATAATATTTTACATTACTTCAATGAGCAGGTTTATAATACTTGAATTTATTTATTTATTTGATTATTTTGAATTCCAACTGGGTCATCTTGAGTTGTCATATTTTGACTGTTTCCTTAAGAATGAGTCACATTATCCTGACTTTTAAAAATGTGATACATATTTGAAACTTTATCTTTGACATCATGTGATTGTGTTGTATGTACTCTGTATTCTGTTATATTGCTCTGAAAAGTGTTGATGGTTTTATGACACTTAATTTGCTTAGGCAGAAATCAGAAAATTCCATGCCTCTGGTGTATGATAGATACAATCTCAGTTCAGTTTCTTAATTCTATCTCCAAGGGGCTTCATTTTGCCTGATGTAATCATGGCAAAATAAGTGAACCTGAAATTTGGACTGGTTTTATATGCAGAAATAGGATTAAGTCTTTTCCTGCATGCTCCTTGCTGGTGTTTTCCATACACACCACTGTAGCTGGGCTCTTTACTGTGTTTGCTTGTTTGTTTTTTATCAGAAAGATGGCCAGTATTTCTATGAGATTGTACCTGCCAGACACTGAAGTGGTTGAGATTATGGCTGCTTTTTAGTAAAGCTGCAGAAAGGGAAACTTACTCCACACTTCTTACTTGCTCCAGGTTTCCACTAAAATTGTCTGCTTTTCTTTAGTTTTAGATTCCTAAGGCATATCCAGAGTTTGTAAAAATTATTTTGGAAGTATTGACTTATTAGGGATATACATCTATATATCATTATGGAGAGCATTTTTAGATTAAGTACAAAGTCTTTAATTGATAAAAAGCTATACTGGTTTTCTTTTTTTTTTTTAATTATACTTTAAGTTCTAGGGTACATATGCACAATGTGCAAATTTGTTACATATGTATACATGTGCCATGTTGGTATGCTACACCCGTTAACTCGTCATTTACATTAGATACATCTCCTAATGCTATCCTTCCTCTCTCCCACCACCCCACAAGGCCCTGGTGTGTGATGTTCCCCACCCTGTGTCCAAGTGTTCTCATTGTTCAATTCCCACCTGTAAGTGAGAACATGTGGTGTTTGGTTTTCTGTCCCTGCGATAGTTTGCTGAGAATGATGGTTTCCAGCTTCATCCATGGCCCTACAAAGGACATGAACTCATCCTTTTTTATGGCTGCATAGTATTCCATGGTGTATATGTGCCACATTTTCTTAATCCAGTCTATCATTGATGGACATTTGGGTTGGTTCCAAGTCTTTGCTATTGTGAATAGTGCTGCAATAAACATACCTGTGCATGTATCTTTATAGCAGCATGATTTGTAATCCTTTGGGTATATGCCCAGTAATGGAATGACTGGGTCAAATGGTATTTCTAGTTCTAGATCCTTGAGGAATCGCCACACTGTCTTCCACAATGGTTGAACTAGTTTACAGTCCCATCAACAGTGTAAAAGTGTTCCTATTTTTCCACATCCTCTCCAGCGTCTGTTGTTTCCAGACTTTTCAATGATCGCCATTCTAACTGGTGTGAGATGGTATCTCATTGTGGTTTTGATTTGCGTTACTCTGATGGCCAATGATAATGAGCATTTTTTCATGTGTCTGTTGCTGCATAAATGTCTTCTTTTGAGAAATGTCTGTTCATATCATTTGCCTACTTTTTGATGGGGTTTGATTTTTTCTTGTAAATTTGTTTAAGTTCTTTGTAGAATCTGTATATTAGCCCTTTGTCAGATGGGCAGACTGCAAAATTTTTCTCCCATTCTGTAGGTTGCCTATTCACTCTGATGGTAGTTTTCCTTTGCTCTGCAGAAGCTCTTTAGTTAACTAGATCCCATTGGTCAATTTTGGCTTTTGTTGCCATTGCTTTTGGTATTTTAGACATGGAGTCCTTGCTCATGCCTATATCCTGAATGGTATTGCCTAGATTTTCTTCTA
Organism: Macaca nemestrina; assembly: GCF_043159975.1. NCBI lineage: Eukaryota > Metazoa > Chordata > Mammalia > Primates > Cercopithecidae > Macaca > Macaca nemestrina. The sequence continues at coordinate 81,474,029 of NC_092137.1, read as the reverse complement.
GGGTTTCTGTCGGTTTAGGTCTAACATTTAAGTCTTTAATCCATGTTTAATTAATTTTTGTATAAGAAGTAAGGAAGGGATCCATTTTCAGCTTTCTACATATGGCCAGCCAGTTTTCCCAGCATGTCGATTTTGTGTCCTGAGACTTTGCTGAAGTTGCTTATCAGCTTGTGCATTTGTCACGTAGTTCTCATGTTATGGCTTTCATCTCTATCAGTTCTTTTAAGGTCTTCTCTGCATTGATTATTCTAGTTATCCATTCATCCATTCTTTTTTCAAGGTTTTTAGTTTCTTTGTGCTGGTTACGTAGTTCCTCCTTTAGCTCTGAGAAGTTTGATTGACTGAAGCCTTCTTCTCTCAACTCATCAAAATCATTCTTTGTCCAGCTTTGTTCCGTTGCTGGCGATGAGCTGCATTCCTTTGGAGGGGGGGATGTGCTCTGATTTTTTGAATTTCCAGCTTTTCTGCATTGCTTTTTCCCCATCTTTATGGTTTTATCTGCCTTTGGTCTTTGATGATGGTGACGTACTGATGGGGTTTTGGTGTGGGTGTCCTTTCTGTTTGTTAGTTTTCCTTCTAACAGTCAGGACCCTTAGCTGTAGGTCTGTTGGAGTTTTCTTGAGGTCCACTCCAGACCCTGTTTGCCTGGGTATCAGCAGCAGAGGCTGCAGAAGATAGAATATTGCTGAACAGCGAGTGTTGCTATCTGATTCTTGCTCTGGAAGCTTCGTCTCAGGGGTGTACCCCGCCATGTGAGGTGTGAGGTGTTGGTCTGCACCTCGTGGAGGATGTCTCCCAGTTAGGCTACTCAGGGGTCAAGGACCCACTTGAGCAGGCAGTCTGTCCATTCTCAGATCTCAATCTCCGTGCTGGGAGATCCACTGCTCTCTTCAAAGCTGTCAGACAGGGGCATTTACCTCTGCTGAGGTCTCTGCTGCTTTTTCTTTAGATATGCCCTGTCCCCAGAGGAGTTACAGAGGCAGGCTGGCCTCCTTGAGCTGTGGTGGGCTCCACCCAATTTGAACTTCATGGCAGCTTTGTTCACCTACTTAAGCCTCAGCAATGGTGGGCACCCCTCCCCCAGCCTCACTGCCACCTTGCAGTTAGATCTCAGACTGCTGTACTAGCAATGAGGGAGGCTCCATGGGCATGGGACCCTCTGGGCCAGGTGTGGGATATAATATCCTGGTGTGCCATTTGCTAAGACCCTTGGTAAAGCACAGTATTAGGGTGGGAATTACCCGATTTTCCAGGTGTTGTGTGTCTCAATTTCCTTTGCCTAGGAAAATTAATTCCCTTGCCCTGCTTCAGCTCTCGCTGGTTGGGCTGCACCCATGGACCAGCGCCAACTGTCTGACATGACCCAGTGAGATGAACCCCGTACCTCAGTTGAAAATGCAGAAATCACCCATCTTCTGTGTCGCTCACGCTGGGAGCTGGAGGCTGGAGCTGTTCCTATTCGACTGTTTTGGACACGCACCCCATGCCACATTTTCTTAATCCATTCTATAATTGATGGACATTTGGATTGGTTCCAAGTCTTTGCTATTGTGAATAGTGCCACAATAAACATATGTGTGCTTGTGTCTTTATAGCAGCATGATTTATTATCCTTTGGGTGCATGCCCAGTAATGGGATGGCTGGGTCAAATGGTATTTCTAGTTCTAGATCCTTGAGGAATCGCCACACTGTCTTCCACAATGGTTGAACTACTTTACCGTCCCACCATGTAAAAGTGTTCCTATTTCTCCACGTCTACTCCAGCACCTGTTATTTCCTGACTTTTTAATGATTGCCATTCTAACTGGTGTGAGATGGTATCTCATTGTGGTTTTGATTTGCATTTCTCTGATGGCCAGTGATGATGAATGTTCTTTCATGTGTCTATTGGTTGCATAAATGTCTTCTTTTGAGACGTGTTTGTTCATATCCTTTGCCCACTTTTTGATGGGGTTGTTTGATTTTTTTCTTGTAAATTTGTTTAAGTTCTTTGTAGATTCTGGATATTAGTCCTTTGTCAGATGGGTAGATTACAAAAATTTTCTCCCATTCTGTAGGTTTCCGTTCACTCTGATGAATTACCATCAGAGAAGTTTATTTTGCTGTGCAGAAGCTCTTTAGTTTAATTAGATCCCATTTGTCAATTTTGGCTTTTGTTGCCATTGCTTTTGGTGTTTTAGTCATAAAGTTCTTGCCCATGCCTATGGCCTGAATGGTATTGCCTAGGTTTTCTTCTAGGATTTTTATGGTTTTAGGTCGAACATTCAAGTCTGTGATCCATCTTGAATTAATTTTTATATAAGGTGTAAGGAAGGGATCCAGTTTCAGCTTTCTACATATGGCTAGCCTGTTTTTCCAGCATGATTTATAAAATAGAGAATCCTTTCCCCATTTCTTGTTTTTGTCATATTTGTCAAAGATCAGATGGTTGTAGATATGATGTATTATTTCTGAGGGCTCTGTTCTGTTCCATTGGTCTGTATCTCTGTTTTGGTACTAGTACCATGCTGTTTTGGTTACTGTAGCCTTGTAGTATAGTTTGAAGTCAGGTAGCCTGATGCCTCCAGCTTTGTTCTTTTGACTTAGGATTGTCTTGGCAATGTGGGCTCTTTTTCAGTTCCATATGAACTTTAAAGTAGTTTTTTCCAATTCTGTGAAGAAAGCAATTGATAGCTTGATGGTGATGGCATTTAACCTATAAATTACCTTGGGCAGTATGGCCATTTTCACAATATTGATTCTTTCTATCCATGAGCATGGAATATTCTCCCATTTGTTTGTGTCCTCTTTTATTTCATTGAGCAGTGGTTTGTAGTTGTCCTTGAAGAGGTCCTTCACATCCCTTGTAAGTTGGATTCCTAGGTATTTTATTCTCTTTGAAGCAGTTGTGAATCGGAGTTCACTCATGATTTGACTCTGTCTGTTATTGGTGTATAGGAATGTTTGTGATTTTTGCACATTGATTTTGTATCCTGAGACTTTGCTGAAGTTGCTTATCAGCTTAAGGAGATTTGGGGCTGACACGATGGGGTTTTCTAAACATACAATCATGTCATCTGCAAACAGGGACAATTTGACTTTCTCTTTTCCTATTTGAGTACCCTATCTTTTAGCATTTTTAGATTAATGGCAAAGTCTTTAATTGATACAGGGCTATACTGGTTTTCATTTTAAAAAATCAATTTTGATAGTCTGTTTTCAAGGAATTATTTCATTTTGTCTTGATTTATTATCAAAATATTATTGAAAATATTACCGTCTTATCTATTACAGCAGTGGTTTTCAACTGAAGGTGATTTTGCTCCCAGGCGATATTGGCAATATTTGGAGACATTTTTGATTGTCAGAACTATGGGTTACTACTGGCATCTAGTGGGTAGAAACTAGAGATGCTAAACATCTTCTAATGTACAAAACAGCTGCCAAAAAAAAAAAAAAACTGTATAATTCAAAATAGTGATAAAGCTGAGGTTAAAAAGACTCAGTTTGTGGGATTGAATATGATATTTGTTCTTTGATTTCCTATACCATTATTTTGTTGATTTTAATTATTTTTGAACAATCCAGCTAAAAACATTCATCAACTGTATTGCTCTTTTGAAAGAACCAACATATATTGTATTGAATTTTATTGTTTGTTTTCTATATCATTGAATTCCATTCTCATTTTTATTGTTTTATGTCTTCTACTTTCTTCAGGTCGTATTTGCTCTTGTTTCTCTAGCTTTTTTCTAATATTAAAATTGAAAGCTATGAATTTACCTCTAAGAATGCTATAGCTGCACCTCAGAGCTTTTTTACACATGGGTTACTAAAAAGCATGTTTTTAAAATTCCAAATATTTGAGGATTTTTTTCTAGATATTCTCATGTTGGTGAAGTTTGAGTATAATTTGCTTTGGTTAGAGAATAGGCTATAATACATTCTATTTCTTTGTTAATAGATATACTGTAAATGAATCCTTAAAATTTATTAAAAACAATTTGTATTCTGTTATTGAGTGGATTGTTTTATAAATATCATTAAGTCAAGTAACTTGATAGTTTTGTTTCAATTTTGTATATCTTTACTGATTTTATGTCTTCTTCATGTGCCAGTTACTCAGAGAATAGTGTTAAAATACCAACAATAGTTGGAGACTTTTCTATCTTTATTTTAAATTCTGTCAGTTTTTGTTGCATATACTTTGAAGATTTGTGAGTGTGTACTCAGACAGTCAGAATTGTTATGTCCTCTTTCTGAATTGATCTTTTATCATGTTGGATTGTCCTTTTATGCCTGGTAATATTCCTTTTTTTCTGGCACCACTTTATCAAAATTAATATAACCACTATAGATTTCTTAAGTTTAGTATTTGAATAGTGTATATTTTTTTCTATTCTTTTACTTTTAATCATTCTTTGCCTTCATATTTTAGACAGAATAAAGTTGGATTTACTTTTTAACTACTGTGAGAAACACTTCCTTGAATTCAAAGTATCCGGGCCAGTTATATTTAATGCAAATATCAATACTGTTCATTGTTAAAGATTGATTTTAAATTATAGTTTTAAATAATCATGTTATTTTGTTTTATTGGATCTGTTATTTATTTCATTCTCTCTTTTATCCTGACTTTTATTTGGGAACAATTTTGTATTTCCTAGGATTGCATTTTACTTGTTATTGGCCTACTACATATGTATTTTCATTTAGTGGTCACCATGTGGCTTATGTTATGCATCTTTAACTTATTATAGTCTACTTTTAAATAATTATCATGACACTTTATCTATAATGTTATGCTTAATAAGAGAATACTTTCATGACCTCCGTCAGTAATCAGTTATTCACTTGATGGTGGAAGAGGAAGTATCATAGAAGTTCCACCTTCATAGGAGTAAGCAGATGGTCTCTTATTCTTTTTTAATTTCCTCTTGTCCACAAGTACCAATTAATTTTACAAGGCTAGCTATCATTTATGTTAATGTTTTATTTCTTGTTCTATTGTTTCAGAGATGACTGTGTTATGCTTTTCAACCACAGGGACTCTATAAGCTCTCATTTCAAGAAATTATCATTAATATATTTTCAGACTTCTGGAAGTATTATTCAGTAACTAAGGATCCATTAAACATCGTAATTAAAATAATAGTGAGATAATTTTCTAAGTATTGGAGATCTTAGTGTCCTGTAAGCAATATATTTATATTTTGTTATGGAAATCACACATTCTAAGAGCATTGGGAATTTAGGATATGAATTCGTAGGCCTTGCATTTATTTTCTTGTGGTTGATGATTCGTAAATTAACCAAAAACAAACAAACAAACAAAACAAACAAACAAAAAACACCTGTTTTAATTCTGTTAACTTGCTGAAGGATTCAATCATATTGAAAGATGAGCACAGGGTTCTTCAAACTACGGAAAGCATTCTAGTTATTCAGTGTTGTGCACTTAATACTGCAAAAAAAAGTTTTGTTTTAAAATCATGCAAAACTCTGAATGATAATAACATTAAGAGTTCCCAATAGGGAGGTACTACTGGGAGCAAGGTGGAAGAATAGAAGGCTCCATCAATTATCCCTCCCGACCCCGCAAAGATGCCAATTTAAAAAACAACCTTCATAAGAACCAAAAATCCGATGAGCACTCAGAGTGCCTCATTTTAACTTCATATTGCCCAAAGAAGCACTGAAGTGGTAGGAAAAAAAAAGAGTCTTGAATCACCAATGGCACCCCACCCCATTTCCTGGCAGCAGCTGCATGGTGCAGAGAGTTAGTGTGACCTAGGAAGAAGGAGAGCCAGCAATTGAGGCATTGAATTCAGTGCTGCTCTTGTTAGAGCAGAAAGCAAAGCTAGATCAAACTCAACTGATGCCCACCCACAGAGGGAGCATTTAAACCAGCCCTAGCCAAGGGAAATTACTAATCTCAGAGTTGGGAACTTGAGTTCTTGGAAACCTCACCACTGCGGGCTAAAGTGCTCTGAGGCCACAAGTAAACTAGAAAAGCAGTCTAGGCCACAAAGACAACAACACCTAGGCAAGTCCTAGTGCTGAACTGGGTTTAGAGACAGTGGATGATGGGGAAGACACATCACATACTGAGATACCAGCTGGGGTGGATAATGGAGGGAGGGAGTGTTGGCATCAGCCTTCCATTAACTCTCAGCTCCTAATAAACCACTTCCTTACACTCCAGGAAAGGAAAAGGAAGAGTAGGGAGGACTTTGTTTTGCATCTTGGATACCAGCTCAACCAGGGCAGAATAAGACATCAGTCAGAGTCATGAGGCTCCCTTTTAAGGCCCCTGCTCCTAGACATTGTTAGACACATCCTGGGCCAAAAGAAAATCTGCTGCTTTGAATGGAAGGAACCAGTCCTAGCAGAATTTATTACCTGCTAACTGAAGAACACCTGGGCCCTGAATAACCAGCAGCAATACCCAGGTACTATGTCAAGGGCCTTGAGTGAGTCTAAGAGACTTGCTGGCTTCAGATGAGACTTACCACATTTCCAGCTGTGATGTCTATGGGGCAAGACCCCTTCTGCTTGAGAAAAGTGGAGGGAAAAGTAAAGGGGACTTTGTTTTCCACTTTGAGTATCAGTTTGCCCATGTGGGAGTAGAGCACCGAGCAGGCTCTTGAGGTCCCTGGTTCCAGGACTTGGCTCTTGGACAAAAATACTGAACCTGGCTGGGGCCAGAAGAGTCCACTCCCCTGAATGTTGAGTTTCAGGCCAGGTCACAATCACCACAAGCTGACTGAAGAGTGCTTGAAACTTAAGGAAAGATCAGTGATAGTCTAACAGTGTGTCACATGGACCAGAGGTGATGGTAGCCATGGGATGAGGCTCCTCTGTCTTTGTAAAGGATAGAGAAGAGAGGGAAGCACTGTGTCTTGTGGTTGGAGTGCCTGATAAATCAAAGTACAATAGAATACCAGGGAGACTTCTAAGGTTTTGACACTAATCCCTGAGGTCACCTCTGGACCCACCCATGGCCTGGAGGAACTCATTGCCTTGAATAAAAAGATATAGGCCTGGCTTTCTTTGCTACCTGATGATTGTGTACCTCCACGGCTTTGAGCAAACACAAGTAGTAGCCAAGGAGTTATTGCAAAACACCTCATGTGAGACTCAGTGCTGTGCTGGCTTCAGGTCTAACATGGCACAGTTATAGTAGTCGTGGCCACAGGGGTCCTTTCATCACTCCACCCTTATCACTACATGACTCAGAACAGAGAGAGACAGACTCTTTTTCTTTGAGAAAAGTAAAGGAAGAGCACAACAGTCTTTGCCTGGTTATCCAGATAATTCTTCCAGATCTTCTCCAAGACCATGAAGGCAGAATCTCTACAAGTCAGCAAGAACGAAAGCATTACTGGGCTTGGAGTCTACTCTAAAGCAGAAACAGCTTAGATCACAATATCCAAGTCTTTTTGAATGTCTGAAAAGCCTTTCCAAGAAGAATAGGTACAAGTAAGCCCAGAGTGCTACAATAAATGCCTAACTCTTTAATGCGCAGACACAATAAAATGTCCTCTATCATCAACATCATCCAAGAAAATATGACATCACCAAATGAACTAAATAAGACACAGGGGACCAATCCTGGATCAACAGAGATATGTGACCTTCCAAACAGCAAATTTGAAATAGTTGTTTTGAGGAAACTCAAAGAAATTTAAGAGAAGAAATTCAGAATTCTATCAGACAAATTTAACAAAGAGTTTGAAATAATTAAAAAGACCAGCAAAAATTCTGAAGTTGAAAAATCCAATTGGCATACTGAAGAATGCCTCAGAATCTTTTAATAGCAGAATTGATCAAGCAGCAGATAGAATTAGTGAGCTTGAAGACAGGCTATTTGAAAATACATAGTCAGAGGATGCAAAAGAAAAAAGAATAAAAAAAAAAACAATAAAACATACCTACAAGATCTAGAAGATAGCCTCACAAGGGCAAACCTAAGAGTTACTATCTTTAAAGGGAAGATAGAGAAACAGATAGGGGTAGAAAATTTATTCAAAGGGATAATAACAGAGAACTTCCCAAACCTAGAGAAAAATATCAATATTCAAGCACAAGAAGGTTATAGAAAACCAAGCCGATTTAATCAAAAGAAGATTATCTCAAGGCATCAAAAAATCAAACTCCCAAAAGTCAATGATAAACAAAGGATCCTAAAAGCAGTAACAAAAAAGAAACAAGTAACATCCAGTGGAGCTCCAATACATCTGGCAGCAGACTTTTCAGTGGAAACCTTACAGACAAGAAGACAGTGGCATGACATATTTAAAGTACTGATGAATAAAAACTTTCACTGTATAATAGCCATAAAATTGTCCTTCAAACATAAAGGAAAAATACTTTTTCAGGCAAACAAAAGCTTCGAGTATTTAACAATACTGGAACTGTACTTCAAGAAATGCTAAAGAGAGTACTCAATTAGAAAGAAAAGGATGTTAATGAGCAATAAGAAATCTCTGAAGGTACAAAACTCACTGGTAATAGTAAGTACACAGAAAAACAGAATACTGTAACACTGTAACTGTGGTGTGTAAATTACTGTTAAGTAGAAAGACTAAACAATAAACCAGTCAAAAATAATAAGTACAATGAGTTTTCAAGACATAGACAGTACAATAAGATATAAATAGTAACAAAACAGTTAAAAATTGGGAAGTTAAAATTAAGACATACAGTCTATATTAGTTTTCATTTTGTTAATTTATTTGTTTACACAAACAATGTTAAGTTTTTGTCAACTGAAAATAATGGGTTATAAGATAGTATTTGCAAACTTCATGGTAACCTCCCAGCAAAAATCACACAGTGGAGACACAAAAAATAAAAAGTAAGAAAATAAACGATATCACCAGAGAAAATCACTTTCACTAAAATGAAGACAGGAAGAAAAGAAACAAGAAAGAGAAGAACACAAAACAACTAGAAAACAAGTAACAAAGTGGCAGGAGTAAGTCTTTATTTATCAATGATAACATCGAATATTAATGGAATAAACTCTTCTATCAAAAGACACAGAGTGGCTGAATGGATTAATAAAACAAGACCCTTTGATCTGTTGCCTACGAGAAACACACTTCACCTATAAAAACACACATAGCCTGAAGATAAAGAGATGGAAAAATATATTCCCTGCCAATGGAAACCAAAGAAGAATAGGAGTAACTACACTTGTATAAGAAAAGGTAGATTTCAACACAAAAACTATAAGAGAAAAGAAGGTCACTACATAATGATAAAGGAGTCAATTCAGCAAGAGGAAACAATTTTAAATATATATGCCCACAATGCTGGAACACCCAGATATATAAAACAAATATTAGTAGAGTCAATGAGGGAGATATACTTTACTACATTAAAACTAGAGACTTCAATACCATGCTTTCAGCACTGGACAGATCTTCAAGACAGGAAATCAATAAAGGAACACTGGACTTAATATGCACTATAGATCAAATGGACCTAATAGATATTTACAGAATAATTCATTTAATGGTTGCAGAATACACATTCTTTTCCTTAGCACATAGATCATTCTCAAGGATAGACCATATGTTACATCACAAAAAAGGCTTAAAACATTCACAAAAATTGAAATAATATTAAGCTTCCTCTCTGACCACAATGAGATAAAATTAGAAGCAAATAACAAGAAGAATTTTAGAAACTGTGTAAACACATGGAAGTTAAACCAAATGCTCCCAAGTGGCCAGTGAGTCAATGAAGAAATTAAGACAAGTAAAAAATTTCTTGAAACAATGTTTTTAAAATTCCATATACAATAGCCAGAAACAAAATTAAATCCCAAGAACTAACCAAAGAAGGATCTCTGCAATGAAAACTATAACACACTGATGAAATCAATTAAGAGGACACACAAAACAATGAAAAATATTCCATGTTTGTGGATTGCAATAATCAGTATTGTTAAAATGTTCATACTATCCAAAACCATCTGAAGGTTTAATGCACTCTCTATCAAAATATCAATGACATTCTTCACATAAATAGAAAAAACAATTCTAAAATCTCTATGGGACCACAAAAACCCAGAATAGCCAAAGCTACCCTGAGCAAAAAAACTAATCTGGAGGAATCACATTACCTGAATTTAAATTATAATACAGAATCACAGTAACCAAACAGCATGGTATTGGAATAAAAATAGACACGTAGACCATTGAAATAGAATAGAGAACCCAGAATCAAATCAAATCCCTACATCTACAGTGAACTCATTTTTTACAAAAGTGCCAAGAACATACACTGAGGACAGGACAATCTCTTCAATAAATAGTGCTGGGTAAACTGGAAATCCATATGCAGAAGAATGGGACTAGACCCCTATTTCTTGCCATACAGAAAAATCAAATGAATGAGACACTTAAGTCTAAGAACTCAAACTATGAAACTATTACAAGAAAACATTTTGGAAACTCTTCAAAGAAATCAATCTGGGCAAAGATTTCTTGAGTAATATTCCATAAGCACAGGCAACCAAAGGAAAAGTGGAGAAATGGGACCATGTCAAGTTAAAAACTTTCTGCACAGCAACAAAAGCACTCAAAAAAGTGAAGAGACAACCCACAAAATGGGAGAAGATATTTGTAAGATCTATCTTACAAAGGATTAATAACCAGAATATACAAGGAGCTCAAACAACTCTACAGGAAAAAATTCTAATGATTCTATTAAAATGTGGGCAAAAATTTAAATAGACATTTCTCAAAAGAAGACACACAAATGGCAAACAGACTTATGAAGCGGTGATTAACATCATTGATCACTGATAAATGCAAATCAAAATTATACTGAGATAGTTTTCTTACCTCAGTTAAAATGGATTTTATCCAAAAGATAGGCATCAACAAATGCTAACAAAAATGTGGAGAAATGGGAACCCTCAAATATTATTGGTTGGAATGTAAATTAGTATAACCACTATGGAGAAGAGTTTAGAGGTTCTTCAAGAAACTAAAAAATAAAGCTGTCATACAATCCAAAAACCCCATTGCTGAGAATATAACCAGAAGAAAGTAAAACGGTATAGGAAAGAGATATATGCACTCTCATGTTATTTGCAGCTCTGTTAACAACGGCCAAAATTTGGAACCAACTCAAGTTTTAATTAACAAATGAATGGATTTTTAAAAATATGGTACTTATACACTATGGAGTAATATTCAGCAATAAAAAAAAATGAGATCTTGTCATTTGCAACAACATGGATGAACTGGAGGTCATTATATTAAGTGAAATCAGCCAGGCACAGAAAGACAGACTTCACATGTTGTCACTTATTTGTCAGATCTAAAAATCAAATCAATTGAACACATGGAGAGAGAGAGAGTAGAAGGATGGTTACCAGAGGCTGGGATGGGTAGTGGGAGGTTTAGAGGGAGGTGTGGATGGTTATTGTGTACCAAAAATAGTTATAAAGAATGAATAAGGCCTAGTATTTGATAGCACAATAGAGTGACTATAGTCAACGACAATTTAGCTGTATGTTTTAAAATAACTAAGAGTGTAATTGGATTGTTTTTAACACAAAGAAAGGATGCATGCTTGAGAAGACAGATACTCCATTTTTATGATGTGATTATTACATCTTGCATGCCTATATCAAAACTTCTTCCCATGTATCCCATAAATATGTACACCTACTATGTACCCACAAAAATTAAGAATTTTTTTTTTTTAAAGAAACTAAATTAACCTCTGAAGACACCAAGTAAGACCTGATCTCAATGCTTAAGTAATCAGTGCTTAGTTGTACAGGCATACACATTAAGAGAGAATTTGATTTCCAGTTTGGATAAGAGGGTATAGATTCATTTCTTTCCATTCCTCCCAACTATTCAGAACTATAACCCTGGAAATACAAGAAATGACTGAAGAACTCCTCAAGGTGGAAAGTGAAAAGTTAACTAGTTCGTAATCACAAAATAGGAAGATAAAACACAGTATCCCGTGGCATTTACAAGCCTGTACCTAACAGAAACTGGCTATCCAGCCCAAATGTGCCAAATTCCCAATATAGCATTGAAGGGCAGCCCAGGTAGGCTCATTCCACCCCTGAATCAAATAGGAATTCTGTCAGCAATATCAGGGAAGCAAGGAAACATATGCAATGGGGAGTGACCAAGACCCATGCTAAAAATAAGCAACCAAGAAATGTGAGCCCCTTCTGCAAAAAGCCTGAGATTCTTTCTCACAAAGAAACACTGAGCAGTCAGGAAGCACCAGCAATGGGGAGCCACAGCAAGCAAACTAGCTGTATAGTTATGGAAGCTTCTTTGTTCCTGTAGATATGAGACTCTTCTCACTCAACAAGAGGCTGGGTAAGTGGGTGGCACTGGCAAAGGGGATCCAGCTGCAATAAGAATCTACCCAGAAGCACTCTATCCCCCGGGAAGAGGGAGACTCCTTTCTCCACCTAGAGGCACCAGGCAGCCCAGTTTTCGGCGACTCCTCCCCCCTCTCAGGAAGCACTAGCAGGGTCTAGCAAGAGTCTAGTGCCATCAAATAAACCAAGCAGACAAAAACAACAGTGTAAAGACTATAAAGGCAAAATTGTTTAAAAACAAACCAAAAAACACAAAAAATAGAAAGTCACAAATGTTGGTGACAATGTGGAGAAATTGGATCCCATATATTGCTGGTGAGAATGCAAAATGGTACAGCCACTGTGGTATCCATCTTAGTGGTTCTTCAAAAATTAAACATAAAATCATTGCATGACCCAGCAATTCCACTCCTAGGTATATAACACGAAGAATCAAAGGTGCTCAAACAAAAATGTTTTGCACAAATATTCATAGCAGCACTAGTTACAATAGCCAAACTGTGGAAACAGTCCATATGTCTATCAACTGATGAATGGATAAACAAAATGTGGTATTTCCATAAAATGGAAAATTATTCAGTTACGAAAGAGAATAAAGTCCTCATACAGGCTACAACATGGATGATGCTGGAAAACATTATGCTAAGCAAAAGAAGCCAGTCACAAAAGATCATGCATTCTATGAATCGATTTATGTGGAATGTTGAACTGGAATTTTTATAAAGACATAGAAAGTAGAATAATAGTTGCTTAGAGCTGCCTAATGGGAAGATAGGGAGGTGATTCTGAAATCAACTTCTCTTTGTATAATGAATTATACAAAGTATAAGGGATTCTCTTGGTATAACAACAGTGCTCTAAAATTGACTGTAGTGATGGTTTCATATATCAGTGATTATGCTAAAAACCATTGAAGTGCACAGTTTTTAAAAATTGGATTGTTGCTAGAACCACAGTCCACAAAATAAGCCTGGAGCTGTGTGCTAAACCTAAGCACGTAACTGCTTATAAAAATATAGGATTTATTTATTTTTGTTTTTGTTATTGTTTTTTGCTTTTCTTCTCTTTTTTTTTTTTTTTTTTTTTTTTTTTGAGACAGAGTCTTACTCTGTCACCCAGGCTGGAATGCAGTGGTGCAATCTTGGCTCACTGAAACCTCTGTCTCCGAGGCTCAAGCAATTCTTCTGCCTCAGTCTCCCAAGTAGTTGGGATTACAGGCACCTGCCACCACTCTTGGCTAATTTTTTTTTTTTAATGTATTTTTAGTAGAGATGGGGTTTCACCATGTTGGCCAGGCTGATCTTGAACTTCTGTCCTCAAGTGTTCCACCGACCTTGGCCTCCCGAAGTGCTGGGATTGCAGGTGTGAGCTACCATGCCTGGCCTAAAATAAAACATTTAGATAGAACCTAGAGTCTCCTAACATAATCATCAAAATGTCTATAATATAGGTAAAGTAATTCATCATAACAAGAAAAAACAATCAACTAATGGCAATGTCAAGATGAATCAGATACTAGAATTATCTGAAAAGAATTTAAAAGTAGACTTCATAGAAGTGCTTTAACAAGAAAATGAAAATTGCCTTGAAACCAATAAAAATATAGAAACACTTAGCAAAGAAAACTAATCTCTGACAAAGATGTTTAAGAATATAAGAACTGAGCTTAATTCTAGGACGTGAGGTAGAAAGGAGTAGAGGGAGATTCTCACTTTCACTCTATAACTTTTTGTATTATTTGAATTATTTTAAATGAGCATAATCTATTTTTAAATAAAATTTAAATTCAATTTTCATAAAATTACCCTAAATTCCATTTTGAAAACTGAGTCTAGTATTAAGATTTCTCCCTTTTATGGTGAGTACCTGAGATACCTGTTTATGGTTTTACATCGAAGTCACAAAAAATAAACTAGTGGCTTTCCTCATAAACAGGTTTATGAGCCACAATTTCAAAGAAAGAGAAAAACAGTACACCACCAAATAAAACAAAACAAAACAAAACAAAGTGGGCTGGGCGTGGTGGCTCATGCCTGTAATCCCAGCACTTTGGGAGGCCGAGGCAGGTGGATCACAAGGTCAGGAGTTCAAGACCAGCCTGGCCAACATGGTGAAACCCTGTCTCTCCTAAGAAATACAAAAATTAGCCAAGCATGGTGGTGGGCACCTGTAATTCCAGCTACTTGGGAGATTGAGGCAGGAGAATCACTTGAACTTGGGAGTCAGAGGTTGCAGTGAGCCAAGATCATGCCACTGCACTCCAGCCTGTGACAGAGCAAGACTTCGTCTCAATAAAATAAAATAAACTAAAAGAGTTCCCAGTAGACCTGATAATCACTGCTAACCATCATTTAACACTTACCATATGTTGGACAAGTAGGCCTGCTGGGAACTCCCGATGTTATCATCATTCAGTATCAAGTGTATACGTTTTGCTGCATCATATTCAGTGGGTTCTCAGCTACATTCTTAAAGTTACTGCACAAATACATACATGTATATGTATAGGTATATATGAGACAGGAATCTTTGAATCTACAACAATCACAATTAGGAGTTTTTATTTATCCACCTCCAGTACAGTGACCAATTATAGAAAGACTGTTATTAATTGGACCTAATGGCAACACTTTTATTTCTATGTCTCCACTAAATAAATCATAATAATTATATAAAATATTTGAAAGATATACCACAACACCAATGTACAGAATATGTAAAAAGCTTCCATAAATAAAAAAGTCAAACAAACATAGAAATTGAATAAAGGATAAAAATAGAAATTTTATAATGAAAAAATGTGAATGACGTAAACTTCAGATAATGGTTAAAGAAATACAAGTTAAAAACTGAAGTAATATCAATTTTCTCTCACTATAAAGCAACTTTTTAAAAAATATAGTATCTCATATTATTAATTTTCTTTGAGAGACGGGATCTTGCCATTTTGATCAGGCTGGTCTTGAACTTGTGGCTTCAAATGATTCTCCTGCCTCAGCCTCCCTCAAATCTGGGAATACAGACATATGTCACTGCACCCATTTTGTATTATCAAAAATATTTTAAAAATAATTAGTCTCATTCATTGTGGCTTAAAAATAGTTTAATAAAACCCCTTAGAAATATGCTTAAACACCTGAACTGAGATTTTAGCTGTCATACTCCAGAGGCATGAGAATTTGCAATTTCTGTGTAATCAAACACTCTTTGAAAGAAATTTGGCATTATTAAGTTAAGTAAAAACTGTATCTGTGTTTCCTGGATGCTTTGTCTAGAGGGAAAATATTCGGTGCACATGAGGTGACAATAGAGACGCTAAGCTTTTGAATGAGTAATAACCAACATCTTGTTTACTTAGAAGGGAAAAATATCTCCTACAAACAAAATTTAAAGCATGTAGGTTCTCAATAACTTAATGATTTCTAGATACAAACTGCATCTGTCAATACAACCTCTGACTCAGCTCTGGAGAACTGTTGCCTGGGCTTGCATCCTCTTTGGCCTTGTTCATACAGAACTTAAATATCTTAAACTTAACTTCTCTGAACTTCAGGCTCTTTATCTGTAAAATGGGGATATCATAGCAACTTATTCAGATTTATAAAGATTAAATGTGACACCAAATGCTTAACATAGAGTTTGACACATGATTAAACACAAAATACATGTTAGTTACCATTGTTATTGTGAATATCCTACAGTAATACTTCATTCTGTGCATAAAGATATATATGTGGCCGGGCACGGTGGTTCACGCCTGTAATCCCAGCACTTTGGGAGGCCGAGACGGGTATATCACAAGGTCAGGAGTTCAAGACCAGCCTGGCCAAGATGGTGAAACCCTGTCTCTACGAAAACTACAAAAATTAGGTGGGTGCAGTGGCAGGCACCTGTAATCCCAGCTACTCGGGAGGCTGAGGCAGGAGAATTGCTTGAACCCAGGCAGCAGAGGTTGCAGTGAGCTGAGATCGCACCACTGCACTCCAGCTGGGTGACAGACTGAGGCTCCATCTGAAAAAAAAAAAAAAAAGATATATGTGTAAGCTTCTCTGAAATCATTGCTTATTATTTGAGAAATGTTAACAAAGTTGCCACCAATAACAGGTCAATAGTTAACTAAGTCACCATGCATCTATCAAAAATTTCATAAAATGTGACACTAGTTTTTGAAAAGAGAGTTTGATCAGTAGGCACGGACTTGAAAATAGCCTCGAAAAATAGATAAGCGAAAACAGGAAGTCATAAAAATAAATGCGTAATATGACATGTATGTGAAAAAAATATGTAAAGCCGTTCACCAAACTGTGATCACTGGTTAGCTGTAGACAAAGGAGAAGGGGTGAAGGGGTTGTAAAAAACAGTCTACATTATGGTCTGCATACTTCTCTACAATGATCATCTACCCATATATCATTTATGTAATTAAAAAAAATTAAGCCGAAGTCCCTAAATACTTCTGGTGTTCTTTCGTGGTTTTCTGGTTCCCAGACTGGTTTTACTTGGGCCATGAAGCTCATTTCATGTTATGTTTTTCATTCTTGTCTGATAGTTGTGCTTAGAGTTACTTTCTCAGCTCTGATCTCTTCCCCAACACAATCTTCAAATACAATCTTGGGCAAGAAGCTTTCGAAGTAACTAATCCTAAAATGACTAACTGGTTGTGGTTTGCTTGGGACTTACCTGCTTTCAGCACTAAAAGTTTTGTTATCTTGTACCAGACCTTCTCCTTGAGTAATTGCATCTCCAGTTTCTTCATGTCAGAGATGATAGTAATGATATATTTGCAGAAAAATATTTTTACAAGGTAAACATTATTTCCTCTTTGAAGATAATCTTATTTCTTCTTCTCTCACTATTTTATAATATCTATCATGGCATACACAGTATCAATTTGCAGCACAGTAAAATCTGTATAGCTTATTTTCCTCTAGGATTTCACAAGAAAATCAAAGATTTGGAAAGTGGGTACCCTGGGAAATATATTTGTAAAATGCCTGTTCACTGTGTATTTCTATGCATGGACTGGAGCTAGAATTACCCCATGGACCAGTATAATAACAGAAAGAAAGAAGACAAATGTTCTGCCAAATAAAAAGAATAAATTTTGCAAAAATAACTTATAGCAAATATCCACTTCTACTTAATTTCCTCATCTATGAAATGCTTTTACATTAATTTGCCCCCCACCACACACACACCCCCCCACACACACACACCCACGCACACACACGCACACACTAGAAAACCAAAAAGCTACAATTATGTTTTCTGTCTGCTTCTTCAAATGGTGAAATGCCAGGTGTAAATGAAGTGACAAGAAAGTATAAGTATGTTTTTTATTGAAGAATATTTGACATTCTGTTTGGTTAGAAGGAGAAATTTATTACACTCTTAAAACATTTTCAGTTACATTTATTTATTATTATTTGCCATCTGCAATAACAGTTTTATTTATTCCTTTTAAATCATTTTACTTGATGTATATAAATTTAAGATTGTGATAATTTCCTTTTCAATGGATTGTTTTGACTTTATGAAATGCCCCTCTTTTTTGTGGGTACGCGGTAGGTGTATATATTTATGGGATACATGAGATGTTTTGATACAGACATACAATGACAGACATCAAATATTTTAATACAGAAATACAATTTTGATACAGGCATACAATACAGATATTTTGATACAGGTATACAATGTGTAATAATCACGTCAGGGTAAATGGGTATACACTACACCCTTCTTAGTGTTACAAAGAATCCAATTCTCATTTTTTAGTTATTTTAAAATGTGTGATAAATTATTGTTGGCTGACGTCACCCTGTTATGCTATCAAATACTAAAGCCTATTCATTCTGACTATTATTTTTCTACCCATTCACCATCCCCACTCTCTCCACCCCACCACTATCCTTCTCAGCCTCTGACAACCACCATTCTTGTGGTTTTCAATTGAATTTTATCTCCATGAGTTCAATTATCTTAATTTTTAGCTCACACAATTAACTGAGAATTCACAAAGTTTGTCTTTCTGTGCCTGCTTATTTCACTTAACATAATGACCTCCAGTTCCATCCATACTGTGGTTAATGAAAAGATCTGATTCTTTTTTACAGCTGAATAGTACTCCACTGTGTATGCATACTATATTTCCTTTATTAATCTGTCAGTGGACACTTAAGTTGCTTACAAGTTTTGAGTATTGTGAATGCTGCTGCAGTAAACACAGGAACACAGATATCTCTTTGATACACAGATTTTCTTTTTGGGGAGTATAAACCTAGAAGTGAGATTGCTAGATCATATGGTAGTTCTATTTTTAGTTTTTTGAGGAACCTCCACACTGTTCTCTATAGTGGTTGTACTAATGTCCATTCCAACCCATTGTGTACAAGAGTTCCCCTTTTTTCACATCCTCACAAGCATTTGTTAATGACTATCTTTTGAATAAAAGCCACTGTAACTGGGGTGAGATGATACCTCATTGTAGTTTTGATTTGCATTTCTCTAATGATACGATTTTGAGCACCTTTTTGTGTCCCAGTTTGCCATCTGTATGTCTTATTTTGAGAAATATGTACTATTCAGATCTTTTGCCCATTTTAAATCAGATTATTAGATATTTTATAGAGTTGTTTGAGATCCTAGTATATTTTGGTTATTAATCTCTTGTCAGATAGATAGTTTGCAAATTTTTTTTCTATTCTGTAGATTGTCTCTTCACTTGATTGTTTCATGTGCAGGGCAGAAGCTTTTTAATTTGATGTGATTTCATTTGCCCGTTTTTGCTTTAGTTTCCTGTGCTTGTGGGGCATTACTTCAGAAATATTTGCCCAGTCTGATGTCCTGGAAAATTTTTCTATTGTTTTCTTTTAGCAGCTTCATAGTTTGAGGCCTTTGATTTAAATCTTTAATTTATTTTGATTTGATTTTTGTATATAGTGAGAGATAGGAATCTAATTTCATTTTTCTGCATATAGATATGCAGTTTACAGTGAGATACAGGAATCTAACTTCATTCTTCTACATATGGAGATACAGTTTATTCAGCACCATCTACTGAAGAGACTGTCGTTTCCTCAATATATGTTCTTGGCACCTTTGTTGAACATGAGTTCACTGTAGATGTATTTATTTCTGATTTTTTTTTTCTCTCTGTTGCATTGATCTACGTGTCTTTTTTTAAAAATTCCATGCTGTTTTGATCACTATGGCTCTGTAGTATAATTTAAAGACAGGTAATGTGATTCGTCCAATTTTGTTCTTTTTTTCTCAGTGTAGCTTTGGCTATTCTGGGTCCTCTGTGGTTACATATAAATTTTAGGATAGGTTTTTCTATTTCTGTGAAGAATGTCATTGTAATTTTGACAGAAATTGCACTGAATCTATAGATTACATTGGGTAACATGGACATTTTAACATTGACTCTTCTGATCCATGAACATAGACTGTCTTTCCATTGTTTGGTGTTCTTGTCAATTTTTTGTATTAATGTTTTATAGTTTTCATTGTAGAGAACTTTCACTTCTTTGGTTAATTTCACTACATTTGGTTAATAAGATATTTAATTTTATTTATGGATATTGTAAATGGGATTACTTTCTTCATTTCCTTTTTAGATTGTTCACTCTTAGCATATAGAAATGTTATTGATTTTCATTTGTTGAGTTTGTATTATGCAACTTTATATAATCTGTTTCTCTGTTTTAATAGGTTTTTTTGTGGAATCATTAGGTTTTTTCAAATATAAGATAGTATCATCTGCAAACAAAGATATTTTGACTAATTTCTTCCAATTTGATGACCTCTATTTCTTTTTCTTGCTTGATTTCTCAACTTAGGACTTCCAGTAATATGTTGAGTAACAGTACTGAAAGTTAGCATCCTTGTCATGTTGCAGATCTTAGAGGAAGACTTTCAGGTTTTCTCCATTTAGCACAATACTGGTTGTGGATCTGTCATATACGGCTTTTATTGTGCTGAGGTATGTTCCTTCTATACCTAGTTGTTTGAGGGTTATCAGAAATGTTGAATTTTATCAAATGCTGTTTTAGCATCAATCAAAATGATCTTATGGTTTCTTTCCTTCATTCTGTTGATATAATATATTACATTGATTGATTTGTATATGTTGAATCATCCTTGAATTCTTCAGATAAATCCCACTTGGTTATAATGAATGTTTTAGTTTGTTGTTGAATTTGTAGTATTTCATTGATAATTTTTTTATTAGTGTTGATTATGGATATTGACCTGTAGTTTTTGTTTTGTTTTGCTTTTTGCTGTTTCTGTCTAGTTTTGGTATCAGCCTAATACTGGCCTTTTAGAATGAGTTGTGGAGTATTTTCTCCTCCTCTGTTTTTCAGAATAGTTTGAGTAGTGAGTAGTTATTAGTTCTTCTATAAATGTTTGATAATATACAGTAGTAAAGCCATTAGGCCCTGGCATTTTCTTTGCTGGAGCATTTTTTATTTTGGCTTTAACTCATTACATTTTATTAGTTTGTTCAGGTTTTTTATTTCTTCATGGTTTAATCTTGGTATGTTGTATATGTCTAGGAATTTATCAATTTCTTCTGTTTTCCCATTTATTGGCATACAGTTACACATAGCAGCCTCTGGATCCTATGATTTCCCTGATATTTGTTGTAATGTCTCTTTTTCGTCTTTGATTTTATTTGAGTCTTTTTTTTATTAAGTAGTTTGCCTAAAGGTTTGTCAATTTTGTTTTATCTTTTCAAAAACTAACTTCATTTTGTTTATTTTTATTTCAATTTTATTT
This sequence comes from Macaca nemestrina, assembly GCF_043159975.1. Taxonomy (NCBI): domain Eukaryota; kingdom Metazoa; phylum Chordata; class Mammalia; order Primates; family Cercopithecidae; genus Macaca; species Macaca nemestrina. The sequence continues at coordinate 81,452,892 of NC_092137.1, read as the reverse complement.
ATTTCTGCTTTGATCTTCATTAATTTTCTTCAACTAATTTTGGGTTTGGTTTGCTATTTCATTTCTAGGTTTTTAACATGTATCATTAAATTGGTTATTTCAATGTTCTCTACTGTTTTGATGTAGGTGCTTATTGCTATAAACTTTCCTCTTGTGTTGCTTCTACTGTATCCCATAGATTTTTGACCTGTTGTGTTTTATTTTCATTTGTTTCAAGAAATTTTTTTAATATTCTGCTTAATTTCTTCATTATCCCACTGGCTAACAAAGAGTATATTGTTTAATTTTTGTGTTTTTATATAGATTCCAAAATTGTTCTTGTTACTGATTTCTAGTTTTATTCTGTTATGGTCAGAGAAGATGCTACATAGGATTTCAGTTTTCTAAAATGTCTTAGGCCTTGTCTTTTGGCCTAAAATATGGTCTATTGTTGAGAATGATCTATGTGCTGAGGAGAAGAATATGTATTCTGTATTCTGTAGATCTTGGATGAAATGTCTTATAAAGATCTATTAGGTTCATTTGGTTTATAGTGCAGATTAATTATGTTTCTTTTTTTGACTTTCTGTCTGGAAGACCTGTCCAATGCTGAAAGTGGGGTGTTGAAGTCTTCAGTTATTATTGTATTGAGGTCTATCTCTCTCTTTAGCTCTAATAATACTTGCTTTATATATCTGGGTGTTCCAGAATTGAGTGTATACATATTTATAATTCTTACATTCTCTTGCTGAATTCATTGTTTCCTTATTGTATCATGACCTTCTTTGCCTCTTTTAATAGTTTTGTCTTGAAATCTATTTTGTGTAACATAGTATAACCACTTCTGCTCTTTTTCAGTTTTCATTTTTCATGGAATATCTTTTTCCATCCCTTTAATTTCAGTCTGTGTGCATCTTTACAGGTGAAGTGTGTTTCTTGTAGGTAATACATCACTGGGTCTTATTTTTTAAACCACTGTATATATTTTTATTAAAAAGTTTGATCTAATTTGCATTTAATGTTGTCATTAGTAAGTAAAGACTTACTCTGGCTATTCCAATATTTCTTATCTGGTTGTTTTCTGATATTTTCTTCCTTTTTTCTCTTTCCTTCATTCCTTTTTTCCCTCTTTCCATTCTTTCTTCAAGTGTAGATGATTTTTTCTTCAGTATGTTTTAATTTCTTGTTTTTTGTTTTTTTTTTGCATCTGTGGTACTTTTTTTATTTGAGGTTACCATGGGGCTTGAATATATTATTTTAAACTAATGACATTTTAACACTGAGAGTATGAGGAAGCAAAGTAACCAAAAAACAAGCAAAGAGAAAACTAACAAGAATTCTGCACTTTGACTTCATTCCCTCACTTTTTAATTTTTGGTGTTTCTATTTATATTTTATTATATTGTCTATATTTTGAAAAGATATTGTAATTATTTTTGATCAATGGTTTCATTTTCAGTCTTTCTGCTCAAGATATGAGCAGAATTACAATGTTGTATTATTCTGTTTTTCTGTATACTTGCTATTACCTGTGAGGTTTGTACCTTCAGATGATTTCTTATTTCTCATTAATGTCTTTTTCTTTTGGATTGAAGAACTCCCTTTAGTATTTCTTGTAGGACAGGTCTGGTGTTGATGAAATCCCTTAGCTTTTGTTTGTCTGAGAAAGTCTTTGCTTTTCCTTCATATTGAAGGATATGTTCGCTTGACATACTATTCTAGGGTAAACATTTTTTTCTTCGACACTTTAAATGTATCATGCCACTCTCTCCTGGCCTCTAAAATTTCTGCTGAAGAGTCTGTTGCCAGACATTAGAACTCTTTTGTGTGTTATTTGTTTCTTTTCTTCTGCTGCTTTTGGGATCCTTGCTTTATCCTTCACCTTTGAAAGTTCAATTATTAGATGCTTTGAGGTAGGTTTCTTTAGATTAAATATGTTTGGTGTTCTATAACCTTCTTGTACTTGAATATTGGTATTTTTCTCTAGGTTTGGGAATTTCACTGTTACTATCCTTTTGAATAAACTCTCTACCCTGACATCTCTACCTCCTCTTTAAAGCCACTAACTCTTAGGTTTGCCCTTTGAGCCTATTTTCTAAAATTTGTAGGCATGCTTTTATTCTTTTTCGTCTCCTTTTTTCTCTTTTGTCTCCTCTGACTGTGTATTTTAAAATAGACTGCCTTCAAACGCACTAATTCTTTCTTCTGTTTGGTCAATTCTGCTGTTAAAACTCTGATACATTCTTCAGTATGTCAATTGCATTTTTCAGCTCTGGAATTTCTGATTGATTCTTTTTAATTGCTTAATTAACAATTTAATTGCTTAATTATTTAATTCTTTTTAATTGTTTAATTATTTTTCATTCTTTTCAATCTCTTTGTTACATTTATCTGATATGATTCTTTCTTCTCTGTGTTATCTTAAATTTTGTTAAGCTTCTCCATAACAATGATCTTAAATTATCTGTCTAAAGGGTCACATATCTCTGTCTCTCTGGCATTGGTCACTGGTGCCTTATTTGGTTCATTTGGTGAGACAATGTTTTCCAAGATGGCCTTGATGCTTATGGATGTTTGTCACTGTCTGGGCATTGAGGAGTTATTTATTTTAGTCTTCTCAGTTTGGACTTGTTGTGCCCATTTTTCTTTGGAAAGCTTTCCACATATTCAAAGGAATTTCAGTGTTATTATCTAAGTCTTTGGTCACTGCAGCCATAACTACATTAGGGGGCATCCCAAGTTCAGTAACACTGTGGCTCTCGCAGACTCAGAGGTACGGTCTTGGTAGTCTTGGGTAAGGTCAGGGAGAATTGCCTGATTTGGGGTTCTTATTAAGGTGCCTTTCCATGTGAATAGTTGTTCAATTTGGTGTTCCTGCAGTGGCCCAGTCACCAGAGGCTTTTATACAGCCATTTTGCTCCACCTCCCTCTAGGAAGGAAAACTCTGGCTACCATGATGGCCGGCTCCAGGCGGTGGGGCCCAGGCAGGCAGGCAACATGGTGGCTGGAGGGCAGTCAACATTCGTTTTTATAAAATAAATTTTTGATAAATGTTCACTCTCTTCCTGGAATGTAATTGATACTAAATTTACAACAATAAATCTGATTAACACGGTCCCTGTCTTTAAGAATATCTGATGCATGTTGGAGGAGACAAGTCTTTGGTGTTTCTATTTATATTTTATTATTATAATATTTATTATATTTTTCAAAACTTTAGTAAGCAGTTAAAGCATGATGGGGAAAATATGCTTATATGACAAAGTATAGAGTATGTTGTGGAACTCATGTGAGAGACGCCTAATTCAGACACACCCAGAAATAATATTTAACCACATTTCTGGACATCCTCTGGCCTTGTCAATTGGATATATAAAAGTAACCATCACAGTGATCATATGGCTCAGGTATCTTGTTTCACTAAAGAGGCCCAGGTAGGTAAATTAACTTGACCAAGGACACAAGAAATTAGACAGCAGGGTTTCTGCTCCCAGACTATACTTGTTTCATAAAACCACAGAAAAAAGTTTACTACTATGTACTTAATGGGCACAGAGTTACTGACCTACATGGACTCCTCTTCTTTAACACTCACTCAGAACTTGCCTCTCTCACAGTGCCCATGTTTTAGACTAAGGGTAATGTGTGATTTTTTTCATCTCCATCAAACTTCGAGTTAATTCCTCAGGGTGCTACTTTGTGAATGAATCTTAGCATCTAATCAATTTGTTGCCAATCAGGAGTGCATATCAGAAGTAATTGGGTGCTTTTTCAAAATACACATTCTTGATCCACATGCCTAGTAGTTTGATAGAAGTCTGATCTAGTTCATTTCAAAGCATACTACAAAGCAGGTCACTGCCTCCACTGGCAAACATGGTTGGCTCCAATAAGAAAGTTGTGAGTTTATATGTAGTTCATGCTAAAAAATATGCTGGATGCTTAAACCTTCAACAATTCAGCATTTCTGCCCAAAGTCCTACTATGGTTTCTAGGCCCTCAAGATGATTTGGTTTCAGTCTTAATGTATTCCTTTAACAGATACTTATAGACACTTTACTAGGAGTCAACTTCACAGTAAATGACCTTTTAACTGTCACAAGAATTCAATGTGAGCAAAACTATCCCTACTGAAGTTTAAATATATCAGGACATTTCAGAAAACCTGATGTTATGTCTCCAATAGAAATCAATTTGCATGGAAATTAAGAAGTTCTCTTTTCTTTTTTGGTAGAACTAAAGTGACTAGCAGAGCTATGGCAATAGCAGAAGTATTCAGAACCAAAAATGGGATGTCTTCTAGGCATGTAGCGCAAAAATTGAGGAAGACACTCTGCAAGGACTAGAGAGAGAATCTATGGCAGCAAAGTTACAGAGGTAGTGCATTGAAATCAACATGTTATTTAAATAGGGCCTGTTAGGATGATGGGAGCCAGAATTCTGCTAAGATGTAGATGTAGCTAAATAAAGTTTCCCTCAAAGATGCCCACATCTTATCCCAGAACCAGCAAATATGTTACCTGACATGGCAAAAGGACTTAGCAAATATGATCCAGGGTTATCAAGGTGGGCCCAGTGTAATAACATGAGTCTTCAGAAGCAGTCTTCTCTAGTTAATCAGAGAGAGAGAGATTTCTCTTCAGAAGAGTCAGAGAAAGACAATGTTGCTGTCTTTGAAAATAAAGGAAGGGCCTGAAACGATCTTTGCAAAGATTGTGACAGTCAGAGAAGTCTAGCATAGCCAACTGCACCTTGCCTTTAGCCTCACTGGCTGGCTGTTCTTGCTCATTCTTGGCTGTAGATCGTACTAACCATGACAGGCATTTAGTTTATAGTTTAACTTTGAAGCAAGGATGATAATAGTTTCCTAAATTAAACTCCTTCCTTACTCAGGATCTGAAACTGCCTTTGTAAGACTAATGGAGGGCCACAAGATTAGGATTATGGAAGGAGCTTGAATTCTGTTAAAATATAGGTGTAGCTAAATGATAACCATGCATTGTCCCCCAGCTTGCCTTTCTCTAATCCCTTGCTGCTCAGGAGTCATGTGGCCAGAGGTCACAAGATTTGTGACTTCCTCAATTTCTCCCATAGATAACATCACTATTGTAGAACCTAAGATTTGTCTTTTGAGATGTTTTTTGGACTTTTGCATTCTGGCAACAAACCAGTTCCACCTGGATCCAGGACTAATGTGTCAACAAGTCCTGAGGCCCCACCTCAGAGACAGACTCAGCACATGAGGACTGTTTTCCACAGCCCTGTAATGTCATCCCCAACCAATCAGCAGCACCCATTCCCCAACCGCCTGCCCACCAGGTTATCCATAAAATTCCTAACCTCTGAGTTCTCAGACAGACTGATTTTAGTAATGACCTCCAGTCTTCCACTTAGATGGCTCTGTGTTTATTAAACTCTGTCTGTATTGCAATATCACTGTCTCAATCAATCAGCTCTATCTGTGCAGTGGGCAAGAAGAACTCATCCAGCAATTACAGGTCCACAAGAAATGGAATGTAGGCAACTTCTAGAAGCTAGAAAAGGCAATGAAATACATTTTCTTTTAGAGTATCTGGAAAGAATACAACCCTGCCAACACCTTGATTTTAGCCCAGCGAGAGATCCACATCAAACTCCCAACCTTGAGAAGTATAAGATAATATATTTACACTGTTCAAACCACTAAGTTTTAGATAATTTAAGGTCTTTAACGAAGAATAAAAGATAATTGGATCTATCCAGAATTAATATTGACCAACTACTGGAGATTCCCTTTCTTTATAAAATAAAACTCCCTATGCTGTTATCTAAACTGTTTTCCAAACTGTCTTGAGTATTTTGAATTTAATTGAATTGCTGAGTTTTTTATGCCTGACAGCCCAGATCACAAAATAAGAGAATGTAGTACCAACTCTTACAATTTGTACAGAGAACATCAAGTGGAACAGCTCTGGATCTCACCCACATTCATGATGGAGTTGAACTGATGTCATATACATTTTTTGAGCTGACCACCTTCAGATGATTACTCTGAAAGCAAAGACTGAACTAAATTATTCCTACTAAACTGGGAACATGAGGGCACAAAGCTCCTGGGTGGGAAGCCACACTGATGACCCTGGCTAACATATATTTTGCTTATGTAAGCCTTCTTTCTCCTTCCCTCCCTTCCTTCCTTCCTTCCTTCCTTCCTTCCTTCCTTCCTTCCTTCCTTCCTTCCTTCCTTCCTTCCCTCCTTCCCTCCTTCCCTCCTTCCCTCCTTCCCTCCTTCTCCTTCCTCCCTTCCTCCCTTCCTCCCTTCCTTCCTTCCTTCCTTCCTTCCTTCCCTCCTTCTCCTTCCTTCCTTCCTTCCTTCCTTCCTTCCTTCCTTCCTTCCTTCCTTCTCCTTCCTTCCTTCCTTCCTTCCTTCCTTCCTTCCTTCCTTCCTTCCTTCCTTCCTTCCTTCCTTCCTTCTCTCTCTCTCTCTCTCTCTCTCTCTCTCTCTTTCTTTCTTTCTTTCTTTCTTTCTTTCTTTCTTTCTTTCTTTCTTTCTTTCTTTCTTTCTTTCTTTCTTTCTTTCTTTTCTTGACAGAGTCTGGCTCCTTCACCTAGGCCGGAGTGCAGTGGTGCGATCTCGACTCACTGCAAGCTCTGCCTCCCAGGTTCATGCCATGCTCCTGCCTCAGCCTCCAGAGTAGCTGCGACTACAGGCACCCACCACCGCGCCCGGCTAATTTTTTGTATTTTTAGTAGAGATGGGGTTTCACCATGGTCTCGATCTCCTGACCTCGTGATCCGCCCACCTCGGCCTCCCAGAGTGTTGGGATTACAGGCATTAGCCATCGTGCCCGGTCAGCTTTTTTTCTGATGGTACCATGTGTGCCCTTTGGGACTGTACCTCTTGTATTTACCCTAAATATCATGACATTGTCTCAGCCCTGGAATGTTTAAGGTCAGTTTTAACTTACTGCCAGAATTGAGAGGTGCCTGAATTGATGTCTCAAGTCAAGTAAAAAGGTTAATATAGATACCTAAGGAAAAAGACACCTAGATTTCTTACATATTTATTGTTAATAGGACTTTTTAAATTGGCTAAATTCGGGACCCACATGGCATAACTGAGGCCAATACCGCAGGCAGGTTTCACCTTGATGTATGATATCTCTCTGATAATCATTTTACTATAAAGACACCTTGGCCAAGGGACATGGAGATGGATTGCAGAAAAGAATTAAAGAAGTGGGCCCAAGGCTTCTATTTTTAAAGGACCTTACAAAGTTGCCATTGCTGACATCTAGGAACCTGATACTTAGCTTATTCCCTGACTGAAAAGAGCAGGAGTAGCTCAACATACCTAGATTACCTAGATTATTTGTACAAACAATATGATAACACTTGTTTTACTTCTGAGAGTCTGAAATTTTGTTACTTGCTTGGTTAAAGTGCCTAAATGACTGTCTTCCAATAAATTTTGGGTACTGAGTCTCTGATAAGCTTCCCTTAGCAAAATATTGCACACATATAACTGTACTATAACTGTATTTATTTATTTTTTTACTGTTGCAGAAAGTGATATACTCAATATGCTCCAACACTGGAGGGAGAGAAAATCAGAATGCTATTCATGGATTTCTCCAGGTTCCATCTTTGTCTTTTTCCCTTGCTGATATTGTTATGTTTCCTTTCATTGAAATATGTCTTACCCATGAGTATAACTATAAGCTGAGTAATATGTGTCCTTCTATCATAACACTAAATGAGTGGGTCACTTTCAGGATCCCTTCACAACTAAAACATGTATGTGGGTGCATGCATGACCAAAACTGAATTGAATAATGTATATAAAACAATGCATATTAATATAAAACTACAACATACTACATGTATAACTGTAACCTACAATTAATCTGTTAACTATATAACATATATAACTATAGTTTAATTATATGATATTCTATATATGTTAAATATAGATGTGATATATATTCTATATGTTATATATATATTCTGTTATATATACATACATATATATCTATACATTTGACCCTTGAACAACACAAGTTTGACCTGCGTGAGTCCACTTATATGTAGATTTTTTCAATGTATACTACATATTGACCTTCCATATCAGTTTCCATTTCTCAATAAATTTTATTTTTGATGAGCTAAATAATTTGACAAATTATGAAAAGATCTAATAAAATGGTTTTTAGTATCTACAGGGTGCCATGCTGTATGCCATGTTGTCTGAAAATATGAATACAATTACGAATAGCTGAATAGGTGTGATGAAGTTGTGTATACAGTCATGCACCACTTGGTAACATTTAGTACAGCAGGAGACTGCACACAGGAAGGTGGTCCCATCAGATTATAACAGAGCTAAAAAAATTTCTAGTGTCTGGTGACATTGTAGCTATTGTAAAGTGACATTATAGCTGTTGCAACAAATTACAAGTTTGGAGAATGCTGGCATAAACAAACCTATTGTTTTGTCAGTTATATAAAAGTATAGAACATATGATTATGTACATGATGTCACCAGACACTAGAAATTCTTTTTAGCTCTACTATAATCTCATGTGTTCTGTTTGCTGCTGTACTAAATATTACTATGTGGTGCATGACTATATATACACGTTAATCACATCTATTGAACTATTTGTAGTTGTCTTAAGTAATGACATTATTAACAGTTGTTAATGACAATAAACAACTGTTACTAATTTACATATTTACTGTAGTATAAATTTTATTGTTCTTTTGGAGTATACTCCATTTTTTTTTTAAATCAATCCTAAATCTTCCTCAAGCAGATCTCTCAGAGGACATTCTAGAAGAAGGCACACTTATGGGAGATGACAATCTTCCAGTAGGGAAATATATGGAAGTAGAAGACAGCAATATTAATGAGCCTCACCCTGTGTAGGCATAAGCTAATGTGTGCATTTGTGTTTTCATTTTTAACAGAAGTTTAAAACATACTAGAATAGAAATAAAATGGTTTAAGTTGAAAATAGTTTGTAAAATAAGGAAATAAAGAAAAAAATATTTTTGCACGACTGTGCAATGTGTTTGCAATTGAAACTGTTACAAGAGTCAAAAATATAAAAAATTAAAAATGTTATAAAGGAAATATGCTACAGGAAACCAACGTTAATTTATTATTGAAGAAATTCTGTTTTTGTAAATTTAGCGTAGCCTAAGTGCATAGTGTTTATAAAGTCTGCAGTAGTGTATGCTAATGTCCCAAGCCTTCACATTCACTCACTGACTCACCCAGAGCAATTTTCAGTCCTGCAAGCTTAATTCATGTTAAGTTCTCTATACACAAGCACTATTTTTTATGTTTTATACTTTATTTTTACTGTACTTTTCGTATGTTTACATATGATTAGATATATAAATACTCACCATTGTGCTACAATTGCCTACAGTGTTCAGTACAGTAACCCGCTGTACAGATTTGTAGCCTAGCAGCAATAGACTAGACCATATAACCAAGGTGTGCAGTAGGCTCTACCGTCTAGGTTTGTGTAAGTACACTCTATGATGTTCACGCAATGACAAAATTACCTAATGATGCATTTCTCAGATTATATCCCGTTGTTAAGAGACACATGACTGTATACGCATGTATGAATAGACTGGATTTGTATCACACAGTCGCTTAAATTCTACATAACAATCTGAGAGAGAGAGAGAGAAATTTAAACACAGGTGCATTTACACATCTTGGTATTCAATAAGATTTGCCTCAGAGTTTATGGGAGATGAAGACATGAATAAGCTCTTTCTTAAGTTGTTCTCTGTTCCCCAAGGCCTTTTGTAGAGTGATCATCTCACCCTGCTGAATATCATTTGATAATTTTCATATAAAACATGGCCCCTAGACATAAAGCAGCTCTTTCAACTAATAATCAAAGCATTTCTTTCAAGGTTAATTTTATTTCTGTGTTATTGTCTCTCTTCATTATTACTTTAGAAATTTACTCTCAAGTAAGATGCTTCAATATGTGTATGTGTGATATGTATTTCTCACAATGTTCCTGAATTCCCAGAACTTTATATTTAGTTGCAAGACATTGGAACTTAAAACATTTAAATAAGAATAAATGTTTGTATGGTCAATAATGGGAAAATGTTGACTGTGACCTACTGAACTTCAGAAAATAAGGAGAGTTGATATCGCTGTACTGGCCAGCAAAGGCCCTATGGAGAAGTCTAGCATATAAGCTTAGGGGTTATTTGATGTTTCATGTATAATTTGCAATGTATATGTTAAATAAATTTGTTCCACTTTTTAACCTATATTCTACTTAAAATAGGTAAGAGGCTCACGTGTGTCATGTGCTGTTCTTTGCAAATATCAAATAAACACTATTAGGTAGATCTTCTTATTGTTGTTATTTATTATTATTTTCTGTGCTACTTTATTGCCACAGTATATATGAGGTGGTTAGACTTTGCAAGACTCACCTCTGCCCCTGTCAGTTGAGAAGTGATGTTATGCTCAGGTGAAGACAGAATAGCTGACTGCTTATGCCCTGCAATTTATAAATTCTGGAATGATACTTAATACCCCCAAAGGGACCCAGCTACCTCTACAACTGTCATCTCAGTTCATTCTCAAAAATCCTCTGACATTAGCAACTTTTCCCTTTAGCATAAAATTGTGATCTCTTTACTGATCTGATATGAATCACCTTGAATGTCATAGGTTTTTACACTTCAAAGTGAAGTAAGAATCTGAGAGGTGGTTTTTAAATTGATGACACAATCAAAAGTTGAAGAGAGTGAGTACTTGGAGATAGATACGATCTGACTTTGCTAAAGGAGGAAAAGAAAGAAGAATAAACTGACGACCTTAAAAAATATTCTGTCTAGCTATGCATTTACCAAGAGTTTCCTTGTTTGAAAACAAATGCAATTAAGACTTTTCAATGGATACAACTTAAAAAAAAATCAAAAAAGATAGCCTGTAATAAAATAATAAATGTCAAGAGGATGATGGATTCATGAGGAACTCTGAATCTGAATGATAGCAACTTCCATTTATCTGAAATGATTCACAGTCAGGATAACCAGACTGCAACAGGTGGCTACTTTTAAGTACAGATGCTAAATGTCATACCTGCAGATGGTTCATCAGTAGAACATGTAAAAAAATCTTAATTATATATTATGAAGCCTTTTCATAAAAAATTAAAAACAGGCATTCATTATGCTTGTTTGAGTTATATCACTGAGTGCAGATGCCGTTACAAGTTAGCTGGTGCTTTAATCAAAACAAGTATCAGTGGATCAATTTAATGATATGAAAGTTCTGACTTCAAGTTGGAAAGTTTCTGGCAATGCAAATTTCTTACAGTTTCCTAATTTATGGATCAAAGCAGAACTCTCCTCAACCAGAATCACACATTAATATGTGCCAGAATAAAGTAAGGGATACTTGACTAGCAATCCTTAAATGGAAGCATTTCCACTTGACTTGGAATGCTCCTGGAGTCATACCACACCTGAAGACTAAAGCTAGAAACATTTAATTCCTCACAGGAACTTTGGAATCACTGTGACTGATGTATAAAAGAATAGAGGTCGTTCATGCATATATAAACTTTATTGTCAAATTAGTTTTTGTTTTACCATGATTGGCCAATTTATCCATAGGCATGGTGGGAATGATTTTGCTATGGCCAAATACCAAGTCTATTCCCGAAGATGGAGATTTAATTCAGTTTAGTGTATTACAAAAGTGTCTCAGACTCTGAATGTGATTTCCTTAAAGACAGCTCTCCAAACGTTTTCAGTCTCAGCAAATCCTCCTGAAACCTGTATGGCCTCAGGTGATATCAATTTGTTAAATCATTATTCTCATTACCTGATATATTCACCTTCCACTTCATCCTCATGAGGAACAGATGTTCAAAGTTCACCTAGAGTACAGGTGAAGTTCTCTAGGTTCACTGCCTTATCTGAAAAGTGAGTCAATAATGAATGTCCTGCTAGGGCATTAGGGCATGTGTAATTGTGTGTGTGTTATATGATTGAACATATTTTATAAAACTAAAATTTCCATATAAATGAAAGTTTTACTATGATTGGTTTTGATATAAAATCAAATCCAAAGGAACTTCCTCAGAACTCTGAGCAAGCTGATTTGCTAGCAGGAAGCCCAGAGTCAACCCTACTAGTAATTAAGTGCAAATGCCTGGGAATTTCTGTAAGGAAAGTTCTTTTCTTTCTTTTTGTCCTCCACTTTTTACTTAAGCCAAAAGAAAAAAAAAAAGCAAACAAAATCCTCTATTTTAAATTATAATGATAAAATTATATAACATAATGACATTAAAAATAAAACAGTACAGGAACTAAAAATGGAAAGTAGAAGCACTCCAACCTCCTCATTCCCACCTCCCAGCAGTACCACTAGAAACTGTTACTTGTATATCCCTCTTGTAACTTTCTTTGCAAAAACAAGCACATATATTTACATATCCATATACACATGTTTATAAGTCTTACATTTACACATATCACAGTATGCATTACCAGAAAAAAATGCCTGCCAGAATTTAAATTTATTTTTATTCTCATTTGGCAAAATAAGTATCAGCTATTTCACTATATTGGCATAAACAGATAATCACCTTATAATTACAAGGAGGAGTAGATGAATATAGAATGAATAGTCTGATTGTCCAAGGAAATGGGGCATAATATGACTTCTTATCCTTTGAAAAGCTACCCCACCACTTTAGCAGTCATGAAACAAGACGGGTTTTCTAGGTCTGTGAGGTGGCAATCTCTGAAACTTGTACCTTTCTGAAGTTCAGCTTATACCTAGGGAACTTGTGATAAATTTAAAAGAAACCAGCCAGATAATAATAACTGCAACTTTGGGAAGCCCAATTTATCACTGTTGAGGAAGAAAAATTGACTTCCATGAACTCCTGAGGCCACAGGAAGTATCCTAATAAGCATGTGTGTGTAGTTGTTACAGACAAGCTTTGCCCATTGAACTGTGCTTGTCCGGGAGTAAAGTGTGATACTAGTGAAGTTAAAAAAAAAAACTCATGTTTTCACTCCGTCTTAAAAATGGATACTCAAGCAACACTTTCTACCAAATTAGCCCAAGCATTCTTAGGACTTCAAGTTGGGGAGGAGTAAAGAGAAGTGAAAGCACTACAGTTGGAAATTCTGGACTTGATGCTAATAAGATATGAGGAGGGTTGTTCAATTAATTAATATAAATAAAATAACTTTTCTAATTTTCATTATGATCTCTCACAATGGCAACTAGATGAATGTTGAATAAATATTCATATATATGAACAAAATGTGAAAAACACATTTCAGATATCTTAAAATATGGACTTATCTAACTTAAAATATGGACTCCGTGAAGTATGTGAAGTTGAACTTGGGGACACTGAGAGGTATCTCAGAAAGGCAAATATCCTTATTAGAAGCTGAAGTTTATATACTAAGAAACCAGTAACAATTCCAAATGGACAGTCATGTCACACAAATTAGGATGTCGTAGGCAAAGGAGATGAACAGGGATTTAAATATGAATTTCAAACCAGAAGTCAAAAGGGAGGATTCTATGAAGAAAAACAGGTACCTTTTATATGAGCAACTCTATTTTGCTCTAGAATAACAGCGGAGATTTGTTCATTTTGATGAGTTTTAAATTCTGTTTAACTAATTGCATGCATTTTAGCTGGTTTAGAAATTAAAAGTCCTTCCCATGATTGCATAGCAAATTTGGGATCACATTATATTCAGCATAGTATTAACTTTCTTTTCTCACTACAAATATCTCTGTTATATTTTCACATCAGCACATGAATATGTAATACTTCTCTGTTCTCAATGGCTGAATAACATTGACATTTTACAAAAGTATCATAAATCATTAACCAATAACCAATTAATGCCATTTCAGTTGTTTTTAGATCTTTGTGAACACTGGCAATGTTGCAAGAACCATGTTAATACTGGTATTTATGTTAGTATAATCCACAGATTAAATTCCCAACAAAAAAATACTCAGTTGGTCAAAGAGATGATACATTTTTAATTGGTAACTATGTCAAATGGCATTTCAAATGGTTTTATTCATTCATACTCCCAGCAATGATGTATGAGAGTCAGGCTTTCTTTGTGAGTATAGCGAGACTTTGCAAATGTGGTCTCAAAGTTATTGTAATGTTACTTAAGGTCAAGGCTACTAATCTCAAGACACTTCTACTTCCACCACTCTAAAGCATCTAGTTAATTCTTTCTCAATTTATGAAGACACAAAGTTAGCTCAACAGCTATTTATATATGTGTGTCTCTGTATGTATGATACACACACACACACACACACATATATAAATAGCTGTTGGCTAACTTTGTCTCTTCATAACATATATATGTTATATATATATATATATATATGAGATACACACACATATCCATATACACACATACACACATACACACATCCATACATACACACAGCTGCTGATTTTCTTTTGAGCACCTCATATTCACAGTTTTTTCTGGCACAAATGTCAGGAGGTGTGTGGTGTACCTGCTGATTCACAGCTCTGTTTGAGAAAAACACTTCAAAGCAGCTGAAAGTGCTAGCTCAATTTCATTTGCACCCCACTTCCTTCTCCCCCACTTCTCCTTTTTTAAATTTAATTTTTATTTTAGATTAGAACAGTGTTCACCTCTCATTTTCCTTAACACATCCACACACAAATGCAGCTCACACCTTCTCATTTGTGGCACCTCCAGTTAATCCTGCCAATTTGCTTACTTATCACAGAGACATTAGATACTGATATTACCAAGAAAGAAACACTCCTTGAGGAGGTAATATATTTCTAGTGGCTATATAAGCCAGAGGAGAGGACAATTTCAGAATACTTGCACAGCTAAAACTTTTGTTCCTTCGATTAAGTTGGGTTAAAGTGACCTCTCTTCCATCAAAATCCATTCAGCATTAGCTGCTTTTGGCATAAACACTGTCCCTGTCTCATGCTTTCTTTTCCATCTGCAATTCTCCCCTTTCACTTGATGGTAATTAAAAGAGTAGGCTGGCTATCATCTGTGTCAAAGAACATCTGGAAGAAATTTGGGGCCGGACGTGGTAGCTCAGGTGTGCAGGTCACATGAGGCCAGGAGTTTGAGACGAGCCTGGACAACAGGGCAAAACCCCCATCTCTACTAATAATACAAAAATTAGCTGGGGGTGGTGGTGTATGCCTTTAGTCCCAGCTACTTGGGAGGCTGGGGCATGAGAATCACTTGAACTGGGGAGGCAGAGGTTGCAATGAGCTGAGATCATGCCACTGCACTCCAGCCTGGGTGACAGAGTAAGACTCTGGCTCAAAAAGAAAAAAGAAAGAAAGAGAAGATAAAGGAAAGAAAGAGAGAGATAGAAAGAATGAAGAAAGGAAAGGGAGGAAGGGAGAAAGAAAAAAAAAGAGAGAGAGAGAGAGACAGAAAGAAAGAAAGAAAGAAAGAAAGAAAGAAAGAAAGAAAGAAAGAAAGAAAGAAGGAAGGAAGGAAGGAAGGAAGGAAGGAAGGAAGGAAGGAAGGAAGGAAGGAAGGAAGGAAGGAAGGAAGGAAGGAAGGGAGGGAGGGAGGGAGGGAGGGAGGGAGGGAGGGAGGGAGGGAAGGAAGGAAGGAAAGGAAAGGAAAGGAAAGAAAGAGAAAAAAGAAAGAAGAAAGAAAGAAAGAAAGAAAGAAAGAAAGAAAGAAAGAAAGAAAGAAAGAAAGAAAGAAAGAAAGAAAGAAAGAAAGAAAGAAAGAGAAAGAAAGAAAGAAGAAGAAAGAAAGAAAGAAAGAAAGAAAGAAAGAAAGAAAGAAAGAAAGAAAGAAAGAAGAAAGAAAGAAAGAAAGAAAAGAAGGAAGGAAGGAAGGAAGGAAGGAAGGAAGGAAGGAAGGAAGAAGGAAGGAAGGAAGGGAAGGAAGGAAGGAAGGAAAGGAAAGGAAAGGAAAGGAAAGGAAAGGAAAGGAAAGGAGAGAAAAAAAAGAAGAAGAAAGAAAGAAAGAAAGAAAGAAAGAAAGAAAGAAAGAAAGAAAGAAAGAAAGAAAGAAAGAAAGAAAGAAAAGGAAAGAAAGAGAAAGAAGAGGGGAGGGGAGGGGAGAGGAGAGGAGAGAGAGAAAGAAGGGAAGGAGGGAGGAAGGAAAGAAGGAGGAAGGAAGGAGGGAGGGAAGGAGGAAGGGAAGGAAGGAAGGAGAAGGAAAGAAAGGAAGGAAGAAAGAAGTAAAAAGGGAAAAGAAATTTGGATAAAAGATACTGGGATTGCTGAATAAAGAAGATGATGAGTCCAGAAAAAAAAAAATCTACCTCTCATTTTCGACCCTGAGTTTTTGGTCTCATTAAACTTCTTGCCACATTGGTACATAAGGGATCTCAAATCTGATTACTAAGGATGAATTCTTGATACATTCTTATCCTATCTAAGATCTTGGGGACTTATCCATAGACAAAATTTGAGATATTAGGGATTGAATGAAACAGTCAAGTTTTCTGCTCATGTGGAATTTATACTGGGGAGTGAAGGCATACAACTAATACATGGTTGATGTAATTTTACAGAGATAAAAAATATAAAGTAAATAAAATAGGTTAATATATTTTAGTCCAGATTGTGTAGAGAACAACATTAGAGTGGGGATGGAAGTTATATTTGAAGAGTTCCCATTTGAGCTGTCACCAGAGTTAGAAATCATGTGATAACTTGGGGGAAAAGAAGACCAGGCAGATAAAGCAGCTCTGTGAGGAAAATAAGCTTGGTATATTTAAAACAATCAAACAAACAACAACAAAACCTTTCTTTTTCCTTTTTTTTTTTTTTTTTTTAATTTGAGGTGGAGTCTCGCTCTGTCATCCAGGTTGGAGTGCAGTGGCACCATCACTGAAACCTCTGCTCCCGAGTTCAAGTGATTCTCCTGCTTCAGCCTCCCGAGTAGCTGGGATTACAGGTGCCCACCACCACATCTGGCTCATTTTTGTGCTTTCAATAGAGACAGGGTTTCTCCATATTGGCCAGGCTGATCTCGAACTCCTGTGATTTGCCCACCTCGGCCTCCCAAAGTGCTGGAATTACAGGCGTGAACCACTGCACCTGGCCCAAAAAACTTTTCTAATGGCCAGTTCAACTGGACCATGATGATTAAGGCTGAAAGGAGATGGCATGACAAAAGATCAGAGGGCCAGGTCCTGGAAGACCATGGTATGTAGGATGGATATTTCCTCTTATGAGTATGGACTGTGATATTGCCAGCTAAAACTGGAGCAATCTGGTGAAAACCTACTTTTCTCTTGCCTTAGAACATTCTTAGGTTACATTTTTCACAATTTCCATGGAAGCTTGCTGCCTTTTGAGGTTTTTCTGATCAGACTTGAGGTTTAATCCAAGTGACCCTGCGGTAACTGTGATGACAGAAATTTGATCCATTTAGAAAGTCTTCATGTTGTTGGCCTGACACTATAGAGCAAAATATGCCAAGAATCTATAAAAACTTAAATTAGAAAAAAAACTTTGACTTTTATTTTATATTCAAAGGGTACATGTGCAGGTCTGCTATATGGGTATTTTTCATGTAGTGGTGGTTTGGAGTAAGGTTGACCCATCACCCAGGTAATGAGCCTAGTATCCACAATCAGTTTTCAACCCTTATCCCACTTCCCCTGACCCCTCTTCTGGTAGTCACCAATGTCTACTCTTGCCGCGTTTATGTCTGTGTGTACTCAATGTTTATCTCCTACTTATAAATGAGAATATGTGGTATTTGGCTTCCTGTTCCTGCATTACTTTCCTTAGGACAATTGCCTCCAGTGCATTCATTTTGCCACAGAGAACAAGATTTTATTCATTTTTATGACTGCATAGTATTCCTGCTGTACATGCACCACATTTTCTTTATCCAATCTACCATTAATGGGCGTCTAGATCGATTCCATCTTTTTTATATTGTGAATAGTGTATAGATGAACACAGGAGTGTGTGTGTGTGTGTGCGTGTATGTGCGTGTGTGTGTGTGTGTATGTGCGTGTGTGTGTGTGTGTGTGTTTGGTAGAATACTTTCTTTTCTTTGGGTATATAACCAGTATTGCTGTGTCAAATGGTAATTCTATTCTTAATTTTTTAGGAAATCTCCAAACTGCTTTCCATAGGGACTTAACTAATTTTTCATTCCTACCAGCTGTGTATAGGAGTTCCCTTTTCTCTATAAACTCAACAAGATCTGTTATTTTTTGACTTTTTATAAATAGCCATTCTGACGATGTGAGAGGTATGTCACTGTGGGTTTAATTTGCATGTCTCTGATGATTAATGGTGTGGAGCTTTTTTCAAATGTTTGCCTGTCTTTTTTTTTTTTTTTTTTTGAGATGGAGTTTAGCTCTTGTTGCCCAGGCTGGAGTGCAATGGTGCGATCTTGGCTCACTGCAACCTCTACCTCCCGGGTTCAAGCGATTCTCCTGCTTCAGCCTCCCAAGTAGCTGGAATTACAGGCATGCACCCCCAAGCTCAGCTAATTTTTGTATTTTTAGTAGAGATAAAGTTTCTCCATGTTGGTCAGGCTGGTCTCAAACTCCCAACCTCAGGTGATCTGCCCATCTCAACCTCCCAAGGTGCTGGGATTACAGGCATGAGCCACCGTGTATATGTCTTCTTTTGAGAAGTGCCTGCTCATGTCCTTGGCCCACTTTTTAATGAGATTGTTTTCTGCTTGTTGATTTAAGTTCCTTATAGATTCTGGATATTAGAACTTCATTGGATGCACAGTTCGTGACTATTTTCTTCCATTTGTCAGTTAGCCATTTACTCTGTTGACAGTTTCTTTTGCTGTGCAGAAGCTCTGTAGTATAATTAGGTCCCACTTTTCAATTTTTGTTTCTGTTGCAATTGCTTTTGAGGACTTAGTCATAAATTCTTTTCAAAAGCCAAAATCCAGATGATGATTCCCAGATTTTCTTCCAGGATTCTTATATTTTGGTGACTTATGTTTAAATATTTAATTTATCTTTAATTAATTTTATATATGGGAAAATGTTGAGGTTCAATCTTATTCTTCTGCATATGGTTAGTCAGCTATCATAGCACCATTTATTGAATAGAAAATACTTTCCCAATGCACATTTTTATTGACTTTATTGAAGATGAGGTGGCTGTAGGTGTGTGGCTTTATTTCTGGATTCTCTATTCTCTTCCACTTGTCTGTGTGTCTGTCTTTATACCAGGACCGTGCTGTTTCAGTTATTGTAAGCTTGTAGTCTGGTTGAAGTCTGATAATGTGATGACTTCAGCTTTGTTCTTTTTGCTTAAAATTGCCTTAACTATTTTGCTCTTTTTTGGTTCCAAATGAATTTTAGAATAGTATTTTTCTAATTCTGTGAAAAATGATGTTAGTATTTTGATAACAATAGGACTGAATCTTTTATTGCTTTAGGCAGTACGGCCATGTTAACAATATTGATTCTTCTGATCAGTGAGCATAAAATGTTTTTCCATTTGTTTGTGTTACATGTGATTCCTTTCAGTAGTGTTTTATAGTTCTTCTTGTAAAACCTTTTTACCTCCTTGGTTAGATGTATTACTAGATACTTTATTTTTTGTGTGGCTATTATAAATAGACATTGTTCTTGATTTGGCTCTCATCTTGAATGTTATTGTTGTATAGAAAGGCTACTGATTTTTATGCATTAATTTTGTATCCTGAAACTTAACTGAAATCATTTATCAGTTCTAGGAGACTTTTGAAAAAGTCTTTAGGATATTCCAGGTATAGAATCATATTGTTAGTAAAAAGAGATAGTTTGACTTTTTCTATTCCTATTGGATGCCGTTTATTTCTTTCTCTTGCCTGATTGTTCTAGCTAGGACTTCCAGTACTATGTTGAATAGAAATGGTGAGAGTGGGCTTCCTTGTGTTGTTCCTTACGGGGAGTGCTTCCAGCTTTTGCCCATCCAGTATGATGTTGGCTGTGGGTTTGTCACAGATGGCTTTTATAATTTGGACGTATGTTCCTTCAATGCCTAGTTTGTTTAGGGTTTTTATAATGAAGGGATATTGGATTTTATTGAAAGCTTTTTCCACGTCTATTGAGATGATCATATGGTTTTGGTTTTTAATTCTATTTATGTGGCAAATCACATTTATTGATTTGCATTTGTTGAACCAATCTTGCATCCCAGGAATGAAACCTACTTGATTGTGGTGAATTAAGTTTTACATGAAGTGCTGGATTCAGTTTCCTAGTATTTTGTTGAGAAATTTTGTGCCTATGTTCATCAGGGATATTGGCCTATAGTTTTGTTTTTTCCTTGTGCCTTTGCCAGGATTTGCAATGGGCAATGCTGGCTTTGCAGAATAAATTAGGAAGGAGTCCCTCCTCCTCAATTACTTTGAAGAGATTTAGTACAATCGGTACCAGCTCTTCTTTGTACATCTGGTGGTATTTGGCTATGAATATATCTGATCAAGGACATTTTTTTATTGGTAGGTTTCTTATTACTGATTCAATTTTGGAACTCATTATTGGTCTGCTCAGTGTATCAACTAACTTTCTGTTTCAATCTTGGTAGGTTGTGTGTTTGAAGGAATTTATTCATTTCAACTAGATTTTCTATTTTGTGTGCATAGACATGTTCTTAATAGTCTCTAAAGATCTTTTGTATTTCTGTATGATTGGTTGTAATGTTACCTTTTTCATTTCTGATTGTGTTTATTTGGATCTTCTCCCTTTATTTCTTTGTTAGTCTAGATAAAGATCCATTAATCTCGTTTATTCTTTCAGAGAATTAATTGTTGGTTTTGTTGATTCTTTGTATGGATATTTGGGTCTCAATTTTTTTCAGTTCAGGTGTTAGTTATTTCTTTTCTTCTGCTAGCTTTGAAGTTGGTTTGTTCTTGTATTTCTAGTTCCTCTATGTGCAATGTTAGATGGCTACTTTGCAATCTTTCTAACATTCTGATGTAGGTGTTCAGTGTTATAAACATCCACCTTAACATTGCATTTGCTGTATTCTTGATATTTTGGTATATGTCTCTGTTTTTACTAGTTACAAACAGTATTTTGATTTCTGCTTCAATTTCAGTGTTTTTCCCAAAAGTAATTCAGGAGCAAGTTGTTTATTTTCCAATGCTTTGGTTTTGCAATATCTGCTTAGTATTGATTTCTATTTTTATTTCACTGTAGTCTGAGAGTATGCTCAGTATGATTTCAGTGTTTTTTTAATGCATTGAGATGTGCTTTATAACCAAACATGTGTTCTGTGTGCAGATGAGAAGGATGTATATTCTTTGGTGGATGGGTGGAGTATTCCATAGATGTCTGTTAGGTCCAATTTGTCAAGTGTCCAATTTAAGTCCAGAATTTTGTGGTAGTTTTCAGCCTCAGTGTGACACTGTCAGTGGGGTGTTAAAATTTCTCACTATTGTTGTGTGGCTATCTCATCTTTTTGTACGTCTAGAAGTCCTTATTTTGTGAATCTCAGTGTTCCAATATTGAGTGCATATATATTTACGATATACACATTTTCTCGTTGAATTGAACCCTTTATCATTATGTAACTCCCACCTTTGTCCTTTTTTTACTGCTATTGGTTTAAAGTCTGTTTTATCTCATGTGAGAATCATAACTCCTGCTCTTTTTTCTTTTTTTCCCAATTGCAGGATAGGGTTTATCCGACCCTTTAAGTCTATAGGTATTGTTACATGTGACATGTGGCTCCAACCCTTTATTCTGAGTCTATAGGTGTTGTTACATGCGACATCGAAGACAGAAGAGGGTTAGGTCTTTTTTTTATAATCTAACTTGTCACTCTGTGTCAAATGAAGTATTTAGACCGTTTACATTCAAAGTTAATATTGATATGTGAAATTTTGATCCTGTCATTAAGTTGGTAGCTGATTACTTTGTAGATTCTATTGTGTGGTTACTTTATACAGTCTGTGGGCTATATACTTAATTCTGTTTTTGTGGCAGGAAGTATTTTATTTCCATGTTAGAACTACCTTAAGTATTTGCTGTTAAGCTAGTTTAGTGGTACCAAATTCCCTTAGTGTTGCTTGTCTGGAAAATATTTTATTTCTTCTTCAGTTATGAAGTTTAGTTTTGTGGAATATAAAATTCTTGGTTGGAACTTCTTTTCTTTAAGAATGCTGAAAATAGGACCCTAATCTCTTCTGGCTTGTAAGATTTCTCCTGAGAAGTCTGTCGTTAGCCTGATGGGTTTCCCTTTGTATATGATCTGACCTTTTTCTCTAGCTGTCTTTGAGAATTTTTTCTTTAGCATTGACCTTGCACAATCTGGTGACTATATGCCTTGGTGATACTGATTTGGTATAGTATCTTGCAGATGTTCTCTGGATTTCTAATATGCCAATGTCTACCTTTCTTGCAAAATTAGAAAAATTTTCTTAAATTATTCTCTCAGATATGTTTTCTAAGTTGTTTATTTTTTTTCTTCTCTCTTAAGAATGACAATAATTTGTAGGTTTGGTCATGTTACATAATCTCATTTTTCTCAAAGACTTTGTTCACTTTTTAAAATTATTTTTTCTTTATTTCTTTCTTAGACTGGCCATCAAGGTCTGAAATTCTTCTGCTTGATCTAGTCTACCAATAAAGCTTTCAATTATATCTTGAAATTTCTTAAGTAAGTTTTCCAATTCCAGAAGCTCTAATTGGTTTCTATTAAATATATTTATCTCTTTCTTGACTTCCTGGGTTTTTTAGAAGTCTCTTTGTGTTGACTTTCAACCTTCTCTTGGATCTTTCTGAGCTTTCTTATAGTCCATACTTTTAATTCTTTATCTGTCATTTCTGAGTTTCCATTTTGTTTAGGAAACATTGCTGTAGAGCTGATATAATCCGTTGGTGGTGTCACTCCATTCAGATTTTTCATGGTGCCAAAATTCTTGTGCTAGTTACTTCTCATCTGGAGATGCCAGCACTTCTAATTTTTGTAATTATTTTCATTTTGATCAGTTTTTTATTTTTCTTTTTCTTTCTTTCTCTCAAATATTTTTGTTTTCTCTTTCCCTTCTTCCTCTTCTCTAGGTGGTGTGAATGTAGACAATGTTGGGTATCGCCCTAAGCACTTTTGCAAGTTTTGTTTTGGACTATGCAGTTCAATCGATAAACCAGTAGGTGGCACTTATGGGTAAGATCTGGTTGTGGCCAAAGTGACTGGGTGTATACTTAATCCCTGTTTACAGGGGAAGGTCTCTGTTGCCTTAGACAGTGGGCTGATCCATGAAGCTCACAGTGGTCTGGGCACCTTGCTCAGCCACTTGGTTAGGTGGGGGGCAGGTAGCAAGTTGCATGTGGATGCACCTGGCAAGCACGCCTGTGGAACCCTCTATGGATGGCAGGCACAAGCACAGTGCCAAGGGTTTTCCAGTGGGTGGCACCACCAAGCACCCAGAAGCATATGCCTAGTCATAAATCTGGGAAACCTCTTTGGCCTCATGTTCTCTGTATGGACAGCTGGGGCAGCCTAAACTCCCAATCCAGAAGAGTGGTTGCTCCAGATGCCTGGAGATCTGCCTTGGCTTGGAATGTAGAGGATCTCACTACATCACAATCTCTGAAGAGGAAGGGTGGGGCAGCTCAGATTGCTAAATTAGACAAACAGGTGCTCTGAATGCCTGGAGGTCTGCCTGGGCATAGAGTGGAGATGGCCTTCACTGAACTAGAATTTTTGCACAGGAAGGTACAGCAAGTCAAGCTGCTAATACAGGTGAGCAAGTCTTCTGAAAGCCTGGAAATCTGCCTGAATGTGGAGTGGACAGGACCCCACTGCAATCTAAGCCCAGGAAGGGTGGTGTGTCTTAGGTTGAACCAGGTGAGTGGGTGCTCCAAATGCCTGGAGATCTCCCTGGGCATGAAACAGAGAGGGCCTCTCTGCACCAGGATCTCTGCACAAGAAGGTGGAGTGGGTCAGGCTGCTGATCCAGGTGAGTGAGTGCTCAGAATGCCTGCAGATCTGCCTGGGTGTAAAGCAGAGAAGGGCCTCTGCAACAGGATCTCTGCAAAGGAAGGGTGAGGCAACTCAGGCTTGGTGATACGGTTTGGATATTTGCCCACACCAAATTTCATATTGAAATGTCATCCCTAACACTGGAGATGAGATCTGGGGGGTGGTGTTTGGGTCACAGAGGAGGATTCCTCATGAATGACTTAGTGATGACTTGGTTCTCACTCTCTTTGTCCATGTGAGAACTGGTTGTTTAAAAGAGTCTGGAACTTCTTCCTCTATCTTGTTCCCTATCTCACGGTGTGATGTGCCTGCTCTCCCTTCACTTTCCACCATGATTTTAAACTTTTTGAGGCCTTACTAGCAGCCAAGTAGATGTGGGTGTCGTGTTTGTACAGCCTGCAGAGCCATGAGACAAACAAATTTCTTTCATTTATAAATTACCCAATGTCAGCTATTCTCTTAGAGCAATGCAAAATGGACTAACACAGGCTGCTAGTCCATGAGTGGGTGCTCCAAATGCCTGGAGATCTGCCTGGGGTAGAGTGGAGGGGGCCCCACTGCCTCATGATCTCAGGGGAGAAGGTTGGGTCACTCAGCAATGACAGATGTAGGCTGATTCTAGGTCATTAAGCTGGCCCTGGCTGTAAGTCTCATCACACCAGAGAAATTGTAGCTGTAGCAGCTCTCCTCCATCCTTAGGCCTGTGATGGGAGAGAGCACTATTTTACCATCTACTGCTGAGGCACTTTTCACAATTCTGGCTGTGGATACCCCTACTCTACTCAAGAGCAAGTACTTCAATCTATGACCCAAGACTACAGTGACTGCTAGGTCACCAAAGAATTACTTTGTATGTTCCCACATTAAAAATGGTGTCCCGCTCTTGGTCTTATGATTGGGGAAACATTTGCAACTTTTCCTGTTGTATTTTCTTCTCACTGTTTCCAAGCCTCTCCACAAATTAGCTCCAGGGCTAGGGAAAAGTGATGTGCTCTCTTTCAGTCTGAGTTTTCAGATCCCCAGTGGAGAGGTGGGTCACAGAAGGAGGCTTTCTTACCTATGTGATGTATAGAGGCTTCACCCACTTTTATCAGTCAGATGCTGTCAGGGGGCTATATGCCCACGTTTTCCTCCCTGGGATCTGGGATGTTCTTCACAATTCTGGTGAATTCTCATTTTCCTTCTTGAATTAAACCTCACGGAGTTGATTTTAATGTACTATTTCGCTATTTCCTAGTGGTGGAGGCATGCTAAAAGCCTCGAATCCACCATCTTGGGGAAGAAAAGTTAAATATTTTTAAGAATATCTCTGGAAACATTTTTCTTTAAAGTGCTGGTAAGGGGCAAATTGAGGGATTTATTTCCTCATTCTCTGTGTTGCCATTTTTTAATGGAACGTGTATCATTAGGGAGAGAGTGGAGGAAAAGCTGAACCGAGAAGCTATTACCAAACATTATTCAATGTGAAAGGTTTTCCCATGATGTTAATTGGCATCATAATTTCAATAAATTTCATATGATCTTTTGAGGCAGACTTTTTGTTTTGGTAATTTCTATATAATTTCAAGGCTATAGGAGCACAGAGTAAAAAGATCTAAGATAATGGGTGGCCAGTTCTCTGCCATCTTCTACTGGATACATGTCACATTCACCATCTCACTGCTTATAGTCTGGTCACTAGTAATGATACCCTCCTTGGTGAGTATGGGAGCATATCTTTTTGTGTACAAAGGGAGGATGCAAGGCAAACCTCCTTATAATATTGAGTACAACCACAAAGGTATAAAAAACCAAACTGATACCTAATGCTTTAAAGATACTCTTCAGGGAATAAACACATACGCTAGCAGATTTTAAGGCCCTGATCCATATACATTTATCCAGATTGTTATCAATAGTTGCAGTAGAGTTTTTAGGAGGCCAATAGCATACAACCTTACATCACTGCATCTTCCTTATTCTCTACTTAAAGGCTATTTCCATCATTATAGGATCTCTCTGTACTGCAATCAACCACAACTTAAAAATGTAAGCGAGTTCATATTCTAGAAGGCAACAATCAATGGGGGATGGACATCTCTGGATAAATGCCCCAGCCTCCCTCTCATCCAGGAGGAAGATTCTAGTTGTATACGATTTTTCAAAGAATCCAAAAAAGACTGAAACTCAATTATTCTTAGCTGTAATCCACTCATGAACACACTCTTTGCTGACTTTTCTTTTTCCCTGCCTCACTTCCTCTACCTCACCATGTATAATATCTAGGATATCATCTCCATTAAATTATCTGTACACAGGTCTTTCCTTTTTGGAGAAATACAAACTAAGATTCATATTTTAGTCCATGTAAAGTTCATAATCATACTGTGGCATGGCATTATTATTACCTGAATCCCCATTTTATTAATAGGTACAGTTCTATTCTTCCACACTGGCCACCTGTCTGCTCTGGCAATACAGGCACATCAAGTAAGCAGTGAGGACCATATGCTAGAATCTGTGTAGGAAGCTACATTTTCTAGAAGACCAATTATATTAGTGAATAAAATGTACTGATATAACATAGATATTCTCTTGTCAGTGTGCATTTATTTGTTCAACTATATTTTCTATTTAGAATTTCCTCTCTGCGTTATTCCTCTAGAGTAATTATTCTCATCCTGGAAAAAATAGACCAAATAATAATTTTATTGTAAAGTATTCTATATTATCATTTTAAAAGTTGATAATTTATCTCTCCACTTTTTCCTTGAAGATCTTTATGTATGTCTAAATCACATTTGATTATAATTCAGTGCATTTATCTTTTTCTATATTCTGCTTAGTAGAATCTTGAGAGCAAACATGAAGTTGTATTTAACTTTCAAACAATATGGAATTATTCTGTCATATTCACCAACATTTTCACTGATATTAATTCAAAATTGCTATCAGCATATTAATTGCTATGAGCATATTAATTTGGAGAGATATCAATGTTAAGGCTTCTGCAAAGGTTCATGGGATTGTTTTTCAAGCCTTTATTTAAATGGCTTAGGGGAGTTGTATAGTTTTCATTTCAATTCATCTGCCTGGTGTAGAGTGGAGGGGGCCCCACTGCCTCATGATCTCAGGGGAGAAGCTTGGGGCACCCAGCAATGACAGATGTAGGCTGATTCTAGGTCACTAAGCTGGCTTATAAATGCACACTGAGGAACTTAACTATTTGCAATGTCTTCATAATATCATCTAAAATTTTAGTTGGTATATGGGCTATGAAATAAATTCTGTAATGCCAAAAGGGTATCCTACAACTCGACTTGATTTTGTCACTATCTTCAGTTAGCTTTAGATCCCACAAGTTGGTGGTCAACAGCCTGATAAGACTGTCCTTCAGATGCCAGCTGCAAGTGGGATTCTCAGAGTACCTGCCACCAGAGTGAAACTAGGTACGGAGAAGAGCAGACCCTCCTTTGCCCTTTAGGGGCCACCCCTGGCTACATGAACATGCAAAGAGGATGTACACAATCCTGCACCTGGTAGTATTCCACTACCACCAACACCGCGACTGCACACACAGTCACCAGTGGGGACCCTCTGCCCCACACCCTGAGTCGTGCTGCCTCCTTCAGTGCTGTGAATACCTACGCGGAGGCTGGCACCTTGACATCTGCTAGCAACTGCTACAGCTGATGAGCATGCATCCCATCATGCTGCTGCTGCTGCTGCTACTGGCACATGCAAATGAGGACAGATCCCACTGCCACCTCCCTACAAGACGCTTTGGCTGGCACTACCTATTGAAGTGCTGAGACTAGAAGTCCAAGAGCACCTCAGCCACCCCAGCACAATGAATTTCAAAACCAGAGCAGCCAGACTAAAATGTCAGGGCCAATAGCAGTCCCTCAGAGTTAGGGCACACAGTCCAGGATATGTGAGCTGAGCCTTCGCTGCCTAAAATCTTTCAGAAATGAAGCCAGTTGACTGAACCCACCTTATACCACAAACCTTCAAGGTCATCAAATAGATAAGATAAAAGAAAAATGCCTATCCAAACGGCAACAACTTTAAAGACTGAAGTACCAGCAGCCCACAAAGATGAGAAAGATGCACTGCAAGAACTCTGACAACTTAAAAAGCCAGAGTGCCTTCTTTCCTCCAAATCACTGCACTAGCTCTACTCCAGCAAGGGTTCTCAACTGGGATGAAATGGATACAATAACAGAACAGAAATAGAAATCAGAATTGGATACAAAGATCATCAAGATGAACGAGTACATTGAAACCCAATCCAAGAAAGCTAAGAATTACAATAAAATGATACAGGAGCTGACAGACAATATAATCAGTAGAGAAAAATGTGTAACTAACCTGATAGAAGTGAAAAACACACACAGGAACTGCATAATGCAATGGAAAGTATTAATAGCAGAAAAGATCAAGCTGAGGAAAAATCTCAGAGCCTGAAGACTGGTTTTCTGAAATAAGACAATCACAGAGGAATAGAGAATAAATAATGAAAATGAACAAACAAAACCCCTGATGACTAGATAACTATTGGATTATGAAAGAGACCAAATCTATGACTCACTGGTGTCCCTGAAGGAGACGGGGAGAATGGAAGCAACTTAGAAAACATATTTTAGGATATCATCTATGAGAACTTTCCCAACCTAGCTAGAGAGGCCAACATTCAAATTTAGGAAATGCAGAGAACCCCAGTAACATACTCTACAAGAATATCATCCCTAAGACACATAATCTTCAGATTCTTATAGGTTAAAATGAAAGAAAAAATGTTGAAGGAAGCTGGAGAGAAAGGTCAGGTCACCTACAAAATGAAGCCAATCAGACTACAGACTAATGCCAGACTTCTCAGCAGAAATACTGTAAACCAGAAAAGGTTTGGGGCCAATATTCAACATACTTTTTTTTTTTTTTTTTGAGATGGGGTCTCATTCTGTTCCCTAGGCTGGACTACAGTGGTAAAATCCTGGCTCACTGCAACCTCCACCTCACAGGCTCAAGAGATTCTCCCACCTTATCCTCCTTAGTAGCTGGGTCCATGGGCACATGCCACCACATGTGGCTAATTTTTTGTATTTTTGGTAGAGAATAGGTTTGCTTTATTGCCCGAGCTGGTCTTAAACCTCTGAGCTCGAGTGATTTGCCCACCTCAGCCTCCCAGAGTGCTGGGATTACAGGCATGAGACACTGCACCTGGCCAATATTTAACATCTTAAAGAAAAGACATTCCAACCAAGAATTTCATATCTGACCAAAGTAAGATTCACAAACAAAGAAGAAATAAGATCCTTTTCAGACAAGCAATTGCTGAGGAAATTTGTTACCATGAGATCTGTCTTGCAAGAGCTTCTGAAGGAAGCACTAAATATGGAAATGACTGTCATCAGTCACTACAAAAATGCACTGAAGTACTGAGACCAGGGACACTATAAAGCAGTCACACAAACAGGTCTGCAAAATATACAGCCAACATCATGATGAGAGGATGAAATCCACATATATCCATTCTATCTTTGAATGTAAGTGGGCTAAACGTGCCAATTTAAAGACATAGAGTGGCAACTTGGACAAGGAACCAAGATCTAATGGTATATGGTCTTTAAGAGATCCATCTCACAGGCAATGACACCCATAGAGTCAAAATAAAGGGATGGAGAAAAATCTACCAAACAAATGGAAAACATAAAAAAAAAATCAGAGATTATAATCATAATTTCAGACAAAACAGACTTTAAACCAACAAAGACCAAAACAGACAAGAATATTACATAATGATGTAAAGGATTAAATTCAACAAGAAGACCTAGCTATCTAAATATATATGCATCCAATACAGGAGCATCCAGATTAATGAAGCAAGTTTTTAAATACCTTCAAAGAGACTTAGACTCCCACACCATAATAGTATTATGACAGTAATAGATAGATCATCAAGGAAGAAAATTTACAAATATATTCAGGACCCAAATTCAGCACTGATTCAAATGGACCTGATAAACATCCACAGAACTTTCCAGCAAAGAACAACAGAGTATATATTCTTCTCATTGCCACAGGGCACAGACTCTAAAATTGACCACACAATTGGACATAAAACAATCCTCAGCAAACACAAAATAACTAATATTATATCAAAGACTCTCTTAGACCACAGCACAAAATGAATTAGAAATCCAGACTGATAAAATCACTCAAAACCATACAATTGCATGGAAATTAAATAACCTGCCTCTGAATGACTTTTGGGTAAATAATGACATTAAGGCAAAAATTAAGAAGTTCTTTAAAACTAATGAGAACAAAGATATAACATGCCAGAATCTCTGGGACACATCTAAAGCAGTGTTAGGAGGGCAATTTATAGCTCCAACTGCGCATATCAAAAAGTTGGAAAGATGTCCATTTAACAGTCTAACATCACAACTAAAAGAACTAGAGAACCAAGAGCAAACCAACCCCAAAGCTAGCAAAAGACAAAAAATAACCAAAATCAGGGTCAACTGAAGGAGATTTAGACACAAAAAGCCATTCAGATCAATGAATCCAGAAGTTGGTTTTTTGAAATATTCAATAAAAGAGTTAGACCACTAGCTAGACAAATAAAGAAGAAAAGAGAGAAGATTCGAAGAAACACAATTAGAAATGACAAGGGAGATATTATCACTGACCCCACAGAAATACATATAGCAACAGAAAGTATTATGAACAGCTCTTTGCACATAAACCAGAAAATTCAAAAGAATTGATAAATTCCTGGATGCATGCACCCTCCCAAGACCCCATCAGGAAGAAATTGAATCCCTGAACAGATCTTAATGAGCTCTGAAATTGAATCAGTAATGAATAGCCTATCAACTAAAAAAGGCCAGGACCAAATGGATTGACAGCCAAATTCTACCAGATGTACAAAGAGGAGCTGGTACCATTCCTACCAAAACTATTCCAAAAAATTGAGGAAGAGGAATTTCTCTCTAACTCATTCCATGAGGTCAGCATCATCCTGACACCAAAACCTGGCAGAGATGCAACAAAGAAACTTCAGGCCAATATCCTTGATGAACATGGATTCAAATATCCTCAACAAAATACTGGCAAACTGAATCCAGCAGCACATCAAAAAGCCTATTCTCCACGAGCAAGTAGCCTTCATCCCTGGGATGCAAGGTTGGTTCAACATACTGAAATCAATAAATGTGATTCATCACATATACAGAACTAAAGACAAAACCACATGTTTATCTCAGTAGATGCTGAAAAGGCTTTCAGGAAAATTCAGCTTCCTTCATATTAAAATCTCTCAATAAACTAGCAATCAGGCAAGAGAAAGATATAAAGGCATTCAAATAGGAAAAGAGGAAGTCAAACTATCACTATTTGTAGACACGGACAGCATTTCTAGATTCTATATTCTAGTTTCTATTTCTAGATTCTATATCTAGAAACCCCCATAGTCTAGGCACAAGAGCTCCGTAGGCTGATAAACAACATCAGCAAAATCTCAGGATACAAAACCAATGTAGAAAAATCACTAGCATTCCTATACACCAACTGCAGTCAAGCCAAGAACAAAATCAGGAACACAATCCCATTCAGTTTCCACAAAAAGAATAAAATAATTAGTAATAGAGTTAACTAGGGTGGTGAAAGAACTAAAACTGAAAAAAGTTGTTTTAAAATTTATATGGAACCAAAAAAGAGCCTGAATAGACAAGGCAATCCTACACACACACTCATACACACACACACACACACACACACACACACACACAAAACAAAACAAAAGCCGGAGGCATCATGTACCTCACTTCAAACTATACTGCAGGGTTACAGTAACCAAAATAGCATAATCCTGGTACAAAAACAGACACATAGACCAATGGAACAGAATAGAGCGTCCCAAAATAAGGCCACACACCTAGCACCATCTGATCTTCAACAAGGCTAACAAAAGTAAGCAATGGGAAAAGGACTCCCTATTCAATAAATGGTGCTGAAATTACTGGCTAGGCATATACAGATTAAAACTGGACCCCTTCCTTACATCATATACAAAAATCAACTTAAGATCCATTAACAAATTGAATGTAAAACCCCTAACTACAAAATGCCTGAAAGACAACCTAGTCAATACCATTTAGGACATAAGAACAGGCAAAGAATTCATGACAAAGATGCCAAAAGCAATCCCAGCAAACTCAAAATCGACAAATTGTATCTAATTAAACTAAGGAGCTTCTGAAGAGTAAAATAAACTATCAACAGAAAAAAAAAAAAAACCAGACAACCTACAGAATGGAAGAAGATTTTTGAAAACTATGCATCTGACAAAGTTCTGATGTCTAGCATCTATAAGGAACTTAAGCAAATTTTAAAAAACCATGTGTATAAAATAATTTCCAAATATTTACCTCTATTTCTGATATGCTGTAATATCCAATTTTTAAACCACTTGTTAGATGCTTCAACTTGGATAATGATCTATTCATTAAGACTGAATATATCTAGAAATATTTTTTATTTATCTCACTCTGTTCTGGGTCATTACTTCCAGATGCGAAAATGTAAACTTTATTCGTATTATTTTATTTTTCACTGTAGAGGCTATTCTTTTCAGTCCTTCCTTCATATACAATTTTACCTTTTTACTTATTAAGTAATGAATAAAGGGCCTACTTATTAAGTCATTGTGGAAATAGCCAATCAGGTTGAATCATCTGATAGTCTGATAAGAGTCCTTAGAACAACAACATATTAATTCTGAAATCAATATCCTCAGAAATATCCTTGTCCAAATTGTCACCAATGTTTTCATAGTCAACTTTGCTTTCATTGATTTGAAATACCCCAATATTTTTCTAATAATATCTGTCCCCATTTTTCCCCTAAAACTTAGTAAGTACCTATAACAATTGCTTTCAATGGAAGAATTATCAACTTAACAATTGATACTAAACAAGTGATTACAGTCAATGAATCCTCAGAGACAACATGAGATATTCTCTATAGATTAGAATCTAAAAATAGATGAAATGTAAATAAAATCCTGTTTATATACTGAGAATGGGAAAATGTCCATGATGAATTTTTCTTACTTGTATGAACCTAAGAAAAGGTCATCATTAGGGATGAATTTGGCAGAGATCAGATAGGTACTCCCATTTCACCAATTTAAAGGAAATGAGAAATTAAAAAACAAAAAACAAAACAAGATGGTTGTTTCTAAATACTATTTATAATAATAGGGCAGAAGAAAACAAACTTTAACCTTCAGCTTCTTGGGTTAAGCCAGTAACTGAATCTGAGAAAGTATATGGCATTGCTGTAATAATTTCTCATTCCTTAAAACTTCAGGCTGACACTCCTGAAAACCAAGGTCACAGAGTCACTTTGTGGGTTAATGAATTACAACTTCAGTTGAATGAACAACATTGTCAGATCTCTTATATGAAAGTTAAGAACCTGACTTTTTAAATAAAGTTATAACCTAATAATTGTAATCAGTGTTTCTTAGAGGACCCAGAGGACTTTTGAAATGCTTTTAAAAAGAGCTTCCTTGTTTGAAAAAGTCGTGACCCTCCTTTCATTACTGTTCACTTGGAAATAAGAATTTACATTCAAAATTGTCTACCGAGTGAAAAGCAGAATCAAAGTTAAATCCAGAAGAAATATAGTAATTCACTAACTTATATTGTTCAAAATAATGGAGGATCAATTTAGTGAGTGCTTACTCAAGAAAGTAAGATCTTAACTTTGATTAGACTCAATTTATTGTTATATGTGCACTTGTAGGAAATCCTGCATTAAATAAGGTTGTTGAGGCATTTGTTTCGTTTTTAACAGTTAATTAGATTGGTTAATGAAAACTTCGTTTATGGCTAACCAACATACACAAGTTGTAAGGCCAAAGAAAAATTGACATAATGTGAGGAAAGATGTTTAAATATTTGAAAAAGTATTTAAATACTTCCTGCTTTCCTACATTCTCCATCACTATATTATTTGACAGTGTTCAGAGACTTCATTTCCTTATCATCAGGAATACACTGATGTGAAAAACACTAAAATATTTTTTAAAACAATTTATATATGTTTTCTGCTGATCAAAAATTTTGGTAAGAATGTTTATAGTTAAAACTGGATACCTCTCCTCAGTAAAACCAGAAATTTTAAGATTGTGAAGCGGATATAGGAGCAATTAACTCCAAGAATAAATATGGATCTTATCAGCATTATAGACATAGCTGATGACAAGTTTTAACTGTGGTGTTTAAGTACAGTTAAATAGATATGATGACATAACCATATTTTAGGAAATAAATTGATCTGAGCTCTCTAACTGTAGTTAATATATCATAGAGTACTAAAGAAGAATACAAACAGCTCATAAAGGTTTTACTGAATTTACTCATCTAAAACTACTTTGGTTACAACACTCACCTAATTCCCAGATGTAAGTAAGTTCATAGACGTGAGCCTTGAATGAAGTTAGTATTTGTTGCTATCAGTGAATCTTAATTGACACAATCACCTTGTGCACCACTGTGGGCTAAAAAGATTTTTCTCACTCTCATCTGATGTTACCTAGTTGGCCATCTGGTGCATTAGCTATCCATAGGCTCTTGTACTGAAGGACCTGAACAGCAAGTGAGAAGTTGTCAATTCCACTACAGAATTATCATGTAGGAAGGTCGTGATTAGCATTAGAAGTATAGAATCGTAGGTATTTAGAATCCAACTTACAAGGGACGTGAAGGACCTCTTCAAGGAGAACTACAAACCATTGCTCGAGGAAATAAGAGAAGACACAAACAAATGGAAAAACATTCTGTGCTCATGGATAGGGAGAATTAATATCGTGAAAATGGCCATGCTGTCCAAAGTAATTCATAGATTCAATGCTATTCCCATCAAGCTGCCGTTGACTTTCTTCACAGAATTGGGGGAAAAAAAAAAAAAAAAAACTTTAAATTTCATATGGAACCAAAAAAGAGCCAGTATAACCAACACAACCCTAATCCAAAGAGCAAAGCTGGATATATCATGCTACCTGACTTCAACCGATTAAAAGTCAGGAAACAACACATACTGGAGAAGATGCGTAGGAATAGGAATGCTTTTACACTGTTGGTGGGAGTGTAAATTAGTTCATCCATTGTGGAAGACAGTGTGGAGATTCCTAAAGGATCTAGAACCAGAAATACCATTTGACCCAGCAATCCCATTACTGGGTATACACCCAAAGGATTATAAATCATTCTACTAAAAAGACACATGAACAAGTATGTTTACTGCAGCACTATTTACAATAGCAGACTTGGAACCAATTTAAATGGCCATAAATGATAGACAGGATAAAGAAAACGTGGCAAATATACACCATGGAAAACTATGCAGCTGTAAAAAAGAATGAGTTCATGTCCTTTGCAGGGACATGGATGAAGCTGGAAACCGTCATTCTCAGCAAACTAACATAGAAACAGAAAACCAAACACCACATGTTCTCACTCATAAGTGGGAGTTGAACAATGAGAAAACATAGACACAGGGAGGGGAACATCACACACTGGGGTCTGTCAGGGGGTGGTGGGCAAGGGGAGGGATAGCATTAAGACAAATACCTAATACATGCGGGGCTTAAAACCTAGATGATGGGTTGATGGGTGCAGCACACCATCATAGTACATGTGTACCTATGTAACAAACCTGCACGTTCTGCACATGTATCCCAGAACTTAAAGTATAATCAAAAAGAAAAAAGAAAAGAAAAAAAAGAATCCTAGGTATTTAGAAAAAAATTAATTAGATCCAAGATTTCAGTAAAACTCAGCATAAGTATGTGTAAGGGATGAGGATTAAACTATACCTACTATCAGGGAAAGCTACAAACATTTACCTCTGTTTCTAGATACCAGAGAATGAACAAAGAGAAATACTAATAATTTTCTTCACTATGAGGATGTAATATTGCTGACAGTTAGTTGTGATAACTATTTACTATTAGTATCATATTATCATATGCAAAATAACTATTGTGTGTAATATAAGTATGTGCCAGGTTAATTTTGAAAATTTTTATTTGATTATGATTCTAAATTTGGCTCCCTACTTTCAGTTTTCTGTTGCTAGGCTGTCATGATCACATGATTACATTGTAAAAAAAAAAAAAAAAGAAAGAAAGAACATTAGAACATTGACTGTAACATTTAATAAATGTTTGCTGAAAAGTATATGCCTTTTCCCCCCTTACCACACAAATTTGAAGACAGTTTTCATTTTTTATATCCTGTATAGAGTTCTAAGCTGAAATCTCTGGAGGAGATGAGACAATGGAAGACAAAAAAAAGGTTTCATATCTCATCTGTGCAGTGCAGGCTAAATGCAGGTGGACTTCTGATGGGGCCCTGAAAGACAAGGTTGATCTGGTGGGAGTTGGCTGAGACCAAGAAAGGTTAAGAATGAACTTATATCTAAAAAAAATGAAAGAAATCAAAGCTAAGAAGCCAAATGTGTTGTCAAATCCAAGGGGAAAACATAACTAAGATTAGACAGGCAGGTCAAAAGTTTAAGGGAAAGTAAGATTCACTTACCAAACATTTTGAATGCATGCCATGTGTTTAGTGTCTGAGGATATCCACACTGAAAAGCTTATATCCTAGTGTTGGAGACACACATAAATAGATCACTATAACACAACAAAAACTATTTTATCATAGAAAATGGAGCATAGTATTATAGATGCAAAAGAGTGTCAGTTAAGGCAGTTGTAGTGGAGGATACAAAAGGTTTTCTGAAAAAAAATAAAGCTCGAGCTTATACTTAAAGAATACATAGGCATGAAATAGATAACTGATATCTGATGATAAATTCAGAAACATTCTGGTAGGGAGAGTTAAGATGCCCCAAAGTATAAAAATCAAGACACAGAACAAATAATCCTGGAAATAATGAACAAGTAAGTGCTGCTAGATATAGAAGTGAAAGGGAGAATATGGCAAGATGGTGAAGGATAGAGGATGTGGGTAAAGGAAAAAAGATGTTCTCTATTATGCCATGTTGAGAAACTTAGATAATAACTTGTAGGAGATGGGTGGTCATTAAAAGGTTTGGGAGATTTTATTAGAGGATAAGTCATTTCCTTTGATCTAGGATTTCCGTTAAATAAACATCCCATGCCTCTTTCCCCACCTCCTACTCACTACTTCCCATTGAGTATGAATGGAATTATCTAATTGATGAGTTAGAAGGAAAATGATCACCCTCTTATAGGCTATCTCTTGGATATGCCTTCCTTCTGAGAGTGCCTACTGGTCTGCTCCTCCACTGAGTGGATGGCTTAGAGTGGCAGCCTATAACACTATGGGGGAGATCTGAATGCTCAGCTGTGCTCCTGACTGATTACAGCTGTCTGTCAAATTCAACAGAGAGCACTGACCTCTCTCTTACTCTAGATTTGAAGACACTTTCTACTGTCTGCTTTTCTATAATAAATGGAACATTTTGATCTCTAATTGATTTGTTCCAGGAGGGAAGAAAAAAGATAGTGTTTACTGATGTCATAAAACTCTAATACCTTTCATTTTAGATGGTTCATTGGTAGTTGTGCTTAAGGTCAGTTTCACAATTACAAGGTCTGTCAAAAAACATTAATTACTTCTACATGAGGTGAGGAGGAACAAGAAGTTTGACAATGTGCATAAAAATAAAAAGTAGAGTTGAGGAATGCTTAAAGAAGAAAAACGCAGCTCAGTAAATAAGATGTTACTGTATGGAAAAGAAGTTGATAGGGATGGCACTTAAGTTATTAATTTAGGTGACCATGTGAATAGTAAGATCACCAAATCATAGAATAAATAAGGAAGTTCTAATTTAAGAAAGAAACAATTTGGAATTAGATTTGAGTTTTCTGTGTGATATCTAAGTGTACATGTCTAGCTGAAGTTGGATATATGAGTACAAGGACCCGCAGGAGATGGCTTGTTGAGAGGTAGTAAGTGAAATCATGAGAAGTTACCTCAGAAATACTCTAGAGAGTGAGAACAATAGAATAAGAAAGACAATGGACCAAAATAACTTTTAAATGGTATGTGGTAGAATACTATCTCACTTAGAAGACAAAGGAAAACCAAGAAGTTGTCACTGAAGCAAAGGCAATCACATTTTTATAAAAAAGAAATAACAAAAGATATCAAATTTACAAAGAGGTTCATTTACAGAGGAATTGAAAAATTATAATTAATGTGACAGTTAGTGCCTTACCATGGCATTATAGTTTCAATCTACAGTTAAAGAGTGAAATGACCAGATCTCCAAAAAATACAGACCATAATGTAAAATAAATTCAATAATATTAAATTTAAGAATTTCTTTTTATTAAAATGGGCCATAATGAAAGTGAAAAGACAGGTGACACTCTGGGAAAAGATATTTGCTGCACATTCAGCAAATAAGCATTTAATATATGGTATATATAAAATTATCAACAACAACAAAAGCCTAATGACTCAGAAGGGAAAAACTGGGGGCGGGGGGGGGGAAATGTGAGCATTCAATTACAGAAGAGAAAAAATCAATGGCAGATAAATATATGAAAGGATTCACATGCAATTAGCATGTAAGGAAATACAAACTAAATCCAAAATAATACAGTATTTCACATGCACCAGATTGACCAAAAAAAAAAAAAAGATAAAATTAAATGTTGTTGTGAATAGTTAGCCAATTAAAATCTCTTATTTACTCTTAGGAGTAAAAGTTGGTGAAACCCTTTTAGAAATATTTTGATGCTTTCTAGCAAAGTTAAACATGTACACATTCTATGATTGAGCTATTGCATTGAAAAGGACAAATGACACAAACAAACACTTTTCAAAAGAAGACATACACGTGGCCAATAAGAATATGAAACAATGCTCACCATCACTAATCATTAGAGAAATGAAAATCAAAATCACAATGAGATAGCATCTCATGCCAGTCTGAATGGCTATTACTAAAAAGTCAAAAAATAACAGATGCTGGTGAGGTTGTAGAGAAAAGGAACACATACACTGCTGGTGAGAATGTAAATTATTGCAGCCATTGTGGAAAGCAATTTGGTGGTTTCTCAAAGAACTTAAAACAGAATTACGATTTGACTCCGTAATCCAATTATTAGGTATATACCCAAAGGAATATAAATCGTTCTGCCATAAAGACACATGCACGTGTGTATTCATCACAGCACTATTCATAATAGCAAAGGCATGGAAGCAACATAAATGCCATCAGTGATGGATTGGATAATAAAAATATACACCATGGAATACTATACAACCATAAAAAGGAACGAGATAATGTCCTTCGCAGCAACATGGTTGGAGCTGGAGGCCATTATCCTAAGAAAACTACTAGTACAGGAACAGAAAACCAAATACCACATGTTCTATTTATTAGTGGGAGATAAATATTGAGTACGTATGGGCACAAAAAAAGGAGCAACAGACACCAGAGCCCATTTGAAGGTGAAGGGTGGGAGAAGGGAGAGCATCAAAAAACTACCTATAGGGTACTATGCTGATTTTCTGGGTGATGGAATAATCTGTCAATCAACTCTGTTGCATGCACTGTACCTATATAGCAAACCTGCACATGTATTACTGAACCTAAAATTAAAGATTAAAAAAAATCATTACCTCAGACAAGTCTTGTATCAGAAGATGTTTAGATAGTTTATATTAATATTTTTACTGCATTATATGTATTTATAAATATATATACTATATCTATACACAAAAGTTTGTATATATAAACAATCCTTATAATCTTCAATAAATAACTGATAAAATGAAATATATAATATATAAATCACACTTGCACATATTGGTATGAGATTAAACATCTTTATAGTGTTCAACAAAATAAATCAAGAAGTACAGCTAAATAACACTTGTATAAATTTAAAAGCCAGGCAAAATTAACATATATTGTTTATGGATACACATACAAGTGGTAAAACCATAATGAAGCTTCAAGGAATTATTAAGTTAAGAGCAAGAAGAGTGACCGTCTGATGGAGGGGTTTGGACGAGGCTATGATTGTTGACAGGCATAGAGGGACTTCTGGGGTACAAGTGACATATGCTTATTAGTCTAGGTGATGGGTACACAGGTATTCTCTTTATTGGTTTTTCTTTAAAATGTAGTTACATATTTCATGTACTCTTTACACTATATTTTACAATTTAAAGAAAAATTTAAAAAATAAATAGGATGCTGGAAGGATGTCGTTTCTTTCTTAGCCACATACTTGAAATTGTTATAAAAACTATTTTTAGAAAAGTGATAGTAAACAGGACTTCTGCATTGTGCAATCTGACAGATCAGCTCTTGGGACAAATCAGAAATTCAAATACAGCAACATTATTTCACTTGCATTGCAAAGCTGCAAGGCTTTGGGTCATGGTGGGATGCTTACATCAAGATTTTTTTTCTCTAAAGAGAACAGAGAGTGGCTCCAGAAAAAACAATAAGCAGTAAAGAAAATAATGTCGAAATACATTATCTACCCTTCTTTAGGCCTAGATAATTTTATGGGTTGATTCTAGCAAATGCTCAAGCAATACACCTAATCTCAATCTTATACAAGTTGTTTCAGAAAAAAATAAAATAAAGAATTAAATGTTATCATGATCTTTACAGATCATGAAATTTATTTTCTGCAATTAATCTTTTCTTTATATTTTCAAACTCCCCAAAACCACAAATGTAACCAAAATTCCTTAACTTGGTAAATGTCACATACCCCGTAACAAAAAAATTAACGAGAAGTGGTACATGTGCTTTATGTTAGAAACAATTCTTGGGATTTTTGTTATCACCATAGGATTTCATATTTCCTTTTTATTATAGTAACTCAAGGGGACCGGGCACGGTGGCTCATGCCTGTAATCCCAGCACTTTGGGAGGCCGAGGTGGGCCGATCACGAGACCAGGAGATTGAGACCATCCTGGCTAACACGGTGAAACCCTGTCTCTACTAAAAATACAAAAAATTAGCCAGGCTTGGTGGCGGACGCCTGTAGTCCCAGCTACGCGGGAGGCTGAGGCAGGAGAATGGCGTGAACCCGGGGCGGGGCGAAGCTTGCAGTGAGCCAGGATCGCGCCACTGCTCTCCAGCCTGGGCGATACAGCGAGACTCCGTCTCAAAAGAAAAAAAAAAAAAGAAAAAATTAATTCAATAGAAAACATGAGGTATGAGGTTTAGGAGGGAAAAGATAAAACTGTCATTATTTTCAGGAACCACAATCATCTATCTACATAGAAAAGACAATGTAATATGCATCAAACTAGAAATGTGTGGTGTTCTGGAATCCATATGAGTGTTTCAAGAAGAGAATGAGCGCAAAATCTAATGGTAGTAGGTCAAGTAACATGAAGTACAGACAATGAATGCTTAATTTGACATTGTGCCCCTGATTGGTGTCTTGGATAACACCAATTTCTATAGAGGGGTAGGAAAACAGATTAAGAAAGGCACAAAAAGGAGTGCATGTAGTTTTTTGTTTTTTGTTTGTTTGTTTGTTTTGTTTTGTTTTTTCCTGTTCTTTCACTGAGTATTATAAAGGGGAATAGAGAACGGTGGAAGTAGCTGCAGGAAATATGAATTTTGAATTCTTTTTAAGATGGATGTTATATGCTAATGGAAATAACCCAGGGCAAGGGGTGGCAAGAGATACAAAAGAGAGAACAATACAGAAGTTATGGCCTTAACAGGCAAAAGAGAATGACATTCATTTTAAAAGGAATTAATGTAGACTTTATAGGTTCAAACATGTAGTTGCTGACTTTGAGAATAAAGGAGAAGGAATAGAATTGAAAAGAAATATAAAGACGTGTTCAAATACTTGGACTGTATAAATAAAAAGAAACAGAAGTAAATAAAATGGGGTTCTAGGCATAGTCTGCAGATATTTTTATTAAATTGGGGGAAAAAAAAAGGAAAAGAGACAGAAGGAGTTAATAGGTGAAAGAACTGAAAAATTGGTTAGATCATTTATAAAAAAACTCTTCTCTTGCCCATACAGTAGGCATCATGGTCATTTGAGAGTGAGATATGGAAAAGTTGGATAGGGGACTATTGAACATAGTTCAAGGATTATGAATTTCTAATGACACAGATCTGCTTGGTTCGACGCTTTTCCCCAGAAGTACTTGGATACTCAATAAAGGACCAGAGAAGTGGTGGGGTTGCTGGTAGAAAGCTGCAATTTTGCGGATAACCCCAAAGGGAATCAAGGTATTAAGAGTGTTGTAGAAAGAACAGATCATATATTAACCGGGGCCAGGGCCCTTCTCTGTCTTGAGCAACAGAGCAGGGCTGATTAGGTAGCTTATGTGAGAACATTCATTAGCGATATGCCATTCATTAGCGATTAGGTACCTTATGTGAGAACATTCTATAGGGAATTCTGAGTAATTTTTTTTTTTTTTTTTTTTTTGAGACGGAGTCTCGTTCTGTCACCCATACTGGAGTGCAGTGGCTTGATCTTGGCTCACTGCAAACTCTACTGCAAGCTCGGCCTCCCGGGTTCATGCCATTCTCCTGCCTCAGCCTCCCAAGTAGCTGGGACTACAGGCGCCCACCACCATGCCTGGCTAATTTTTTATATTTTTAGTAGAGACCATGTTAGCTGGGATGGTCTCAATCTACTGACCTCGTGATCCACCCATCTTGGCCTCCTAAAGTGCTGGGACTACAGGCGTGAGCCACCGCACCTGGCTCTGAGTAGTTTTTTATACTTATATTCATAATCTTGTTTTTAATTTTTCTGATTTTAATTATTAATGTAGAATCATTGTGAAATGCATGTAAAGATTTTCCCAAATACATCTGAGCATTATAAAATCTTTACATTTCTTCTGGTTACCTCTTGCTCCAGTTTTCTTCTTCCAATGAATTCTCCATCTTAGGAATGAATTTCTTTTTCTGGCATATATCAAGTTGTAAATAAACAGCACAACTTGGAATTGTGTAGTATAGCAGCTTAACTGATTATTGTTCCTTTTCTGGGGTTGTTTTTCCATTATAGACTTGATTTTTATTTATTTCCTTTTTCTATTTTTTGGTATAAATATTTATTCAACTAGAAGTATAATAATATTACATTTTTGCTGGAAATTTAAATAAGTTTAATTTATTGGCATTATAAATAGTACTGTTATCAATACCATAAATAAAGTCTTTTCAGTCTTCTTTCTTTTTTTAACTTTTATTTTAAATTCAGGGGTACATGTGCAGGATGTGCAAGTTTGTTACATAGGTAAACATGTGTCATGGGCATTTGTGGTACAAATTATTTTATTACCCAGTTTTAAGCGTAGTATCCATTAGTTCTTTTTCCTGACTCTCTTCCTCCTCCTATGCT
Organism: Macaca nemestrina; assembly: GCF_043159975.1. Classification (NCBI taxonomy): domain Eukaryota; kingdom Metazoa; phylum Chordata; class Mammalia; order Primates; family Cercopithecidae; genus Macaca; species Macaca nemestrina. Next base: position 81,409,526 of record NC_092137.1, on the reverse strand, counting down.
CTACCCTCCAGTAGGCCCCAGTATGTGTTGTCCCCCTATATCTGTGCATGTGTTCTCACATTTAGCTCCCACATATAAGTTAGAATGTGTAGTATTTCGTTTTCTGCTCCAAAGTTAGTTTGCTAAGAATAATGGCCTCCAGTCCATTCATGTCCCTTTAAAAGACATGATCTCATTCTTTTTTATGGCTGCATAGTATTCCTTACTGCAAACATACCACATTTTCTTTAACCATTCTATCACTTATGGACATTTGGATTGATTCCATGTATTTGCCATTATGAATAGTGCTTCAGTGAACACACGTATGCATGTGTCTTTATAATAGAACCTTTGGGTATATACCCCATCATGCGATTGCTGGATCAAACGGTATTTCTGTCTTTAGGTCTTTGAAGAATTGCCACACTTCATTCCACAATGGTTGAACTAATTTATGCTCCCACAAACAGTGTAAAAGCATTCCTTTTTCTCCATAACCTCACCAGCATCTGTTATTTTTTGACTTTTTATAATACCCATTGTGACTGGCGTGAGATGGTATCTTATTGTGGTTTTGATTTGCATTTTTCTAATGATCAGTGATATTGAGATTTTTATATGCTTGTTGGCCCCATATATGTCTCCTTTTGAAAAGTGTCTGTCATATCCTTTGCCCACTTTTTAATGGGATTGTTTTTTTTTTTCTTGTATATTTGTTTAAATTCCTTATAGATGCTGGATATTAGACCTTTTTCAGATACATAGTTTGAAAAAATTTTATCCCATTCTGTAGGTTGTCTGTTTACTCTGTTGGTAGTTTATCTTGCGGTGCAGAAGGTCTTTAGTTTAATTAGATCTCATTTGTCAATTTTTGTTTTGGTTGCAATTGCTTTTGGTGTCTTTGTTGTGAAATCTTTGCCCATGCCTATGTCTTGAATGGTATTGCCTTGGTTGTCTTCTAGGGTTTCTATAGTTTGGGGTTTTACATTTAAGTCTTTAATCCATCTTGAGTTGATTTTTGCATATGGTGTAGAGATGGGGTACCATTTCAATTTTTTGTATATGGCTAGCCAGTCATCCCAGAACCATTTACTGAATAGGGAATCCTTTCCCCATTGCTTGTTTTTGTCAGGTTTATCAAAGATCAGATAGTTGTAGGTGTGTGGTCTTATTTCTGGGCTCTCTATTCTGTTCCATTGGTCTATGAGTCTGTTCTTGTAGCAGTACCATGCTTTTTATTTATTTTCTTTTTTCTTTCGAAATAGGGTCTCACTCTGTTGCCTATGCTGGAGTACAGTGGTGTGAGCATGGTTCATTGTAGCCTCAATCTGGGCTCAAGTGGTCCTCCTGCCTTAGCCTCCCAAGTAGCTGGGGTTACAGGGTATAAACCACCCTTCACTTTTCTAAGTACTACTGATACAAAGGAGTTGCATGAATAAGGCTTTCACTGAAGCTTTACCATAATCGAGAGGAACTTACAGTGTGAGCAACCACTTCAAATTTACTAATAAATAGGATAACTCTAAAATTCCATTCACCATTTTTTGCAGTGGAAAATTATCACTGGCCTTGACAAGAGCTGCTTTTATACATGATGAGAGAATAAATATAATTCATTAGGTGCTTTACCAAACAGAGGACAACTCAAATCATACCTCCACCTTAGAAGCTTTAATTATTCACAGCTAGTTCAACATGAGATATTTTCTGAAACATAAAATCTTACACAGGTATCCCTCCTTCTACTTTTATCTGAAAGAAGAATGTGCAATATTAAAATTTAGTCTCCTGATGTCAAGAACAAACCCACAAACAAAATGATTTTTATTTCTCTTTCTTTAAATGTATATGAATTTCATGTGCATGCAAGTATATAAAAACGTTTTGAATGCGGTAAATCAATTCATATCATTTGCCAATGTTTTTGAGTTGATTTAGTTTTTGTGGTTTAATATGGGTATCTTTCTATGTTAGATTTATATCAACCTGTTGTGATGACTATATAATTTTTAATAATGTGACATAAAATAATATTTTAATACTTTAGTAATTAAGGGAATGTTTTTCCTAACTGTTGCTACTACAAACACGCCTACAAATAAACTCCTTGAAAATATATCTGTGAAGGCCTGTGCAACACTTCCATTAGAATAAGTCTACAGAAGGCAATTTATGGTTCAAATAATATGTTAACTTAAAGTTTCACAGTTACTGACAAATGTCTACTTTCATTTTCTATCCGAAACATCTACTCAAATTTACATTCTTAGAAATAATACATGAAAGGATCTGTTTTCTAATGACCTAAATAATACTGAATATATGTGATTTCTTATTTTTGTTAAGCTTTAGCATTATTGTTTTCATATGAATCCCTTAGATCATGAGGATAAACCTCATTATATATAGTTAATAAAGATTTACATTTCTACTATCAATTTCCTTTCTGTAAGTTTGCTAATGTTACTATTAAGTTGTTCAACATTTTTTTCTTATTCATTTACAGAAGTTACTATGTGTTATAAAATTTAATCCTATATCTGATATACTTACAAACAGACTTTTTTTTCTTTAAGTCTCTTCTTTGCTTAAGACATCATTCAGTATATTAAAATTGGAATGTTTACATTACCAGTGTGTCTTTTCTTGGTGTTTGGGTTTTGGTTTTTATTTACAAAGACCTTCTTCTCCTATTTTTAAATTCCCCAAGTTCAAGGTCAATCAGTTCAATAATTAGAAATTTTAAAATCTTAAAAGCTCTTTTTCCTCAAATTAGACTCTATAATTTTATACACAAAGCAGTTATAAATAAAACTTGCATAAAATTAGACTTGTTTTAATCTGGAGTTCACCACTCAATAGTTATGTGTCTTTGGGCACATTATAAAACCTATGTAAGCCTCAGTTTTCATATCTGCCTAACATAAATAATAATCATAATTAACAAATACATTCGTAGTGAGGATTAATCAAATAATGTATGCATTTTGGCATATAAATAATCAATAAATATTAACTTTATTCTGTCTTGGTACATTGAATTGACTCAATAAATATTTGAAGTACACAAAGTAAAACTAAGTATCCTTATGCTTAAATATTTAAGAGCCCTAGAATTTTTATTATATTCATTGTTTGAATTATGTATTTAAAATTATGAATTTTATCTTTAAATGCATGCCCCAATACATCAATTTGAATAAATCACACCAATGATATACAATTCCTATATAAAGATGAGTCTGTTTCTAGTTGCTCTCTTCTTAACATTGATGTATTTGACATTTCTTGCATGTAAAATACTTTTAAAATTTCAGAGTTTTTACTGTGCTCACACTATCCATAAGGAAGACATGAAAGCTAGCACCAACTTAATAGTACACAAAAACGGAGGCCTAAAGAGATTCGATGACTTGCCCAAGTTCATATTATAGATTAATTGATCCATAATTATATTTTATATCCTCTGCCTCTTAGTCCAGGATTTGATTCTACTTGCTACACCGATGGTAACCGAGTTTTGAAACATCAGACAGAGTTTCTCAAACCCAAATATGCATCAGAATTATCTGGAGGGCTTATACAAACCCAGAGTTTTGGATCTAACCCCAAGAGTTTCTGATTAGCAGGTCTAGCTTTTCCAAGAAGTGTCCAGCTGACAGTAATGCGGCTTATCTGGGAATTGCGCTTTGCTCACCTTTGCACTAAAAGATCCACTCTTGAGACTGTCATGAACGGATAAGGGGACGAGAAGGTGGGGTTTGATGGTTGCCCTCTCTCAGCTTCAACCAAATGAGCTGTACTTCTTTCTGTCATACATACTGGGCTTTCATCAAAGCAAAAACTGTTTGATAAAAAGTTTCTGCTTATTGAAAAATATGTAAACAATAAATAGAAATTTAAAACACTGCCTTATAACAAATACATCTCTTTGTTTCATATTAAAAGAATAGAGAACAGGATTGTACCCAAGAGATCCTTATGCTTTCCTGAGGAATGTCAGAGCCCATAGACCCCAGGGCAGAGTAATATCTTTAGTATCACATAGTTGGCTGTTTTTTCTTTCTTTTGGTAATGTTTTGTACAAAGCATCCATTTATCTTTCTTCCCAATTTGGATGAAGAGTCTTCAAATCTAAAATAGCACAACATTCTATTGTTATATCTGATCAGAACCTGGAAGAGTCAAAATGACCTAATCGTAGAATGTTTAGAACCAGCCAAGTCAGTATAGTATGAGAGGGAATCTATCCTTAGAAGTCTTTGACACTGTAGGATACCACATGTGACCTATCCCTATGTGTTGTTTTCCACGTGTTTGTGTATTTGCATGTGTGTGGTAGTTAAACATTCACAAAAGGCCTTTAAGAGAACTATGCTAAGTTACTCTAAATATCAAGCTATCTTCCCTTGGCCCTAGTGTCTTACTTTTTGAATCAATGGATTTGACCTTAATGTTCTCCCCAATCCCTTCCAGTTGTGTGTGACCATAACCTTGAAAAAAATCACAGGCAGAACTACGCTCAAAGCCTATCTTCTGGGGAAAAAGTAAGTAAAATGTTTCTTGACTCTCTTGAGCTAACTCTGTTTTGACTTTATTCGGCTCATTCTACCCTCAGGTGTTTTAAAATATAGCTTTTGCAATCAAATACTTTCTTGGTACTATAATAGTTCATAATGAATTGCTATTATAGGAGCGACAGAATAACCTGAATTCACCTGTCCAGAGTCTTTTCTCAGATGTCGCAACATGTTTTATCTACTCAGCATTTTGTATGGTTCTTAAATTCAAACCCTCTTTCACATAGATTAGCAAGTAGATTGTACAAAACAGAACACAGTTCTTTCTGCATCTGCCTCACTCCGTGATTATCCCAGTGTGCTGAACTTACACTTAAGGAGATAATTCTCCTGGGGAAGGGAAAAGTTCAACACAATTGACACTGAGTACAAAGTTGTGCCTTAGAAGCTGTCTTGGAATTCAAATGGGTAGACTTATATTCTAGCCAAGATAGCATTTTGCCAAATATAAAACTAAATTTTTCCTTTATAGAATGGGAATGTTTCCCTCCTCTTGCCTCGAAGAACTACAGATTGTCCTGACTTACACTGATTTGACTTACGATTTTTTTTTTTTTTTTACTTTACAATGGCGTGAAAGCAACACACATTTAGTACAAACCATAATTCACATTTGGAATTTTTATTTTTCCTGGGCTTGTGATAAACTGTACCATACCCTCTAGTGATGCTGGACAGAGGCTGCTAGCCACAGCTCCCAGTCAGCATACAATCACTATGGTAAACCACCTGTGTGCTACCGTTTACTGTATTGCCAGATGGTTGCCCAACGGTAACAGACTAAGGTAAATTTTCTAAGCACATTTACGGTAGGCTTGGCTATGATGCTCTGTAGGTAAGATGTATTAAGTGCATTTTTGGCTTACAATATTTTTAGCTTTTGATGAGTTTATTGGGACATAACCCCACCATAAGTCAAAGAGCATCTATATATAACATGGGACTCAATAAATGCTTTGCAAACATGAAAGTGTTCCATAAATGTTAGAAGTGGACTTATTTTTCTTTTCTCCCTTAGAGCATTCTTCCCAACCATGTTCTCTGAAATATTTGTTTGAGAGGTTTTAGTCAGTGATTTGCAGTCTTCATTCTCTGAAATCACCAGCTCTGTCAATGTTTAAATAATCTTATATAGGCAAAGTAAGACTTTATGCCTCCCAGTAAGGTTTTTCCTTAACTTTGGTCTGGGTGGGGCTGTCATCAGGCAAGTTTTGATCAGAGGAGGCAGTGAGGGCCCAACCACAAGAGGAAGAAATGCATGATTAAATATGTAGGAAATGGAATCCTAACTACAACAAAGCCAAACCTACAAGCTTTATATACTAAAATGTAGCCCAATGTTAGACAAGGTAGGCATGTGAATAGTGTAAAGTAGTGAAATAAATAAAAACATGGTCAAGTCATGAGTTTTGTTATTGAGAAACTCTTACTCCAGCCAGGATCACTAACACATGAGAATGCAAGATATGTGATGTATATGATGTGATATGATACACAGATGATATAAATAGACATTGATAGATATAGATATAGCTAGATGGACAATGTCATACAGAAAAATTAATCAGTGTATGACTAACATGGACAGACAGAACAAATGTATGAACGGATTCTGTAACATAAGAGAGAGAAGGCTATTACAAGCCTTACAGGAAAAGAGAAGAATCACTGATCTGCTCTGCCTGGATAAATTACACAAGCATTCAGAGAGAGTCAGAATCATTCCTTGGGCAAACTATGGGTCTTCCTAGGAGGATCCTTAAAAGACTTACTGCAGCTTCCTACGCATACCCTAATTCCACTCAGTTTTCTTTCTATTACTCTCCAATAAAAGAACAAAGAACAGTTAAGATTTTGGTTGGCAGCATTTGAAATGATAAGTTTGCCAGGAAATGCTCTTTTTATATATTGGAAAAAAATATAAGTCACATATTCAGCTATCTAGTCTGTCCTTGAGGATTTAAATGTTCTCAGCAAGTTTTTCTTACTACTTGAAAGAAATTCCACAGGGATAGCAGCACTCCTTCCAGTTTATCAGTTTGGATCAGTGTGCCTAACTGTCCATTGATTTGCTAACAGCTTGTAATAAAAATTTTTAAATCTACAACATGGCTTGAAAAAAAAAATACCTGTACTAAATCTTGTTTGGTCTTAAAGAAGATACACTTAAAAGTGTAAACTTAGGTACTGATGAGCTTTACAAGGTCATAGTCTGGCTGCTTATATAATATGCTATGAGATTAATAAGAAAACTCATTCACAAAAATTTTTACAACTAAAGAAAAATGGAAAATAACTGCTAAGGAGAATTCATTTTAGCTTGGTAAAGTTAAATGTTGCCACCCTCAGTCCATCCTTCCTTCCTTTCCTTTTTTCTTCCTTCCTTTTCTTCCTTCCTATCTCTCACTCTTTCTATCTTTTCTTTTATTTTCATGCAACACAAGAAGAATATTTTAATCAAATTTTCTAAAGATAATAAGCTTATTGTGTCACCTAACATTTATGGTCAGAGAGAATCCTCTCTTCAATGCAAATTGCATGACAATCTACTTTCTTCTCATCTCCATTTCTCCTCCAGCATATTGTGTGATGCCTATATTTAGTAGGTACCCAACAAATATGCATAACACAAATAACTAAATGTCAGGTACAATAGGTGATATGCACAAGAATGTTCATAACAGTACAGTTTATAATAATTTTTAAAAAGATAAACGATACAATACTCTTCAACAGAAGGTTGAATTTAGTGGATGAATGAACTTTGCTGTGTTCACACAATGAAATTAGTATATGACATTTAAAATAAATAAACTATAGGCACATATGACAATATGGTTAAATATTAGCTATATAATACAAAAAGATAAGTCTCAAAATATTACATATAACCTATTTTTTGCAAAGTTAAAAAACTAAATTACAAAAAAGTATTTTTAGGGGCACATGCATATGCAATAAGAAACATATACAAAGAAATGTAACGGCAAGATGAACATGGGATTTTGGTGATCATTCACTTAGATGGAGGTGGATCCTGGAGGATATGTTACTAAAGGAGTATTATATAATGAAATAAAACAATTTCAAGTGTTTGTTTGGGGTAGTGGGTTCCAATAATTAATAAATAACTGAGTACCTGAATATATATAGAATGTCCATAATGATAGTGTGTCATGAGCCAAGGATTATAACTGATTTTAATTTTTGACTGAGGAAATCACATACCCAGAAAAATAAATCAATGTGTGAATACCAATGGACAGGAAGAATAAATGAATGAACGTTTTTTCTAACATGAGGGAGAGAAGGCTATTCCAAAAAACAGGGGTTAGGCAGAAAGGGGAAATAATAAAATACAGAGAGGGAGAAAATCATATTCTAAGGGACTACTGATTCCCTAAGCGACTTGATTTCAATAAACCAGAGCCATGGTCAGAGACTCTGGCCTTAAAGAGGAATAAGAAATTTCTTGAAACATTAGGCCATATTGTTAAATACATTCAATGTTCCATCATGTTATTATGTTGCCCAGGCTGAACTTGAACTCCTGGGCTCAAGCTCTAAAATTTTCTCTCCATTAATCTCTTAATGACCATTTGGGTTATTTTCATCTTTTGGTTATTGTGAATAGCGTTGCCAATAATATGCAGGTACAAGTAAGTATTTGAGTGCCTGTTTTTAATTTCAGGGGGCATACACCTAAAAGTAGAAATGCTTTGATAATTATCATATGATAATTCCATATTTAACTTTTTGAGGAACCCCCAAAATACCTTCCTCAGTGGCAGCACCATTTTTCATTCCCACAAGCAATGTTAATGGTTCTCTACATCCTTGGCAATAAAATAATTGCTTGATATCTGTGAGGGATTGGTTCCAGGACCTGCCCCAATTCTCTTTGCCCCACCACCCCTTGCCCAGATACCAAATTCTGGGGATCCACAAGTCTTTTATATAAAATGGCACCATATTTACATGTAAACTATGCATATTTTCTCATGTACTTATATCATCCCTAGATTATTTATAACACTGAATAGAATGCCTTCACTGCACTTTAATTGCGTGGATTCAACGTAGTGCTTGATGCAAGCAAATTCAAGTTTTGCTTTTCAGAATTTCGTAAAATATTTTTTTCCAAATATTTTTTACATGAACTTAATTGAATCCAGGCCTGTGGTGTTCATAGATTTGGAGAACCAATTGTACTTGTTATTCCCCCTTTTTTTATAAAAACTATATTATTACTGTAGCAATCCTCAGGAATGAGAAGTGGCATTGCATGGTGGGTTTGATTTGCTTTTCCTTAGTGATAAACAATGTTGAACACCTTTTCATGTGCCACTGGCCATTTGTATATTTTTAGAGAAATGTGTATTCAAGTATTTTGCCCATTTTAAAAATTTGGCTGCTTGTCTTTTTGTTGTTGACTTGTAGGTATTTTTTATATATTCTGGATGGTAGACCATTATCAGATACACAACTTTCAAATATTTTTCTCCATTCTGTGCATACTCTTTTTACTCTCTTGATGGTTTCCCTAATGCACAAAATTTTAATTTTGATGAAGTCATATATATATACATATATATAAAATATGTATATATTATTTTGTTGCTCATACTTTTGGCGTTATACCAAAAGTCCATTTCCAAATTTGAGTGTATTGAGATTTACTCTTACATTTTATTTTAGGTAATTTGTAGTTTTAGCTCTTTAAGTCAAGGACCTATTTTTATTTCATATTCATATTTGTCGTAAGGTAAAAGTAAAACCGTATTCTTTTGCAGGTAAATATGCAACTGTCCCAGTGCCAGCTGTTAAAGAGTCTTGGCACTCTTGCTGAATCATCCTGGCACTCTTGTTGAAAATCAATTGACCTTATTCGTATGGTTTTATGTGTGGACTCTTAATTCCATTCCATTAGTTTATATGTCTACTCTATGCCAGTACTCCACTGTTTTGGTGACTATAGCATTGTAGTAAGTTTTGAAATCAGGAAGCATGAGTTTGTACTTCTTTTAAAACATTGTTTTAGATATTTAGGGGTCTTGGTATTTCCACATGAACTTGTTTTTTCATTTCTGCAAAAAGCGTCATTGGAATTTTGATATGAGTTGAATTGCATCTGTAGATCACTTCGGTTAGTAATGACATCTTAACAATATTAAGTCCTCCAATGCATGAACATGAGAAGTCTTTGCCTTAACTTAGTTTTTCTTTAATTTCTTTCCGCACTATTTTGTAGTTTCCAGCGAACAAGTTTTCACTTTCTTTGGCTTTTTTTGTTGTTTTATTCTTTGAATGCTATTGTAAATGGAATTGTCTTCATAGTTTTCTTACAGCATTGTTCATTGCTGGTATATAGAAACAACTGGTTTTTGCATATAGATCTTGTACACTACAACATACTGAATGTTTATTATCTATAGTAGCTTTTTTGTGGAAAATAAAAAATGTTGTATATATACAATCATATCATCTTCGAATAGAGAGAGTTTTACTTCTTACTTTCCAATTTGTTATTTCTTTTTCCTAGTTAATTGTTCTGGCTAGAATTTCCAGGACAACACTGAATAGCACTCGTAAAAATGTGCGTATTTCCCTTGATCCTCAATTTAGCAGTATAGCTTTCAGTCTTTCACCATTGGCTATCATGGTAGCTATAGGTTTTTCATCAATACCTTTTTTCACATTAAAGAAGATCACTTTTATTCTTGTTCTTTGAGTGTGTTAATCATGAAAGGGTGCTGAATTTTGTCAAATGCTTTTCTTTCACCAGCAGAGATCATCATGTGGATTTTTCCTACATTTTATAAATGTGAGGTCTTATAACTGGTTGATTTTCTTATTTTGAGCTACTCTTGCATTCTTAGGATAAATTTATATTTGTAATGAATAGTCTTTGTCTAGCTTTGGTATCAGTAATACAGGCCTCATAAAATGATTAGAAAATGCTTTCAACTCTTATTTTTTGGAAATGATTGAGATAATTTGGTGTTAATTACTTTTTAAATGTTGTTACAATTCACCAATCAAATCCTCTGGTCCTCGACTTTCCTCTGTTGGAAGTTTTTGATTACTGGTTCAATTATTTACTTAATATAGGTCTAAGATCTTCTAGGCTCATTTTATGCAATTTGAATACTCCCTATAGTTTATTTCATCAAGTTTATCTAATTTGTTGGCATACAATCATTCAGAACATTATCTTATAATCTCTTTTAATTCTACAAGATGAATAGTAATGTCTTCACTTTTATTTCTGATATTAGTTACTTGTGTCTTCTGTTTTTTTCTTAGTCATTACAGCTAAAGATTTGTCAATTTTGTATAGTTTTTGAAAGAGTAAAACATTGAGTTTATTAATTTCTCTATTGTTTTTACATTTAATTAACTTCTGGTCTAATTTTTATTATTTCCTTCCTTTTGTTAGCTTTGGGCTTAGTTTTCCCTTATTTTTCTAGATCCTTAAGTATAAAGTTTGATTTTTGATTTCAGATCTTTCTTCTTTTATAATGTAGGTATTTATAGCTATACATTTTCTTAGAGCACTGCCTTCTCTGCATTCTATAGTTCTTCTATGTTGTTTTTACTTTTATTTGTCTCAAAGTATTTCAAATTCCACATGTGATTTCTTCTTTGGCTCATTGGCTAGTTAAGAATTTGTTGTTTCCTTGCCACGTATTGGTAAATTTTACATTTTTCTTTCTGCTATTGATTTCTAGCTTTATTCCATTGTAGCCAGAGAAGATACTTTTTATTATTTCAACCTTTTTAAATTGATTGAGACTTTTTGTGGCACAAAATATGACCTGTCCGGGTGAATGTTTCATGTGACTAGAAAATAACATATCTCCTGCTGTTGTTGGGTGGACTATTCTATATATTTGTTAAGTCTAGTTGTTATATAGAGTTGTTCAGCTCTTATGTTTTCTTCTTAAACTTCTGTCTAGACTTTTTACTCATTATGAAGAATAAGTTATTGAAGTCTCCAACTATTAGTACAGAATTATCTATTCCTCCTTTCAATGTTGATAATGTTTGCTCCACATATCTTAGGACTCTGTTGTTTGTTGCTTATGTATTTAAAATTGGTACATTTTCTTGATGAATTGACTTTTTTATTAATATATAATGTCATCCTTTGTTTTCTTTATCCAACAGAGCTCTTAGTATATTAATCATAATTGTTTTAAATTCCTGGTCTGATAATTCCAACACCTCTGCCATATCTGAGTCTGGTTCTGATGCTTGCTGTTTCTTCAAGCTATGTTTTTTTTTCTTATGTTTTGTTTTACTTTTAGTATACGTTATATATATTTTTTCTGGATAGCCATATATGATATACTAGGTAAAAGGAACTGTGGTAAATAGGGCAGTCTTTACTAAGAAAAATAGAATGTTCTGGTGTATTTCAAAATTGTTCCTTTCTTCCTGCCTCTGCCAAAAGCACAAACATATTTTTCTCTAATATTCACTGTGAGAACCTAATAGAATCCTGGAAATAAAACTCATAAAAATGGGGATAAAGACCTATGATTGGTCCTCCATAGAGCTTTTAACCCTCAGACTTGTCCACTCTGAGCCACCACAAATTCTCTCACTACAGTTCAAGTTTTTACCCTAATCCTAGTTCCCACGAAGGTTTCTACTCAGGATTTTCTGCTCTATTAAGTTGTCATTATCTGTATTTGCTTGTCTACATTTCCAACTTTGCAGGCAGTGGTTTGCCCTGTGACCTCACTTCTCTGATGGATATAAGAAGAGTTGTTAATTTTTCAGTTTGTTCAGCCTCTAATTTACTACTAGGACCAATTTCGAAGCTTCTTACACACTGGACCAGAAAATAGAAGTCCTCCTTTGTCACTAGTGACAGTTTTTGACTTAAATAGATTTTGTCCTATAATAGTATAACTATCCTATCTATCTTGTTGCTATTTGTAAGGAGTGTTATTTCCCATCCTTTTACTTTCAGTTTGTTTGTGTCTTTGGTTCTAAAGTGAGTCTCTTGTAGATAGCATATAGTTGGATTGTGTTTTTAAATCCATCTCCCTATGTTTGCCTTTTGATTGGAGAGTTCAATTTATTTATATTCAAAGTGTTTCTAATAAGGAAAAATGTATTTCTGATATTTTGTCATGTGGTTCCTATGTCATATCTATTTTTTGTTGTTGTTCCTTATTCCCTATTCCCTCCTCTACTGACTTTTTTTTTTTGTGTTTTATTTTGGATGTACCATTTTGATACCCTTCTCATTTAATATATATATATGTCATATTCTAAGTGGTTATCAGGATGACTACAATTAACATTCTAAATTTATAAAAATCTAGTTTGAATTTATACCAACTAAGCTTCAATAGCATACAAAAAACTTTGCTAACCTACAGCTCTGTCACCTTACTTTATCTTGCTATTGTCACAAATTACAACTGTATACTATATACCCATCAACGTAGACAGAATTATCATTTTATAAATTTATCTTTTATTATATAGACAATAAAAAGAGGAGTTACAGACCAAAAATACAATAGCACTGGCATTTACATTTACCTATGTTGTTATGTTTATGGGAGTTGTTTAATTTTTTATATGCCTTCCAATTACTGTCAAGTGACATTTTATTTCAGCTTGAAAGGCCATCATAAATGTCTCTTGTAGGATAGTTCTATTAGTAACAACATTTTGTTTATTTGGGAATGTCTTATGTTCTCATTCATTTTTGAAACAAGCTTACTTTTGTTGAATAAAGAACTCTTGGTTGATGCTTTTTTTCCACTTAGCACTTTAAAAATGCCATCTGATATGGTGTGGATTTGTGTCCCTATCCAAATCTCATGTTGAATTGGAGGAGGGGCCTGGTAGAAGGTAATTGGATCATGGGGGGTGGATTTCCCCCTTGCTGTTCTCATGATAGTGAGTTCTCATGAGATCTGATGGTTTAAATGTGTGTGGCAATTCTCCTCTTGCTCTCTTTCTCCTGCCACCCTGTGAAGGTCCTTATTTCCCCTTCAACTTCCTCTGTGAATGTAAGTTTCTTGAAGCCTCCCAGTCATGCTTCCTGTTAAGCCTGCAGAACTGAGTCAGTTGATCCTCTTTTCTTCATAAATTACCCAATCTCAGGTAGTTCTTTATAGCAGTGTAAAAATGAACTATACATCATCCCACTCCCTTCTAGCCTCCAGGTTTCTAATGAGAATATTGCTGCTAATATTATTGAAGATCCATTTTATATTATGAGTCACTTATTTTTTGCTTTCAAAATTCACTCTTTTGCTTTTCCTTCCAACAATTTTATTATAATATGTTCCTTTGTGGATCTCTTTGAGTTTTTCTTTCTTGAAGTTGAATGAACTTCTTGGAGGTGTAGATTCATGTCTTTTATCAAATTCACAGTCTTCGGGCATTCTTTCTTTATTTTTTCTGTCCCTTTAACTCCCTATATTTCTTCTTGGATTTCTATGATGTATATATTGGTATGCTAATGGTGTCATACAAGTTTCATTTTTCTTCATTTTTATGTCTCTCTGCTCCTCAGATTGGATAACTTCAATTGACTTTTATTCAAGTTCACAGATTCTTTCTTCAGCCCACTCAAATCTGCCACTGGAACCTTCTAGTGAGTTTGCCACTTCAGTTATTGTATTGTTAGGCTCCGGATTTTGATTGGTTCCTTTTTACAATTCTAATCCCTTTATTGATATTCTCTATTTGCTCAGATATTATTCTCTTAGTTTTCTTTAACTCTTTGAGATAGTTAACTTTTTCTAGTAAATCCAATGTCAGGCTTCCTTGGTTTCTGATAATTTCTTCGAGTCATATTTTTTTATTTGTATGCTTTGCAATTTTTGTTGAAAACTGGACATTTTTTTACATATAATGTAGTAACTATGAAAATATGATTCTTCTTCCTCTTCAAGGTTTGTTTTTATTGTTTGCTGTGGGCTGTAAATTTGTTTTTTAGTGAGATTTCCAAATTATTTTGTGAAGTCTCTATTCTGTGTCAAGTGTGGTATCTGAAGTCTCTTTTTTTTCTTTTTCTTTTTTCTATTTTCTCTTTTCTTTTTTGTTTAATGAAGTCTCACTCTGTCACCCAGGCTGGAGCGCAGTGGCACGATCTCGGCTCACCAGCAACCTCCACCTCCTGGGTTCAAGCAATTCTGCTGCCTCAGCCTCCCAAGTAGCTGGGACTACAGATGCACGTGGCCATGCCTGGCTAATTTTTTGTATTTTAGTAGAGATGGGGTTTCACCACATTGCCCAGGCTGGTCGTGAACTCCTGATCCCAGGCAATCTGCCCGCCTCGGCTTCCCAAAGTGCTGTGATTACTGGTGTGAGCCACCGTGCCCATTTCTCTTTTTCTTTTCTTTTCTTTTTTTTTTTTTTTTTTTTTTTGAGATGGAATCTTGCTCTGTCGCCCTGGCTGGAGTGCAGTGGTGCGATCTCGGCTCACTGCAAACTCTGCCTCCCGGGTTCACGGCATTCTCCTGCCTCAGCCTCTTGAGTAGCTGGAATTACAGTTGCCCGCCACCACGCCTGACTAATTTTTTTGTATTGTTAGTAGAGACGGGGTTTCACCATGTTAGCCAGGATGGTCTTGATATCCTGACCTCGTGATCCGCCCGCCTCGGTTTCCCAAAGTGCTGAGATTACAGACTTAAGCCACCGCGCCCGGCCCATCCCTCTTTTTCTTCAGCTTATGCTGTGCTCATATTTTACAGAGAGATAAGAGAGAGCGGGGAGGGAGGAAGAAGAGAAGGAGAAGGAAGGGGAGGGAAGTGACCTTCCAATTCTTCACGCATTGCCATTGTGCTAAACCACTCCTTCAACTCAGCCAGGCACAACTCTTAGACTGCCCCTCCTGCTTATACTGAGGCTAGGAATTAGGATCACCCAGAGGTGCAAACTCGAGGTCTTCTTAGGACTTTTCCAAGCATGAACTCTGCCTTGGGCATACATGTAAGTTTCTAAATTCCCTAGTATACGTGAGCCCTTCTGAATGCTCTGATTTCTCAAAGAGTATATTCCTAGTATTTCCTTTTAGGCTTTAGGCTTTCTATTGTTTGCCTCAGTTGTAATCTTTTTCCCCAGGTGGTTGTGGGTTGGGTGTTTGCCTTACAATGTTGTCAAGAAATGCCTTACACTTTTACACGAGGAATGATTTCCATAATTTGCTAAACAAAGGTAGCACATGTTGCCTCAGTCTTTCAGGCAGGCCTTAAAAAGGTTGGAACAGACTAAAACAATTCTTTAAAAGTAAGATCTGTTCTGCTTCCTTAGAAATAGGGAATCTGGGTTCCACAGTGAGAATGTAAGCGGCAATCTTTAAGATCACCATCAAGTCTGAAAGGGGATAGGACAAGGGTAAGTAAAAAAGACCATGAAATATTTCTACTATTTTTAAATTATCTTTTTCTTGATTCAATGTTCAGTTAGCTATTATAGATCTTTTTCTATTTTCCTGAGTTCTGACAAAGTGGACTGGCAGTTTTTGCTTGTGCTTGGAGTTACCTACTTTACTATTTAGTTGATATTCTTAGCACATAAGCTTTTATACTTCATTTTAATCTCTTTCTTAGTTTTTCTCTGTGTTCTGGGAGGTTTTTTAAAACTAGTAATGTGATTTTTGTTTTGCTTTTTTATTTAGCTTTCAATTTTCTGTTAATCCCTCTATTGGGTTTTTTATTCAATAATTATGCA
This sequence comes from Macaca nemestrina, assembly GCF_043159975.1. NCBI lineage: Eukaryota > Metazoa > Chordata > Mammalia > Primates > Cercopithecidae > Macaca > Macaca nemestrina. The sequence goes on along the minus strand of NC_092137.1, from coordinate 81,393,255 downwards.
TTTCATCTTCAGTCAATATTTTCCACTCTCAGATTTCTCCCTTCTGCTAGATACAATGATGTGTGAAATCCACATAAGACCACTAAATTAGATATTTTCAAAAGCCTTCTCTTATGTTTTTGCCACATTGAAAACTGGCCTTTGTTTTTGGAAAAGGTAGATTTTTCTTACTCCAAATTCATTCTTATCTTAGAAAAAAAAGTCTCATAGATAATAATGTTTTTCTGTCAGTCTTTTATTCTTTTTAGTTTTGAAAACTGTTCTTTCGTCCTGGGTTTTTAAGGCTATCTTATTAGAAAAGTGGAAGATTTTGCAGAAAACCCACCATCAGAAGCTAGTTATAATGAAAGTCTGTATTCCCTTAGCTATTTTAATGCTACACATTGTATCTCTTGATTTTTTCTGATTTTAGTCCAAGAATTTTGTGCCTTTTTTCCCCTAAGATACTAGATATAGATAATGCCAACCATTAGAATTAGCTTGTATTTCTTTAATTAAGTAATTTAAGATAATTAAAGACAATGTGGGGAGATACAAAGACACACAGAGGGTGGGGGGGAGACACAGAGAGAGAATATCTATATCTCTATTTGTCTATATCCACACCAACCATTAGAATTTGCTTATATTCCTTTAATCGAGTAATTAAAGATAGTTAAAGATGATGTGGGGAGAAAGACACACACAAACACACACACACACACACACAGAGAGAGAGAGAGAGAGAGAGAGAGAAATCTGTTTCTATTTGCCTATATCTATACCAGCAAAAAAATCCTGAACTCTAAAGCGTGAAGAATCACTGAAAATTGAAGGGAAGAAGCACCTCTTAAAACCACTGTAACTGCTTAGGTGAATGTGGGAACAGGTAAATAGTTTCTAAATACACAAAAGGGAGAGAAAGTAGAGTCTATACAAATATAAATATTTTTAACTAGAAGTTTTTTTGTCCATTGGACTGCATCAAATAGAAAACATACCAATCCCTCCTTCTTAAAACAATTAAATGTAGTGAAATAATTTAAAAGGAGCTACACTGATAGGAGATTTGGCATATCTTTTTTCAAATGTTTCATAGTGTTTGGAAACAGACCTTTCAAAAATGCACACAGAAACACATACACAAATACACACTCACTTTAAAAAAAAAAAATGTCACCCAGCATTTTACCCTTTCTGCATGTTCTCAATTAGTGGAATATTTGAATGTCCCTCTCAGTAAGTTTAAGAGATTAATGTAAAATCTTGGGGCTATGATAACATTGTTTTAATTGTTCCCTGTGACTTTTAGATTTGTGTCAAAAAGGCAAAAGATCAACTAAAATTCCAATTAAAACACTGTGTAAATAAAATCCTGTATAAATGGTGGACTTCATTAAATTCCAGCATTAAATATGTGTTTCTTTTAAGAACAAGGCCTTTGGACTTCATGAAGAGAATTATTTTTATTACTGAATCAACATGGCAATTTTAGGTACAAAATAGATTTAACTAATTCTAACCCTGAATTACAAAAAACCTGAAGAATCTCTCAACTTGCTCAGTGGTTATAACTAACATTCTCTAGAACAGCTCCAATTTTATGTCTCAGACACATGGTTTCACTGCATATTATTATCACCTGGGGAGCTTTTATAATTCCTGATGCCCTGCTTGCTCCCCATGCCAATTAAATTAGAATGTGTAGAGATGAGATAAAAGTATTAGAAACATATTGCCAGGGAAATACAATACGTAGCAAAGTTTGAGAATCATGGTGTTGACAGAGGCAGGAGGCAGACAAAGGCCTATGCAGATAGGGAAGGGTCCCTGGAGAATCTCCAACCCACTCCACAAGTGTTTATACCAGATATTTTGTACAGATGAGGGAACCTGCACAGGGGGCTTGCCTGGGCATGCCCACAGCAGACAGAAGCCCACATGCACTGGGGAAATGGGGTGAAACACCGGGAATTCATACCTTATGCAGGGGTGCTGCCTGGCCTCTTCAGTTCGTTGGTTGTGGCCCTGGTTTTCAATTTCGGAGATGAAAACCTGCTTTCAGAACACTCTCTCTTTGGTGAGAGTTTTCCTTTCACTTAATAAATTTTGCCCTCCTCACTCGTCAATGTGTCTGCATGCCTAATTCTTCCTGCTCGTGAGACAAGAACCTAGATTAGTGGAGCTAAGGAGCAAAAACTCCTGCATCGGTGTAGTTTCTCAAACAATAGTGTAGATAGAAATACATTATTAGTACAACAACATAGATGAATCTCAGTAATTATATTGTATGAAAAAAGCCAATCCCTAAATATTACATACTGCATGATATCGTTTACCTAACATTCTTGAAATTACAAAATAATAAAGATGGAGGACAGATGAGTGGTTGCTAAGGGTTACAGAGTGAGTAAGGGAGGGAGAAAAGTAGATTTGCCTATTAAAGGGCAACATAAGGTATATAACATAAGTTATCCTTGTGGTGATAGAAACGTTCTGTATCTTGATTGTCAATATCCCAAATATCAATATCCTGGTTGTGATATTATACTACAGTTTTGCAAAATATTACTATTGAGGAAAACTGGGTAAAGAGTACACAGAATTACTCTGTGTTGTTTCTTAAAACTGCAAGTAAATCTCAAATTAACTCAAAATTTAAGGAAAAGACTTCTAAAATTTGTGCAGCTTAGAAATAAGACAATTAGCCGGGCGCGGTGGCTCACGCCTGTAATCCCAGCACTTTGGGAGGCCGAGGCGGGCGGATCACAAGGTCAGGAGATCGAGACCACGGTGAAACCCCGTCTCTACTAAAAATACAAAACATTAGCCGGGCGCGGTTGTGGGCGCCTGTAGTCCCAGCTACTCGGGAGGCTGAGGCAGGAGAATGGCGTGAACCCGGGAGGCGGAGCTTGCAGTGAGCCGAGATCGCGCCACTGCACTCCAGCCTGGGCGACAGAGCGAGACTCCGTCTCAAAAAAAAAAAAAAAAAAAAAAAAAAAAAAAAAAAAAAAAAAAAGAAATAAGACAATTAAAATTCATATCAGTAAATAGGTACCCCAAATCACTGAGAAGACAGACATATAAAGAAATGTACAAATAATTATGAACCACTTAACTTGTGAAAAGATGCTTACCTTATCTAGTAATCAACAATGCAAATTTAAGAAAATGTATTTTATAGATTTATATACTGTGAACCCAAAGAAGAGAAAGAAATGGACATCTATATTTATTGTTAAAAGTATTACAAATCAGTACAACTTCTAGAATGACAATTTGGCATTATCTATCAAAATTTTGAGCATATAATATGCATACAAATAACTCAGAAATTCTAAACAACTGTATCGTATGACCTCTATAAAGCCAGTATTATTGACTGCTCTTTCAGGCATTGTAGTGAGTGATAGGAAAAGAAAGTTAAAAGACAGTTTCGACACTTAAACCTGCGTGTATCATAAGTACTCAAAATTATACTAGATTGAGTTAGTTGGAGAAAAAGGAGGTTTTTGTGAAAACGCAGAATAATTTGTGTTGAGTATTCTTTAGTTATACAAACAGAGACAGAGAAGAGGAGATGTAGAAGCAGGGGGATCATATTCTCATGTGCTCAGAAATGTCTCCAAATATGAATTTCCTGTCCCACTAAAGAATGGAATATGAAGAAAATAAGGTATTAGAAGAAGTTTTAACACTGATAAGCTTTGGCTCTGAGGATTGTTGACAATTCAGATAAAGCCAATGAGAAAAGCAGAACTTCACGTGAGAGATAGAACTGGCCTCAAAGCGATACAGCAAAATTCAACTTGTCTAAGCCAACACAGGTTCTAGGCAACAGAAATCTTCAGACAGCCGTCACTGAGGTGTGGTGTGGGACAGAGTTGGTATAATCTTTGGAGCAGTTACTAGTCATGAATACCATCGTGGAGACAAAGGATAAGCTTGTGTTTTATTATTAAGCTTTTGATGAGGAATCAAAACTCTATCCAAATGAACTGAAATTCAGTTCCTTTCCCAGAAGAAAAAAACTCTTTTTAAAGACAGAAGCTCATGTGGAGAAATCAAGACAGGAATGATGAGAAAATCATACCTTTATGGAAATGCAGATGTTAATGGTTAGTTTCAGATACTCCCAAAACAAACTAAGAAACAAAAACAATTATTTATGATAAGACTAATTCTAAATCCCACTTTGAGCATTTAGACTAAATCTCTAGAAGTAGTTTCTTTTTTTTTTTTTTTTATAGATGAAGTAGTTTCAAAACCTGTTTCAGAAAAGTATTAGATGAAAGAATTTCTAAGTTTGCTCCCTGTTATGAATAATTGTTTATGTTCCTCTTGGATCCTATTTTTAACAAGAGAAGAGACTCCTGAGAAAATAATGCATAGAGAAATAATTTAGATAGGAAGGAATTATGAATAGAAAATAATAGTTTCAATCATCTATAGTGATTCCTTGTTGTTTTCAATTTGGGGAGGAAAGGAGGATGAGGGTTTTATTTAGTTTTTGAATGTGTAATATTTTCTCAAGGTTCAACATTTCAAATTTATTAAAACTAATAAAAGGCCTGTCTGCATATTTTTGATGTATGACTGCTGACTTCTTTTAATCCTCTCCCTCTTCTTTTCTTTTGGTTTGACGTCTATTAAATAGATGGGCTAAGAAATCCTGCACATGTCTCCTCCTTTGGTGCCTGCTGGAAACTCAAACCTCACACATTCCAGCTCATGAAAACTTCTATCCAGTATAAGGCCTGATCCATTCATTTTGCATCCCTCAAGCCAATCTATGTCTGTTTGTGCCACCTCACTCTCCCTGGAAGTCCCTTATGTGAGTAGCAAGCTTTTCAAACTTTGAGTGTTGAGAGAGGTTGTCTTCTTTTTGTGGAATATCTGAGACAATGGTGCTGTGAGCAGGATGTCTAGATGATATCCACCAATAGCAGGGGTCTTTCTTCTCTTGCTTTGGCTTGATGACTGGCTCTGCTGCCTGCCAGTGGAGCAATCCTTTTGATCAGCTGCTTGCTGGCTACATGCTCTTTGAGCAGTGTTGCTGCCTTCAGGCAAGTTTGTGCCTTCAACTGTGCTGCACAGTGCTGCATTCACTGAGCTCCACCCAATCTTTGTTATGAGTCATATGAAATTGAGGCCCCCTCTTATAGTGGCCTTGGCTTGTTTGTCTCAGCCTCAGCCTGGACGCATTGTATGTCTCAATTTCAACATACACCATGGCAGAACTTTACGCTGAGAAGAATGACTCTCATCCTGTGACTCTTGGATGTGTCCTAACCAGGCACTGACTTCCATTCTATAGAGTCATCAGGGGAAAGACTGATACCCTATAAAATACATGGGCTCACTTTGATCAGAAGAGGAGCTGTTATTAGGTGGCATGCCAAGATCCACACTCCTAAAAGCAGATGGCACAATATAATCTTACAAAATATCTTTACTACTGATGTTACTGCATATGCCTCTGTCATCAAAACAGATGTAGATCTCCAAGTTATAAGTAAAATTACCTACCTATATTTGTGGCACAATCAGGGGGCTACTTCAACCATTTTAATGAAGGAGGCCCCTAATGCTGATGACAATGATTAGAGATTCTCTGGAGAAAAAAAAAAAAAAAACTTCTAAATATGAGCTGAGTAGAGACCTTGTCACCCCACAAAAGTATATACAAAAAACAGAGAGGAAGACAGTGAGAGAAGAAGAAATCACATATAGGAGGATGAAATGGAAAACCAAAATCAATGTCCAAAAATTGACCCAATTGGAAATCCAAAATTTACTAAAATAATTTATGCAACAAAAAATGACTTTCATACCTCCATATTATAGGTTCCGAATTACCTTTAAAATCTGCTGAAATCTACCAACTGGCAAACCTTTATGGTTTTAAACAATACAGGGGCTCAGGGAGCAAGATAACAGAATAGAAGCCTACATTGTTCATTCCTCCAGAAGAACACCAAATTTTAACAACTATCTGCACACAGAAAAGCATGTCACAAGAACCAAAAATCAGGTGAGCAATCATAGTACCTGATTTTAACTTCATATTGCTGAAGAGGTATTGAAGCGGGTCAGAGAGAAACTCTTTGATAACCCACACCATCCATCCTCCATTCCCCTGCAGCAGCCATGGACATGGAGAGTCTCTGCAGTTGTGGGTGGGAGAGCACAGTGACTGGGGAGCTTTATATTGAATTCAGTGCTGCCCTGTCACAATAAAGAGCAAAGTGTGCTGGGCTCAGCCAGCACCCACACATGAAGTGAGCATTTGGACCAGGCCTAGCCAGAGGGAAATCATCCATCCCAGGGGTGGGAACTTCAGATTCTCGGCAAGCCTCACCATTAAGGGCCAAAGTGCTCTGGTGTTGTGGTAAAATTGAAAGGCAGTCTAGGACACAAAAACTGCAAATTCCTAGGCAACTCCTAAATGCCATCTGACCTATGGAGATACCAGTCAGGGTGGCTAAGGGAATGCTTGTGTTACTCCTCCCCGAGACCCAGATGGTGCAGCTCACTGCAATGAAAGTGACTTCTTCTTTCTGTTTAAGGAGAGGGGAGCTAAAAGTAAAGAGAGGACTCTGTCTCACCTCTTGAATACCAGCTCAGCCACAGCTAACGGTGCAAGAGGCAGAGTCATGATGCTCCCATACTAGGCCCTAGCTCGTGGATGACATTTCTAGACACACCCTGGTACAGAAGGGAATCCGCTGCCTGAAGGGAAGGACTTATTCCTGGCAGGATTCATCACCTGCTGACTAAAGAGCCCTTTGGCCCTGAATAACCAGCAGTGTTACCAAAGCAGTACACCATGGGCTCTGAGATGAGCTGCCCACAGGTATGACCCAGTACATTCCCAGCTGTGTTTGTTACAGTGAAAGACTCCTTCTGTTTGAGAAAAGCAGAGGGAAAAGTAAAGGAGACTTTGTCTTGTACCCTTGGGTACCAGCTTAACCACAGTGGAACACAGCAACAAGCAGCCCATTGGGGTCCGAAGCCCAGTCCTAGCCCCTTGGACAGCATTTCTGGACCTGCCATGGACCAGAAGGGAGCCCACTGCCCCGACAAGTGAGTCCCAGAACTGGCAAATTCATCACAAGTTGAAGAGCCTTGGGATTTACGTGAACGTCAGTGGTGGTTTGGCAGAATCCCCCATGGGCCAGTGATAGTGGTAACCAGAGAGAGAGGTTCCTCTGCCTGTGGCAAGAGGAGGGAAGGATGGGAAGGACTGTCTATTGTGGTTTGAGTGCCAGTTTAGCTGTAGTAGAAAGACATAAGAGACAAATAAATTTCTAAGGTTTTTTAAATTCCAATCACTGGCTTGCAGATAGTATCTTTAGACCTGCCTTTGGGGAAGGACACAAACCTGACTAGTTTTATGATTTGCTGTTTGTAGAGCCCTAGGGTCTTGAGTAAACAAAGGTGGTAGCCTGGTAGTGGTTAGAGCTGGCCTTGGGCAAGATCCAGTGGTGTGCCAGCTTCAGGTTAAACCCAGAGTAGTCACAGTGGTGGTGGCCAAAGGGATGCTTGCATGCCCAGTTCCATGTGGCTCAGTTCAGAGAAAGAGATGCTGTTTGGGAGAAAGTAAAGGGAAAGAAGAGTCTCTGCCTGATAATCCAGAGAATTTATCTGGATCATATTGAAGACCACCAAAGCAGTAACTCTGCAAGTCTGCAAAAATAATCTTATTGGTCTTGGGGCCCAAGTCCCATTTAATACCTGGAAAGCCTTTTCAAGAAGCACAGGCACAAACAAGCCCAGACTATGATGACTACAATAAATACCTGACTCTTCAATGCCCGGAAACTGATGAACATCTACAAGCAGCAAAATCATCAGAATAACATGACCTCAACAAATGAACTAAATAAGTGACCAGCTACCAATCCTGGGGAAACAGAGATACACGACCTTTCAGACACAGAATTCGAAATAGTTGTGTTGAGAAAACTCAAAAAATTCAAAATAAAACAGAGAATAAATTAAAAATTGTATCAGATATTTTAACAAAGATTATCATAATTAAAAACAATCAAGTAGAAATTCTAGAGTTGAAAAATGCAACTGACATACAGAAGAATGCATCAGAGTCTTTTCATAGCAGAACTGATCAAGCAGAAGCAAGAATCAGTAAGCTTAATAACAGGATATGTGAAAATATGCCATCAGAGGAGACAAAAGAAAAAAGAATAAAAAGCAATGCAGCACGCCTATAGGATCTAGAGAATAGACTCAAAAGTGCAAATCTAAGCATTACTGTCCTTAAACAGAAGACAGAGAAAGAGATAGGGATAGAAAGCTTATTCAAAGAGATGTTCACAGAACTTCTCAAACCTAAAGAAAGATATCAACATTCAAGTACAAGAAGGTTATAGAACACCAAGCCGATTAACCCAAAGACTATCTCAAGGCATCTAGTAATCAAACTCCCAAAGGTTAACAATAAAGAATCCCAAAAGCCAGAGAAAAGAAATAAATAGCATACAATGAAGCTCCAATATGTCTGGCAGCAGACTTTTCAGTGGAAAACTTAGAGGCCAGGACGTTCCATATTTAAATTACTGATGGATAAAAAACTTTTACCCTAGAATAATATATCTGGACAAAGCATCGTTCAAGCGTGGAAGAGAAATAAACACCTTTTGAGACAAACAAAAGCTAAGGGATTTCATTAACATCAGACCTGTCCTACAAGAAATGCTAAAGGGAGTACTTCTATCTGAAAGAAAAGAATTTTAATGAGCAGAAAGAAGTCATCTCAAGGTACAAACTCAGTGGTAATAGTAAGTACACAGAAAAACACAGAATATTATTAACACCGTATTTATGTTGTATAAACTATACTTAACTAGAAAGACTAAATAATGAACCAATCAAAAATAATAACTATGAAAATTTTTCAAGACACAGTACAATAATAAATAAAGAGAAACAACAGAAGTTAAAAAGTAGGAGGATGAAGTTAAAGTGTAGCATTTTTATGAGTTTCTTTTGCATGTTTGTTTATGCAGTCAGTGTTAAGTTGTCATCAGTTTAAAGTAGTGAGTTATAGAAAACTATTTGCAAACCTCATAGTAACCTCAAATAAAAAAAATACAATGGATACAACAAAAAGAAAAGCAAGAAATTAAAACATACCACCAGAGAAGATTATCTTTACAAAAAGGAAGACAGAAAGGAAGGAAAGAAGGAAGAGAAGATCTCAAAACAGCTAGAAAACAGATAACAAAATGGCAGGAATAAGTCCTCACTTATCAATGATAAAATTGAATGTAAATTAGATGAAAATTCTACAATCAAAAGACATATAGAATCTGGATGGATAACAACACCCAGTGGTCTCTTGCCTATAAGCAACACACTTCATCTATAAAAACACACACAGACTGAAAATAAAAGGATGGAAAAAAGATATTCCATGCAAATGGAAACCAGAAAAGAACAGGAGTAGCTTGGTTTACATCAGACAAAATAGATTTCAAGACAAATCTATAAAAAGAGACAAAGAAGGCTATCATATAATGATAAAGAAGTCAATCTATTTTTGCAGAAGAAAAGACTGAAGCATAAACAGCTAAAGTAACTTGCCCAAGGTCATACAGCTTATTAATGACAAAACCAGTCTTTGAACTGAGAAACTAGGCTCCAGAGCACATGCACCTGGCCATTGATGAAGATGGTCTACTTAAAGTGAGGTGGTATCAGTAACAATAACATCCCATGTGCCTGTGCCTGGAAAAAGAAGACCATAAGATAGAGGTAAGTTAGTGACAAGGAACAAGAAAGAACATTCAAATAGGACCAAAATAGCGGCATTTTCTTTAACTGCATTTGGTTACAGTTTTTCTCAATTCCCTAAAGAAGACAAACACTGTTTGGGTTAGTAGTTTGTTGTATTATATAATCACAAGAAATTTAATTATATAGTTCACCATTATTATTCTATGGGGTGTGTTCAATTATTCTCAAGCAATCCTTTTATTGTCATCATAAAGTCCTTATTAATAAAGCTGTGCCTGGTATTGTAACAGATGACCAGACAAATCTTGACAATAGTGTTGTCTGCAGTGAGCAAATTAGCAAAAACTATAATCAGCTATTAAAATATATCTGTGGTAATATCTTTAAAAAGATATATTCTTTCCTTAGTGTGTAAAACATACTTCTCGCTTTCACTCCTTTTCTATTTCTCTCTCTCTCTCTCTCTCTCTCAGACATGTAGTTCCTGCCATCTGGCAGGGAAGTGGCAAAGGGAAAGAAGAAATTTGAAAAGTCAAATTTACCCCAAAATTACCAGATTTCAACTATATTCTTCCAATATTTATTACGCATCCAGTAACTTTCAGGAAGTGGTATCCTAACACCATTGTTCAAGTACACAGCCTGTTTTCACCAGCAAAAAGCACTATAGTTCTGATGCTGTAAGTAGCCACCAAGTCTGAAAAGAGAAGAGAATCCAGAATGAAGTGCACGTCCATACAAGGTAAAACCCGTGCAGGTGATTCAGGTAAAGAAAATAATCGTAAAGCAGATTTCTGAGTATATACATGTATTTTCTATTTTCCATAACTGTATGCAATTATTTTTTATTTGACAGGTATTAGAAGAAGTGTAAGGACTGTTCTTGGTTAGGATAGGGGAAGAGGCAGGGGAAAACAGGAGAAATAATTCAACATACCCAGCTGCTTCCTCTATTTCCCTTTGCTCCTCCTACAAAAGATGACTTGTTCCTTGGGGATTTTCAATTAAATAGGAACTGAATACATTAACCTTTTCTGCATACAATACATTCATCAGAACAGCCTTGGCATGCCCTTGGATTCCAGTGCTGGGCTCTGAGGAAAGTTACTATGATATCTAGCAAAAATAGGTTCAGGTGATGGTTGGAAAGCCTGCACTCCTGTGCATAAATGAAACAATCTATTTTAAAAAGGATCTTTCATAGCACAATTTTGAATCTGAGAAATGTACCAGAACTATGTGTTTGTTTGACTGACTTTTCTCTAAAATAAGATTATACTAAGTAGCTTGCCATCCATATTGTAACTACAGGATACATGTGTAGAGGTTTATTGATGACACAGTAGTTTCACATTTATTATCACATGTGATCCTCACAACAATCTGTGAGATACAGTAGTGAAAAGAAGGGAGAAAAATAGAAAGTAGTGTTAATTGAGTGTTTACTGTATGCTACACCTTGTCTTAGGAGCAAGTATTTTTAACATTCCTATTTTTGTAGATGTCAAGACCTAAAAATGCTAAATAATCTCGCAGTTACATAGCCTTTCATGGTGGACTTTCTCAGGCATTGTGACCAGGACAATTCTTTGATATATGAGATTTCTCTGGACAATGCATTTGGGGTTTCTGGCTGCACATGTTAAGTGATATTAGCACTCCTCAATCAATGCGATCTCCAGAAATACCTTCACCCATTTTCACGTGCCTCCAGTTAGGATAGGTATAGAGAGAGGTACACCCATACCACCTCTGTTTCAAAACTTAGACTACATCCTGCATTTCCTGATTCATAATAGCTTTGCCTATGCTTACTGGAGAGCTTTCCTTACCTTTCTGTAGTGGTATGAACAGAGTTGCCATTTTTGTCATGCTGGAAGAGTTCAGGCCTTAGTCTAGAGCTAAAAATTTGTGTATGTGTATGTATGAAGAGCATGGTTAGGGGTTGACACTGTGGTAGGTGAATGAAGTAGGAGGAAAAAGGAAGTTCTGGATAGATCAGTCTGGCATGGATAAGGAGTTTGAATCTGATTCCAAAAAGTATGACAGGATTTGGTCATGGTGTAAGTTTGGGTCCAAGATACCAAGAGAGAATTAGAGAGGCAAGAAATAGGGAGAACACACTCACTTGTAGTGAAGGTTGTGCCTCCCCAATTTGCAGGATTAAAATTAAAAATATAAAAATAGAGAAAAAGAGAGAAAGATGGAAAAAAATGAAAAAAGAAAGGCAAGAAATTCATTGGGGGAAATGCCTGTGAAGGTAGAGCTGAAAGAACAGGAGTAGGCAGGGAAAGTTTCAGACCAGAGGCAGGAGTAGGCAGGGAAAGCTTCAGGCCAGGGGAAGGTCTCCCATGATGGGACAGGGGATGATGAGGATGGGAGAGGAAGTGCTTAAACTTCAGAACAGTCCTGAAAAAGTGTCAGCCAAGCAGGTGCTGGGCCCGGAGCAATGCCGCCTGTTAGAGGATCCTCACAACAGGCAGAAATGATTCTGCTTAAGTCCCTCAGCCACTGGTTGGGAGCAGCCAGGGCCACACACCCTTGGTGTGAATGCTGAGACATCCCGGAGGTTTAGCACTGGAGACTATCAGCTAAGAGCCACTCATAGCAGGCTCTCTCTTGAAGGAGGATCTGTGCAGACACCACCATACCTGCCACTGCTGTGTTCAAAAGTGTCAGGAAAGGCTGCACTTACTTACAGGTCCTCGGAGGAAGGGAGTGAGGCAGGAACGTCACTGGGCAGTGCTGTGGAGACACTGAGCCTGCTCTGTCTCAACAAATAAGTGATAGAGGAGGTGATAAGAAAACTCTTAATGGTTATGCACATGCAAACAGGACTAACTGCCAAAATCCCCACTCTCTGTCCATCTGCGCATATAGGACTGGCCTTATATGATGGCAGAAGACACAGTTAGATACCTGGGAGGGTTTGGGAAACCTCAGAAAGGGAGGACATTGTCCCAAACTAGCTCCTGCACTGAGATCTTTACCTTTACCTTGCAATATTTGCCTGTTATTAAACTGTCTAAGGTGACACCTACAGCCCAATTCCATTTAAGAATATCTTTCATTTTTAAATTCATTTAATGATGCATTTAGAAGAATTTCCCAAAAATATTGGATGTAACATGTGACTGGCATACATGTTAAGAATGTGGAGCACCCTGGTGAGACTCTGTAAATAGCAAATGGTAGTATTCTTGAGCAACAGGGAGGATCGTGCATAATAATAATACCTATAGCTGAAAAACTGGATACCTGTCAGGAGGGGGAGAAAGACATGGAAGGGTTGCATAAGAAAAGGCATCTGTAAGAAATGAACACAAATGTCATTCATCACATTCTTGTTGAGATCCAATACTATATATAGACTATGCATAGAAGCAGAGGCCAAACCAGTGGTTCTCAAAGTGTGGTCCCCTGACCAACAGCCCCCGCGTAATCTGGAAACCTCTTAGACATGCAGATTCTTGGGACCCACTCCAGATCCCCTGAATCAGAGATTCTGTGCTTGTGACCAACAATCTGTTTGCACAGATCCCCTTCCTGGGGATTCCGATGTACCCTCAAGTTTGAGAACAACTCGTCTAAACTGTTTCCGCAGCAACTTTCACAACCTTACATCTCTGCCTGTGTCGGTGTCATTTGGTTTCCGAGCTTTCCCTTTCCTTTTCCCTTTAGATTTACTTATCTTACACCCTCATTCCTTGCATCTTATTCCAACCTCCACCCTCCCACCCCACCATACACATGCATATTCTGGGACCATACACTTGATTTTTTAACTTTCCTTATATAGAATATGCACCCATCTGTCTTCCGAAAAAGTGCACAGGCTCACTTCCCCAATTATTCTTGCCATCTCTACTCCAACCTCATCAAATAGGATTCAACAATAGCCCATTTCCCCAGACATTAGGTAGCAGTAGTTGACCTTTGCCTTATTAGTAGACACAGATCACATCAGTGGCTAGAATGTACCTTCGTATTTTGATGGGTACTAGAAGCATAAAAACTGTTTCTGGTCTAGGCAGGAGGGGGAAGAGGTGGCCAGGAATTGTGTTAAATCCATTCCTCTTAATACCTGTGTTTTCCCAAGAGGTGAGTAGTTATATAAGGTAATCCTCAAAGGGCTGCTGCTGCTGGAAAGGAAATGAAACACTAAGAGAAACATTCTCACAAACAGGAGGTGGAGTAGGGTCCTAGCATTTCCAGGTAAATTCAGAATTCTTTACGTTGTGAGCTAGATGACAATATAGTTCATGCATTTTCCTTTTTTATTCCCTTTTTTGTTCTCTGCTGGTTTTCTTCAGTCTTTAGTGAAATCTTAACCTTTTCTGGATGTTAGACAAAGCAATAAGCAGGCTTGGTGTAAATACTTGGATAGACTATTTAACCAAAGGAGCATATTTGGGGACCAGTGTGGTTTTGGCTGCAATAAACACTGTGAGAGGCCTGAAATTGGTGGTAAACCTTGTGGAGAATAGTAAATTCCCCTTAGCCCATTTGCCTATGGATTCTCTTTCATGCTCACCGAGTCTAGGAAATTCTAAAACTGATGGAAATTTGAGTCCAAAATATAATTTTAAGTCATTTACGTGGTTTGCATGAGGCCTATAGCATGTGTTTCAAATTAGTCCTGAAAAGCAACATTCAGGACTGCAAAAAATACAGTCATGAATTGTTGGCTGAAATTATCTCCTTAACTTAGCTACAGGAGCATAATTACTCACATCAAGGAAAGCAGAGCAGACATGCAAAAAACTTGCTGGGAAAAATGCACCATTGAGCCCCGGTAGACTGAACATTACTAAATGGCTTTGTCAAATCCAATTTTGATGATTATTTAGCAATCCCCTACCTGCAGCATCAAAGTTCCCAGGGCATATCCTAAGTGGAAGGATATTTGTAATAAAAAGATATAAGCCTCCAACTCTCATTTTTGCCAAACATTAATAAAAATCGAATTAGAAGCAAGTGCCTTGAAAGGCTACCGGCAACGGTATGACTACTGTAACAATGTGAATCTGATAAGAAAAAGACATGCTCTTCTCTTTTTTCTTTTTTATTATACTAATAATATAAAAACCACTTAAAGTTTTGTAAAAAAATTTTTTCACATTCTACTACACTTAGAAAGAACAGATTCTATTTTTTTCACATTGCAAGGAATACACAGATATGAAAGGAGCCACCATGATTAAAAGCTGCACAACTATCTCAAACCACAATAGAAATTCTGAATCCAAATGCCCTTTTCATTATTCTTAATGAAATGCGACTTCATTTTCCCACACATTTGAAATTGTGTTAGCAGAGAGTTCAAACATGTAAATGAAGCCAAACAGGCAAAAGAATCCCTCCATTCTCTTTTTGCAAAGGCCATGTGAGGACACCAGCTTGTGCCAAGTGAACACATGGGAAGAAAAAGAGGGGGATGTTGGGTTATTAACTTTTTACTTCTCAATCTTTTTTTGGAGTTAGGCTAGGGCTGTTGCTGAGTTTACTTTCCTATGCTTCCATGAGTCCAGTTAAAACTGGTTCTAGGTGGTATTGGACCAGATTTGTTTCAGAAAGATAGCCGTTGTCAGATGACACCCCTTCCGGACCAATGTCAAGGTCCTCACAGATGGTGCTGGGTTCTATTATTTTATTACATTAAACACACACATTGTGTTGTTCCCAGAGGTGCAGTCGAAATATCACTGGATTGGGCATCGGAAGACCTGCGCTTTAAGTTCAGTCCAAATTTTCCCTTATCTATTCTCTTAAGCAAAAAGGTTGTAAAATAAACAGGCAAATGCTTGTTTTATTAGCCTTCTCCAGGTAAGTAGCACCCTACAATCTGATCACCATGTTTATTCTCTCTCCCATTTCTCTGCCTTATTTCTCAGTGTGAAGGAAGTTTGGTGTGACAGGCAGGTAGAGTTAAAGATGCCAGATCAAGTTTGGAAGAATGATTTAGGCATAATTAACTCCTTTTACATGAGGCCATGCACACCTGGCTTCCAACTCCAGTCTCCCATATGCACTGTTGACAGAGCAGCCTTGTTTCTTTTCCTTGATAATGTCAGTATCATTCCAACCATAGTGCTTTTATCCTTGTTGAAATACTGTGCTGGGAATGTTTTTTGCCCAAATATTCATATAGCTTGCTTATCCTCCATTGTTCATTTCTGAGCTTTGATCTCACCTTCTGAGAGAAGCCTATCTGAGCCACTTATCTAAAATAACCCCTCCACACATGTATACCCTTTCTATAGCCTACTATCTCTTTTCAATTCCTGCATGATACCTATAATTCTCTAATTTTATTTTGAGTATTTATTTGTTTCTTTGTCCATTGTCTGGCTCTCTTTCCCTAATCACAGTAGAATGGAACCATCATCTGAGCAAGAATCTTATCTATTCCATTCACTGCTGTATCCCCAGGGCCCGGAATAATATAAAAGTGTATCTCCCTCATCATTTAATTCTATATTTTACCTCCTATTCAGTTGTTCACAATATGTAGATAACAAATGAATTGTTAGAAGCATTAAATATGATCCTTGCCCTGATTTGCTTGTATTAAGTTGAGGAAGCTTGTATTAAACATACAGAAAACTTAATGTAAAAGATTTAAATAAAATTCCAAGACAAACAAAATCAGAGAGCCACCACAATGCCTAATGAGGGAGTAGAGCAAAAATTGGGTCTTTTTTCTTCCAGGATGAAAAGACCCTTATAGAATTTTTTTCCCTTATTTTATTTTTATAGGCAAATGGAAAATAAATTAGTATTTTCCTGAGAATGGATTTCTTCATATGTCTTTGAACTTCCTTCAGCTTCTGCAACACCCCTTAGCTTATTATCTCCATTAAACTGAAAGCACTAATGAGGGCTGACATTCTCAGTGCCGTTTTAAAGATATTAGAAATTACAGGATTCAGATTTTTCCACCACTTCTTGCCACACGAAGCATTTATTTGAGTTTATTCTTCACTGGCCTGAGAAATCAACATTTGGCACCTTATGTGATGTGGCCTAGGGCTTACTTAGAAGCTTTTTTTTTTTTTTTTTTAACTGAATAATGTGAGGTTTATGTCACTCTTGGATGTATTAGATACTTCTGGGTATATTAAACATATACACCACAGTTTCCATCTGAGAGAACCAATGCACTTAATAGATCTACTTCTGCAGAAGTTAGAGGTGGTTCCTTATGAACAGGTACAGATATGTTCTTTGTAACATGTGATGTTGACCCCTTGCCCACAGTTGATTGGATGGGACCAATTTAATTGCAGGTGTAAGGTTCACAAGGCAACTGGCTTAGATTCAGTAATGTAAAGCGGTGACTCTTGCTTTCTGCTGTAGGCTGCAGTGTCTCTGAGGATATATATATATATATATATATATATATATATATATATATGAACCAGGAAGATCTCAGGAGACCTGCTCCAAGATTCCAAAATCTTTGGTGGATCTGAAAAATGACTATTTATGTATTTTATAGCAATCAGTGTCCACTTCTGCTAAAAGGAGAAATAATTTAACTTGGAGCAGGGTAAAGATTCTTTTATTTGAGGATCAAGATATTATTTGGTCATTCAGAGGTGTAGAGGTGAGGCCTAGAGCCTAGACCAGAAGAGATAGTTTGAAAGAAAGAGTACTTGATTAATATAGCATAAAATTCAAAATACTGCTTTACTAGGGAAAGGGTAACCTATTAATTATCTTACTCCAGAGGGAACTTGAGAGAGGGTTTATAAATTTTTCTTTTTCCTGCTTTGAATCTTAAAGTAGAAGAAGATATGAAAGCAGAGAGTAAAGAGAATCAGATAACATGCTAGAAGGGCCTTAGAAGGAAAACTCACCCTTAGGAATTTCCTGTGAAGGTAGATTTCTGACTAATGAACTCTAGAAGCAATTCTATCTGATACTAAATTCTAAGTTAATTTATCTTTTCATTCTTTCTCTGTCAGTAAATTCATCTATCACTGTCAAGATTTCAGCAAAATCTACTTAGGTATTAAAAGTTTGTGTTAGTAGTACCACCTTAGTGGCACATGATTATAGAAAGACCTCAGCAGCATGGAGAACTTGGTTTAGCTTAGAGCGGCTGTGCAGAATCCCGGGAGCATGAAACATTGCAGACATGTAAGCAGTCTGGGAGAAGGAGGTGAGCCTGGAGAGGAAACTGAACTTCCTGCAATTATGGCATGGAGGAGCAATTATTTACCTTGATGTTAAGGAAAAGGGTAATCAAAGGAGGTAAGACAACTTGGAGAAAGTCAGTTTACATATGTGAAAGTGCTTTAACGTTCTTCTTACAGGAGTATTTTAGGATTATCAGTCCTTCAAAGATGAACTGAATGATTCCAAGCAAGGTATCAACATGGTCATTTTTTGAGTAAAATTTGTATTTACATGTGCCTAAGACCAGTATCCCTTCACAATGGTTTTACCCCTCATTCTACTTTCTCTCTTATACAGTGTCAAGGGAGTAGAATGGACATCCTTAGAATATAGCTAAGGGAAAACTGAATTGGGAATATTACCATAATATGGAAAAGCATTTTGAAACATTTTAACAAAACAATGATGAGATTAGAAATATTTTAAATATATTGTAACAGGTACTGTGGAATTTCACCAATGTCCCCCCAGGCCTTAATATTTACAATTTACAGTTGATATCACACTGCCATAATTTTCATTTCTCCTGGGATCTTTTACTAGTAGCCAGGAGAATATTGACACTTACCCTCTCACCCAAGAATAAGCTCAAAAAATCACTGAGGATGTTGGTAAATCAATTCCTCAGCTCTCACATTCCTTATAACTCAGGTTGGATATTTCTGAGACACCTATTTACACTGTCTGCCCAAGTTCCCAAAGTGGTTTAAGCTTAGTCATCCACAGTGATTACTTGCTTGATAGTCTTCCATCTCTATCTGTATCTCCCTGTCACAGTCCCCCACTATTAACTGATACTTCCAGGGATGATTTCCCAAATGAAAGTCCTTGCACTCAAATCTCAATTTCACGTCTGCTTCTGAGAGAACTCAAACTGAGATGAGTACTCTCTTTTGTCATCTTGTTCTTCTTTTTTTTTTCTTTTTTTCTTTTTTTTGTGACAGAGTCTTGCTCTATCGTCCAGGCTGGAGTGTAGTG
Source organism: Macaca nemestrina (assembly GCF_043159975.1). Taxonomy (NCBI): domain Eukaryota; kingdom Metazoa; phylum Chordata; class Mammalia; order Primates; family Cercopithecidae; genus Macaca; species Macaca nemestrina. The sequence goes on along the minus strand of NC_092137.1, from coordinate 81,374,355 downwards.
GCCCAATCTCGGCTCACTGCAAGCTCCGCCTCCCGGGTTCATGCCATTCTCCTGCCTCAGCCTCCCCAGTAGTTGAGACTACCGGTGCCTGCCACCACACCCGGCTAATTTTTTTGTCTTTTTAGTAGAGACAGGGTTTCACCGTGTTAGCCAGGATGGTCTCGATCTCCTGATCTTGTGATCCACCCGCCTTGGCCTCCCAAAGTGTCTTTTGTCATCTTTAGGTCTATTTTGTTTTAAAAAGGTGAAAAAGTTTCAGGTAAAAATATAATAGAATATAAAGCATACTTCATCATAGTGCCACGATAACCAAAAAACTAATAGAAATTATTCTGACACAGAGAACTGAATTGTAACAATATTTTTCAGATTATAGCAAGAACAGTATTTCTTAAAGAAGGGTTATATTTTTAATAGAAATAATAACAGACTGTTGGATTTGTAGTAATATAATTAATGGAGAGGATTTAACCTTTTCATTAGAAAACACATTAAAAAATAGAAAATTTTTATTTGTTTAACACAGAACACTAACAGAATGGAAGACTTAAAAATAAACCACCACAATGAGGACACTGGTGGCTTATCAGTTAGCAAGCATTATCAATTCAAATAGTGCTTAAGATGAACCATTGCCTAAGAAAATTTGAAAAGCCCACAAATTTTACTGTTTCTTCATGAGAGAGGCAAATCTGCCATGATCCCTGAGCATCACTGCATATTCTTACTGGGTACACCAAAAATGCAAGGCCCTGACAACTCTTTATCTGGGGCATTTCTTAGAGTTGTGTTTGTAGTGAGCAAACTTGAGGGATGAGATAATGTCTTCCCTTGCACAAACAGTAGGCTTGCTTCTATTTACTATAAAAGTGGTGAGTCCCTGAAGTTTGCAATACCTCTCCTATGAACTAACACACAGCATGTGCATAAATCTATGATAAGATCTTGTGTGACCTCTGTGGAGGGTATGGTGAACCTGTCAAAACCTGTACAAACCTACATTTATCTCTAGCTGCCGTTTTTGACATGACTAATAAAGTTCTTTATCTTTTGTCTCTGACCCATAGTCTGTGAAACAGTAATGGTAACTTGTTCATTTGTAAGGAGAGCAAAATCTCAGACCTGAACAGCTTTAGCCACTTGCATGTCAAAAAAACTTGACAGAACTGTTCTCAAATGTGTTAATGATTTTTAAAATTGATGTGATATTCCCAAGCAGGAACTATGATCCAGAAAGAAGCTTTTCTAATCTATCAATACTAAAAAATAAATTTAAATCAATTATACTACAAGAAGGGCTAAGTGAGTCTGTTCTCTAAAGATCATGGTTTATAGCAAATCTGTTAAGTGTGAAGATAATCAAAGAGTACAAACACAAACACAAAAGAAAACAGTATTACTGAAGTGTGTTTTAAACACATTTCAACATGTTTGTTGTAAACATGTTTATTATAAACATGAGTTTATTAATGAAAATGCTAAATTAACTTTCTAGATTTTGTGAAATTTGTGACAATTGCTAGCTTTTATAAATTTGCTATTTTTTACTATTACTTTTTTTGTTCTAAGTAAATAGTCACATCTTGATTTTTTATTCAAAATTTTGATTTCCTTTTCCGAATGGTCCCCAGTGATTGTTGATTGTATAAGCTTTAAACCCCAAACGTACATCTGTCCTTATTCTCAACATTTGTTTTCAGCCTTTAAATTTTATAATTCAGCAATTACACCTTTTAGCCTCAGCACCTTTACTTTCCTGTCCAAAGTGAGACTTGTTTATATTAAGATAAGTGTAACTGAGGATCCCTGGTTTCCTGGTATTCACTGTGAAAAAGCACCTACTTATAACTGTTTCACCTTGAGTTATTGCTGTTTAGAAAAGTCCCAGGAAGAAGCCCAGCCCTAGCAAAACCAAAACTGGTTAGATCCAGAGATGCCTGACTTGGAAATGAACTTTGGCAAACTCTCTATATTACCATAGTAAAATCCTCACCCAGGAAGGAACTTATTAGCTATTTTTTATACATGAGATGTATTAGAAACATGATGCGTGACTGCATTTGCACTGCCCGTATTTCACCCCTATGTACAGTGACTCAGGTAATCCACCTAATAAAAGCCCTGTTTTTACCTTTGTTCAGGAAGGCACTGCTTTGGGGGATTATCTCAGGTTTTCTCCTTCTTGGTGCAAGTAATAAAACTCCTGTTTTAAATCCTCCTTGGATATGGTCATTGGAATGTCATCTGCCAAGTTGCTAACCAATGAACCCACCCATTGTGTGGGTAATATAATAATTGCTAAGAAACAAATTACTCTTTTCTTCACTTCCACCCCAAAAGGTATTCGCATGAAAGAATTTTTGGTTGCCTTAGATCAAAGAGTGCATATCATATGCTACATTTCAGTATTAGGAGAACCTCTCTGTCATACAGGGTAGTATAATACTTACTACAAAGATGCAAAAGGCTGAATTAGCCTGACATTAGCCTGATAGGTTAAGAACAGAATCATTAAAAAAATGAAATGGGCCAGGTGTGGTGGCTCACACCTACAATCCCAGCACTTTGGGAGGCCAAGGCAGGCAAATCACAAGGTCAGGAGTTTGAGATCAGCCTGGCCAACATAGTGAAACCCCGTGTCTACTGAAAATAGAAAAATTAGCTGGGTGTGATGGCGGGCACCTGTAATCCCAGCTACTCAGGAAGCTGAGGCAGGAGAATTGCTTGAACCTGGGAGGTGAAGGTTGCAGTGAGCCAACATATGCCACTGTACTCTAGCCTGGGTGACAGAGCAAGACTCTGTCTTGACAAAAAAAAAGAAAGAAAGAAAAATGAAATGCCTAGAATGGCGGTCAGCAAACTACAGACCAAGGTTTTGTAAAGTCTTTAAGGTAAAAATAAATTTTAAATTGTAAAGGGTTGTTGTAGAAGCAGAAGAAGAGGAGGAGGAAGAAATCAAGAATCCATGACAAATATTATATATATGTAACTCTCAAGGCCTAAGGTATTTACTATACGGCTCTTTACGGAAACATTTTTCCAACCTGTTTCCTAGAATAGGCACACACTGGGCCATCAATGTCACAGATACATTTTGGTTTATACACATTGAATCCAGTAGATATGAAATATATTACTTAAGGACAACTTTTACTGAGCTTCAGACCCCAGCCACACACATAAGCCAGCCAGACGTCATCTTGCCAATTAATTCTTAATGCTTTGCCCACCTCTGTCTCCTGAGGGTGGCCATTTAAATATATTAAAATTAACAGAATCAAAACAAAATTAATTCATTTCATAAAGTAGTTACATATGATTAAATCTATGATCATTCTTAACTCAGAAAAATATTTGAGAATTCTAGCCAAATAATTCATGTAAATTGAACATGCTAAATGATATTAGAATAAAGATAACACAAATTACTTTCCTTTTCATCTATCACCAAATATATTTCTTTCATCTGAGTGCAAATATTGTAATGAGTCATTTCCAGTTCTGCAAAAAAGAAATACAATTTTTGGTTTTAGAAATAAAAGAAAGAAAGAAGGGAGGGAGGGAGGAATGGAAGGAAGGAAGGAAGGAAGGAAGGAAGGAAGGAAGGAAGGAAGGAAGGAAGGAAGGAAGGAAGGAAGGAAATAACTTTTGGGATATATTTTTTCAAATGTATCTAGTGCTAAGGTGTGCCTAGTTGGGAGCAATAGGATACAAAAGAATTTAAAGCTGAGAGGAGACCAATTTGATATAGCAATAAATTCTACCATGTTTTTGACATATCCCTACTCAGTCTGGAGCTCATCACCCTGCAATCGGGATAATAAAGCTCATTGTTATTGTCAGAAAAGTCTGCTTTACTCAAATAGGAATATTCTGTAACTTTTTTTCCAGAGCTGTGAGAAAAACTTTCATTACTTAAAGTCCCTAAGACTGTGGAACTTTCTTATGGCAGCCCTGGGAAACTAGTAGATGTCTCAGGCTGAGTAAGAGATGATCTTTCCTCCAAGCATTTCCTACGGTGCAGTATTCAGGGAATGCGCTCCACAGAGTCATCTCTACTTTGCCAGTGGTCCTCTTAAATGAACGCCCAAGATTTGAATGGTGAACTCCAGGGATGGTTGACTTCTTCTATCCCATCCATGGTAGAGAGTCAAATACAAAATAAAATTAGGCTTAATGGTGCTTGAGAAATGGGTGGAAAAAAAGGAAAACCTAATCTCAGAGAACAGGCTTCTGCCAAAAAGCAGAAGAAAAGTACAAAAGAGTGGGAGAATAAACACAAAAAGCACAAATAAGTTGCCTTAACAACATTGACATTCACATGATATAACAAAAGTGACTATAGCTCTCACATTGTTATGATTACAAAAGCATTATACAGTTACAGACACTTGAAAGAAAACCTACTCCCACCAGAATAACGACAAGAGGGTGTGAGAGAGTACCAAATTTAGTTGTCTGGAGAAACGAATCCCTACCTGTTCTTTATAGCAGGGGTCAGCAAACTCTTAAAAAGGGTGAGATAGTTAATATTTTAGGCTGTGCAGGTCATAAAGTCTCTGTTGCAAGTACCCATCTCTGCCAACATAACATAAAAGCAGCCACATATACTACAGAAACAAAAAGGTGTGGCTATAATGAAACTAATCATGGACACTGACATTTAAATTTCATATAATTTTCATGTGCCATGTAATATTATTTTTCTATTTTTTTAGCTATTTAAAAATACAAAATTAATTAATTCATAGCTTTCAGGCCATAATTTGTAAACTCCTGCCTTAGATCCTGAAAGGGAATTAGATAAACTAGATTAATACAGCTCCAGGGTCAACTAGACTGAAAAATTAGTGTGATGCAAGGCAGGAGCATAGCGTTGTAAAGAGAGGAAACAAAAGAAAGATGTTTGATTCTATAAATTCATATATTTGAAACTGCATGCCTGAGGGCTTCTATGTTCTAAGCATATCTGTTATTTCTTCTATTCTCAGGGATTCTGCAATGAAAATAAATCAGGCTCACATAGCTTCACCTTCTTCATCTGTGGGACTCACTGCTGGACCAAGTGGTGGCAGGATGCATTCTCTTGAAGGTAGTGTGATTAAGAGATGACAATTATAGTGGCTGGGGTAATGTATTGTCTCAATTGCCCCTTATTACTGCCCGAGACATTTGAAGCTGTCTCAAGTAAGGCGCTGACATAGTTTGGATATTTGTCTTCTCCAAATCCCATGTTGAAATGTGATTCCTTGTAAGAGGTGTTTGGGTCATAGGGGCAGATCCCTCCTGAATGGTTTGCTGACCTCCCTATGGTAATGAGTGAGTTCTCGCTCTGTTAGTTCACGTGAAAGCTGGTTATTCAAAGGACGCTGGCACCTCCTTCTGTCTTGCTCCCTTTCTCACTATGTGATATGCCTGCTCCCCGCTTTGCCTTCCACCATGATTGTAAGCTTCCCGTAGCCTCAGCAGAAGCAGATGCTGGTGCCATACTTGTACAGCCTGCAGAACTGTAAGCCAAATAAACCTCTTTTCTTTATAAATTATCCAGTCTCAGGTATTTTTTTAAGGTAATGAAAAACGGATTAACACAAGCATAGGAAGTTACTTGTCTGTAGTCCATATATCGAGTCTTTCTGATATACCAGGAAATAGTACAGTATAAAAGAAAGCATGAATCAAATCTGGGTTAGTATTTTAGTTTTACTGATTATGAATCATCTGATTTTGTACAAGATAGTTAACCTACCTGATTTCCATTTTCCAATCCTAAAAATGGGAATAATTGTAATATCTGCTTCACTAGACTGGCATGGAGATGAATGATATGACATACGTAAACTACCTAGCTCTCACTGAATGTGTAATAAAAATTGAAATGTCTATCACTCCTTTTCTCCTTGCTTCAGGTTTCTTTTCCTAATAGAAAACACCTTCGGTTTGCTTCAGATCTGGTCCTCATGTAAAGTGTTGTTGTTGTTATTATTGTTCTTGTCGTTGTTTTATTCAAACAACTTTATTCTTTGTGTTGTGCTCAGTGCTGGACTAGCACAGATGAAAAATACTGTCCCTGCTCCCAAGAAAGTCACTGCTTGTAGATGGAGGCAAAAGAAAGAGAAAGGGAAGCAGCAGACGCGTACGCCGTAACTTACCATCAATATATCAATGGTAGAGTAAACACGTCTAAGGAGCACAGAAAGGAGGTGTGTTGTTGAGACAGAAGGAAAAGAGAATGGAAGAAATAAGGAAGCAAAAATTTCTTAAGATCCTGCTATGAGCCAAGCCTTCCAGAAAGAGTTTCAGATATGTTAGCGCACCTAAATAGTAGATAAGGGCACCCAAATATCTTGACTTTTTATTTTCTGAAGAATATGACACTTGAGTTGAGCTTGAGAGAGTACTAGGGATATGCTAGAAGGACAATAAGAGTGGCCAGACCTTGAGATCACAATAGCACAGTTTGCTGGAGGTCACCATGTTGGGTGTGTGTGGAAGAGGGGGTTGACTTTTTAAAAATACAATATTTAAAGTATACAAAATTTATTATAAAATAATAGAAGAAATGCCTATGTTTCCACCATTCAATTTAAGAAACAAAACTCTTCCAGACAGTTAAATCTTTCTTGGTTGCATAGTGAATCTCAAGCCAGCCCTTCATTCCTTACAGGCTCTCAGAAAGAATTTGGATGACCACAGTGGTCGAAGGCACTTTGGTAGAATAGGGCTCAGGGTGCCTCACTTTCATGTCAGCTCTGGCTTTATAGATATGTTTTCAAGTTGTGCAGCTAAAAGAAGCTTTAAACATATCCTTTTAGCCTAATACTATGAAAAACCACTTTAAAAGATGACAAATTCTCTTTCTCTAGAGGTCGTTAATAATAATACAGAAATCCTGATTTCCTAGCATGGTTTACGCATGGAGCTGCCTGCAGACAGGGCTTTGGTCTAAATGATTCTTCCATTCATTTCTCCTTATTTTAATCTTATTACTAAATCCCTAGGATTTAATGCCCTTCTGTTTGCTGTGAGAGCAGGCAAACTGAAGGGTCAGATAAAAATGGAAATTCCTCACCTTATTTTTTTTTATTAAAAGAGAAGAAAAATATTAAATAGGATTTCATTTATTATACTAAAAAAAAACCCCTATATAGTGGAGTCATGTCTACATAAGAAGAATGAAGCATTGAAGTTATTACCTAGATCATTCAAGCACTCTTCACATATGTTTTTCTGTTCTCAATTATCTAGTAATTTCAAGTCAACATAATTTTTGGTCACATTTAGCTGACTGATGGCTTCAAGTCTTTATTTGTTTGAAAGACAATTAACTTAATTTTTTTCTCGAACTACAAAACAAATGTACTTTACTTTGTCATTAAACTAAAGGGTATGGTGATAATCATTGCAGAAATAATATATCTTCAGCACTTAATTTGCAATTGGCATGGCTGGCCATGTTGTAACAAATAATGGAGTGTTTACTTGCAAAATAGTTCCCTTCAGACAGAGGTACATACCCTACAGTCCCATTTTTCCCTGGCCCAAATTGTAGGAGTTCACAAGGGAGGAACTGTCTGTCAGCAGCAGGAGGCTGTGAAATCTATTTTAAGTTGTTAATTAAAGGTGACATTTGGCCTCATGGTGAATCAAGCACCTGACTTCTACAAAATCAGCACAGTGAAGGAATGCTCATCAAAAACATGATAACTATAGATCCTGAAGGCCAGAGGGATGCTCAGTTTCTCACAAGTTTATATGAATTTTTTCAAGCCTTTTGTTCTGATGTTGACTCCAGAATATGTTACCCATATCCACAAGAAGTCAATTCCAGGGATGGCTGATGCACTTTCTACCAGCTTTGATCAAATCATTTTGGTCTGTTGAGATCTGGGAAAACACATTGGTTTAGGAGCTAGGACAAGCAGGATTCAAGCCCTGACTCGAAGTTGATTGACCTTGAGTAGTTTATGTAATCACAACCATCTATGGTTTCTCTTATGCAAAGGGGGCTTAAATTCCTTTCTTATAAGCTTGTTGTGAAAATTAAATAAGATATGAACCATGCCCAGCTCTCAATAAAACTTTGGGCGAGTTAATTAGTTCTCTGTGCTTAATTACTTCATCTTTAAAATGGGGATAGTATTAGTGCTTAGCTCAGAAAGTTTCCATGAGGATCAAATTAGTGTGTGTGTGTGTGTGTGTGTGTGTGTGTGTGTGTGTGTGTGGAGAGAGAGAGAGAGAGAGACAAAGAGAGAGAGAGAGAGTGATCTAGATATATTAGTGTATGTGTGTAAATAAATATATATAGATATTTTCCAAATATATATGAAACATATATATCATATCTATAAATACCTCAAATGAATCTGTCATATAGTGTGGGCTCAATAAAGGTAGCTAGAATTTTGTGGTAAATTATTATTAACACTGCATAAAATAAATTATTTTATTATTGTTGATAGTCTTGGTCTAAGAAAAAGAAGACCGAGATTGTATTTCTAGGTTAGCCAACAATTAATTTTTTAACCTACTGCAATTCACTCCTTAGTAAATATTGTTCAAATAAACCCTGAGTTCCCTATTGCCCAAATATTTAGCATTACAGTATGTCTTTAACTCTGGTAGATGCTAGGAGTGTGAAGAAAAAGAACTATTTCTCCCCTTATCTAAAATGGACATGTCAGTTTCATAGGTTGAAATGGGTAGCCCCGTGTGTGTGCGTGTGTGTGTGTGATGTATGGTGTGTGTGTGTGGTGTATGGTGTGTGTATGTGGTATGTGGAGGATGACATATGTGTATGGTGTGTGTAGTGCATCTGTGGTATGTGTGCTCTGTGATGTGTATTTAAGAAGTGGTCCCGAAGAGCAGCTGTAGAAACAATTCATTCTGGTGAGGGCTACATCTAAGAAAGATTTTAAAAATGTAAACACTGGCCAGGCGCGGTGGCTCACGCCTGTAATCCCAGCACTTTGGGAGGCTGAGATGGGCGGATCACAAAGTCAGGAGATCGAAACCATCCTGGCTAACATGGTGAAACCCCATCTCTACTAAAAATACAAAAAAAAAAAAATTAGCTGGGCGTGGTGGCAGGCGCCTGTAGTCCCAGCTATTCGGGAGGCTGAGGTAGGAGAATGGCGTGAACCTGGGGGGTGGAACTTGCAGTGAGAAGAGATCGTGCCACTGCACTCTAGCCTGGGAGACAGAGCAAGACTCCGTCTCAAAAAAAAAAAAAAAATTGTAAACACTATTTACAAGGAGATCAACTCTCAGACTAGCAGAACTTCATGCAGATATTAATCAATTTCCTTTCCAATGGAATTCCTACTGTCAGAGATAGAGAAGTACTGTTAACCCCATAGTCATAGCACCAAAGGCTCCATTGCACCACTTTAAACATTGGCAATAATTCAGAAGTCAGAGGATTTAAACATTTAATTCCTAAAGAAAGACTGCCCTCTAATCTTCATAGATAACTCAGAATTGGTGGAGATATTCCTATAGCCTCTCCTTTAGTCATAAGAAAGTTCTTTGATGGTCATAAAGTTTTACATGATGACTCTATATCATCTCTGAAACTATTTTTAATGTATTCAAAGGGATATGGTTTCCCTCAGTGAACATTCAAAATGTTCACAAACAAGAGAATTTCCTTAATACATTTTGAAGCAGGTAGCAGCCTGCCTTTTCTGCTTTCCAAATCACAATTTGCTTCTTAGACTTTCCTTTTGCTTTTCTGTCTCCTACAGTCAACATTAGGGCCTTCTACCTGCCAGGGAACCACCCACTGTACCTCTCTCTACCAGTGCCTCTGCCTCACCCCTGGCCCTGCCTTGGCCTGGTCCTCTCACACTCAAGTGGAGCACTTTTCTCCAGTTGACTCTACTAAATGAGCTCTACACTTTCTCCTCATCTATATAATCTAATGACCCAGAACAGCTATTCCACCTAGATACCAACCATTTATTTTATCTACATACCACTTACCATGCTGCATACTGTCTGTAAGAACCTGCCCTAAGCACTGGCAGCATAGACTCATGTTGAGATGACTTTTCAGCCTTGTCCTCAAGAAGCTTGAAATTTAGTTGAGGGAATAGGAAACAAATGAGTTAAATTATTTAGAGAAATGAAGAAAACAATTGAAAAAGAGAGAATGGAAAAGAATAGAAACACTTGCTTCTAAGTTTCTTATGAAAAATAGTATTTAGGAGGCTTCTCTCAATAAAAAAAGAAACCAACAAAACTATGTTATTAATGATAATACTAACCAAAAATCAAATTCTGTAAAACACTTTAAGGAAGTTTATTCTGAGTCTATATGAGTGACCACGGCCCAGGGAAACACAAATCCAAGAAGCCATTAATAAGTGACATAGTCAAATTACATTTTGGCTTTATATATTTCAGGGAGGCAGGAGTTACAGGCAAAGACATAAACCAATACCTGGAAGGTATACGTTGGTTTGGCCTGAAAAAGTGGGCTATCTTGAAGTGGGGCTTTCAGGTTATGGGTGAATTGAGAGATTCTTTAATTTACAATAGGATAAAGGAGTAAGTCTCTGTCTAAAACTTGGAGTCAGCAGAAAGGAATGTTTTAAGTTAATATAGGGATGTTATGTGGCAAGGATGATGGCCTGCGGATGTGACTTGACTCTTGACTTGCATGGCCTTAGTTCTTGTGTATCATTTGTTATCTTATTCCCACAAAGAGTCTCTTTTGTCAGCCTTATGATTGCTGTTTTAACATTAATAATAGTCAGTAGTTGTGCCTAAACTCCAAAAGGGAAGGAGCATAATGAGTTGTGTTCAATCTGCTTTCCTTCAGGTCCAGGAATTCAGTTTTTATGGTTTCTCTGGGGTCCCATTTGGCTAAGAGGTCTGTTCAGTGGGTAAGGGCTTTCAATTTTAAATTTAGTTTATAATAATTTTCAATTCAGTCCAAAAAGCCCTACTTAAACATGAAATGCCTATAATCTAACACTTCTGTGTTACTTTAGCTATACCTAATCACCACAAAACTTTGCTAAGGAAAATATATTAGAAATGTTAAATGGAAATTCCTAATAACTAAAAACATTATGAGTACCTAAAAAATGTTAGCACTTCACTGGAAAGTAGGACAAACAAGTGTTTCTCCTCAGAGTGAGGAGAGCAAGTTATAAACTACAGGAATCCAGGGACCTATTCACTTTCTATCCGCATAAGAATAAGAGAAAGCTTCTTTTAATTTGCATAAAGAATGACACTTCTAAGGTCAATCACTCCCCAGGTGATCAGAACTAGAGAAAAAAGAAAAGAAAGGATTGCTTCTTTGAGGGTGCAGGAATTCAATGCAAAAGAACAAGTCATTCATAAGTCAAGGGCTCCCCAAATATGGAACTGCAGGTGAATGTAATAAATAGTTGTGCCCTCCTCTGTACAATGAGGGTTCTGAAGGAGATGATTTATACTTTTCCTTTCAGCTCTCCTATACTAGTTCTTTTTGCAGAGTATTGCCTGAAATAGCTGATCATTATTTATCTATTGCAAGGTATTTTTAAAATAATTGATATAGATCTTCCATGCTGTATGAGTTGAGAATAAGGAGCCATCTTATTTATATGAGATTTCAAATGTATTCATGGGCAAGAAGAGGAGTGAACTGACTCCTGTGGGGGTCAATAGCATGTACATATTTGGAGTGGAAGCTACAAGGAATTTCTGTGAGGGCAACCACAGGAACCAAGGTTTGGGGAAACATCGAAGGAAAATTCAAACTGCAGCAGAGAACCCAAGAGAAGTTGCAAGAAAAGAGCCTGTGGGGGCATCTGGGAAGGAAGGGAGTTCTACTTATGGGAGAGCTGCTGATAGAGAGAGATCTTGCCAACATTATAGATGGCTTTGCACTACAGAAGTCAGTAATGTGACAATTTCAAACAGAGGAGGCAATTCAGACAATTTTTCTTCCTCAAACTACACCATACAAGGTATGCTGTTATTAAAAGATGATTTTTAAAAAGTGGTAAAATCATGATTTCCATACAGATAGGAAAATTAACATATGCTAAAGACTTTATGTAACTCTGTTAATGGGGCAACTGGTAAGGTATTGCAACTAGTTCAACAGCATTTTAGATCTAGAATACTAAAATACATATATAAATGGTTTCTACTACATTGCAAAGGGAAGACTGTTGACAGAATTTGCATGTTCGTAGACAAGACTTCTTTTGTATTGTTATCAGCTGCAATTCACAGAAATGTAAACTAGCTTAAAGACAATGAAAAACTAGAATCAGGTAACCTAAAAAGATAAGATCTAACAACGCATAGTTTCCTTTGAAAACTTTGCAACTCTATTTTAAAAATACGCTCTGTTTACAATACTGGAACCTCCTCTGAAAAGCTTTTATTTCAATTCTCCATCCATAGACCTAGGTCGCCAGCATAGAATTTATAATATCAAGACCATAATTGCTAAACATTTTCAATTACCCACTAGTTTCTTTATTTTTAAATATAAATAAATGTCAAAGCTTTTTGGGAAATTGCTCTGACAGTAAAATAGAGCAGAGATAAGTGTGTTAGATAACAGATCCTGTCAGAAATGGAGAAATAAGGCCAATTGGGGAGAAGCAGGACATGAAGGGAAGGACAACCATGATGAATTTGTAAGGGAGTAAGATCTAATCTGGAACTGGAAGGATGGGTATCCAGGAGGGAAATCAGGAAAGCCAGCTGGGGCTAAGCAAAGAGAACAAAGTTTTAAAGGTCCCAGAGTAAATGAGATTATGAACCAAAGAGGGAATTTGTATAATGTTGTAGGTATATAGACATAGCTGAGGAATGGGAAGAAAGAACAAAAAAAGGGTCAAAACCAAACAATTTTTTTTTTAAAGCAAACCATATTCAAAACAGAGCTCTTTCTCATTATAATTGAACTGGTATTTTTCTAAAATGTAACACTGATATTAAGGGACATTTTCCTGGAGCAGTTATGGAAGAGATGAAGGAATCACTGGCATTGATCATTTAAGTGATCCAAAATAAGCAGTCAATGTTTGCAATTCAATAAAACCATTGTACAACTTGAGGGAAAAAGAATCAATTATTTAAAAGAATTTGGCCTCTTGTGTCTGTTATAAGATGAAACCCTTAGCTATTTGCTTGAAAATTAAATAAAAAGTCACGTCTAGATTTAAATTGTCTATACTTACTAGATTTCTGAAGTCGAAAAAAAAAATGCTAGAATTTTTCTAATAAATAAGAAACCTGAGGTTCCAAAGGGAAGTAATTTGCCAAAGTCATATACCCAGATAGTAAGAAGTTACTAGACTTCTAGTCTCATACATCTATTGCAAATTCTGTCTACTACCAAGGAAAACACTGCATTAAAGAAGTTTAATATTTTTTAGGGGATCTCACAGTCTTTACTATTTTCATGTGACTATATACCTCTAAGTCAAGAAAGGCTATGAAACATTCCCTATGTGCTTTGACTATTGAATAAATAGAGGGACTAATGTTCTTGAATGCACACACACATATTGGAAAATGTTTCACGCTATGTTACCTTATGTATGCTGTCACATTTGTTCTTAATTTTCTTACATGTGGATTCTGTTATGCCCAGTCCGTTTATTCCCCGAAGAAGACCACCAGAGTCCAGAGTTGAAGCTAAGCAGCAAGGATCTTTATTACAGGTTCGAACCCGGAACTCTCACTTGCTCTCGAAATGAGAAGGTCAAGAGAGGGAGAGTTCCCCCACCCAGCATTAAACAGTGTTATATAGTCTAAGAAGAGTGGTTATAGAATCATTATACAGATCAGATGTATGATTGGCTGGTGTTTGAACAAGGCGATTTGGCTAACTATGATTGGTTCCCGCCATTTCTGGTATCTCAGTTCAATCCTTGAGACGGAAGAGCAGTTTCTGCACAAAGGCAGTTAATTATATTGCGTCAGGTTGCACAACTGGTTTATGGCAGCATGAGTTTATTTTACTTAAACATGTCTTGTGACCTAGCCCCAGGAAGAAAAACAGGTACTTACAGAACTTTCGAAACCTCTGGTACTTGCAGAGATAAGAAAGCAGAACAAAGGGTGTAGCAATAGGGAGCAAGGAGGGTGGGTATGTCTTTGTGTTTTTGTGTCCTTTCAATTCATACTAGTTGTCTTCTGCAAACAAAGATCATAATAATAATAATTAATATGTTGGTTATAGTAGCAGATTAATATTCTAAGAAATAGAGCAAATTAATAGTGAGGTACAAAAACAGCACTACTAACCCCCACCATCAGGGCTTTTGCCATGAGTTATAGTCAAGTTAAGCAGACAGGCAGCCCTGAACTTCAAGCCATGGCTGATCGGAGTTAAAGATAATGAACAGAGATTATGGCAAAATAACATAAAACACTCACTTTTCATCAATTTATAAAATCAACACACGCCTGGCCTCCAAATTGTCTTTCATTCTGATTGGTTTTTGTCCTATAAGAATAAGTATATTGAATACAGCCAAAATCATTTACTATGTGCCGGCACACTTTGAAGCACTTTTCAACCAATTAAGCATTCATTCTACAGAAAAGTCCTATGGGTTAAATGCAAACATTTTCAACTGTATTATTATAGATGGAGAACCTGGTGCTGAAGTAAGTTGCTGACTGTGGACCCAAGATTTAAAGACTGGGAGCCCTGTCCTTACATACAACATTCGTATTCCCAACTAAGCCGTCTTCAAACATGATACCCTTATCACACCTCCAGAAAAGCAAACTAAATCTCATTCACACTGAAGTTGGGAGGATTAACAATGATGTGAGGTTGGAAACCAACACCTTAAAGCCTTCATGTAGGAAGAAGGCTGAATCAGCCCTCAGAAACCCAAGGCAAAGGAGAGTATTTCTTATGGGGAGGTCTGGTTTTGGATGGGATAGAATTATACAGGGATAGAGAGAAAGTCCCAGAGATACCTTTTGTCCTTAGAATAAAAGTTTTATAGGAACTGCTGCTCTCTTCAACACCGATAAACAAGCCAAAGAACTCAATTTCAATTTTTTTTTTTTTTTTTTTTTTTGCAATAGACAGACCTAGGCACTGCCCTCTTCCCCAAGTCAGCAGGTAATAAGCACACAGCATTTCTACTTTCCATATCTAATCGTGATGTTTAGGCTGACAGCAAAAGTGCCAGGAACTGTCAGTTGTGATCACAGTCACCAAACTGGAGAACATGAACTGAGACCTTGACACTGACCAAACTTGAGACAGCAGCTGCTTCACATCTCTACCACGCAGACGCAGTTGCAAAGCCGTAGTACTTGGGAGTGAAAAGCAGTCATGCTCCTATGGTTCATCTTGCATCCTGCGTTGTCCACATTGCACCCCTGTCCCTTTCCATTTATCACGCCATTTGTGACAAAGAGACGTGTTATTTTTTTCCCTGCTTTAACCTGTTTCAGAAATGCTGACCTTGTGAAGGCAAGTCCTTCTCACATCTTTTTCTTGACATTTATTTTATTTTTTTTAATTCCAGCTGACAGAGCAAAGTGTTAGGTACAAACTTAATAGATACTCAAATCAGTTGTTCCCAAAATAATTTCTTGCTAATTAGGCAATTATTTTATGTTATATTGACGGGGGAAAAGGATAAATGACACTTCAATTATAGGGTAAAATAAAAAAAAAACAAGTCAATTAATACTTGACTTCAATATTCATTTATAAAATAACCGGGGCTGTGTGTGTGTCCTCTTCATCCTCATTCATACCCACTGGAGGATGAAAAATAAGGGAATGCAGGTGTGTTCAGACTCAAGAATATACACTGGGGCCTAGAGTAAATAATTGATGATCTTGAAAAGAGCATATCTACAGTGGAGAGAATGAACAAACACTTGCTTGGTTTATAGATCTCTTTCCCTTAGACTTCAAACATACTTTTTCTTTGCTTTTGATTTCTTGGATTTTTAAAACAATTTTCATGGTGTTACTGAATATACTAGTTTCCTATTGCAATTGTAAAAAATTACCAAAAACTATGTGGTTAAAACAACAGAAATTTATTATCTTACAGTTCTGGAGTTCGGAAGTCCTAAATGGGACTTATGGGCTAAAATCATGTCAGCAGAGCTACATTCCTTCTGGAGGCTATTTTCCAGATCCTAGAGGCTGCTTATATTCTTAGGCTTAGGGCCTTTTCCTCTGTCTCTTAAACTCATCTCTCCAACCTCAGCTTCCATTGTCAAATCTCCTATTTGATTCTAACCTTCTAACTTCCTCTTAAAAGGACACTTGTGGTTAAACTAAACCCCCACCCAGATGATTCAGGAAAATCTCCCATTCTCAAATCCTTTCACTTAATCATATCTGCAGTTTCTTTTGCCATGTAAGGTGATATATTCACAAGTTTTGGAGATTAAGACAGAGATATCTTTGGAGACTTTTTTTTTTTTTTTTTTTAACCACAGTGACTTCCTTTCAGTTTTCACCAAAAAAAAATTGCTCGCTTATTTTGTGCAATGTGCCAGTATGCTGTCCCCTCTATCCCCCTCTTCTGCTCAGCTCTGTAACATAGAAAGCTATACCTCCAAGCCCCTCTGCCATTCTAGCTTCTAGGTAGGTTTTACTATAGAGTGGGAAGCAATGGTGTAAAATTAAAGGTCTTGATGAAGGGAGAAGTCAAGATATATTTCCCCTTCTCTCTGTTTCCTGTGGTGTGTCCTGGTGTTGGCTGCATCTCCTCCATCTCTGAAGAATACCCCCATTATATACTCACATGATATCAGCCGCCCCTGCTTTTGCCAGATAATACTGTTGTTTCCCTTGCTGTAGGATTTGTGGCACCTTCTTGAGAGTTTATAATCTCTTTTATCCCAATCTTAGTATGACTTCTTAGCTGTTTCATTACCTGTACTAATCTCTAGTTAAATACCTCAGAAACAGAGTCGTTTCTGTTTTACTAGCCAAACCCTGACTTCCATGCCAATCCAGGCAGAGTCTAAATCAGTGAATTTACCCAGGGATTAATCACCCCTGAGAATGGGGGCCATGGAGACTCTGCTTCCCCCTTACACACAAAGCTGGGAAACATCATCCAGCCATGCATAGAAGCAGTACATGGTAAGGCTCAGGCTCCTTTGTATTCATGCCAGTTCTTCCTTATATGTCTCTACAATCATGCTTATAAACAACACATGAAATAAACACGCTGTATTTTGATCTGTCTGTCATATTCTCTGGATTCTGCAAGGTGGCTCGGAAATACCACAACTGGTTTACCACAATTTAAATGAAATCACTTCATCTGATGGCTGTGTGGGAAATGCTGGAGTCCTGTCTCACCTCTCTGAGTCTACCTACTTACCCAGAATTTCCTCAACTATAATGGGCATAGGGATCACTCTGAAGGGGGAAAAAAAAGCCCTCATGGATGCTGAAAGCATCTTTTTCATTAGAGTCAAGGCCAAAGTTCTCCAAGGCAAACCAAAGCAGCCGCTGAGGTGTACGATTATGCAACATTCTCAACATGGAGACAGACATTCTTAAATTAACTCTGACTTCCTGGCCTAATTCCCTCTTCTGGCATCCATATCGGTAATTTGAAGCCTTGTAATGTAACACTTTGTAGAGCTAGACTTTAAAGGGAGGTGATTCCTCTAGTTAGTGGATTTTGCTTCAGCCAGATAGTCAAACGTGGCACATGCTAGGATTAGGAGTACTGAGCTTTCTCTGATGTCTACATTATCAGCAAAATTAAGGGTCATGGTACAACCATAGTTCCTGTCTTTTTAAGCACCATCTGAAAGAAGGCAGCCTTTACTAATAAGTTGTAAATCTGCCTAAAATTGTCATTTCTCAAAGGTACTCTGGCAAATAACTTAAATATATCTTATCAAAATAGTAAATCTTTCACGGAGTACAGGAATACCTTATTTTATTGCACTTCACTTTATTGTACTTCACAACTATTAGGGATTTTTTACAAATTGAAGATTTGTGGCAACCTTACATCAAGTAAGTCTATCATTGCCATTTTTACAACAGCACATGCTCAATTACTGTCTGTGTCATATTTTGGTAATTTTCAATATTTCAAACATTTTCATTGTTTTTATTTCTGTTATGATGACTAGTGATCAGGAATCATTGATGTTGGTATTGTCGTTGTTTTAGGGCCCCACAAACTGCACCCATATGACATGGCAAATGTAATAAATGTTGTATATCTTCTGACCATTCCACCAACTGGCCATTTCACTGTCTCTCTACCTTGTCTCAGGCCTTGCTATTATCTGAGGTACAAAAATATTGAAAACAGGCCAATTAGTAACCCTACAATGGCCTCCACAAAATGTTTAAGTGAAAGGAGTCATCGCATGTCTCCCAAGTTAAATCTAAAGCTATAAATGATTAAGCTTAGTGAGGAAGGCACATTGAAAGTTGAGATAGGCCTATTGCACCAAAGAGCACAGTTGGGACTGCAAAGGAAAAGTTCTTGAAGGAAATCAGAAATGATACTCCAGTGAATACTCAAATGATAAAAAGAGAAACAGCCTTATTGCTGATATGAAAAATATTTTAGTGATCTGGATAGATCGAACAAGCCAAAACATTGCCTTGAGCCAAAGTCTAATGCAGGTCAAAGTCCTAACTCTCTTCAACTCTATAAAGACAGAGAGGTGAGGAACTGCAAAAGAAAAGTTTGAAGCTAGCAGAGGTTGGTTCATGAGGGTTACAGAAATAAACCATCTCTACAACATAAAAGTGCAAGGTGAAGCAGTAAGATTGGTGTAAAAACTGCAGCAAGTTATCCAGGAGATCTAACTAAAATCATTGATGAAGGTAACTACACTAAACAATAGATCTTCAGTGTAGACAAAACAGCTCTGTATTGCAAAAAGCTGTCATCTAGGACCTTCCTAGCTAGAGACAAGTCAATGCCTGGCTTCAGCATTTCAAAGGACAGGTTGACTCTCTGGTTAGGGGCTCCTGCAGCTGGGCGATTTCAAATTAAAGCCAATCCTCCTTTACCATTTTGAAAATCCTACGGCCCTTCAGATTATGCTAAATCTACTCTGCCTTTATGCTCTATAAATGGAACAACAAAGCATGAGTGACAGCACATCTGTTTATAGCATGGTTTACTGAATGGTTTAAGCCCATTGCTTAGGCCTACCACTTAAAAAATAAATACAAAAAAAAGATTCTTTCAGAAGATTATGCTCATTGGCCATGCATTTTGTTACCCAAGGGCTCTCATGGAGATGTACAAGGAGATTAACGTTGTTTCTGTGCCTGCTACCATAACATACATTCTGTAGCCCAGATCAAGGAGTAATGCTGACTTTCAAGTCCTATTACTTAAGAAATGCATTTCATAAGGCAATAACTGCAAAACATAGTGATCCCTCAGATGGATCTGAGCAAAACTGAAAATCCGGGAAGGATTTACCGTTCTAAATGCCACGAAGAACATTTGTGATTCATGAGAGGTCAAAATGTCAGCGTTAACAAGTGTTTGCAAGAAGTTGATTCCAACTCTCATGGAGTACCCTGAGGGTTTCAAGACTTCAGTGAAGGAAGTAACTGCATGTGTGGTAGAAATAGCAAGAAAACTGGAATTCAAAGTGGAGCCTGAAGATGTGAATACATTACTGCAATCTCATAATAAAACTTGAATGGACGAGGAGTTGCTTCTTATGGTTAAACAAAGAAAGTAGTCTCTTGAAATGGAGTCCTCTCCTGGTGAAGACGCTGTAAAGATTGGCGAAATGACAAGAGTGGATTTACTGTATTACATAAACAGAGTCAGTAAAGCAGTGGCAAAGGTTGAGATGATTTATTTCAACTTTGAAAGAATTTCTATTTTGGAAAAAATGCTATCAAACAGCATCATATGTTACAGAAAATTTTTTTGAAAAGAAGAATCAATCAATGCAGCAAATTTCATCGTTGTCTTATTTTAAGAAATTGCCACAGCCACCCTAACCTCCAGCAACCACCACCCTAATTAATCAGCAGCCATCAACATTGAGGTCAGACTCTCCAACAACAATAGGATTATGACTCCTGAAAGCTTAGATAATTGCTAGCATTTTTAAGTAATAAAATGCTTTTTATATAAGGTGTGTCTTTTTTGTTAGACATAATGCTATCACATATTTAATAGACTATTATACAGTAAAACATAACTTTTTTTTTCTTTTTTTTAGAGACAGGTCTCACTTTGTTCTCCAGCCTAGAGTGCAGTGGCACAATCATAGCTAACAGTAACCTTCAACTCCTGGGCTCAAGCAATCCTCTTCCCTCAGCCTTCTGAGTAGCTAGGATTATAGACATGTGCCACCCTGTCTGGCTAATTTTAAAAAATTTTGCAGAGATGGAGTCTTGCTGTGTTGCCCTGGCTGGTCTTGAACTTCTGATGTCAAGTGATCCTCCTGCCTCAGCCTCCTAAAGGCCTGGGATTATAAGCACGACCACTGAACCTGGCTAATGATAACTTCTAAATGCACTGGGAAACAACAACAACAACAAAATGCATGCAACTCACTTTATTGTAATATTTACTTTATTGCAGTGGTCTAGAACTGGACCTGCAATATCTTGGAGGTATGCCTGACATCATCCCATATTTCTCAGAGGTTTGCTTCATTTTTTTTTTTTTTTGAATTCTTTGTTCTTTATTTTTGTCTGATGGTTTGATTTGAAGGATTGGCTATCAAGCTCTGACATTTTTAAAAGTTTGAAGCTCTAGCATTTTTGCTCTGAAAAATGCTAGCAATCATCTAAGGCTTTAGGATTCATAATCTTGTTGTTGATGGAGGCTCTGACTTCAATGTTGATGGCTGCAGTGTTCACATCTGTAATGCATTATAAGAAAGATATCTCAGAGATAAAGACTCACTCTTCTTGCCCATTTTTAGAAATTTAGTCACTAAAGGTGGAAGAGGAAGAGGAAGAGGAGGAGAGGCAGGGGGAAAGTAGGAGGAAAAAGAAGACACATAAACAAAAGAGATCATGGATAAATAAAGATGGCTGACTAGATGTAGCCAAGAAATGCCTATCTCACACAGATAAAATGAAACATCAAATAAATCATCACACTTTGAAAAGATCTTTGGAGAGAAATATCGAAAATCAATAGAGAGGCAACAGAGACACTGAGGTTGAAGAGGGAGAAAGTTGGGAAGCCTGCACAGAGTCACCAAGTGCCGAACTAGCTTCTCCTTCAGAACAGGATCTAAGGAAGGGGTGAGTGAAAGAACTCTGAGGTACCACCCTACCACCACAGACCTCTGGGATCTGAGCTACAAGAACCCTCACAACCCAGACAGACATTTGAATTGTCAGGAGGAACTGCCCAGAGAGCAGGCAGAGGCAGAGCTAGAACCTTCATGCAACCCAGCTTTCACACTCAGGGCGGCTGCAACAAAATGCAACCATAGGTGCCCATCCCCCAAGACTCTCCATCTTGCTCTGAATGACTCTAGCCCCTGCTGACTGCTAAGCTTGGAGAAAGCATTACTGCCTTTCCCATGGAACCACGATACAACTGATCAACACAGCCCCTTGTCCTCCAGAGCCTCCCACAGCCTGTGCCCGGCCACTCCTACCAGAGCATGCTGGTGGAACAGCCTCTACTCCCCTGCCTGAGGGCTTCACCTGCAGCCTGGGAGTAGTTCTGCACCTCCAGCACAGCCTCTGCTCAACCCCAAGGGACCAGAAGACAAAGCTGAAGGCCCGGACTCAATCCACCAGGGTTCGAGCACACACTCAGCAATATTGAACTGGGATCGGTGACCTGAGCCTGAATCAGGGAGGAGCCTACACCCTCGGAACACTGAGAAGAGTGAGACACAGGTTTCTGTGCTGGTATGAAAACTGGGCATGCCTCCCACTGCAAGACTTGTCCAGTAAGGGCATAGCCTGTCAGATGGCTGCAGCTACCACCCGAGAGAGCACTGTGGCTCAGAGCACCTAACAGTTCAGGTGCAAAAGTCTTGGGAAAAAAACTAGCTGCTCAGGCCTGCCCCAGGGGTAGACACTGGAAGGAGGTTCAGTTGGGGGAGTAGAAGCTAGATGGTCCCCACATCTGTCTGCTGGGCAGAAAACCATGGGCCATAGGTGTCATACCAGCAGTACAGCCATGGCATCATCACCCTGCCCAGGGAGTCATCTGTCTTTGACTCACTGCATCAGCAGACTACTCACAGACATACTCCACAACCTGCTCTGACTCTACCAACCACAGAGGACCAGCAAGTCCCCAGAGAATTGCAGATCTCCTGGTGAAAATGTATTTGGCTCAGGTTTCCCCTAAGGGAGAAGGGTGTGCAGCCTTCCAGGGCCCATTTTGGGGCTGAGGAGACATGGCCACAGTTGCAGTGAATGGAGGGGTCTCACTTAAGGCAAAGGGATAATCTCTCTCCCCCAATCCGCCATCTCCCCCTTCCCAAAGCACGGCTGTGAACACACTGAAATATATAAGAGGGGTGCAGTTGAGTGAGAGCCTATCTGTTGGTCCTTATTCTTGAATACCATTTACTGAATTGCACGCTGATTACACCACCAAACAGAAATAATTTATTTCAACACACATCACCTGTGAAAGCCAGGTCAGGAAACTAGCCACAACTACGAAGCCAGTACAAAACCTTGGCCCTCCAAAAGCACCCAGAAATAAAGCAGATCAACTATACTCAACATATACAACAGTCAAATCTTCAAAGGGAAAAATGAAATATAAAAGCCCCATCCAAAAGACAGCAATTTCAAAAAGATAAAGAAACACCAGCCCTCTCAGATGATAATCAGGACCAGAATGCTGGCAATTCAGAAAGTGAGTGTTTTCTCGCCTCCAAAGAGGATTTCACTAGTTTCCCAGCAGTGGAACCTAACCAAATTGAAATGTCTGAAATGATAGACATATAATTCAGAACCTAGATATCAGAGACACTCAATGAGATTCAAGAGAAAGCTGAAACCCAATCCAAGGATACTAATAAAATAATACAAAACTTGAAAGACAACATATTCATTTTAAGAAAGAACCAAACTGAACTTCTGGAATTGAAAATTTTACTACAGAAATGTTAAAATACTGTTGCAAGCCTTAATAACAGACTAGACCAAGCTAAGGGAAAAATTTTAGAGCTCATTGACCTGTTCTTCAAATTAACCCATCAGACAAAAATAAGGAAAATGGAATTCTAAAAAATGAACAAAATCTCTGAGAAAGGTGCTGTGAATGCTTCAAGCTTATTGTTAAAGTAAATTAATATGGAGTCCCGGACTGAAGAATTCTGGAGCAGACAAAACCAATTAGACCTCAAAAGTCACCTTAACCTTGCTATTACAGATTTGCAAACAGAAGTAAACTTAAACTCTTTCTTGTAAATGCCTACATTAAAGAAAAATGAAACTTAAGGTTGGCTTTCTAGCAGGATAAGCCAAATAAGGAAATTGTGTAACTATACATCAAATAATGGGTTCACTTTCATGTTTACACTATAAAAGCCTTCCCCTTGCATTTCCTTAGCACAGACCACAACCACCTTGGGTTTGGAGTTGCCTGATTCATGAAGTACTGTTTGCACGAATAAATTCTTCACAATTTTAAATTTTATTGTGCCTTAATTTACCTTTAAACATGACCCAGTATCCATTGCAAAGCTTGAGGAGAGCTGGTACTTACTGCAGTCAACTGTCTTCTTGTCATGGTCTTTCACTGTATCAAGTTTCCTAGTATAATCTTGTATGTAACTTTCAACATTCAAACAAGAAAACAAAAGAAATTTTGTCACAGCTGTTCCAGATAAAATAGACAAGCTGGCTTGTCTATTTTGAGAATTTGAATTTGAGAGGCACAAAAGAAAACCAAGTTACCTGAGAATTTGTGGCAGATTAACTTCATTCCTCCTACTCACAGTAATGAATCTCCAACTTAATGTCACACTTGGGCAATTACCCACAAGCATCACAATATTGAATGGAATAGTGTTAAGAAAACTTGAACTGAGAATATTGCCTTAGCTGATTAATTTAAAGTGGAGCCATACAAGTGAAGCTGAGGGAATGAGTGCTCTCCAGTGTTGCATTTACATTCCAGAACACTGTAAGCCTTTCTCAGAGAGTGATGTTCAAAACCTGAAGTTAGCATGTAGAAACTGCAGAAATGTTGGTTTTATATATAAGGATAAGAAGGTAGAAAGTGACTATGTATCTAGAATATAGTACGCACCTAAAAAGTGTTTGTTGATTTAATTTGCAAATAAATTTATGCATTTTTTTTTTTTTTTTTGAGACACAGTCTTGCTCCGTTGCTCAGACTAGAGTGCAATGGCCACAATCTCCGCTCACTGCAACCTCCGCCTCCTGGGTTCAAGCGATTCTCATGCCTCAGCCTCCTAGTAGCTGGGATTACAGGTGTGCACCACCACAACTGGTTAATTTTTGTATTTTTACTAGAGACAGGGTTTTGCCATGTTGGCCAGGCTGGTCTCCAACTCCTGACCTCAGGTGATCCACCCGCCTTGGCCACTCAAAGTGCTGGGATTACAGGCATGAGCTATGGCACCCAATCATAAGTTTATAATTTAATGATACTGTATTAGAATTTTTCATTTCCATATAAATCATTTTATTTCATTCATCTGTGTATTTTTTATTTTTTCCATTTGTACTAAGTAAAACATTTTAACCATAGAAAAAATGTAAAAAATAAGGAAAGGAAAAGAAAATGACTTACAAATCTATCATACAGAGATAACACTGTTAACCTTCTGTTACATTTCCTTCTAGGGTTGCATTCTTGTTCGGTAACAAACTATTTTTAATTTTAACAATTGTGAGTGAATACTATATTTGAAGTTCCTATAGAAAATCCATTAGAGAAGGCAATTTCTTTCACATTGTTTCCCTTTGAAATTTTTAATTTAATCTTGTTTGTTTCAATTTTCAGAAAATTTTGTAATAATTTTTTATCAAGTTTGAACAGTATGACATCTGGATGTAGTTGAGAATTGTACTTAATTTACAAATTAATTTGAGTTATAATTGCATTTTTATACTATGGAACCATTCCTTGAGGAATGTGTTATGAAAACAAAGGATGCAGCTATTGGTTGGTCTGTATTTCTAAAGGGTTTTCTAGAAGAAAAATATATGATTGGCATGTATTTGTCATT
The DNA here is from genome assembly GCF_043159975.1 of Macaca nemestrina. Classification (NCBI taxonomy): domain Eukaryota; kingdom Metazoa; phylum Chordata; class Mammalia; order Primates; family Cercopithecidae; genus Macaca; species Macaca nemestrina. The sequence goes on along the minus strand of NC_092137.1, from coordinate 81,349,191 downwards.
CAAACACTAATTATATCTATCTATCTATCTAGTGTGTGTGTATATGCTTATGTGTATATTTAATCAATAGTTTTGCTTCCAAGCAAACATGTTCATATTATGACTAAGAATATTGATTAGGTGGGCATATTCTAACAGACAGATCAACAGAATAATACATATTTGTTGGTTTTCTCCCACCTAGAAAGCATGTGCCACTTACAACTTGGCTGTTTTTGCCGCCATGTTGATTGAGGAGCACCAAGTCACTCATTAATAATACACACTAGGCTGGACATGGTAGCTCATGCCTGTAATCCCAACATTTTGGAAAGCTGAGGTGTGAGGATTGCTTGAAACCTGGAGTTCAAGATCAGCCTGGGCAGCAAAGCAATACCTTGCCTTAAAAAAAAATTTTTTTTAAGGTTAGTAGGACAATGTGGCATGCACCTGTGTCCCAGCTACTTGGGAAACAGGGGAAGATTGCTTGAGCCCAGGAGATCAAGGCTGTGTTAGGCTATGATCCTGCCACTGCAATGTAGCTTGGGCAAGAGAACAAAACTCTGTCTTAAAAAAAATACACACTAGATTTTAGTTTACCAAGAACTCCTACCTCCATGAAAGTGATGAGAGACTTGGCATATGTTTTTCAGTCTATGATATTTAATAATACATCCATTGGGAATATAATATAAATAATTTGAAGGGACAGTTAGTCAATCAGTGGTAAAAGAAAGAAACAGCAGCCTCAGAAATTATCAATAAGAAAAACTATGAACATACATACCTTTCGGCATAAGGATGTGAATAATCTCATACCCAGGCCTTTATCTCAATAGCATGTTCACTCTACATGTGTTTCCTGCTTGGGTCAGAGGCTGGTTGTTAAGGAATCCAGGCCAAAGTAAGTATTCTATCAATTATTTTCCTTCAAAACATGTGACTATTTCTCTTGCTATGTGATTTTCAAAGCAAAAAATAAAATAAAAGAAAAGAAAAGAAAAGAAAAACCCGGAGCTGTTTACATAGCAAAACAAGCAGACATTTATTATTCTTAAGCTAAAGATGTGTGTGTGTGTGTGTGTGTGTGTGTGTGTGTGCATGCGTGTTTTCCAGAGTGTAATGGCTTTTGAGTGATGTCCCCCCGACACTTATATCTCACTGTCTTCCTGCTATTTGTTTTATATGTAATTGTGGACAAATCTCGCATCACAATGGCCCCCAGAGTCTACTCAAGTGTATGTTATTCCTAAACTGGTGCTCTGATAAGGACAAAATATTTGGATCTATAGCCCTAACTCTGATGACTAACAGTTTCTTTGTTTAGGTCAGCTAGATGTTACCTGGGAGAATGTCACTTGAAAAACATCTGGCTATTTTATCAACTAAACAGTAAAATTACTTTTCTAACTACTTAAAAACAAAAAATATTAGGTAAAGTCTGTTATTGGTTAAATTCCAAGTTTTAAGGGAGGTCTAGAATTGCCTGCGGCCTTTTCAACATAATGGGCATCTGCAGTGAGCATCTCATTCTGTGAGTTAAGATGATCAGAGAACATAGAAATTGTAGGGTAAAAATGCATCTAGTTTCTTCTTGCTGAGGCATTTCTCCTACATCTCTTTGGCCTAGGGGCCAATTAGGCAAAAAACAAACAAACAAACAAACAAACAAACCCACCAGGATGCAAGCATGGAGTGCAGCCTTTTTACCTCCCAGGTTTCATAAGGATTCTCCCAAACGTATTTGTACTCATTTTCTTGCTTTTTCATTGGGGAGATAGAGAACATTGCTGTTTGGTAAATTTAATGAATATAACTGGGCATGCTTGACTCAGCTAAGCCCTTCTCCTTGAGAGTGAGTCAAACTCAGAAAAGGAATATTTTTGCCTGCTTCTTCAGGGACCAGCTCTTACGTGGGCTTCGGATGATCATGTCTCCTTTAGTATATCTGCCTACTCCTGGTATTCAAGTAAGTGGCCCATTTGGCTTCCACAACAAAATGACTCTTTCTTAGCCTTTCTGAAGAATGATGCTGATATTTAATCTCTTAGCTTTCCTACTCTTTGTATCTCAGCACGTTCAGAACCCAGACGGGAAAGAGAAAAAGGGAACCTAAGTTATTTTTGAACTCCAACAGGGGATGTCCAATGCAAGTCATTAAAAAAGCTAATGTCAGAGATTACTATGAGGGCATAAAGGCCTGTGCCCCAGAGCAAGACAGTGCCATATGCTAAGCATAGGGAATAGGTCTTGCCAAGAGCTAAGTCCACGGATACCATATCTTCCCCCTGTGCTTATTTAGTTTCATCTCCCCACATCTCCGCAGTAGGGAATTTTCTTCATCACCCTCCATACAACATGAGACCGGTGATGAAAAAATATTTTAAACAACTTATTTTCGAACCAATTTACCTATCAGCTAATTACCATATCAACCCTGGAGAGTATCAGGAAACTATTTAAAACCATTGCCAAATATTAGTGCCTAGCTCTAATTATAGATAAGCAGATTATATACATCATTATTTTATTTAGAATTGACTCTGCTTCCTTCCTATGTCATTGATAATCAAATAGCATTAATCGAAGCTTAAAAATCCAACAGAAATCCTCAAACGTGTTCTGTTTTTTAAAGATTCATATTTTTACAAGTCAAATTTCCATTATATCAACCATTTCTCAACTGTGTATTTTGTTTCTAATGATTTTAATTTGCCCTGTATACATGAATTTCCAGACTTAACCCTTTTGCTGAAGACATGTCTTTCTCTATGAACAAGTTTTAGTCATTGAAAATAATGTATCAGTTGAATAGCTGGCCGTTAAGATATAAAATACCTGCAAACAAGACCTGGGTTACAAACAAACTCTATCAAATCTAAGAAATTATGATAAAAGTAATGACTCCTCCTATATGATAATAATTAATATAAATATTTGTATTATACTATCTATGAGTCATGCTTGCTGTAACTGAAGTATATGAATTAGTGAAAGATTTATGCAGAATCCAAATAATGCTTACATTTTAATAAATTGCTGTTTAGGAAGTCAAAAAATTAATTACTTGACATGCTGTGTTCTTCGATAAAAATATTCAACACTCCAGATATGTCAATTATTTCTAAATTGTTCTAAAAATTTATGTAATCCAAACAAAAATACTAATTTTTTTTAATAACTGGAAAGTGATCCTAAAGTTTATATGAAAATAAGACAACATAATTTAGAAATTTAACAAAAAATATAATCATAGCTAAGACAATTAGGACAATATAGTACTGGTGCATAAACAGACAAACTAGAAAACCTAGAAATAATGTCCCCAAAGGCCAGGTGCGGGGGCTCACGCCTGTAGTCCCAGCACTTTGGGAGGCCGAGGCGGGCGGATTGAGATTGAGACCATTCTGGCAAGCATGGTGAAACCCTGTCTCTACTAAAAATACAACAAATTAACCGGGAGTGGTGGCGGGCGCCTGTAGTCCCAGCTACTTGGGAGGCTGAAGCAGGAGAACGGCGTGAACCCGGGTGGTGGAGCTTGCAGTGAGCGGAGATCGCGCCACTGCACTCCAGCCTGGGCGACAGAGAGAGACTCCGTCTGGGAAGAAAAAAAAAAAGAAATAAGGTCCCCAAATATATTGGATTTTAGTAAAGAAGATATGGATAATTCATTATGTTGAGAAAATTTGGCAACTATCTGTAAAAAACATATTTTTTTTTTTTTTTTTTTGAGAGGGAATCTTGCTCTGTTGCCCGGGCTGGAGTGTGGTGGCATAATCTCAGCTCACTGAAACCTCTGCTTACTGGGCTCAAGCAATTCTCACACCTCAGCCTCCCTAGTAGTTGGGATTACAGGCACACACCACCATGCCTGACTAATTTTTGTATTTTTATTAGAGATGCAGTTTCACCATATTAGCCAGATTAGTCTTGAACTCCTGGCCTCAAGTGATCCGCCCCCTCGGCCTCTCAAAGTGCCGGGATTACAGGCATGAGCCACCATGCCCGGTCCCAAAAAATAGATTATTACCTCACATCTAAAACCAAACAAGTTCTAGATAAATCTTAGAATTTAATGAATACAAGCAATAATAATAACCTAAAACAATATAAAAAGAGGCAAAGAATATGTTTGTATTGCTTATATCAGATAAAACTTAAATATAAAATATTTAATCTCATAATAAAATTAACTTTTAAAAATAAGATGTTTTAAATGTGTAACATTGACTTGGTCCAACCGAAGGGAAAACAATTCAGCACTCTATCAATATTGAAAATCCACATACATTTTGAGCTATACTTCCTTGTCTTGTGTCATCTGGTACAGATAGCATATATATGTAACAAATTACATTTGAATCAGATTATTCATTGTAACCATGTCTATAACATCAAAAAACTTGACACAGGTTAGAAGCTGGGCTCTGAGATATTTCTATGATGTGACTAAGTTTTATAAAAATGGTTTATCAAAGACTAAATTAAATACCTTATATTGTTGAGAATTAGTAAGTGAATAATTTGCTTTAATATCTTAAACTTTTACCTGGGTACAGAAGCATAATGTTTGTTGAAATCATGTGATAATTAAGATACTCAGAACTTCTTGACTATTCTCTACCTGGTTATTACCTCACAGACTGCTCTCTTGCAAGAAGAGTTGTCAGTAACTACCCCACCAACTAAAGAAAGTTAATTTCTGTTTAAATATGTGTTCTAGAAAGGCAAATGCACTTACTCATTTATATGTCGAGTATACTTTGCCATTTTCCAAAATGTGTTCCATGGAACTTTAATCATACAGGACTAAGCAAAGTCCTATAGGACTGAGCAAAGAGGGTCACAGGATAAAATAAAATGTGAGATCTATTACATAAACTTACTCTTGAAGTTTAGTTGGACACATTTGCACATTAAAGGCACTGAGGAGTTCTGCAGCAAAGAAACTAGCACAGTTGTGTTTAATTTTATCTTTTCTAAAGTTATCTGGCAATAAAACCTTTTTTTCTTGATACAATAAATTTACCAGTCTGTGTAACATACTCATTGGAAACCCTGTTTAGTCTCCCAAATGTGTTTTCAGGGTCCCAAGGGGATGATAAATGAGATAAAGAATGAGTGGATGCAGAAGCCTTGGTGTTTAGGATATCCAGAGCAGGAAAGGTGAAGCATGTGGGGCAGGATCCAGGAGTCAGGATCCTTGGGATGGGAGTGCAATGGGGAAAGGAGGACCCAGAGGATAAAAAGGACATCACCAAACCATGAGATATTCAGAGAGGAAAGAAAGAGTGCAAAGAAAAAAAAAAAACAAGCAAATAATTTCTAATACCACATTTTATCTACTTAGCTAGATTAATAGTGTAAAATTACTAGAGGCAACAGTCACACAGGAATAATAGGCAAAATCCTTGAGGGTAGTCAAAGGGTCAAAGGGTCTCCAAATTGCTCCAGAAGAGGATCTTCTAACTCACCCACAGCACTGTGAGGTTCTAAACAAGTGCTGACCTTGACTTGACATTGCACTCATATGGCCATGGCTCCAGTAGTAGCTGGAGTACTGCACTCTTTTTATCTACTGATTAAGAATCATGGAATTTAAGACTGTGAAGATCTGGAATGGGCAGTAAAGTATATCATATTTAAAGTCTAATTTCTGTAGAAGTGAGGAAACTGAAAAGGGAAAATAAAGAAATGTTTGGCTAAAGGCATTCCATGTGTTTAATGTTGGATCTGTGACTGGTTAAGAATCTAAAATTTGAAATCAGAAGAGCATAGATTTAAATGTAGGGTTTGCCTATTATTAAACATGTAAGCATAGGCAAGTTATTATTCACTCAGGTCTGGGACATTCTTCCTCAAAATGTTTCAAATGAGATAAAATGGGTAAATGGATAGTACGCTGTTGCCAGATAGTGAATAATAAATGGCAGCTTGTCATAGTAGTGATTATTATAACAGTGACATCACAGAAGAAAAGAATCATACAAATTGCAAGTTCAACTTGAAGAGGCAAGAGGTTCTTCATTTTGTCTCCTTGTTTCATTTATTTGAGTCACTATCTGTATTAGAGTTCTTCAGAAAACAGAACCAATAGGATATATGCCTATGAATATAAATACAGATTTTTTTATAAATGTGTATTTTGTACATTTTTATAAATTATATATATATATAGAACCAATAGGATGTATGCCTATGAATATAAACACAAATCTTTTTATAAATGTATATTTCGTATATTTTTATAAATTATATATATAGAACTAATAGGATGTATGCATATGAATATAAATACAAATCTTTTTATAAATATATATTTTGTATATTTATATACAGAGAGAGAGAGAGAAAGAATATATATAGAGAGATTTGTTATAAGAGAGTGGTTCACATGATTGTGGAGGCTAACAAGTCCCAAGACCTACAGAATGAGTCTGCAATTTGGAGACAGAAAAGTCAGTGGTTCTGAGGCCTGAGAACCAGGAGAATGGATAGTACAGTCCTTATCTAGAAGTCTGGCAGGTTCAAGACCCAGCGAGAGCCAGTGTTTCAGTTCAAGTCCAAAGACAGGAAAAAGCCAATAGCTCAGTTTGAAAGCATTCAGGAGAATTCTGTTACTCAGAAGAAAGTCAGTCCTATTTCTTTCTTTTTTCTGTTCAGGCCTCCAACTGATTGAACAGAGGCCCATCCACATTAGGGAGAGCAGTTTGTTTTACTAAGTCTGCCAAATTGAAAGTTAATTCCATCCAAAAACACCCTCACAGAAACATCCAGAACAATATTTGGCTAAATATTGTTCACACTGTGGCCCAGTCAAGTCAACACATAAAATCAACTATCACACTATCTCTCAACTTATAATGAGAAATCATAACAAGTTTCCTATGATTCACATAGAATCAGGAAAGTTCCTCCTTTCTTCTCATTTTTTTATTCACTTACCTATCCATCTATCCATCTATCCATTCACATATCAGTTAACAAGATTCACTAATCATCTCTCACTTCTAGGCGCATTTTTGGCCCCTGGATTTAGTGTTTCAAAAACAAAGAGGAAGAAATAAAATGGACTTTTTCAAACATCTGTCAGTGACTTCAGGAACCAAAAGGAAAAATTACTTGAGAGCATTTATGTTTGCCATAGGAATAGAAAATAATCATTGGGTTTGATGAAAGTCTAAAAGGTCATTTCTTCTCTAATTCTCTCACTAAGGCAGCTTGTAGCACAAAGGCAATGAAATTCAATATAACACTATGTGTAACAACAAACCTACTGTGCAGAATGCCTTTGAAATGAACCTGGACTTCCATATCACAGACATTTCAGGGTGTTAATACAACATATACTCTGCTAGGTATTTTCCCCTAAACATTTATACTATGGCTCATACTTAATAAATGGAATTTTAGTGTTGCAGAACTTTCTGTAAATTATGCAAATCTTAATCTTTTGTACATATGGATGGGCGCTTCTTGAGTTCACCTTGAATCTCACTCAAACCCTATGAATAATAGCATTTTATTTTGGAAAATGAATGAGAGTGTGCAAATCTAGTGTTAATGTTATAAAAAAAAACTATGCGTTAATTAGAATCAGATCAATTTTACATCCTGACGTGTTTCTGCGTGAAGTCCTGGTCAGCTGAACTGTGGGAAAAAAGGATGCTCTGGAATTGATCCCTGTGATTCCATTATAATTGGAGATCGCCCTTGTCATCTGTTATCTGGAACCCTGCAACCACTTCTCTACTGTGACAGCTGGCTTCTTGTAAGGCTCTACCAAGAGCGGGAGGTAGAGGGAGGCTCAAGGCTGGCAGAAGGAGGGACTGACTCCTCCCGGTTTGCTTTTTTGCTTTCTGCCCCTGTCAGTTGTACCAAGCAATGCTTCTTTATTCCAATAGCAGGAGTTCCTTCCCTACCAGCATATTAATTCAGTTTGCAGTTTTTTTCCAGCACTTGCAGTACCAGCTATTTGTGCTTACTGAGAGAAACCAGCACCAGGAGGCCAGTAACTCCTTCTCAGAGATCTGCACCCCAGCCCAGTGAGGCCTCTCCTCCAAGGGCCCCTCTTCAAAACACAGACACCATCCAGAACAATATTTGGCTAAATATTTGGGTACACTGTGGCCCAGCCAAGTCGACACATGAAATTAACTATCACACGATCTCTCAACTTATGAGAAAACATAACAAGTTTCCTATAATTCACACAGAATCATGAAAGCTGCTTCATTCTTACCATTTTTTTTCATTCACTTACCTATCCATCTATCCATTCTTGGCTACTGAGCAGCAGCCCCTCCTCAGTGGTCTGAGTTTAGCTTTCTCGAAGAGTTTACATTTTAATAATTCTCATATCTTCTCTTTGTTCCCTTACTCTTAGTGGTGGAAGCTGTTTCCTGCAGCTGCTTCCTCCTTGATACTTTAATGTCCTCTTACTGCCTTTTCAAGTTTTTAGTTAACATTGTACCAGGTTTAAAAATCCTCTATATTAAGGCCTCTCAGTTAAAATTAATTACTTGTGTGGTTTATTTCTCCTGACTGGATCCTGACTTAAAGTTGCACTCATCTAGCAGAAATAACCTGGCATTAAGACTCAGAATGTCCACTATCAATACTTAAGTGGGAAAAGGCAGGAACCTGTATGTCTTATGGGGAGGACACCCACAGGGAAGTATGGAATCACTGAAAGAGAAGAAAATGAGAACAATTTGGTGAATATTTTGATATCTTCATTAAGATGGGGCCCAATCAGTAATACTGCCATGAACTCTTCCCTTCCTAGTGCTAGAACATAATGTTTGGTAGTCCCCACCTTAACACGTGAGGAAATAGTGTCCTTTTCCCTTTGACCTTGAAGAAAATTGGGCCACCCAAATGAATTAGGCCTAGCTCATCTTCAATCCATTTCCACTTTTTCTTGCTCTACTCACTTTTCCACTCACACACAGATGCCCAATCCTCTCATGCTTTTCTCATCCTGCCTCCTATCTTTATGTGCTTTCAACTGGCTGATGGATTGGAGACCACAAAAGCAATTCATTCACAAGTCAGAAGTACCTGCTAATAATGTAAATATCATACTAACCCTTTCAGTATTACGTGTAACCTAAAATGGGAAAAGCTTTTATTGGAAGATATATATTTTAACAATTGAATCTGAGCATAAATAATAGGTATATGATCAAGTGGAGCGAATGTTTTAGATAGGAGTTTGAAGAAAGAGTCTTCTTGCCATTTGAAGTCAGATAAAGTTCTGAATGTAGCAAATATTTAACACATACTATGCATAAGCATAGGAAAATTTATCTCCTTATTTACCATAATAAATGGTCTAAGCTCCAAGACATCAGCATTGCTAGGAGAACAGATTTCTGGACTCAACCCTTTAGAGATTAATACAGTGGTTTTTGCAATTTGCAGATTTAATTAATATTCCAAATGATTCTAATTTAAGTAGTCCATGAATTACAGGAGCATAATTATGAAATGAAGACAGAAGAGGGGGACAGACTTTGAAATCAGGAATAGGTTGGGATGAAAATGTTCTTCAGATGTATATTTCTGATCTGAGAGTTTTGCAAAGTGTTCAATGATAATTGTGCCTCTATCAATTTCTCTTCAAATTTCTAATAGCTTTTAAGATTTATAAATACAAACGTGTATATATATGCATGTGTATATCTGTTGGTGCATAAAGGGTTATGTCTATTGTTTGTCAGAACAGTCTCAAATATTTTAATAATTCCTTTCCTTTTAATATGATCTAAATGAATCTGTTAATTCTACCAAACCAGTGAATCACTGAGATGTTTGTATATTTGTTTATTAACATTATTTTCAACATTTTAACATTAACATCTCAATCATATTGAAAACTGAGGGAATTTTACCATGGACATTTAAATATGTATCACCCAGACTCCACTATTAACAGTTTAATCTCTTTGTTTCATCAGTTTTTCTCTGCTTCAGCTGAGTGGCTGGAACCACAGACGTGCACCTCTATGCCTGCCTGAATTTTTTATTTTTATTTCTGTAGAGATGGGGTCTTGCTATGTTTCACAGACTTATTGCAAACTCCTGGCCTCAAGCGATTCTCCCACCTCAACTTCCCAAAGTCCTGGGATTACAAGCGTGAGCCACTACAGCTGGCATAAAGTTCTGAATGTAAGAAGCATCTAATATATACTTATCCTGGATAATGATCAAAGGCTAGAATATAAAATCATTGTATTGTCTTCTCATTGCAAGTGGGGAGTGTCACCTCACTCTGTATACTGTGTGCATTCATCTAAAGTCTACCCTGAGTTTTCCCTAACTTTCAAATGAATCACTGAATAGGGACTTCTTAACAACCAGCTTGCAAATCTGACATTAAATAACCTAACTTCCTATTTTGAATATCATCCACCACACAAATATTGAATAAATCCAGTCGAAGGAGAAAAAAAGGTTCATGACTTCTTATCTGGATATAGAATATTGCCAATTGTGTACCTGCCAAGAAAGATGAAAATCTTTGTCCCAAAGATTGTCAGTTGAGGTCAAAAAGCTAATGACTTCAGGTCGTACACATTTTATTTTCTCCTCTTGAGATACAGTGTTCTATTTATTGTATTGTCAAGAAAGGTGATAGAGCTTAAAGAATCCAAGAGCTCCTGTAATAGGAGAGAATGATCTTATAGTCTAGGGGTTGGCACTAGACTACACACTAGACTATACTAGGCAGTGTACAGCTATAGAACAAGGTAAACAAGGAGGGGCCAGGGGCGAAGCTGAACAATGAGTGTAACGACTGGGGTGGTAAGCAAGCAAAAGAACAAAATGAAGGACAATTCATGTGCAGAAAAATGTGTGTGGTTGCAAGTTATGGGATGAAGTTGATATCAGAATCCAGAGTACCTAACCATACTTGAAGGTATAGGAAAGTCTAGTGCCAAATAGGCTGGTCAAAATAGGTGACAAGGAGTTCTAGTTTGGTAGGACCATAGGAAGTTTCAGAGTCTGACAGTAAAAATGTTCAGGATGACCATTTCAAAATTTAGGCCTACCAAAAAAGAAATAGGTAGAAATTAAGGAACAATAACAACAACAACAAAAAAAAAAAACAAGTCTAAAACCGGAATACTATAGCGTAATACCAGTGCTAGGACTACAAACAAGTGTCATACAAATATGGTCTTAATTGATTATCACAAGAAACTTATAAGATTGGTATTCTCATAGTACCCATTTTGCAAGTTAGGAAATGATGATTTACTTAAGTAATTTGGCCACAGTTAAACTTGGTGGCACAGCGTAAATTTGCCTAGATCTGCTCAATACTAAAGACCACATGTTTAACCACTGTGCTATAGTGCTCATTCCCAAAAGCACAACTAGGGTATGACTATATAATTACCAGGACAATTTTCAGCTACCCTCTGCTAATCATGAATGTTGTCTTTTCCGGTGTGGGCAGTGGAATATGATACAGCAGCAACTAGAGTTGCTGCTGATTTTCCAATTGCTGTCTGTGGCAAGTGTTTCTAGAAGAGCCCACCAAATCCTAATATTGGGGAAGGCCCAACAATGTCTACAAAAGCACAGTCAGAATTAACGGAGTTGTATTTATAAAATAAACCCTCTTTTAATTCAGAAAAACTGAAAATAGAAAACTGCCAAATAATGAAAGATAACTGTTGAGACATAAGAGCATGCGCTTATTCTATTGATCTAGCAGCTCGAGATTGATAGGAAGATGTTTCCAGACATTTACATAATGGAATATCACCAGAAAATAATAGCAAATCTTTAAAAAGTAGTTTTGAAGTGAACAAAATGGTACAGCCTGGTATTACAAAATAACTAGGTTTAAGTTTCTGACATTGATTTTCTGAAGGAGACAGCCACTTGAAGACACTTTCAGAGTGCTTTGTGTGGAAGTTTTAGAAGAGAAATTTACAATCATCCCCCTAGAAAAAAAAGTCCTAGGCTTTTAGTCAGAAATGTCATTGTTAACAGGCTTGATGCAACTTGACCAGCCTGACATGTGCAGTAGCTTATGGTATCTCTACACAGAGTTTGTAATCCCACAAAGGAATCCAGAGTCCTTTAATCCATTATTCCAGACCTGCCACCAAGGAACATGTATTGCTCTACGTTGGTCTGACTCTGGAGCCACATTTTAACATGTTCTTCAGATGACTGGAGGGAGCAAATAAAGACTGAAAACTCTTTGGCCTAATAATCTGATATCTGTGGTTTTTAAAAAATGGTGTTTTTGTTTTTAGATACAGGGTCTCACTCTGTTGCCTAGGCTGGAGTGCAATGGTATGATCACATTTCTGACATATGAATGAAAAAGACAGTCTAAGATTCTTCCAATGAAGCATTCCCGAAGTAGTAGAGAGCCGATGTATAACCTAAGACTTTTGGGAAGAAGCATGAAAAACCACTAAAACAATTTTTATGTACTCTGATGTTTTGTTTCAAGATACATATGCTGTTTTAACATTCTACTCCATCATGTATCTGAATTTGTTTATTCTAAAGTTAGTATTTTATTTGTTGCTTCATTTTTTAAAGTCCATATTTTAGAATATTTAACATTTTAGAAAATAAATTATGTGTGTCTTTTTGACTGACATATTACATATTATAGTCCCCCAGGAGTATATGTACCTGAGTGTGAAGCAAGAATTAAGGTTCTCTTCTTGATTGTTGAAAATAGGACAGAAATTTGAGTTGGATCCTTTGTTCAGCTAGGGTTCAGTAATCCCCACAAAATCTACGGCCATAAATGGAATTCTTAACCCTAACCAGTTGATGTGCAAACATGTTGACTTAATCACTAGGGAAGGAAAGTGAACAAACGTGGATAGATGAATGCAAATCCTGTTCTACCAGAAAAAAGAAACTTCATTTCACATAATCCTCTTCAGAACAGAGCAGACAATGTTTACAATTTTATACACTTAATTTGTAATAAAGTACCTTGTTCATAGCTGACCGCAGTTGATTACTGATTGCTGGTGATTGATTATTGGTGATGGATCAGCAGCATTACTCTCTGCGATGGTTAATACTGAGTGTCAACTTGACTGGATTGAAGGACGCAAAGGATTGATTGTGGGTGTATCTGTGAGGGTGTTGCCAAAGAGATGAACATTTTAGTCAGTGGTCTCAGAAAGGCAGACCCACTCTTAATCTAAGTGGGCACCATCTAATCAGCCCCAGTGTGACTAGAATATAAAGCAGGCAGAAAAATGTGAAAAGACAAGATTGGCCTAGCCCCAGCCTGTGTCTTTCTTCTGTGCTGGATGCTTCCTGCCCTCAAACATTGGACTCCACGTTCTTCAGTTTTGGGACTCTAACTGGCTCTCCTTTCTCCTCAGCTTGCAGGTGGCCTATTAATAAACTCCCCTTTATATACATATATAAGACTCCCCTTTATATACATATCTATGTATATAAAACTTCCCTTTATACACATATATACATATATAAAACTCCCCTTTATAAGCATATTTATGTGTATATATATATTCCTATTAGTTCTGTCCTGCTAGAGAACCCTGACTAATACAGTCTCTCATTTACCATTTTAAAAAAATTATAATATTTCACCTTGATTCCTTCTGTTCTGCTAGATTTATATCACCCATTTAAATAATTTTTATCTTTCAAGGATCAATTCAAGTCCCACATTTTCAAGGAAACATCTAAGTGAGAGTTCTAAAGTTTGTCTAATATTTTCAAAAATAAAAAGCATTTTAGAAAAACAAACTCCAACTCAAGTTGGGTGGTGATAACATCATCAGTGTTACAAATAAAATGTTACTGGCAAACAATGGAGGGGAAAACCAGGTAAAAGAATCTGGAAATGTTTCAATCATGGGTTGATCTTTGAGATGCTATCCTAGAATGATAGGTCGAATGAGAATTTGTGATAAACATTAAGAATGTGGGGTGAGGAGAAGAAAAAAGCAGGCAAAACAGAGCGACAGAAACCAAACAACAACAACAAAAATCCATCAAGATATTTGGTCCAATAAAGTGAGAGAGAAAACCATCTTTTTTTTTCTCTCTTTTTTAAGACAGAGTCTCACTCTTGTCACCCAAGCTGGAGTGCAGTGACGTGATCTAGGCTCACTGCAACCTTGGCCTGCCGTTTTCAAGCAACTCTCCTGCCTCAGCCTCCTGAGTAGCTGGGATTACAGGTGTGTGCCAGCACACCTGGCTAATTTTTGTATTTTTAGTAGAGATAGGGTTTCACCATGTTGGTCAGACTGATCTCGAACTCCTGACCTCATGATCTGCCTGCTCGGCCTCCCAAAGTGCTGGGATTACAGGCGTGAGCCACCATGTCCAGCTGGAAACCATCATTTTTTGATCATATGGAATTCAGTTAATTTTTAAAACACAACTGATTGGTATTGGTAGGTGATAGTGATATAGTTTGCAGACTCTTGTGACAAAAATACTGATATTCAGAAAGAATAAGGGATGTATATGTCATATCTCAAGAAGTTTTTACAAATTGTAAAACTAAAATATTGACATATGTTCATTTTATACTTTATTATGTATCTCTTATATCTCAAGGGTTTCTAATCAGAACACTGAGAAGATCTTTTCTGGCCCAGGAATTCAACTGGTTAACAGCAATTCTCAATAATCCCATGCTTACTCCACAAAGTCTTCATTTTCTTCTGGGCAGGAAATTGACATAGAGGGCTGGTCATGGACCTCTTAAAATTTCATCAGCAATTATAACTAAAAAGGTAGCTGTCCACAAAAGTTCATGCTACGTTTTTTCCTGGCCATATGGTTGGACTGCTTTTTTTGAGTTTGCAGTGATTTTGTGGGTAAGTTCTGGCCCAAGCGCTCAAGTGGTATTTACAAACAGCCATACTATTGAACAAACCATATATTGAAGACACCAGAGCTTCCATCAAGGTCCCTAATTGACTTAGTGAATAGAGATATCTCCTGATTTGAGACACATACCGTGGACAGTTAAATGAGTAAGAAATCAACTTCTCTACTTTTTAAGCCAGTGAATTGTTTTAAGTCTCTCATTATCACATATTAGGCTTTAACCAATAAAACGATCCTACTTGAAAGAAGACAAAAATATTGTGTTTTTTTTTGTTTTTTTTTTTCAAAATTTACACTGGACTAGCCAAGGAGAAGAGGCAAATTGAGGTGCTTCCTAAATAAATTTATCTACATAATTTTCAGGTTAAGTATTAGGTAGATATAAATTATTTATCTATAAGTTTCAATTTCTCCCACTTTAACTTGGTATGTGGGCACCATCTCACCTACAAGGTGAGACATTCAGTAAAGATAACATGACATAGAATAATCTCACAGAAAGGGATTGAGAATATGGAAAGTGACTTAAAGTTGTTTTAATCCTATTATGTGCTTAATTTGACATCATCTCTTCGAATATACCTAGCTGGAAAATTTTTAGTTACTGTTTACTCTCCACTGGTAATAATGAAATAGTTCTTCAGTGATCACCAAAGACTTACCATTAAGAAGTCCTTGTATAATACATTTTCCTGGTCTACTGGTGAATTTCCTTTTGGAAAGTTATATCACGTGATGTTATAGATATTATTTTAAGAAATATTATTCTTAGAGTTATACTTAAGGAGACTTTTTTCCCTGAAACGTACAATCATCACCCTCCCTCCCAGCAGGCGGAAAGTTTTTATTAATAAATCTATTATGAGAATCATGACAGAGTAGATGTATTAAAATAAGTATGTTAATTTCCTACCACTTTGGCTTGCATTGTAAGTGAGATCTCCCCTTCTTTTATCTTTAAAATGTGCTGAGGTGAGGTTATCTCTCTTTGACCTTTCTTAAAAACTTTTCCATTAAAAAAAATCAGTTCAAATTTATTTTTTTTATAAAACAGACATGCCTTTCTAATTATTCTGATCTATTTTCCTGTCATTTTCCCCATTGAGAGCTAATCCCTAATTAGAAGTGAAAAAGTCAGTCAGTCGCACTCTGCCTCCTCCCTGGTTTCCTGTGATCTCCTTTTGTAGGTTCCTGGACATGTTTCTGAACCGGTCCTGACAGTGTGAGTGAATGATAATTGGAATATTTAGATGATACCACATTTGAATTGTCCAGGAGCCCATGATGCCTGCGCATCAGGCAAGACCTGTATCAGAAAAGGATAGGTATTTAAAGGAGAGTTTTAAAAGGTGCTATTTACAACAGTATGGCAACAAAATTTAAAATGGCAGCCACAACAAGATAGTGCAGTTTCCCGGAGCTACCCCAAACAGAATGGCCACTTCTAAGTCTGAAGAGCAAGGAGAGCAGGCAGTTAATAAAATATGGGACTAAAACATAGAAGCTGTACATAAAAGGGCCTCTGATAGGGGTTGTGACTTTTGGTAGAAAAACATTGCCAACTCACTCTAGCCTGTCAAGGAAGGAGCTGAGGAAAAATACTCTGAACTCACATTCAACCCAACCTCCAGTCTCCTACCAGTACCTCCCACTGGACAACCCCAACATGGAGTGAAAGGGTGAAGGAATCCTTTAATGAAGCCCTCATTATCAGACCCCAGGACATACACAGAGCAGGTTGGAGGAGTGTGGAGTGGTAGAAGTGTAGACCACTCTGGAGAAATAGGTAGGAGATGCTCAGCCCAGATAGCACAGAAACACAGCACTAGAAATACAAAGATGAATCTATGTATATGCAAAGAAACCTAAGACTAGGCACCAGACAGAAAAAACATCTGGAGAGCATACTCTATTTCAGCTGATGGCATTCTTGTTTAAGTGAACTCTCAAAGTGTCTTTGTGAAATATTATTATCTCATTTTACACTATTTCAATCATTTAGCCAAGGTCACAATACCTATGTCACAATTTGAACCAAAGTTAACTGCTTTAAGGTCATTCTGCCTTGCAGATTTAAAGGAGTAAATCAGGCTTAGACAGAGCCAACAAGCTGACAGTAAAGACCAAAATGAACTATAAAAATCAAAAACAAAAACAAAAACAAAGCTGCATGTGGTGGTGCATACCTGTGGTGTCAGCAACTCAAGAAGCTAAGGCGTGAGGATCACTTGAGGCCAGGAGGTTGAGGTTGCAGTGAGCTGTGATTGTGCCATTGCACTCCAGCCTAGGTGACAAAGCAAGACCCTATCTCCAAAAACAACACAAAACAAAAACAAAGCAAACAAAGAAAAAATAAAGACCAAAATGAAAACCAGAGAACACTTTGATTCTTTTTTTTTTTTTTTGATGGAGTCTAGCTCTGTCGCCCAGGCTGGAGTGCAGTGGTGAGATCTCGGCTGACTGCAGGATCCACCTCCTGGGTACACGCCATTCTCCTGCCTCAGCCTCCCGAGTAGCTGGGACTACAGGCGCCCACCACCACGCCTGGCTAATTTTTTTGTATTTTTAGTAGAGACGCGGTTTCACCGTGTTAGCCAGGATGGTCTCAATCTCCCGACCTCGTGATCCGCCCGCCTCGGCCTCCCAAAGTGCTGGGATTACAGGCGCGTACCACCGTGCCCAGCAGCTTTGATTCTTAGGACATATAGACTTGCGAGAGACTGCAAAAGTAGATAAGACAACAGAAAGTATGTAACATTATCTTTTAGTAAGAAAGTAATCAGCAACACTGAAAGGAAATTTCTTATTCACAGAAAACTCTCATTCTCAGGAGTACAGAGTCTAGACCACTATTTAGAAGACATTTTTATGGCCATAGGATGTCTCCCAGCTACTTTCAAGTCTCCATATGTAAATGGCCAACTATTTTTTTCTATGCCTGATTAAAAGGATAGCTTGAGATTTACTATGCAAGAATGTTTCTTGCTTTATAAGGGAAAAATCTCTACTTTCTACTTACAGTATCAAAATTTGCATTTATATTGCGAATTACAGGAAAGAGTGTTGGAAGCATTACTATAAAAAATGAAAAGCATTGCTGCTTGCAATGAGGGTTTCCTAGACACTTCAACTTTAGGATTGCAAAAGTAACATTTCTAAAGTGGTGGGTGGTAAACACAGGACAAGAAAGAAGTGCTAGGGCTATTTGAACCTATCATGATTTGGAGGCCTTCGGTTCTAAATTTAGCTATTAATGATACTGCAGTGTTAGAAATTTCAAGGTAGAATCGCAACTCCAGCTCCCAACTCAGTGTATATTTAAAAAGTTACTTCCCTTCTTCAGGTCTCACTTTCTTAATTTGTAAAATAAATTATTTGAATTGTTATGATTCCTTATTATAGTTTCTTGACTATGGCTAGGTTCACACAGTCAGGGATAAATACAAATAAAGGGATTTAATTATGGTGAGATTACCCCTTAGCCCCCCTCTATAGCATCTGTACTTTTTTTGTTGTTTTTTTTTTTTGAGATGGAGTCTCGCTTTGTCACCCAGGTTGGAGTGCAGTGGCTTGATCTTGGCTCACTGCAACCTCTGCCTCCCGGGTTCAAGTGATTCTCTTGCCTCAGCCTCCCAAGTACTGGAATTGTAGGCATGTGCCACTACACCCAACTAATTTTTGTATTTTTAGTATAAATGAGGTTTCACCATATTCGCTAGGCTGGCCTCGAATTCCTGACCTCAAGTGATCCACCTGCCTTGGCCTCCCAAAGTGCTGCGATTACAGGCATGATGTACATATTTTTTAACAATTAAGTTTTTATGAAAATCATATCACGCTTTAAAGATTGAATTCAAGTTCTAATACCTCTAAGTATTTTTCCTTACAGCATTTCTATAGGCATCCATAATTTTTAAAGTATAATTTATATACAGTAATATTCCCCCTTTTTATTGAGCAGTTTCGCAAGTTTTGACAAGTACATATTGTCATGCAACCACTGTTACAATTAAGATATATATGAGATAAGGAAGTTTATAGCTATAAGCACCTACATCAAAAAAGAAGAAAAACTTCAAAATAACAACCTAATAAGGCATCTTAAAGAACTAGAAAAGCAAGAGCAAACTGAACCCAAAATTAGTAGAAGAAAAGAAATAATAAAGATCAGAGAATAAATAAACGAAATTGAAACAAAGGAAACAATGCAAAAGATCAATGAAACAAAAAGTTGGTTTTTGAAAATATAAACAAAATTGGCACATCATTAGCCAGACTAACTTAGGAAAAAAGAGAGGGGATCCAAATAACTAAAATCAGAGATGAAGGAGGCATTACAACCGATACCACGGAAATTCAAAAGAGCATTTGTGGCTTCTGTGAGCAACTATATACCAATAAATTGGAAAAATCAAGAAGAATTGAACAAATTCCTAGACACATACAACCTACCAAGATTGAACTATGAAGAAATCCAAAATCTGAACAGAACAATAACACATAATGAGATTGTAGCAATAAAAAGTCTGCCAGTAAAGAAAAGCCAGGACACTGCTGGAATCTACCAAACATTTAAAGAAGAACTAACACAATTCTACCCAAAGTATTCTGAAAAATGGAGGAGGATGGAATACTTCCAAACTCATTCTGCAAGGACAGTATTATATTACTCTGACACCAAAATCAGACAATGACACATCAAAAAAACAAACAAACTACAGGCCAATATGACTGATGGATACTGAAGCAAAATTTTTTCAACAAAATACAAGCAAACTGAATGCAACAATACATTAGAAAGATAATTCATCATGACCTAGTGAGATTTATCCTAGAGATGCAAAGGTGGTTCCATATATGCAAATCAATGTGATATGTCATCTCAACAAAATGAAAAACAAAAATCATATGGTCATTTCAATTGATACTGGGTAGTTATTTGATAAAAATCAACATCCCTTCTTGACAAACACCCTGAAAAACTGTGTATAGAGGATCATACCTCAACATAATAAAAGCCCTATATGGCAGACCTGCAGCTAGTATCATAGTGAATGGGGAAAAACTGAAATGGTTTTCCCTAAGATCTAAAACGTAACAATGATGCCCACTTTCACCACTGTTATTCAGCATAGTATTGGAAGTCTTAGATAAAGCAATCAGACAATAGAAGGAAATAAAGGACATCCAAATTAGAAAGGAAAAAGTCTAATTATCCTTAATTGCAAATAGTATGATCTTATACTGGGAAAAAACTATAGATTACACACACACACACACACACACACACACACACACACAAACTATTAATTAGAACTGAGAAGTTCAGTAAAGTTTCAGGATATAAAATCAACATACATAAATAAGTGACATTTCTATATGCCAACAGAAGGCAATCTTAAAAAGAAATAAAGTTACCTCATTTATAATAGCCACAAATTAAATACCTAGGGATTTACCTAAACAAACTAGTGAAATATTTCTACAATGAAAATTATAAAACATTTATGAAATAAATTGAAGAGGAGACAAAACAATGAAAAGATATTCCATGTTTATGGATGAGAAGAATCAATATTGTTAAAATATGCATACTTCCCAAAGCAATCTACAGATTAAAAGCAATCCCTATCAAAATATCAATGACATTCTTCACAGAATTAGAAAAAACAATTGTAAAACTTATATGGAATCACAAAAGACCCACAATAGCCAAAGTTACCCTAAGTAAAAAAGAACAAAATGGAAGAATCACATTACCTGAATTTAAATTATACTACAGAGCTACAGTAACCAAAAAAGCTTGGTAGTGGCATAAAAGTAGACATGTAGACCATTGGAACAAAATAGAGAACCCAGAAACAAATGCATACATCCACAGTGAACTCATTTTTGATGAAGGTGCCAAGAACAAACCCTGAGGAAAGGACAGTCTCTTCAATAAATGATGCTGGAAAAACTTGATATTTATTTGCAGAAGAATGAAACTAGACCTTTATCTCTCATCATATATAAAAACTCAAATGAAAATGGGTTAAATACTTAAATCTAAGACCTCCAACTACTAATAACTAAAAGAAAACATTGGAAAAACTCTCCAGAACATTGGTCTGGGCAGATTTATTGAGTCATACCCCACAAGCACAGGCAACCAAAGCAAAAATGACAAATGGAATAATGTCAAGTTAAAAAGCTTCTACACAGCAAAGGGAGCAAACAAAAAAGTGAAGAGACAACCTTTAGAATGCAAGAAGATATTTGCAAACTACTCATGTGACAATGCATTAATAACAAGAATATATAAGGAGCTCAAACAACTCTACTGGAAAAATTCTGATGATTCAATTAAAAAGTGGGCAAAATATCTGAATAGCCATTTCTCAAAAGAAAACACACAAAAGGCAAACAGACTTATGAAAAGGTGCTCAGCATCACTGATCATCAGTAAATGCAAATCAAAACTATAATGAGATATCATCTCACTGCAGTTAAAATGGCTTTTATCCAAAAGATAGGTAACAACAAATGCTGGCAAGAATGTGGAGAAAAGAAAGTTCTCATACACTATTGATGGGAATATAAATTAGTTCAATCACTATGGAGAACAGTTTGGAGGTTTCCCAAGCAATGACAAATAAAGCTACCATACAATCCAGCAATCCCACTGCTGAGAATATACTCCCCAAAAAGGAAATCAGTATATCAAAGAGATATATCCACTCCCATGTTAGTGACAGCCATATTAACAGTAGCCAAGATTTGCGAGCACCTAAGTGTTCATCAGCAGATGAATGAATAAAAAAAAATGTGGTATGTATACACAATAGAGTTCTATTCAGCCATAAAAAATAATGAGACCCTGTCATTTGCAACATCGATGAAACTGGTGGTCATTACACTAAGTGAAATAAGCCAGGCACAGAACAAGAAATATCACATGTTTTTACTTATTTGTGGGAACTAAAAATTATTAATAAAACAATTGAATTCATAGAGAATAGAAGAGTGTTTACCAGAGGCTGTGAAGGGTAGTGAGAGGGTTGTGGGAGATGGGAGTGAGGATGGTTAATGGGTTAAAAAAAATAGAAAGAATGAATAAGACCTAATACTTACTAGCACAACAGAGTGACTATAGTCAAAAATAATATAATTATACATTTTAAGATACCTGAAGAAATATTATTGGATTGTTTGTAACACAAAGGGTAAATGCTTGAGGTGATGGACACCCCATTTGCCCTAATGTGATTACTATGCATTGCATGCCTGTATCAAAATATCCCACATAACCCATAAAGATATATACCTACTATGTACCCACAAAATTAAAAATATATATGTTTAATTTAATAAAAATATTTACAAGTTTCATCAGCTACAAAAATTTCTTAGTGTCCCTCTCAAGTCAAAATCACTCTCTATTCTAGCCCTTGGAATTCACTGATATGTTTTCTGTACTTACAGTTTTACATAGATTTCAGAATGCCATATAAATGAAATCACACAGTAGGTAGCCATTTGGGTCTGGTTTTCTCCACATTTGAGATTCATCCATATTACAAAATGCATCAATAGTTCATACTTATTTTTTTTTCTGTCTACCTTAAAGATTTGGCTTTTCTTTGTTTTTCACTTATTTAAATACTATGTGCCTGGTATAAATTCCTCTAGGTTTTATTCTGTTTAGTGCTCTCAGTTCTTATATCTGTGGCTGAAGTCTTAAGTTTTGAAAAACTTGTAGCCATTATCTCCTTATATGTGTATTCTGCCCTTTTTTTCCTCTCTGTTCTTCTTGTTGGATTCGAATTACAGGCACTAGAGGTGGTTTTATATTGTCTCATGGCTTCTGGCTGCTCTGATTTGTTCCATCTCCCATTCTTTTTTTTTTTTTTTTTTTTTTTTTTTTTTTTTTTTTTTTTTTGCATTGAGTTTCAGTTTTGGATAATTTTTATTGACAAAACTTCAAGTTCATTGATTTCCTCTTTTGCTCCCTCAAAACTACTGATCGATCATGAAAAGCATTTTCTGTGTCTGATATTGTGGATGTTCTTCATTTCTGGTATTTCTACTTTATTTTTTCCTTAGGGTTTCTATCATGATGCTAAGTTCCCCAACTTTCCATACATATTATAAGACTTTTTCACTAGAGGCCTTAAGTATTAATCATAGTTATTGTAAATTCCATCTAATAATTCCAATATGTGTGTTATCTCTGAATGTAGATTGGCTGATGGAAAGCTTTCTTTATACCCTCATTTTTTCATTAATGCAATAAATCTCCAAAAATCGAAACTTAAGACCCTTATTATGACCAATTAAAGTCTATGAACATTGAGATTGTTCTGGTGATCAAATTCAGCAATACAAGGCTAATCAAGAACAAGCACTTCTGTTTCTCATGAAGTAGGGCAAAGTCAGGAAAGATATACATGTTTGGCTGTTGTTTGCAGATAGATTGGGTTGGCATTGATTAAAACTGCGGCTGATGAGAGAAATGACCCAAAACAAGAGTTCTTAAATAGATAACTGTTGTGTTTGGTTATCCCTCTTGTTGAAGTCATGGGAGTTGACATATCCATTCTGATATAGGAATGGATCCTGATGTATTTTCCAAGGCATGGAAAAAAAAGGGTTCTTTTTTTTCTTATCTACCTAGTCTCTTTCAGTGCTTTAACAGTAAGGCTGAATACAAGGTATTTTTCTCAAGTCCCTTCTATTTAGAGCAATGAATTTAGAGGACTCCCTACATCTCTGTTCCTTTTTGTTATACATGACTGATGACACTTGTGTGACTTGGGCCACTCTCATGTATGTACCCAAGGTTATCTACAATTTCAGAATTTAGTTCTCCCTTTCTCAATAAGAAAGCCAGAGATTGAGCTAAATGGCATAAATGTAACTGAATCCTCTTATTTCTATAAGATAAAATAAGTGTTACAAAATATATTTAAAGAAAATCAACTGCAGAAGAGGGAGATATTTTGCTCAATGAAGTAAAAGAAAGAAATTTAACTATGTGTTAAATTATAAAAATTTGTTGACTCTTACACATATGAAGATATTATATCTGCATTCCTTGTCCTTGGAAAATGTGTTACTAAAATCATTCACTTGTGAGTGACAAATGGTACTTGTTATAGCATTCACATTTATCATTTTGAATACTGGTGCCTATGTTCTCATTGAATATATTGTTCATGTTTTGTTTTGTTTTGTTTTCCTTCCCTTTCTTCATCAACTTTCTGTTCTCTTTTGGTTTATATCATTAGGTACAAGGAATGTCTTAGTAAAATTTGTACTTTCTGTTTCTTCCCCCTCCCTCTGCCAGCTCTGATAAATAGTTGGCTTAGGAAGAAGATGGCCACAAATTAATATATTGTGGTTTAGGAGTTATTTGTACTCTAAGGAGAATTCTATGTTCTCCTTAGCAGCACCAGGGACTTGAAAATAATCAATTAAATAAAATAAAGCAATATCTGAGGAAAGTGAATAAGATTTGGCACCGTGGAAAAAAAGTAACAATGCTATCAACAGAATGTTAACATAATTAGAGTATATTATTCTAAATCTCAGTATATTTTCAGTGTTTTGTTTCCACCAGCTGAGTTGAATCTCCTATAAATAATTATGTTTTTGCTATATTTTACCTGGGTAAATAATATTTGGACACCATCAGAAAAGAACATAAATTCACCAGTATGGGAAAATCAATGTCAATTAGCCAGTTTGTTGGATTATATTATATAAATCAATAATTCTATTTTAAAGTAGTTGAAAAGGCAATTTCAAAGTGTTGAATTATATAAGCCAAAATTCTATTTTGCATTTTATATTAGACATAGCATCTCTTCATAAATTATTATCCCTGGACCTTATAACAAACTCTGGGGTAGATGTTATTTTGAGTCCTCCCACCTCTGTTCACCATACTAAGGTTTGGGTTAGTAGACAGACCCCACCTCTGCCTGACCTAGACAGAGAGTGCAGCTGAAACATAATATTTTCAGAATGCAAGACTGGGAACTAGTTTTTCTGCTTTAGTCAAGTATCTATGTTCCTAGGATGACTCTAGGAAATTCAAATTGTTCACTAGATTACAGTTTTCTCTAATTCCTATGAGAAAATCATAACCTATAATGACTAGAGTTCTGCCAAGATCCCTGCCCGAGACCAGAATACTAGGCTTTACACCTGGCACCATTACAGTCTCTGTTAAATTTGTTTCTCTAGGTACAATAAACCTGACCTCCATAAGCAGACTCTGCCCTCTCTCTTCTCTGGTTTCCAATAGGATAATGTTTGCGGGGAAGCATCCAACCAAAGCTATGATGCTGGCTACGGGAAAGAAGGCCCAAAGAGGTTCAGGGAGTTCCTCAGGTTATACGATAAGGAATAACAGATACAAAAATGGTAGCCAGGTCTCCTCACTCCAAATACAAGTTCCAGTGGAGCCTTTGTAACATTCTAGTATTGATTTTACCATAGTTAAATACACTAGACATAAAGTATATATACATACATAAAGTAATTATACTCACATGTATTTTATACTGTTAAATTGGCTTTATACTATTATACTTTTTATAAGATCTCTGCAAGACGACCACTATCAAAATTTCACATATAAGTAAACTAAGGCCTGAAGTTAAGTAACTACTTGCACAACTGGTAAATAACAGAACTAGTATTCAAGGCTGTGAAAGCTTTTAATTCAAAGCCGTGCTTTCTAATACACTAGATTTTTTAATGGAGTTTCATGACTTTCAAACACAGTACATTTTTAAACTCGATGACCAAAACTTGTTCATGTTTTTCTTTCTGCCTGAATTGTTCCATGTCTTTTAAAGAAGGTCACTGCTTTTGAATAAATGTGCTACATGATTAAAGGCTTCAAGAAGGGCTTAAATTTGAATTGTAGTTAAAAACAAAGGGCTTTAGTTACTAACCTGATTGAATTAACAAACCCTTACATATAATTTAATATAATGTTAGAGGGAATTGGGGAGAAAAAGTAAAATCAATTTATGAAAAAATGTAGAGTTCACAATGCCCCTACATCGTATGTGAATTATGATAAGCAAGTCATTCAATGCACAATGATTACAGCTGAAAATCACAGGATGGAAACTCATGAAGAAATTCTTCATGATGAAAATGCTTCTGAGAACACTGAATAATGAAAGACTACATTAAACAATCTAAGGACTATGTATTGGCCTTATGAAGTATCACAAATTCTGGATCAGAGACATCTAAATTTTATGTCTACTCTATCAATCAGATCTTCACTTCTCAGCTAATGGGTTCTGAGACATTGATATGGTATGATCGAATGCAAGGAGTTACCAAATATCTTCCTTATGAAAGTCAAAATACCAAAAGTCACAAGTTATTTCCTTTTTATCTCTTCTTACGGAAATGAGAAGATTCAGTTACACCTATAACGTCTAGCTCAATCCCCGGCTTCCCATTGAAAAAGGAAGAACTATACTCTGGAATTGTAGATAATTTTAGGCACATATATGAAAGGGGCCCAAGTCACACAATTGTCATCGGTCATGTATGACAAAGGGGAACAGAGATGTAGAGATTCCTCTAAATTCATTGCTCTAAATAGAAGGAATTTGAGAAAGATACCAGGTATTCCACCTTACTACTAAAGCATTGAAAGAGACTAGACAGGTGAGAAGAAAAGGAACACATTTTTTCCATGACTTGGAAAATGCACCAGCATCCATTCCTCTATAAGAATGGACATGTCAACTCCCATGACTTGAAGAACAGGGATAACCAAGCAAAGCAGTTATCTTTTTAAAAACTCTTGTTTTGGGTCATTTCTCTCATCAGTTTCAGTTTTAATCAATGCCAACCCAAGCTATCTGCAAACAAGAACCAAACAGGTATATCTTTCCTGACATTGCCCTGCATCATGGGAAAGAGAAGTGCCTGTTCTTCATTAACCTTGTGTTGCTGCATTGGATCACAGAGCAATCTCAATGTCCATAGACTCTAATGGGCCAGAATAAGGGGCTTACACTTTTTTCCCCCCATTTGGAGCTCTGTTACATCAAAGAATAAAAGTTTAGAGGAAGAAAAAAGTTTTTCTCCAGAAGAAACAAATAATTTTAGAAAATTGGGACATTTTCATGCTGAAGAAAAATTACAAATTTTTCATATATATGTTAATGAATGTTTTAGAAGAATGCCTGAGTACATTGTAGGTAAGTAAGGAAACACTTTAAGGAAGAAAATTAGTAACTGTTTAGTGCACTAAATGTTGATCACCAATCTGAAAGAGTTGATGCTAATGCTAATGCTAATGCTAACATATTCCCCAGTAAGATTATTTTAATTAAATATTCTCTGACAATGCAAAGCTATATGCCTGTATTCTTTATTTAGTACCTGCAACCAGCAAATCTCCCAAATACAGTTACTTTCATTATTTACACAATTTAAGTGGAATTACTTTGTTATGAAACGTAAGAGGGGACCAATTTGTTTAGTTGCATCATCATTTTGTGACAATGAATTTACTTTTAGAAATTGTATTTCCAGTATCTTAGAATAGAGATACAACTCTCATAACGCAGCACTTCCAAAACGAGTATTTCAGCAAAAGGAAGTGTTCAAAGGAAAAACAGGAAAGTGGCAGGCATAAACCCCATTTCACCTTTTGATTCTCCAAATATCTTGATTTCTATGACTTACTTGTTTTAAGCAGAGTTTTGGAAGTTCAACTAGTCGGTTAACTAGGCTGATGAGAGATAAAAAATGTATAATAGAAATGGAAGTTTAATAAGCACAGCCTGGTGGTAGGATGAAAACTGCAAAGAGTTCATTATCCCTTCTCTCTACTCACATTGTGGTCCACATGGTCAAGCAATATTTATAGGTCTCTGACTATCCCATAAGTAAAAACTAGAGAAAGTACTTACATTATGGAAGATTTCACGATATGCAAAGCATTGTAACCAGACATCATTACCATAAATTTTCACTTGGAAATTTTCTATCAGAGCCTCTGTCTACAAAATGAAAACATAGTGACTATAACCGACGTTGTGGAAAGCAAAGACATTCTAATGGAGAGTAAAGAAATTGCCATCAAGACCCTTATGGGTCTGGTGAAACTTGTATATATTTTAACTGCACTTGTTTTAATGAGCTCAGTTCTAGATGGTGTGTGATCTCCTAATCAGTCATTTCTAACACCTCACTTCCAAGTCCCTGTACAGTAAATTGTATCTTCCTCTATGTTCCTGTTGGACTATATTCATATAGATACTGTTGCATCTGTCCAACTCTATTAGCAATTTAAGTATGTGGGCACGTAAATTGAGCAAATGGAATATAAATACTATTGTTATTGATCATTGTATTTCCCATCAGTCCAAACCATATCAAGAGTTAAATCAAACTCTGAGAGGACTCAAGAAACTTATAGCCTATTGAGGGATACAGAAACATAAGGATATGATAAAGCAGGATAAGGGAAATAAGGAAGATAAGTTTTAAATATTATGGGAACATAAAACCGGCAACATTAGCCAGGCGCAGTGGCTCATGCCTGTAATCCCAGCACTTTGGGAGGCCGAGGCGGGTGGATCACTTGAGGTTAGGAGTTTGAGACCAGCCTGACCAACATGATGAAACTCCGTCTCTACTAAAAATACAAAAATTAGCTGGGCATGATGGCGTGTGCCTGTAATGTCAGCTACTCAGGAGGCTGAGGCAGGAGAATCACTTGAACCTGGGAGGCGGAGGTTTGTGAGCTGGGATCTGCCATTGCACTCCAGCCTGGGCGACAGAGTGAGACTCCATCTTCACACAAAAAAAGGGAGGTGGGGGCAACAACATCCAGCCTCAGCCTCAGATAGTTAAAGGAGGCTTCTTGGAGAAGGAAGCATTGGACTATTTTATAAACTAGTAGATCAGTCTAACTAGATTGCTAGTAGGCGAATAGTCATTCTATGTGAAAGAAAAAGCACAACAGGATGCATATAAGAAAATAAATATCTCAGTGAGGCCATATTATATTGAAAAGCCAAGTGGCGAGAAATGAGGCCATGCATCATCAGATTGGGGGCACATGACGGAAGTGGCTGAAGGACTTGTTAAAATAACTTAGACTTTATACTTTATTAATGGCCAGGTATGGAGAAATTTTCAAAAGGAAGATAAATTGTCATGTTGATATAGCAACATGCTACTATTTTGTGTGAAGGATAAATTTGAAGTGAATAACACTAGACACCAGGAGCCTGACTGATCTTAATAATGGTTTCAATAATTCATGTAAGAAATTGTAGGGCCTGAAGTTATGTGATAATGGAGGTGAGGAGACAGAAGCATGCTTGGTTCTCTACTTTGGCTTTGCATTAGAATACTAAAAAGCTTTTACATATCCTGAAATTCAGCACTCACCCCCCAACCATTTAAATCAAAATTTAAACTGAATCACTGGTACATTTTACAGTTGTCCAGGGGATTCCAATGGGCAGTCAAGGTTGTGAACTCTTGAACTAAAGACATTTTTAGGTGACCGAATGAACAGGTTTTGGTGCTTGATTAATAGGGCAGGTAAAGAGATGCAGGTGTTAAGTATGAAACCCAGGTTTCTAGCTTAGGAGACTGGGTAAATGCTGCTACTAAATAAGGAATAGAGGAAGAGAAGGGCTACACACATCTATCTAGAAGGTTTACACACATCTATCTGAAGTGTCTACAGAGCATACAGGTAACGTTTGATCATTAGTTGGTTATATATCAAGAAAGAGAAGAGGTCTGGGCTAGAAGTTTACAGGTGAACAGCAAGGGTCTTCTAGAGCAAAGGCACTATATTGTACAGAAAAGCAGAAAGAGACTTGAACCTGCTGAAAACTTTCAAGAGGTGTGCAGTAACAACTGAAAGAACTACAACTGAGTATGAAAAGGCAACACTAATTACATTCTCTCTGAGCCAAGCAGAGAACATTTATAGAAGGTTGTGGCAAGCACAGAGTTCAAGAATTACACAAACACAGCTACAGGTGTTAATGATTGGTTAGATTTAGTTGTAGAAGTGTGGCTATCAGAGTGTGTCTGTTAGTGGCTGGCAGTCTTTCAGAGGCGATTAGTGAAGCAGCTGTCATTCTTTGACGAAATGGGTTTCTAGCCCATTCTGGTGGTAACTTGTTACTAATACAACTAAAAAATTAGTTCTTGCCCCAAAAAACAACAGTTAGCTGCTTGTTGGCATTAGTTAATGAATATTTGTTTCCTATTAGCATTGATTTTATTATTTCTTTCTATTCTCTTTAGAGATATTTTGTTGTTTCTTATTGTCTAAAGTTGATGTTTCAGATCTCTTTTCAGCCTTTTTTCTTTAAAACTAGAAGCATTTAAGACTATAAATATTCCTATAATTATCACTTTAGTGCTGTCCCACATTTTATTTGCTTTTTAAAAAGACCTTTGAAGATGTTTATTCTTTCATTAACTCAGACTTTTTGAGGTCCAATTTGTAGTCAGTAATAGTCACCTTTTGTAGGTGCGTAAGTTAATTTTTGACAAATATACTGTCATATATATTCACCAAAACTAATATGTAGACTATTTCTTTAAGCATCTCTTTTATGTCTTGATACATATTATGTTTTCTAATGTGAGAGTTTTCATTAGAGTCATTAAATAAACATGTCTTTTGTATCTAATTCCACAGTCTATTCCCCATGGCCCCTTGATCTTTTATTATGTTTCTTTGTTTTCTTCTGTTTGTGTTTTGTTCCTTTTAACTCTGAGCAAATGTTCCTCAAAAATTCTTTGTGGAAATTCTTTGATACTTTTATTAAAATTGTGTTCCTTCAAACAGTAATTTGCTCTGCTTCTGATGGTTATCTGTGGTCACTACCAGCCTGTGAGCACTTTCAATTAAGTTATCTTCTTGAGTTTTTTTGAAATACATTGGTAGCGTATGTTCAGGCCATAAGCCTATATAGGGAACATTCTAGCATCGTTCCCCTTCTCAATTCATCAAGATCAAGAAAAACTAGTTTTCTTAGCATTTGCCCATTTATTTCTTTTTCATCTTTCAGCTTTTGCAGTAGTCTTCTACTACCATCATAGTTGCTTCCAATCACTTGCCTCCCATGCAACTGTTGAAGTGGAACCACTGCATCACAAAGTGAAAGCTGGCTTTGGTATTCACTTTCATAAGTCCTTGCTTTTACTTTGTTTTGGCTTCTGCAAATGTCAGCTCAGTAATGGATTTATAATTATTGTTTTAATAGTTCTTCCACATTCATAGTTTGTTTTAATCAAGAGTGCCATTTAGAGTGTCTATTACACTACACTGTGGGAAATAGAAACGAGCTTGTGTATTTTGAAAATGATCCCAGGAAAGTCTATACGTACACCAAAATTTGAACACCACTAAACTAAATCTCATAAAATTTATTACTGTCTGTATGCAGAGTATGTAGGGTAGCAAGAATCTGAGCAGAAAAATGAAAAACCAATTCTAAAACATAAATGTTAAAATAAAAAAGAACGAAGCAGTCATTTAGGTAAATTCCACCCAAATCAATTAGTCATGAATACAGAGACTAGCCACTCTTCACTCCTTTACTGTGCTGAAGAGGTTCAAAAAAAGTACAATCACAATTTCTGCATGATATGACTAATAATCACAAAACTATTAGACTTAAAGAAATATGTTAATGGTCATATATCAAAAGAGTTAATGGGCTACTATAACTGTAAATACAGACAAGGTATAGTTGCTGCAAGTAATTCTTTAGAAAAAGCTAGACTTGAACTAGGTATCACAAGGTGAATATATGGAGATGGAGAAGGAGTAATGTGATTCCAGGTAAGGGCAAAAATGTGATGAAAATCTCAGAGGTAAGAATGAACATAGAAAATCCAGGCTGGAGTGAAGAGATTGATCAGCCAGGCTAATACAGTAGCACAGTGACAGCCCATATGGAATGTGAATATGGTGTCAGAGAAACTGAACTCAACTCCCGGCTTAACTAGCATTATTACACACAGATGAGAGGATTCTTACTGTTTGATTGGGAGTAAGTAGTCTTGAACAACTAGTTAAATTATTTAATCTTAATTTTAAGTATTAACAGACATAACTCTTTAAGCAAGGAAGAGACCGAAAGCAGGAAAACTAACTCAGAGGGAAGACGAGAGGTATTCTGAGATATGCTGGGCTCAAGTAAGTATCATAAAAGTGATTCCCAGGTAACATCTCATTCCAGAATATTTCAAATTTACTAATAATGACAAATCCTATTCTGATGTATATTATAGCTGACATTTAAATGCTATTTTTTGTCCAACCCAAGGAAGACTCAAAAAGGATTGATGTTTAAAAAAAATTCCCCTTGATTGTAAGATTTCCTAGTGTATATATTACATGAGATGGGCTCCAGCTATGACAAGACAATGACATGGATATAATATATTCTTGTAAATGTGTGCACAGTGTTATTTATTGACACTAGTGCTATAATAAACCTGTTGGCAAACTCACAACAAAGTATGTGATTCTTGTGAAATACTAACATAGATTTTATGTTCATCATCTTTATATATGTGATATTTTTCCATTGTATGTGTTAACTAAATGCTAGATTAAAGATACAGATATTTCCATCCTACTGGAAAACAGTATGTTTAATGCTCCCTGATTATTGCTACCCTTCCTTAGTCAACAAAGAAGAGAGTTGGAGAGTGCTGCTGTGATTACCATCAGTTTATTAAACAATTAAGATGTCAGGTTCTTCACATACATGAATTAATATTAACAATGATAGAAACACTACCAGTAAATACACTTGCATTCCCAATCTTGAAACTAGATGGCAGAGTTTAGGTAACTTGCTCAATTCTGCACAGTGTAACAGAGAATGGTTTGGGCAAATGTCAGATTTTTCAGCCTACACTACTCAACCAACCAATCATGACATTTTATAGCGACTGAACCTCTAACTCAGGAGTGCAATGGAAACATACTTCATGAGTATAAATTATTATATGGGAAGACTGAAAAGCAGAAAGCCATTTGTGTGTGTGTGAGAGAGAGATTATGGTTATGTAATATCTGTATTATATACAGTAATATACATCACACACATATATATGTATATATAGGATATATATGATATATAGTATATATAGAGGATATACATGTATATCCTATATATACATATATATGTGTGTGTCAGGGCTCAGAACATTATACCTTTGCATAATGAGTAATTTAAGCCGAAAGAAACTGAGAAAACTGCAGAAGCAAGCAGGTCATTCTCTTTTCCTCCCCCCATGAAGATGCTCATGTGACAGTTGTTCTGTCCTATATCTGGAGGGAAACAATGACGCACACAGACGCTAAGAAGAATCTGAACAAACAAGCCTTGCTAAGTTTCCCTGGTTTACTACGATTAAATTATACCCCTCTGACCTCCAAACACACTTTTGTGTAAGACTGTCCATAAAGATACAGTTTTCCCTGAGTCTCTGGGTCTTCATTTTTAAAGGTTCCCGTGTCACCTAAAGCTCTTTTTTAAATAAAATATTGTGCTTTTCTTTTGTTAATCCACCTTTTGTTTTAGGGGTCTCAGTAACAGGTTTGGAAAAGATATTATTCTCCCCTACACATATATAATATATATAGATACGCTTTAAATATATATATGTATATACGAACACCCATACATATGTATGTATAAACACACATAGGTTAGAGGAGGGCTGAAAAGGTATTTAGAGATATCTTATTTGTAGCACAAAATAAAATATTTTACCGATATTGAGAGGCAGACTACAGTGCCAGCAAAACCACTACCACCTGTGGTCTATCTTGCTTCTTGCTACTTGTCAGAGAATTCTTAGTTACCCACACCAAACCTCTGTTGTTCTTTATCTCTACTCCTTTTATCCCCCATGAAACAAAGGTTTCTGAGCTGCATTCCATGAAACTAAGGTGGGTGGGCTGCTGAGAAGAGTATATGAACAGGAAGTTTCAGCAGATGGGCTGGTGGGCCTCCACCACCCTTCCCTCATAGAAACAGAACAGCTTCATTTTATTTATAAAGATATTGAGATGCTGAACAATATTTTAGTTTTTTAAAAAGTCTGATGCTAAAATTAGTTTAAAAACATCTGTGCCAGTAGATGGCGAGTGGAAATTGATTAATCAGATACAGTAAACACTATTGATTTTAGTGCCTTAAAGTTTAAGGGTATTATTAAAATGATTTTCAAATTGCCAAGACAGGCTGAATCAAGCCCTGGAGACAGCCATATATGTTACCGAAAATAAGGTTGGCTGATGCAAGGGCAGACAGTTGGTATTCCTTGATTTAGCTCTTAAACTTCCTTTGTGCTCAATTTTCTGGCTCCACTCCTGATTGATAGTTACCTCGCCAGATACCTTGTTTCTCCGGAGTATGAATATGGCTCTTTCCCTTGGCACTATACTTCCATGAAAGATAACCTCGTAAATCACTACACATTACTTTGAAATGTTTGATAATATTAGTCCTACTTTATCTTTGAATACATATCACATACACACGATATAATAGCAAAAGGTACAAGAAAGTGTGAAATAAAAAGTAAGTTTCCCTTTCAACTGGATCTCTCAGCAACTGAGTTTCCTTTTCAGGGAGCTGCCACCAGTCAGATTCTTGTGCCTTTGTGCAGACATTCTCTGCATGTGGACAGGGGGACATGTATGTTATTTTTTCTCTTTTAACAAACACTCAACAAACTCTTCTGTACTTTGCTTTTGTCACTTAGTGTGTGTTTTGACGGTACGTATTTGTTATATATCCATACATAATGGTGTCCCTCATTTTCTTTGTAATGCAAACTCTTCTATTATATAAATGTTATATAATGTATTTAACCAATCCTATTATTTAGAATTTTTAAAAATATTGTGCTATTACAAATATAAAGCTGCAATGAATATATGGACATATTTAGAATCAAATATCAATAGATATTGCCAAATTATTGCCATAAAATAGTATCATTTTATATGCCTAGAAAAAGTATGAATGCCTGCTTTCCATACCCTCACCAACACAATGTGTTTATAAGCATTTTAATTTTTGCTAATTGATAAAAATTATTTCATAATTTTAACTTTTATTTATCTTATTATGAAGGAGTTTGAGTTTCAGCAACTTTTCATGTTCTTAAGGGCCCTCTCTATTTGCATTTCTCTGACTTATCTAAATTTTCCTCTTTTAACTTGCGTTACTCTTTTGTGTTCTTATTAATTTATAGAAAACTTTTGCATAATAGGAAAATTAACCAATTTCATATTATATGAATTAAAAGTTTAAATTTTGTTTCTGATGTTTTTGTGTATTTTTTATGTGCTGTGTAGAATAATTTAGAATTATGTAATCAAATTCATTTTTTATGACTTGTTTTATTCCATAATTTAAAATAACTTTTCAATATAAAAAATTTTTTGAAATTTTCTTCTAAGTTTTATTTTTCATGCTTAAGTCTTTCATGCGTCTGAAATTTATTTTCATGTACATTTTGAAGAAAGAATAATTTTAGTTGGCTAAAGTCTTTAATGCATCTGAAATTTATTTTCATGTAAATTATGAAGAAATAATATTTTTAGTTGACAAACCAATTGTCCCAAATTTATTAATCTTCTATTTTTTCACCTATGATCACAAATTTAAACTTTATTATAAACAAAATGCCTCTATATATTTTATCTTCTATGTCTGCACTTTGGGGACTTCCATTGAACTCTTAATGTGCTAACTCCTCATTGTTTAAATTAGAAGATATAGTTTAATATCTAATAGGACTATCCCCCATTATACCTTTTTCAAAAAAGTTGTGGGGTTTAAATTGTTTTTGCTTTTTTTAAATACAAAGTTTTAAATGATCCAGTCCAATTAGTATTGTTGTTTTTACAAAATCATATTAATTTTATAGATTTGATTTGTGGAAAACTGACATCTTCATGATATTGAACATTCCTAATCAAAAGCATGATATATTTTTTTCTATTTCAAATCGCCTTTTAAATCCTTCAGCAACATTTGAGTTTTTTTCTTTTTTTTTTTGAGACGGAGTCTTGCTCTGTCACCCAGGCCGGAGTGCAGTGGCACGATCTTGGCTCACTGCAACCTCCACCTCCTGGGTTCAAGCCATGCTCCTCCCTCAGCCTCCCCAGTAGCTGGGCTTACAGGCGTGCACCACCACACCCAGCTAATTTTTGTATTTTTAGTAGAGACCATGTTTCACCATGTTGGCCAGGCTGGTCTCGAACTCTTGACTTAAAGTGATCCGCCCTCCTCGGCCTCCAAAAGTGCTGGGATTACACGCATCAGCCACCATGCCCAGTCTGAATTTTTTCTTTATATATTCAGCACATAAGTTCACAGGTAGTCTGTTCATTTATTTAATTTTTTAATTGTTTTGGTAAATGAGAACTTTTATTCCATTACATGGTCTATCTGGATGTTTCTATTACATGGTTTTAAAGGACTTCCCTTCAGGATATTTAAGTAGAAACAATGTAATATATACTTAATATATACTGAATCTCTCTGTGTGTGTGTGTGTGTGTATGTGTATGTGTGTGTGTGCATAAGTTAATTTTAATGCTTACCATAGGGTTGGTTAATTAGTTTTTAAAGATGCTAGTTTATCAGAAATATAAACTCAAAAATATTACTTGATCACTTCAAATACTGTTATTGAAATGTATACCAGAAGATTTACTGACTATTAAGATAGATGTCAGAAATATAGGTTACCTATTATAATTAGGTTAATAGAGTTTAAGGTATGTGATAAGGCTGAAACCTTAAGGTTCCTGAAGGAACCCCACTGCCTTAGCAAAAATGAGGTTGAATATCCCAGGAAAAGCAAGCCCTGTTTCCCAAAGCTTGGTAGCAGCACCTAAGATATGGAGTCTTACTTCATTTGTGTTTCTCCACTTCACTTATCAACCCATGGGATGACCCAACTGACTTGCCCACCTATCAGAATGCCATTATGTCCACCTCAGACTAAGTCTTTTAAGTTAGATATTGGTCAGACTATATCTTGCCTTGAGATACAAGAACTAGTTATTTGACCAGTTTTGAATGCTTGATAGTAACATTTGTACCTGTCAGAATTTGATCGAAGTCCTAATTTTGTTATTAAATACAATGCACTAACAGGAACTCTTCCAGGCTTGTGCCCCAATGATCTTGCACTCTTCCACACAGGCAACACAGGGAAGGCTTAATCACAGCTGATCTCGCAGAATGCCCTTTGATTCTCCTGGAATGTAAAGCATGAGGGTCCTACGAGGAGTTGGTATGAGCCCACTTCTCACCTACTGTCTATCCCATAGAAACCACCTCTGAGATAGTTTTCATCTCCTAGGTTCTGATAAGGTATGAGAATTTTTGGCTTGCCTTCTCCTTTCGGGTCTAGCTGCACACTGTGACACTGGTTAGCGACAGTATATATTTAGCTCCTCAACAGCAGGGTGCCCCACCACTCCTGTTGCATTGTCATCTGCCTCCTTTGTTTTGGTGTTGTCCCTATTCTGCTATTGGGACAAAGGATGCAGTGAGACATCACCTTTATTATTCTTGATTTTACTGTCCATGTAAGTAATACAACGTCTGCAAGTTAAAATGGCTCCTTGCCCCTTTCACGTCGACATCTGTCAGACTTATTGGACAGTTTTCTGGGGAATAAAGGTTTAACCTCCATATACCTCTAATAATTGGAGACTTACTGTCATTTTCCTGAAGTCTGATACTTGTTGGTATCAGACTTTAGATACAATTTTATCTAAGATTGTTCTAGGTCATAATAGTGGTATATGTGAAAGGTGTTGACTTTTGTACATGTTTTAATCTTAACACTTAATTAAATTATTTTAACATTTATAATAGAGTTTAGTTTTTTCTTGGGTTTTCTAGTTTCTGTTACTTTGAGATGACACTGTACTTCCTATTAAACACCATCTTTAACTAGTCAGCCTATGTACAGTTAATTCTCATTAATCTTGGTGGTTATGTTTTTGTAAAGTTACATTGATCACCAATAGTAAATACAAATCCTTTGCTCCTAGGGGAAAATTATATATATGTGTATATACATACATATACATATATACACACACATATATGTATACACATATATGTATACATATATGTGTGTATATATACACCTGTTACATTAAATAATTAGATATTATATGCAATCATAAGGAATAATTAAAACAATTATACATTTATCTCACAAAGATTATAATCTTAAATTTTAGAAACTACTCATCTTAGAGAGATTTCATTTCTTTTATTTTACAAAAGATAAAATGAGATTCAGAGCATTAAGTGACTTTCCTGAGGCTGCCCCAGTAGCAGATGCCACAGGTGGGATTCAGCTGGAGCTTCTGGTACCACACTACACCGCTCCTCCTGTCTTTATCCTCTTGTCATCACTGTAAGGGAGCTGAAACACAATTAGGATGTTACTTTGTTTGATCTCATCTGGGAAAGGAAGAAATTAGTGACTCAATTTTTTTTTATCACTTTCATATGTCCTTGAATGATGGCAAAAGTGCTATGAATATTCATTACAAAGACATTTTAGTGAGTAGGCGAATTTGTAAGTATGGACATGAGTTCTGGTTTCAAGCAGCATGATACTCTTCACATACAGGGAGAGGATTAATGGTTAAAGTCCATCAGAAGAAGAAACTCAATTCTGGATTTGGTCAGATACACTTGGATATTGACACTGTGGAAATTTTAGCTCTAGAATATTCGTAGCTCATTGCCAAACTGACAAGCTGAAAATCTAGAACAAAATCATTGTATTTCATTAATTCAGTAGTGTTTTTTACAAGAATTGATGAGGGGAAAGGAATGGTATTGCAAAGGACAAAAGCCAGATATTGTATAGTGTAATGTGACTCACACTAGAAAAATATTGAAATAAAGCCATAAAAATAATGTTAAAATTCAACAAGAGGAAAATAAAGTGATAAATGTGTATACTGCATTATATGCTGAACTGCAATCTAAAAACTTAAGAGAACATTTTTTCAACATTTCAAATGAATAGAAGTTGTCTAATGGTCAATTATAGTTATCAATGACTTTAAATGTTTCTAGCTCCTCCCAAACACAGTTTTATCATTAAGTCTGCCATTCATAGGCAGAGATAATCTATGAGGTCTCAGATATATATTA
The DNA here is from genome assembly GCF_043159975.1 of Macaca nemestrina. Lineage (NCBI taxonomy): Eukaryota > Metazoa > Chordata > Mammalia > Primates > Cercopithecidae > Macaca > Macaca nemestrina. The sequence goes on along the minus strand of NC_092137.1, from coordinate 81,310,102 downwards.
TAATTATAGACCCCTTGTGGGGCTGTTAGAAGATATTTTAATGGTTTAAACTCTACTTCTTAAAAGGGGTAACTGCTTCACAAATAATAGTCTGAGTTCATTTGATTAACTTAGTCTCTCATGCTGGGTTTCAGAGACTAGAATCTAAAACTGTTAGAATATAGTTAGCAGAAGTAGATTTTAATGTAATTGAGATATATTAATATTGAGCCATGAGTAAACACTCAGTTGAAACTTTAGTTAGCCAAGAAGGCAACATAAGAATACTTTGACAGTATTATGACAAATTTCAGGAATGTCCTTTCGTTTACTCCAGCATATTCCCTAGGATCACGGTATAGTAAATGACAACACTACTTATCTTCATTTCTAGGCTCCAAGACTATTCACTTTTGGCAATTATCTTCAAGTCAGTGCCTATGAGAAACCCTGTATCCCTGTATTTTATGACTTTTTTTTCTACTTTAAGTTCTGGGACACATGTGCAGAATGTGCAGGTTTATGCTCTCCCTCCACTTGCCCTCAACTCCCGACAGGCCACAGTGTGTGTTGTTCCCCTCCCTGTGTCCATGTGGTCTCATTGTTTAACTTCCACTTACGAGTGAGAACATGCAGTATTTTGTTTTCTGTTCCTGTGTTAGTTTGCTGAGGATGAGGGCTTCCAGCTTCATCCATGTCCCTGCAAAGGACACTATTTCATTCTTTCTTATGGCTATATAGTATTCAATGGTGTATATGTGCCACATTTTCTTTATCCAGCTTATCACATGATGGGCATTTGGGTTGGTTCCAAGTCTTTGCTGTTGTAAATAGTGCTGCAATAAACATATGTGTGTATGTGTCTTTTTAGTAGAATGATTTATATTCCTTTGGGCATATACCCAGTAATGGCATCGCTGGGTCAGATGGTATTTCTGGTTCTAGATCCTTGAGGAATTGCCATGCTGTCTTCCACAATGGTTGAACTAATTTACATTCCCACCAACAGTGTAAAAGTGTTCCTATTTCTCCACAGCCTTGCCAGCATCTATTGTTTCCTGAGTTTTTAATAATTGCCATTCTGACTGGCGTGAGATGGTACCCTATTGTGGTTTTGATTTGTATTTCTCTAATGATCAGTGATGATGAGCTTTTTTTCATGTTTGTTGGCTACATAAATGTATTCTTTTGAGAAGTGTCTGTTCATATCTTTTGCCCACTTTTTGATGGGGTCTTTTATTTTTTATTTTTTTCTTGTAAACTTGTTTGTTTCTTGTAGATTCTGGATATTAGACCTCTGTCAGATGGGTAGATTGCAAAAATTTCCTCCCATTCTGTAGGTTGCCTGTTCCCTCTGATACTAGTTTCTTTTGCTGTGCTGAAGCTCTTTAGTTTAATTAGATCCCATTTGTCAATTTTGGCTTTTGTTGCAGTTGCTTTTGGTGTTTTAATCATGAAGTCTTTGACCATGCCTATGGCCTGAATGGTATTGTCTAGGTTTTCTTCTAGGGTTTTTATGGTTTTGGGTCTCACGTTTAAGTCTTTAATCCATCATGAGTTAATTTTTTTATAAGGTATAAGAAGGAGTCCAGTTTCAGTTTTCTGCATATAGCTAGCCAGTTTTCCCAGCATAATTTATTAAATATGGAATCTTTCCCCATTGCGTGTTCTTGTCACGTTTGTCAAAGATCAAATGGTTGTAGATGAGTGGTGTTATTTCTGAGGTCTCGGTTTTGTTCCATTGGTCTATATGTGTGTTTTAGTACCAGTACCATGCTGTTTTGTTTACTGTAGCCTTGTAGTATAGTTTGAAGTCAGGTAGTGTGATGCCTCCAGCTTTGTTCTTTTTACTTAGGATTGCCTGGGCTATACAGGCTCTTTTTTGGTTCCATATGAAATTTAAAGTAATTTTTTTTAATTCTGTGAAGAAAGTCAATAGTAGTTTAGTGGAAAGAGCATTGAATCCATACATTACTTTGGGAAGTATAGCCATTTTCACAATAAAGATTCTTCCTATCCATGAGCATGGAATGTTTTTCCATTTGTGTCCTCTCTTACTTCCTTGAGCAGTGGTTTGTAGTTCTCTTTGAAGAGTCCCTTGTAAGCTGCATTCCTAGGTATTTTATTCTTTTTTGTAGCAATTGTGAATGGGATTTCATTCATGATTTGGCTCTCTACTTGTCTATTGTTGGTGTATAGGAATGCTTGTGATTTTCACACTTGATTTTGTATCCTGAAACTATACTGAAGCAGCTTATCAGCTTAAGGGGTTTTTGGGCTGAGATGATGGGGTTTTCCATATATAGAATCATGTTGTCTGCAAACAGAGACAATTTGACTGCCTCTCTTCCCATCTGAACACTCTTTATTTCTTTCTTTTGCCTGATTGCCCTGGCCAGAACTTCCAATACTACATTGAACAGGAATGGTAAGAGAGGGCTCCTTGTCTTGTACCAGTTTTCAAAGGGAATGCTTCCAGCTTTTGCCTATTCAGTATGATTTTGGCTATGGGTTTGTCATAAATAGCTCTTATTATTTTGAGATATGTTCCATCAATGGCTAGTTTATTGAGAGTTTTTAATATGAAGGGCTGTTGCATTTTGTCAAAGGCCTTTTCTGCATATATAAGATAATCATGTGGTTTTTGTCAGTGATTCTGTTTATGTGATGGATTATGTTTATAGAATTGCATATGCTGAAATAGCATTACATCCCAGGGATGAAGCCAATTTGATAATGATGGATAAGCTTTTTGATGTGCTGCTGGATTCATTTTGCCAGTATCATATTGAGTATTTTCACATCCATGTTCGTCAGGGATATTGGCCTGAAGTTTTCTTTTTTTGTCGTGTCTTACTGGGGGAACTCACCCCCCATACATCAATGTAGGTTCTTTCTGTTTCCCATAAGTGTCAGCTGGTTGAGAAATAAAGAGAAGGAGTACAAAGAGAGGAATTTTACAGCTGGGTGACCAGGGGTGACATCACATATTGGTAGGACTGTGACGCCCACCTCACTCACAAAACCAGCAGGTTTTTGTTAAGGATTTCAAAAGGGGAGGGGGTGTAAAAACAGGGAGTAGGTCACAAAGATCACATGCTTCAAAGGGCAAAAAGGAGAGCAAAGATCACATGCTTCTGAGGAAACAGGACCAAGGTAAAATCAGAAACTCCTGATAGGGGTCTATGTTCAGCAGTGCACATATTGTCTCGATAAACATCTTAACAGAAAACAGGGTTCGAGAGCAGAGAACCGATCTGACCAAAATTTTACCAGGCTGGAGTTTCCCAATCCTAGTAAGCCTGAGGGTACTGCAGGAGACCAGGGCATATCTCAGCCCTTATCTCAACTTCATAGGACTGACATTCCCTGAGGGACCATTTATAGACCTCCCCCCAGGAATGCAATTCTTTTCCCAGAGTATTAATATCAATATTCCTTGCTAGGAAAATAATTTAGCATTGTTTTCCCTACTTCACATCCATTTATAGGCTCTCTGCAAGAAGAAAAATATAGCTCTTTTTGCCCCACCCCGAAGGCAGTCAGACCTTATGGTTGTCTTCCCTTGTTCCCTAAAATCGCTGTTATTCTGTTCTTTTTCAAAGTGCACTGATCTCATTGTTCAAACACACATGTTTTACAATCAATTTGTACAGTTAACACAATTCTCACAGGGTCCTGAGGTGACATACATCCTTAGCTTACGAAGATAACAGGATTAAGATATTAAAGTAAGACAGGCATAAGAAATTATAAGAGTATTATTTGGGAAGTGATAAATGTCCATGAAATCTTCACAATTTGTGTTCCTTTGCTGCAGCTCCAGCTGGTCCCTCTGTTCGGGGTCCCTGATTTCCCACAACAGTGTCTCTGCCAGGTTTTAGTATCAGGATGATTCTGGCCTCATAAAATGAGTTAGGGAGGAGTCTCTCCTTTTCAATTGTTTGGAATAGTTTCAAAAGGAATGATACCAGCTCCTCTTTGTACCTCTGGTAGAATTTGACTGTGAATCTGTCTTGTCTTGGACTTTTTTTGATTGGTAGGCTATTACTGCCTCAATTTCAGAACTTGTTATCAGTCTATTCAGGGATTTGACTTCTTTCTGGTTTAGTGTTGTGAGGGTGTATGTTTCCAGGAATGTAACCATTTCTTTTATATTTTCTAGTTTATCGATGTAGAGGTGTTTATAGTATTCTTTGATGGTAGTTTGTATTTCTGTAGGATCAATGGTGATATCCCCTTTATCATTTTTATTGCATCTATTTGATTCTTCTCTCTTTTCTTTTTATTAATTTAGCTAGTGGTCTATTTTGTTAATGTTTTCAAAAAACCAACTCCTGGATTTATTAATTTTTTGAAGGTTTTTTTGTGTCTTTATCTCCTCCAGTTCTGCTCTGCTGTTAGTTATTTCTTGTCTTCTGCTAGCTGTTGAACTTATTTTCTCTTGCTTCTCTTGTTTTTTTAATTGTAATGTTAGGGTGTTGATTTGAGATCTTTCCAGACTGCTGACATGGGCATTAAGTTCTATAAACTTTCCTCTTAACAGTGCCTTAGCTGTGTCCCAGTAATTCTGGCATGTTGTCTCTTTGTTTTCATTGGTTTCAAATAACTTTATTTCTGCCTTAATTTTGTTATTTACCCTGGAGTCATTCAGGAGCAAATTGTTCAATTTCCATGTAGTTGTGCAGTTTTGAGTGAGTTTCTTAACCCTGAGTTCTAATTTGATTGTACTGTGGTCTGAAAGACTGTTTGTTATGATTTCAGTTCTTTTGCATTTGCTGAGGAGTGTTTTACTTCCAATTATGTGATCAATTTTAGAATAAGTGCCGTGTGGCACTAAAAAGAATGTATCTTCTGTTGATTTGAGTTGGAGAGTTCTGTATATGTCTACTAGGCTCCCTTGATCCAGAGCTGAGTTCAAGTTCTGAATGTCCTTGTTAATTTTCTGTCTCATTAATCTGTCTAATGTTGATAGTGCAATATGAAAGTCTTCCACTATAATTGTGTGAGAGTCTAAGTCTCTTTGTTGGTCTCTAAGAACTTGTTTTATGATTCTGGCTGCTCCTTTATTGGGTGCATATATATTTAGGATAGTTAGCTCCTCTTGTTGCATTGATCCCTTTAGCATTATGTAATGGCCTTCTTTGTCTTTTTGATCTTTGTTGATTTAAATTCTGTTTTATCAGAGACTAGGGTTGCAAATCCTGCTTTTTTTGCTCTCCATTTGCTTGGTAAATATTCCTCCATATCTTTATTTTAGGTCTATGTGTATCTGCATGTGAGATGGGTCTCCTGAATACAACACACTGATGGGTCTTGACTCTTTATTCATTTTGCCGTACTGTGTCTTTTAAATGCAGCATTTAACTCATTTACATTTAAGGTTAATATTGTTATGTGTGAAGTTGATCCTGTCGTTGCAATGCTAGCTGGTTATTTTGCACACTAGTTGATGCAGTTTCTTCATAGTGTCATTGGTCTTTATATTTTGGTGTGCTTCCTTCAAGAGCTTTTGCAAGTCAGGCCTGCTGGTGACGAAATCTCTTAGAATTTGCTTGTCTGTAAGGGATTTTATTTCTCCTTCACTTATGAATATTAGTTTGGCTGGACATGAAATTGTGGGTTGCAAATTCTTTTCTGTAAGAATGTTGAATATTGAACCACACTGTCTTTTGGCTTACAGAGTTTCTACAGAGAGATCCGCTGTTAGTCTGATGAGCTTCCCATTGTAGGTGACATGAACTTTCTCTCTGGCTGCCCTTAATATTTTTGCCTTCATTTCAACCTTGGAGAATCTGATGATTATGTGTCATGGGGTTAATTTTCTTGTGGAGTATCTTAGTGGTGTTCTCTGCATTTCCTGAATTTGAATATTGGCCTCTTGCTAGATTTGGAGAGGTTCTCCTGGATAATATTCTAAAATGTATTTTCCAACTTGGTTCTATTCTTCCCATCACTTTCAGGTACACTAATCAATGGTAGGTTTGGTCTTTGCACATAGTCCGATATTTCTTGGAGGCTTTGTTTGTTTCTATTCAGTCTTTTTTTCTCTAATCTTGTTTTCATGCCTTATGTCAGCAAGGTGGTCTTCAATCTCTGATATCCTTTCTTCCACTTCATTGATTTGGCTATTGAAACTTGTGTATGCTTCACTAAGTTCTCATGCTGTTTTTCCAGCTCCATCAGGTCATTTATGTTCCTCTCTAAACTGATTATTCTAGTTAGCAATTCCTGTAACCTTTTTTCAAGATTCTTAGCATCCTTGCACTAGGTTAGAACATGCTCCTTTAGCTCAGTGGAGTTTGTTATTACCCACCTTCTGAGGCCTACTTCTGTCACTTCATCAATTTCATTCTCTGTCCAGTTTTACGCCCTTGCTGGAGAGGCATTACAATCATTTTGAGAAGAGGTATTCTCACTTTTGTAATTTTTAGCATGTTTGTGCTGTTTTTTCCTCATCTTCATGGATTTATCTGCCTTTGTTCTTTGAGGTTGATGACCTTTGGATGAGGTTTTTGTGGTGGGGTTTTTTTGTTGATATTGTTGTTGTTGCTTTCTGTTTATTAGTTTTCCTTTTAATGGTTAGACCCTTCTTCTGCAGGTCTGCTGCCATTTGCTAGACGTCCACTCCAGACCCTGTTTGCCTGGGTATCACCAGTGAAGGCTGCAGAACAGAAAATATTGTGGCCTGCTCCTTCCTCTGGAAGCTTCATCCAGAGGGGCACCTGATGCCAAACAGAGCTCTGCTGTATGAGGTGTCTGTAGACCCCTGTTAGGAGGTCTCCCCCAGTCAGGAGGCAAGGGGGTAAGGGACCCACTTGAGGAGGCAGTCTGTCCCTTAGCAAGCTGGTGTGCTGTGCTGGGAGAATTCCCCTTGTCAGGATTAGTCACTCTCTTCAGAGCCAGCAGGCAGAAAAGATTAAGTCCGCTTAAAGTTGCCACTGCAGATGCCCCTCCCCCCAGGTGCTCTGTCCCAGGGAGATGAGAATTTTGTCTGTGAGTCCCTTACTGGAGCTGCTGCATTTCCTGCAGAGATGCCCTGCCCAGTGAGGAGGAATCTAGAGAAGCAGTCTGGCCACAGGAGCTTTGCCGTGCTTTGGTGAATTCTGCCCAGTCCAGACCGCCCTGTCTCCTTAGCACAGTCAGGGGAAAACTGCCTACTAAAGCCTCAGTAATGGTGATCTCCCCTCCACCCACCAAGCTGGATCTTCCCAGGTAGACTGCAGACTGCTGTGCTGGCACTGAGAATTTCAAGCCAGTGATGTTAGCTTGCTAGGCTCCATTGGAGTGGGACCCCTCAGCGAGATCACTTGGCTCTCTGACTTCAGCCCCCTTTCCAGGGGAGTGGATGGTTTTCCTGTATCACTGGAGTTCCAGGCACTGCTGGAGTACAGACAAACAAATAAACAAAAACAAAACAAGACAAAAAACTACCTGCAGCTCAGTGCCTGACCAAACAGCTGCCCAGTTTTGTGCTTGAAACCCAGAGTCCTGGTGTTGTAGGCTAATGAGGGAATCTCTTGATCCACGGATTGCAAAAATCTGTGAGAAAAGTGTAGTATCTGCTGGGCGCAGTGGCTCACGCCTGTAATCCCATCACTTTGGGAGGCCGAGGCGGGTGGATCACGAGGTCACGAGATCGAGACCATCCTGGCTAACACAGTGAAACCCCATCTGTACTAAAAATACGAAAAAATTAGCCGGGCGTGGTGGCGGCGCCTGTAGTCCCAGCTACTCAGGAGGCTGAGGCAGGAGAATGGCGGGAACCCGGGAGGCGGAGCTTGCAGTGAGCTGAGATCGCACGACTGCGCTCCAGCCTGGGCAACAGAGCGAGACTCTGTCTCAAGAAAAGAAAAGAAAAGAAAAGAAAAGTGTAGTACCTATTGTGGGTAGCACAGTCCCTCACTGCTTCCCTTGACTGGGGGAGGGAGGTCCCTTGGGTCCTCACACTTCCCAGGTGAAGTGAAGACCCACCCTGTTTCTGCTTGCTCTCAGTGGGTTGCACCCACTGCCTAACCAGTCCCAATTAGACGACCGGGGTACCCAATTAGATGACCTGGGTACCTCAGTTGGAAAGGCAGAAATCACCTACCTTCTGCATTGGTCTCACTGGCAGCTGCAGACCAGAGCTGTTTCTACTTGGCCCTCTTGGCCCCTCCCTAAATATTTTAGGATTTTTAGAGATGAGGACACATGAAAACAAGATGAGCAACACCTATTATGCTTTAAGGCATAATAAGAGATACAACACTTATGCTTTCAAACTGAATACCAGATCTTGTGTAGTAATGTTGTAGGGTCAGGATGAAAAGTATTTTCTAGAAAGAAAGAAGTTATGCTTGAAGGTGGATCTTGAAGGACCCAGTCTTAGAATAATAGTGGCCTCTAATATTCCCATGATCCACTCTTCCTCACAATTACCTTTTTGGAGTCTGTCTGCATAGCCAGAAAACATTACTGTCTGACTCAAACAAGAACAATAGTCCCACCTTATTCACAGGGATACATTCTAAGACCCCCAGTGAATGCCTGAAACTTGCAAATGGTACAAATTCTATAAACACTATGGTTTTTTTGATCGGATAAAGGAGGTGGCCACTAAGTGGTTAATGGGCAGATAGTTTATATAGTGTGAATATGTTGGACAAAGGGATGATTCACATCCCAGTTGGAAGAAAGGTGTGAGATTTTAGTATGCTACTCAGATGAACTATAGATAGGTGCTGAATGTATGTAGAAAACAACAAGAAAGGACAGACACAGACATTCAAGCCAGAAGTACTGATTAGTCTGTCAAATGTATGGAGACCCAAACTGATGCTTTTCTGGTTCACATAAGGGCCAAAAGAAACAGAAGATAAATTAGAGAATGCTCCAGGTAATAAGATATCCAGGCTTCTAAGGAAGCAAAATTAAAATATTTAATTAATAATAAAGACTACATTACTACACGTAACCACCACGTATATTGCCATGGTAAGCATCTAAACAAAAGATTTTCATGTTATTGAAATTCTCTCTTCTCCAGGTTGGAGAAATGACAGATCAGGTATATAAATAAAGGTCAGACAAATTTAGTTGAAAAATACTGCCTAATATATATATTTCAAACATATATATTTTTTCTATATAAAACAAGAAAATATTTTATTATCTATCTATATATCTATGCATTTTGTGTGCGTGTGTGTATATATATACATGTATATGTACAAAAACAAAAAATATTACTATAAAAAATAAAGTTGTTTTTGTGTTTCTTTAGTCATTTTCTTCAGAAAGTAATCTTGAACTTCCTATATTCAGGCAAACCAGAATTCCTCTGTGACTATGATGATTTAGTGCTCCTAAAAAAATTTCTAAAAGTAGAGAAATCTGAGCAGGAAGCTTGGTGGGTTCTTAAATTGATTCCAAGTTTCAGAAAAATAAAAAGCATATCTGAAACTTGGCATTGGAAATTATCAGGTGTTCTTTCAGTGCCGTGGTGTTTGCCTGTTTGATTGGCCGTCTCTTGACAGCCTTATTTTAAAACTCTGTAAGTCTGAGGTTAACTTGTAACTTCTAGTCAGTAAAGTTGCCAATAATTTTTGTCTGCTGAAAAACAAAGCCTTAAGTGTGGCAGTCTGCTACTCTCTAGAACTTCTAATCATTTTCTTAAATGCAACTGTCTTTTCCTAACATTACTTAATTTAGTTGCCTATGAAACCAAGTTCCTCAATTCTGATTTCAATTGGTTTAAACATCTTACTTGTTACCTCATTAAGTTCATTACCTCATGAGTTCATTACGAGTCTTGATTTTACATTTTCTTGTTTTTTGGGATATATTACATTTGCACATTTTTATGGGGTACATGTGAAATTCTGTACATCCATTAATTGTGTAATGATCAATTCAGGGTATTCAAGGTGTTCCTCACCTGAGTATTTACCATTTCCATATGTTAGATACATTTCAAGCCCTGTCTTCCACCTATTTGGAAATATACAATGCATTATTGTCAACTATAGTCACTCTAATTTGCTATGAAACATGAGAACTAATTTCTTCTACCTCATTCTATGTTTATACCCATGAACCAACCTCTATACATTCCCCATAGCCCTGCAACACTCACACACTCCCTTGCCTTGGGTATCAATCATTTCACTCCCTACCTCCATGTGATCAACTTTTTAAGCTCCCACATATGAATAAGAACATGTGATATTTGTCTTTTTGTGCCTGGGTTGTTTCACTTAACATAATGACTTCCAATTCCGTCCATGTTATTGCAAATGACATGATTTCCTCCTTTATAGCTGCATAATATTCCATCAGTTAGGTCAACTACATTTTCTTTTTAATTTTATTTATTTTTTATTATACTTTGAGTTCTAGGGTATGCAATATGCAGTTTGTTATATAGGTATACATGTGCCATATTGATTTGCTGCACCCATCAACTTGTCATTGATATTAGGTATTTCTCCTAATTCTATCCCTCCCCCAGCCTCCCACCGCCTGACAGGTCTTGGTATGTGATGTTCCCCGCTCTGTGTCCAAGTGTTCTCGTTGTTCAATTCCCAGCTATGAGTGAGAATATGAGGTGTTTGGTTTTCTGTCCTTGTGATAGTTTACTCAGAATGATGGTTTCCAGCTTCATCCATGTCCCTGCAAAATACATGGGCTCATCCTTTTTTATGGCTGCATAGTATTACATGGTATGTATGTGCTACATTTTCTTAATCCAGTCTATCATTGGTGGACATTTGGGTTGGTTCCAAGTCTTCGCTATTGTAAATAGTGCCACAATAAACATACGTGTGCATGTGTCTTTATAGTAGCATGATTTACAATCCTTTGGGTATATACCCAGTAATAATGGCATCGCTGGGTCAAATGGTATTTCTAGTTCTAGATCCTTGAGAAATCGCCACACTGTCTTCCACAATTGTTGAACTAACTTACACTCCCTCCAACGGTGTAAAAGTATTCCTATTTCTCCACATCCTCTCCAGCGTCTGTTGTTCCCTGACTTTTTAATGATTGCCATTCTAACAGGCATGAGATAGTATCTCAATGTAGTTTTGATTTGCATTTCTCTGATGGCCAGTGATGATGAGATTTTTCATGTGTCTGTTGGCTGCATAAATGTCTTCTTTTGAGAAGTGGCTGTTCATATTCTTTGCCCACATTTTGATGGAGTTGTTTGTTTTTTCTTGTAAATTTGTTTCAGTTCTTCATAGATTCTGGATATTAGCCCTTTGTCACATGGATAGATTTCAAAATTTTCTCCCATTCTGTAGGTTGTCTGTTCACTCTGATGGTAGTTTTGCTGTGCAGAAGCTCTTTGGTTTAATTAGATCCCATTTGTCAATTTTGGCTTTTGTTGTCATTGCTTTTGGTGTTTTAGAAATGAAGTCCTTGCCCATGCCTATGTACTGAATGGTATTGCCTAGGTTTTCTTCTAGGGTTGTTATGGTTTTAAGTCTAACATTTAAGTCTTAAATCCATCTTGAATTAATTTTTGTATAAGGTGTAAGGAAGGGTTTCAGCTTTCACATATGGCTAGCCAGTTTTCCCAGAACTATTTATTAAACAGGGAATCCTTTCCCTATTGCTTGTTTTTGTCAGGTTTGTCAAAGATCAGATGGTTGTTGATATGTAGTGTTATTTCTGAAGTCTCTGTTCTGTTCCATTGGTCTATATCTCTGTTTCGGTACTAGTACCATTCTGTTTTGGTTACTGTAACCTTGTAGTATAGTTTGAAGTCAGGTAGCATGATGCCTCCAGCTTTGTTCTTTTGACTTAGAATTGTGTTGGCAATGCGGGCTCTTTCTTGGTTCCATATGAACTTTAAAGTAGTTTTTTTCCAATTCTGTGAAGAAAGTCATTGGTAGCTTGATGGGGATGGCATTGAATCTATAAATTACCTTGGACAGTATGGCCATTTTCACGATATTGATTCTTCCTGTCCATGAACATGGAATGTTCTTCCATTTGTTTGTGTCCTCTTTTATTTTGTTGAGCAGTGGTTTGTAGTTCTCCTTGAAGAGGTCCTTCACATCCCTTGTAAGTTGGATTGCTAGGTATTTTATTCTCTTTGTAGCAATTGTGAATGGGAGTTTACTCATGATTTGGCTCTCTGTCTGTTATTGTTGTATAGGAATGCTTTTGATTTTTGCACATTGATTTTGTATCCTGAGACTTTGCTGAAGTTGCTTATCAGCTTAAGGAGACTTTGGGCTGAGATGATGGGGTTTTCTAAATACACAATCATGTCATCTGCAATCAGGGATAATTTGACTTCCTCTTTTTCTAATTTAGTACTATTTATTTCTTTCTCTTGTCTGATTTCCCTGACCAGAACTTCCAACACTATGTTCAATAGAAGTGGTGAGAGAGGGCATCCTTGTCTTGTTCCGATTCAAATGGAATGCTTTTAGTTTTTGCCCATTCAATATGATATTGGCTGTGGGTTTGTCATAAATAGCTCTTATTATTTTGAGATATGTTCCATCAATACCTAATTTATTGAGAGTTTTTAGCATGAAGGGCTGTTGAATTTTGTTGAAGGCCTTTTACACATGTATTGAGATAATCATGTCGTTTTTGTCATTGGTTCTGTTTGTGTGATAGATTATGTTTATTGATTTGCACATGTTGAACCAGCCTTGCATCCCAGGGATGAAGCCGACTTAATTGTGGTGGATAAGCTTTTTGATGTGCTGCTGGGATTTGGTCTGCCAGTATTTTATTGAGGATTTTTACATCTGTGTTCATTAGGGATATTGGTCTAGAGTTCTCTTTCTTTGTTGTGTCTCCGCCAGGCTTTGGTATCAGGATGATGCTGGCCTCATAAAATTAGTTAGGGAGGATTCCCTCTTTTTCTATTGATTGGAATAGTTTCAGAAGGAATGGTACCAGCTCCTCCTTGTACCTCTGGTAGAACTCAGCTGTGAATCCATCTAGTCCTAGACTTTTTTTGGTTGGTAGGCTATTAATTAATGCCTCAATTTCAGAGCCTGTTATTTGTCTATTCAGATATTCAACTTCTTCTTGGTATAGTCATGGGAGGGTGTATGTGTCCAGGAATTTATTCATTTCTTCTAAATTCTCTAGTTTATTTGTGTAGAAGTGTTTATAGTATTCTCTGATGATAGTTTTTATTTCTGTGGGATCGGTGGTGATATCATCCCCTTTATCATTTTTTACTGCATCTATTTGATTCTTCTCTCTTTTCTTCTTTATTAGTCTTGCTAGCGGTCTATCAATTTTGTTGATCCTTTCAAAAAACCATCTCCTGGATTCATTGATTTTTTGAAGGGTTTCTTGTGTCTCTATCTCATTCAGTTCTGCTCTGATCTTAGTTATTTCCTGCCTTCTGCTAGCTTTTGAATGTGTTTGCTTTTGCTTCTCTAGTTCTTTTCATTGTGATGTTAGGGTGTTGCTTTTAGATCTTTCCTGCTTTCTCTTGTGGGCATTTATTGCTACAAATTTCCCTCTACACACTACTTTAAATGTGTCCCAGAGATTCTTGTATGTTGTGTCTTTTTTCTTATTGGTTTCTAAGAAAATCTTTATTTCTGCCTTCATCTTGTTATTTACCCAGAAGTAATTCAGGAACAGGTTGTTCAGTTTCCATGTAGTTGAGCAGTTTTGAATGAGTTTCTGAATCCTGAGTTCTAATTTGATTTCAGTGTGGTCTGAGAGACAGTGTGCTGTGATTTCAGTTCTTTTACATTTGCTGAGGAGTTCTTTACTTCCAATTATGTGGTCAATTTTAGAATAAATTTTATGTGGTGCTGAGAAGAATGTATATTCTGTTGATTTGGGGTGGAGAGTTCTGTAGATGTCTATTAGGTCTGCTTGGTCCAGAGCTGAGTTCCAGTCCTGGATATTCTTTTTTAAACTTCTGCCTCATATTGACAGTGGGGTATTAAAGTCTCCCACTATAATTGTGTGGGAGTCTAAGTCTCTTTATAGATCTCTAAGGACTTGCTTTATGAATCTGGGTGCTCCTGCATTGGGTGCATGTATATTTAGGATAGTTAGCTCTTCTTGTTGAATTGATCCCTTTACCATTATGTAATGGCCTTCTTTGTCTCTTTTGATCTTTGTTGGTTTAAAGTCTGTTTTACCAGATACTAGGATTGCAACCTCTGCTTATTTTTTTATTTTATTTTATAATTTTTTTTGCTCTCCATTTGCTGGATAGATCTTCCTTCATCCCTTTATTTTGAGCCTATGTGTGTCTCTGCAAGTGAGATGGGTCTCCTGAATACAACACACTGATGGGTCTTGACTCTTTATTCAGTTTGCCATTCTGTGTCTTTTAATTGGGTCATTTAGCCCATTTACATTTAAGGTTAATTAGGTCAATTAGGTAAACTACATTTTCTTTATCTCCTCATCCACTGATGGTCACCTAAGTTGATCTATATCTTTGCTAGTATAAATAGTGCTGCAATAAACACCCGAGTGCCAGAATCCTTTTGATATACTGATTTATTTTCTTTTGGATAAATACCCAGTAGTGGGATTATTGGATTTCAGTTTCTTGAAAAATCACTGAACTGTTTTTTAATGGTGGCTATACTAATTTACATTCTCATCAACAGTGTGTAAGAGTTCCCTTTTCTTTTCATCCTCACCAACATCTGTTTTCTTGTTGTCTTTTTCAATAGGCATTCTAACTGGGGTAAGATAATATTTCATTGTGGTTTTGATTTGCATTAAATCAAAATTGTAATGAACCATGTTGAACATTTTTATACACCTGTTGGGTATTTGTATTTCATCTTTTGAGAAATGTCTATTCATATCCTTTGTCTTATTTTTAATAGGAATTTTTTTTTTTTTTTTTTTTTTACTCTTGAGCTGAGTTCCTTGAGTATTCTGGGTGTTTGTTGTCCCTTGTAAGATGAATCATTTGCAAATATTTCCTTCCATTTAGCAAGTTGTCTCTTAACTCTATTGATTGTTTCTTGCACTGTGCAGGGGCTTTTTAGTTTATTATAGTCCCATTTTGCTTATTTTTGTTTTTGTTGCCTGTGATTTTGGGGTCTTAGCCATAAAATATTTGCCTAGACCAATATTCTGATGAGATTTCTAGCAGTTTTAGAGATTCAGGTCTTGTGTGTAAGTCATTAATCCATCCTGAGTTGATTTTTGCATTTGGTGAGAGACTGGGGTCCAGTTTCATTCTTCTACCTACGGTTATCCAATTTTCTCAGTATCATTTATTGAAGATTTCCTCTCCCAAATGTATGTTCTTGATTGCTTTGTCAAAGATCAAATATGTGGCTGTACAAATGTGAATTTATTTCTTGGTTCTCTATTTTCTTTCATTGATCTATGTGTTTAATTTTACACAAATACCTTGCTGTTTTGGTTAGTACAGGCTTGTGGTATATTTTGAAGTCAGATAGTATCATGTCTCCAGCTTTGTTCTTTTAGCTCAGGATTTCTTTGGCTATTTGGGCTCCTTTTCAGTTCCATACCAATGTTAGACTTTTTTTCTCTATTTATGTGAAAGATAATGTTGGTATCTTGATAGGGATTGAGTTGCACCTGTAGATTGCTTTTGTGAGTATGTTCATCTAACAATATTAATTCTCCCAACCTCTGAGCATGGGATGTCTTTCCATTTATGACCTCTGGAATTTCTTTCATCAGTGCCTTATAGTTTTTCTTGTAGAATTCTTTTACCTTCATGGTTAAATGTATTCCTAGTCATTTTTTTTGTGGCTATTCTAAACGTAATTGTTGCTTTGAATTTTTTTTTTTTGACTATTTCATTATTGGTCTATAGAAATGCTACTGATTTGTGGATATTGACGTTGTTTCATACAACTTTACTGAATTTATTTATCAGTTCTAACAGTTCTTTGGTGAAGTCTTTTGGTATTTCCAAATATAAGATCATTCTGTCTGTAAAAAGAGACAATTGATACCCTCTTTTCCAATTTGCATGATTTTACATTTTTGAGAATTATACTTTAACAAGGTATTTACAGGAGTTTATGAATTTGGTAGAACTACCTTGCCCAAGGACCAGGTCTTTTTAGTTTGAAAGCAGTACCCAAAGGTGGCTGTGTTTTCGAAGAATAATTTTGACTCACAAATGTTTGAAAAAGACTGATAGATGAGACAGTGATAAATATGTTTATTGACAACAGGCAATATGTTATACTTGTGTCAAAAATACTTGGATTGGCTAACTAAGACCCTTATCTCTGGCCATCAAGAAACACAGAAAGCCAAGGGAATCATCAAAACACTCCTTGGTGAAAAAAAATAAAACAGAACACTAGGAATTAAAAGATTTTGAGTAGAATATTGCTTGATCTGTGGAAAAACCAATGAATTATTTTTGCCAGTCTACTGTGACTTTTAATTTCCATTTGTCACTGTTGCTCTTCCTTCATAGTGTTATCATCATTGTCTGTGCCCCGGAAGGCTGATCCCTATGGACTGAATCACCCGGTGAGTGCTTCTGGTTAGTTTCAAATTGGACTCAGTCAATGGGAATTACTAGCCGAAACTGGAGTATGGGAGGAAAGAAAGTTTGGGAAATGTCGCCCCTGCTCCCTCCCCACTTTGATATAAACTTACCACCACCACTGCTCCTGCCACAGGCTCCTCCTACATAGTGTTATCTCTCATCAGGATCCTGTATTATTATTTCCTTTCCTTTATCCTTCCTATGGGCAGTAAAGTCAAATTTCTGGGTGCCTCAATGTCTCCTGTCTACTTCCTTAAATTAGAAATGGTTCTAAAGCTGTACACAAATATTTGCTTCATTAAGGTCTTTTTTTCCTGAAACCAACTCTCTTCTTAAATCAACCCTCCACAGAGATGGCAGAACCAGTTCTTCATGTACCATCTGCTGTCTTATAACCTGTATGACTCACCTCAGTTCTATCTTTGTCTCGTGCATTTTCTCCTACATCTGAAAGTACTAGACAATATTTCTTCCTTCAGATTACATATTCAACTGAATCTGGTGTTTCCTAAACATTCCCTATTCTTTCATGCTCATTATATATTTCTTCTCTTATTTGTTCATTTTATTTATTTATTTATTTATTTTTTGAGATGGAGTCTCACTCTATTTCCCAGCTTGGAGTACAATGTCACGATCTCGGCTCACTGCAATCTCTGCCTCCTGGGTTCAAGTGATTCTCCTACCTCAGCCTCCTGAGTAGCTGGGATTGCGGGCACACAATGCCACACCTGGCTAATTTTTGTATATTTAGTAGAGACGGGGTTTCACCGTGCTGGCCAGATTAGTCTTGAACTCCTGACCTCGTGATCCACTCACCTCGGCCTCCCAAAGTGCTAAGATTATACATGTGAGCCACAGTGCCCGACTTACATGTCTTCTTAAAATAACCTTTTCCCAATTTTTGCCCTGGGAGAGACTAATGATCATTGTATATCAATCTGCCAAACATTAATCTTGAAAGACTGCCAAGGTCTTTAATGTAATAAAGTTGGGGAGGGAATAATATTAATATCTTATATATCTCTGTACATCAATGAGTTCCCTAAATATCAACTCATGAAATTTAATAGTAAATTATACAGTTCCTGGCATATCACCATCTATATCTTTTGCCCCTTTGCAAATACTGAATGTTCCCTAATTAATGATAGTTCTAGTACACCTGCTATATTTCATTTACATTGTGCAAAAATAACACTTTAGATTTAAATGATGCCTAAATTTTTGCCATGGCAACATTCTTTTTTCTAGTTCTTTAAACTTAATCTTATGCCACCTGTCTCTGTGTACCCAGCCATCCCTCATATCTAAATCAGAATTTGCTTTTCTAAGGTCACTTTTGATTATGCATATTTTTCTCCAACCTAATCAACACCTCTTAAAACTCCAGCCTGAAAATCCCACGTGCTTAGACAACAGTGACAGCTCTAAATTATTCCTCATATTAAAATTAGTGATGTATAGAAATTTCTATTATAAGGCATTCTCGGTATCCCTGAGCATTATTGTGGGACTTTTGCTAGAGATCCCTGCAACACTCAATCTTGAAGAACCAGCTCATATAAAACCTCCACCGTAAGTCCCTTCTTAAATGCTCTTGGTTTCAAAGAGAATTTCCTTTTCTACGTTACATTTTATAAGTGACCTTATTTTATTATTTTCTACATGGCACTGTTATGTGTTTGCCCACATGTATCTCTTACCGTCTTGTCAATCCTGGAAGCCTAGGTCATGTCTGAATTATCTGTGTTATCTCCAGCCTCTAACATTGTGATGACTATCACTTAAAATTTTGATTAATATAAACTTGAATAAATGAAGAAACAGAAGGATTACACAGTATTGATTAGGTTACCATTTACTTTAATGGCATTCAGTTTGCATTATATCCTGGTCACATTGATTGGGCTTGGTTATGTTCCATATCTCCTGGACACAGGGATACTTTTCATGTGATTTAATTTCATTTTTAAAAAAATTTCTGAGCTTATTCTTTCATTATTTGACTCCTAGAAAGTAACTTTCCCATTCACTTTAAGGGTATATCTGTGTAGCCACTAAAACTTAGCTTATCAGTGGGGTTTGTAGGGAGCTGAGCATGTTGATGGTTTAACTTCATGACGAGGGAATCATCAGAGATAAAATCATCATTTCATCCCAATAATTTGTCACATTCAGCCAACCCAGTTATTTTCTTTGCTTCTGAGTCAACACACCTAGCTAGTAGTTCTTATTTATCTAGAACAAGCCTACATTTTCACAATCCCTGACTGGAACAACGTATGCCTGTATTCACAGAGGTTATGAATAGAGGTATTTCCTTAGGATGACCTTTAGTTGTATCTACAGTGCTTTGTAAACTATGAAGTACTACCACAAGATAAGAATCAATATCATTGCAAATGATAAATGTAGCACTTGAATTATTTTAGAAATTCATTTAAAAAAATGTACTTCAATGCATCACTCTTCAGAGGAAGGAACTTCCGGGCTACATTTGCCTTTGTTAGTTTATACAGATCATTTTGTTTGTATATTGTAGGTCACTATTAATAATATGAGCTTGCCTTCCAGGGCAGGTATGAAAAAAGAACTAATTAAGGAAGAATATTAAAAATGTCAGGAGCGATGAAGCTAGTATTCTTAAACATTGTTGAATACCAAATAATATGGAGGCTTAACAGCTTTCAAAATTGTTCTCCTAGAGTGGCCTAACGTATCTCTGATATCTTAGCGTTAGCGTTTTATCTCTTTTTGCTAACACAGAGACGTCTTTGCAATCACATACTTATCTCATTCTTCTACTGTACTTGTGATTTCTTTATTGAAGCTAACATAGGGTATTGGCACCCAACTCTTTTTCATTCTTGATGTATTGAGGAACCATGTAATATTTTTCACCAGAAATCCAGGTACCATGCTAGACTCTGACAGTCCATAGTTGAATATGACATGAAGTCTGTTTTAGACAATATACAGTCCAGTATGAAATAAAAAAAATAGTTTTGACATATTCTAATAAACTATGGATTACTTATTATTATAAATTAGTTTTTTAGGACTGAATAAGGGTATTGGGCATCGTTCATATTCTTAATTATGTGGCCAGGAATTGAGTTTTCTTTCTTATTTTTATTCTTTTTTATTTTGGCCCAAACTCTCCATACCAGCTAATGTAATTGATTTATGACTACTGGTTTCAACTTGGAAAAATTGGTTAGATCTGGTACTGGAAGTGACTCTTGTAAGAAATTAGCACCATAGGCTGGGTGCGGTAGCTCACGCCTGTAATCCCAGCACTTTGGGAGGCTGAGGCAGTTGGACTACCTGAGGTCAGGAGTTCGAGACCAGCCTGGACAACATGGTGAAGCCCTGTCTCTACTAAAAATACAAGAATTAGCTGGGTGTGGTGGCACACACCTGTAATCCCAGCTACTCAGGAGGCTCAGGTAGGAACATCACTTCAGCCCAGGAGGTGGAGGTTGCAGTGAGCTGAGATCGTGCCATTGCACTTCAGTCTGCAAGACAGAGTGAGACTTCATCTCAAAAACAAAAACAACAACAGAAAAAGAAATTAGTGCCATAGAGTTTCAAGATAAGAATCTTAAGGGTTATTTGACAATCCTTCCTACACAGTGTAACTGAAAGCAGGTATTGATTAAGCAATATGAATTGTCCAAGAAGTACACACATACAGAATACATAAGTGGTAGCCTTCTTCTCACTTAGATTACTTTGGGCTGCCAAAGGTAAAATAAAAATAAAATAAAATAATTCAAAACAGTTGTACCTTCAGGCAACCATTTCTCACATCTCAAATCTCGTCTCAACAATTGCTTGGTATAGAGCCCATTCTCAGGCAGCTATCTCCACATGGTTCCCTTGTGGTGGTCAGCAATTCTTGGCTGACATCCATCCTTTGTTCATAGCCAGTAGATGACAAGATCTATACCTGCATTCCCAGCACAGCTGTTGAGATTCCCTCCAATCACTCATCCTACCTCACCTGATCACTGAGTCATGTGGATATAAAGCACAGAGTACAAAAACTCTAGGTTTTGTACTCGTAGTTACAGGTGGAAGGAGGAAAAGGGAATTGAATGCTGGGAAGGCAACAAAGATATGACATCCTGGTGTCTATCCAGCGGCTACTTTTCAGACCCAGACAGATTCAATAATTCTTTTTTGTCTTTGCATATGAGGGGCTCTATTCTAAATTTTCAAGAACATTTTTGTCAATACAACTAGATTTTATATTCTTTATGGTACATTATTTTTCCATTTTGCCTTCTTGATTACACGGCTGCTGTCCATTTAGCAAAACTATGAGTTTCACAGCATTATACATTTCTTTTTATCCTCAACAAATACTCTGCATGGGGCTAGGCACACAATAAATATGTGGTAAATGAGTGGTGAATTGATGTGAATTACTGTCTAGCAGATCATTTCCCTCTATCAATCAGGAGGCAGTATTTCTTTTTCAGTTTATTCTTTCTGTACCAAGCAGAGATATCCAAGACCTGCAATGAGTTAGGACTCTTCTCTCTGACTTTGAATTTATCATTTAGTTTTGAGATTTCTTTTTTTTTGGAAAAAAAAAAGATTTGGAACATATTATTTTTTGTGCATTCATAATTAAAATTTAAGAGGTAGTCATTTTTATGAGGACTTTGTCAACTCCATTACAATATTAGTTAATGTGATTTTGTGTTTGTAGGCCTGGAACAGAATGAACTAGCAGGGAAAATCATAGATTCATTTAATGATATAAAAAATGCAAAAGTAATAACTTAAAAAATTATAGATGCTCAAGAAGGGGAAATGAGCATTTTTAGTAAATAAGTTTCCGAATTTCTACCTTTGAAAAAATGTTTTCCTCCCTTTCCTTTTCTGCCTACACACACCTGTCAGTGACTGTGGGAACATATTTAACAAAAAACAAGGAAACTCTAGAAGCTCTTTGAGTGTTCATACACTATAAGCCTCACACAATCACTTTATAATATTGTGTCATGGATATAATATTTTTCTATACTGTCTTTAAACATCTGGATGAAATAGAAAAAAATCATCTAATATTAACAATGGCATGACCACCTGCCTTTCTAGGTCCACACATGCTGGATCCTTATGCTCTAGTCACCATGACTTTTCCATCTTTACAACACAGCTCAGGGTTATCACATGTGCTGTGGCTGCTGTCTAGAATGTTCTTCTCTTTCCTGTTCACATAGCTAACTTCAACTCAGACTGCAGCTCTCAACAGAAACATCACCTGCTCACATGTTTTTCCTGGCCCATTAATCCAAGTTAGGCCATTGTGCTATAGCACTCTATAGCTTTCCTTGATAGCTCTTATTCACATTTGTAATTAAGTGCTTATCTATATATTCATTTAGTTGATATCTGCCTTTTCTACTACCATGAGGAATAAGAAAGCATCTATTCTTTTTTCCAACTATACGCCCATTGCTTAGAATAGTTCTTGGTTACAGAATATATCTAATAATGATTTGTGTTTGAAAAACACAACTTTCAGTCTCTTACTGAGTAATCAAATAGCTACCTAAGGCTGATCATAGTATAGTTTCCAAGGGTGAGTGCCATTAATCTCTTCCTTCCCTCTATGTGCCTACTGCTCCACCCATCACAAAATAAAATCTGTTTTCTCTTGCCTTAAATCTGGGCTGGCCTGGAGAGTTGGCTTGGTCAATAGAATGTGAAGAGAGTGATGTGCCAGTTCTAGCCCTGGCCTTTAAGAAATGTATCACCTTGCTCAACCTCTCTCTTAGATGCCAACTACATGTGGAAAAGAAGACCAGGAAAGATTACTGAGTGAGGAGATACTATACAGAGAGAGACAGAGACAGAGGCAGAGACCACATGGAGCAGTATTGAGGTGCCAGACATGTTAAGGCAGCTTTCTTGAACCTCCTAGCCCAAGCCAGCTGCTAGTAAAATGCAGCCAAGCCAATGACCCCAGCTAATGCCAAGTGGGGCAGAAGAACCTCTCTGCTGAACTTTACTTGAATTGTTAACAGAAGGATCACAAGAAATGATAAATTGTTCTTCTTTTAAATTTGGGGTGTTTTCTTATACAGCAATAGCAACTGAAGCTGTGGCCTGTCAGGAGTTGTCACCATCTCTTAAAAAAAAAAAAGAAAGGAACAAAAATTACATAGCAATTTAGATAACCTTCACAAGGTCATATGATTTGTAAAAGATAGGATCAAGAGTGTGTTATACATTTTTGTAAAAAGTACTCAGTCTAGGGCTTTTTCTTTTATATCACATGAACTTACTTCACTGTCAGCAAAATATATTCTCCAAGTTCTTAAACAACTGCAATGCTGTCAATATTTATTGCATTTTGTAAAATACAGACCACCAAAACAGAGTGATTGAAGAGATTTGTGCAATGGAGAAATCAATAGACTAGGAGTCAGAAGACCTGGGTTGGGGTCCTCAGTTACCGACCTCAACTCTGAGCAATTACTTTATCTATAAAATAAGAACACTAGAACTCATCTCCAAGGCCTATGATGAAATTTAAATAAGATCATGTACTTTACAGCCTTTTGTAAGCTTTAAAAAGCAATGGACATGTTAGCAAATAATCAGCCTGTAATTTTATAATGGGAACGCCTTGAATTATTTAAAGGTTTACCCATTTTGCAATTACCATTAACCTTTGGGGTGTGATGTTTATGCAAATTAATTAGAATGAGAATAGCATTATTTCAATTATGATTCCAGAGGAAACTTATGCTCTGAGGAAGAAACAAATTATTTATCTGAATTTTAGTGATGTTCAAACAAAATATCCTGATCTTTTTGATAAGGAAAAATGCAACTCTGAATTTTGAAAGTTTCTCGACACCAGAAGGGTCCTCTATTCTATTCATGCTATAGGTGCCATGAAAAAGTTAGAAAACACTTATCTAAAACCATATTCTCCTAACTAGTTGATGCCAGGGGATATGACCGTCCACTAATCAATTGACTAATAAGCTAGATTTTGCTTGCAAGTAAATAACAGAGGGCTAGTATAAAGTATTAGATGCTTATAAAGAAGGAGGGAACCAGTTCTCCAGCCCTTAGCTGTGTGGAAGAAAATGAAGCAAAGGTTAAAATTGTTGGAAGAAGAAATATTTTTACTAATTTCATATTTTGACCAGGCATCAGAGCATCTACAAAGTTAATTAGGTAAAACAAATTATATTATATTTTCATTACTCATTAGCTTTACCTATCTTAGTCTGATTCCTCAAATACTTCCGCATGACCATTTGATTATCTCTGCCTCCTTTAATAATACTACACATTTTGGAAGGCAGTACTAATCAATTTTGCTGATAACAAAACCAGAGAATTCAAAAATAGTTGTAGCTGACCTTGATGCTTTGCCTGCAGATTTGTGGACTGAAAAATAATGACAGCAGTCACAATAGACTAACTAGTCTTCCAGGATATGAATCTTTGTTGGTTTTATATCCTGCAGCCATATATCATTTCTGAAACCAAACTAATCCTACTACTCTTACTTCTGCTAGCTCAATGAGTAGTTCATCTTCCTCCATAACATTAAGGGAGAGAAATCTTCTAGATGGGCAAAAAACAATTTAAGCTCAGTGACAACTAAAAGAAGAAAAACAAATGGACTCTGAGCCATCTAAACTACAGCCCAGAGATGAGGATAGAATCAAACAAAACAAAAAACTTCAAGCCATCATTTATTTTATAAAGATACTTTTCAGAGAAGAATTGCAGGAGGGGAGTAGAATCCTGCAAGACACAGGATCAAATCTAAACACAAATTAATTCTACTCTACTGTAAATTAAGGTATAATTGCATACTGATTTCTTACCAGTGAAGCCATCAAGTACCTGAAAAAATAAGACCAGTTCAGTAATTTCCAAAAGTCTTCAATCATCCAAACCACCAAAAGATCTTGTGTACAACACAAATCTGTGATCTTCACCTGAAGTATTCTGATTTTAGCCAGGTAAACCACTGGACTAAAGAATCTTGAAGTCTCATTAGAAGCCCCAAAGGCTGTGAATTATAGTTATTGTCTACACAGCCCTATATCCTACAGAGAAAACTAAAACCCTGCAAAATCTAGGGAATAAAATCAGAGGAAATCAGAGGGAATATAAATACCATCATCTTTTTTCTTTTAGACACTCCAATTACTCTGGAAGAAAGGCAGAACTTCAGAATCATAGTGGGTTTTGGAAATTTGGTATTTATGAGTATATTTTCCTGCTGGCTTTTCACAATATGGTTTATACTGGAAAGACTCTGCCACCAAATTGTGAATCCAAGGTCTGCTAAGGCCAGCTCCCTCCAACGAAGTACCACCTTCCCCTGGAGCAGTCCTATGGATTGAGCCTCTTAGGATGTAGAGAACATTGATTAAAGTTCTTTGATTTCCAAATGCAACTTTTTCCTTATGGTCGTCCCACCTCTTATTGCTTTTGCCAAAGCTTCAAAAGATCAGCACTACTGCTACTTCTACATCTGTTGCTCTTGCCAGCTAGAAATCTCCTCAGGGATATAACGTAAAGAAAACATTACTTCAACTTTCTACTCAATACAATGGAGGAGAGGAAGATATAACTGAAATGGAGAGAGAAATGCCCAAATATAATACAATAATTATCCTTTGGAGTGTTTCCTGGTTTTGTTCATGTATTTGTGTCTTATAAATAGCACAGAGCATGTTTGGGTGTTGCTAAATTTCCTCAAACACTTTTAAAAACCATCAGATCTTGTGAGAAATCCTTCACTGTTAGGAGAATAGCATGGAGGAAACTTCCCCCATGATCCTATCACCTCCCACCAGGTCCCTCCCTCTACATGTGGGGATTACAATTTGAGAAGAGATTTGGGTAGGGACATAGAGACAAACCATATCAGAGCCCCTTTATCCAACAAGAATCACGAACATTTTGAGACAGCATCAGCAGGCTATAAGAATAAGTGCTGGGTTGTGTAATGAAAAGGTTAAGGTGATGCTTGACTTGATTTCTCAATAGGATAAAGATATAAACTGTGGCACAAATAAGTTACTTTTGATAAAAGGGGCTCTATTTATAGTTATACCATGAAAATGATAAATGCAAATGAGGAGTGTCCTCAAGAAATCTAAATGTTCAGGCCTTTCTACTTGTAAATAAATAAAATAGTGCTTATAAATAATAAGAATTTTCTTCAGCCTGGCAGAATATGTGTGAAGTCTGAAGAAAAATTCCCTAATTTGGAGGAGCAAGAGCATGGAGCAAATGTTCAGGGTAAAAATGGCCAGAATTTATCTATGTTTGCCATTTCCAGCCGACAGATATCAAAGCAAATACTGGAGAACTGCTTCATGATATATAGCCATATTATTAAGAAGTTGGTAGTCAACTGAGCTGGGTTCAGTCAAACCTCATGATAATGGGGCCCAGGTATTCTGATGTAAAACATTATAAAACTCTGGGGGTACAATGCACCATTCCCAGGATGTAGTGTTCCCCTAACTCTGGTCAACAAAATTTGAGGTAGGAGATCAGAATTAGCAACACTGTATACCTTGAGTGTAAGATAACAGAACTCCAGAGTTAAAAAGCTTGGTTGTAGTGTAATACTTTTCAGTCAATATAAGAAATATAATTGTTTAGAAGCAACATTCTCTAGTTAGGATTGCTCATAATTATAGATTGCATCTTACCTTCCTCAGACTGATTAACACTTGAATGGGTGACAGAAAACTACAGCATCTGCTAGTCCACTCTACCTTTTGATTGAAAGAATCAAAAAGCACACGAGTGAAAGAATGCAAAGAGAATCTCCCTTCGTTGAACAGGGTTCTAGAGAGATCTTCCCTGTTTTAGGAATAAACAAACAAGGGGAAAAGAGGCAATTAGATAACACAAATGGCTCTACTTGATAGGGAAAATGCCAGAAAAAGCTATTTCTATTTTTTTCCTACTACTGCTTTTGATTTGGTACTATTACCTTCCCTTTTTCTGTCCCTTGGTGATACCACAACAAATCCCATTTATTTCTGATCATTCACAGGGTTACAACAAATTCAAGTCCAGCAGAGTTTAATTTAAAATAACAAACTCCCATAAGGACAAAAATTTCTCTTCTACCCCAACTTTAAAACTGACTCAGGGCTTAGGGAATTTATGCAGAGAAAAAAATACAAAACAAACATGATCTTTCTATTCACTTGTCCTTCATCTTCTTCTCCTCCTGCTGGATCTCCCAGGGTCAAATTAGTAGAAGGGACTTTCATAGGAAAGGAGAGAAAAGTATTAAATCACTTCTATTGATATAATTTTGTCAATGTCTTCGGTGGCAGGCACTTGATTGCTGGCAGAGGCTGTCTTACGTGATGTATTTGTGGGCTTATTTGGAAGCACCATATGGATTTCTGCACTGTAGAGTTTCCTGAACAGGAGAATAAGTTTGCTGAGTGACCTTTCACTGCCTCCATATCAGTTCTGCTCTTAAAATTATACCTTGCAACCTTGGACCTTTCAGTCTCCAGTCTGGCCAACCACATCTTGGATTGGGTATTCTTCAAGATGGTAAAATAATGGCTCATCTCTGTGGAAATTTGGAGATTTTTGTCTTGACAAATGATTGCTTACTGTCTTTCCTCTCAAACCCTATCTTCCTGAGTTGTTGTTGACAGAAGCCAGACTTTTACAAACAAGGTCAAGAACAGTGCCTTGTTTTTATATCTCTTCAAATTCCAGTGATACATGAAACATTCTTAAAAAAAGTTTCTTACTACAAAGTGGGTCAGTTCCACCTCTTCAGAAACCCACAATCTCTATAGTTTTCTTAGACCTCTACTCACTTGACTTGGGCTGGGTGGGTATGTGAAACAATTCTCCTCCATAAGGAGGGAAAAATAAAACTCAAAGCTCATTCCCGCTAGCTAGGGATACATTACACTATCTCAATACTTCTCTCTTCAGTTTATAGTCTCTTCTTTCTTTATATAAAGAAGGCTGGAGCTGGATGATTGAGGAACAGACACAGAACTATTAATAATTCTATCAGTTTTCTATTACTGTGTAACAAACCACCACAAATGTGTCAGCTTAAAATAATACATATTATTTCACAATTTCCTGCAGGTCAGGTAGCCTGACTGGGTCCTTGACTTAGGGTCTTACAAGATTATAATCAAAGTGTTGGACAGGCTGTTTTCTAACCTGGAGACTAAAATTGAAAAGATTCTACTTCCATGCCCATACAGACAGCTGACAACATTCACAGCTGTATGAGGGCCTCAGCTTCTTACTGTCTGTAGTCTGTCATTAGGTACTTGATGTTGTCCACAGTTCCCTGCTATGTGACCCATCTTGTAGGTAATTTTCAATATGTCTCTTTGCCTCTTGAAAGCTAGAAGCAGAGTATTATTTCTGCAGTTAGCTGAGTGGGAGTCTTAGAAATAGAGTCTTAAATACTTATATATAAATTATATAAATGACTTTCAATCATTTTGACAAATAACCTAATCAAGAAATTGGTATTCCATCATCTTTGCATTTTTCTCTTGTTGAGAAGCAAAACAAAGATTCTACCTCAACTAAAGAGTAGAGGAATATACAAAAGTGGGCATGACATATTGTGGGTCACCTTAGGATGTGTCTGCTAAATAGTTAAACCAGCCCCAAAGATATACAACCACAAACTCCTTTCAGAATGTGTTGTTTCTTATCTATTTATTGAAGCTTTGAGATTTTAGCAGTAATTGACATCAAAAGGGAAAGTCTCCGTCAAATTTCTGTTACCAAAAAAAATCAAAACAATCCAAACTTAAGAAAAGATTCTATAAAATAGAAGGATTTGAATAAGACATACAAGAGGTATGGGAATTGCATATGTTTTAGAAATATTTAGTTCATGTATCAGAAGTGCATTCTTGACATCATTTTGCGATTTTAAAGAAAGCAAAATAAAATGCAGCTAATATAAAGCAAGGGAAAATAAGAGATAAGAATACACACTATAATAACAAATAAAAATTACCTACTTGAAGAAAGAATTTAAGGAAAGGAAAAACTACCATAGTAAAAATAAGTTATATATTACAGATCAAGAAAAGAAAATCAACATTGTAGATAATATAATTGAAGGGGAGGGCAAGATGATGAGGAATAGTTAAAAGGAAATACGAGTCGGGGCAGTTCCAAGATAGCTGAATAGGAACAGCTCTAGTCTGCAGCTCCAAGCATGAGTGATGCAGAAGACAGGTGATTTCTGCATTTCCAACTGAGGTACTGGGTTCATCTCACTAGGTCTTGTCAGACAGTTGGTGCAGCCCATGCAGAAGGGCAGGGCATTGCCTCACCCTGGTGCACGGAGTCAAGGAATTCCCTTTCCTAGCAAAGGGAAGCCATAACAGACAGTACCTGGAAAATCAGGACACTCCTTCCCTAATACTGTGCTTTTCCAACAGGCCTAAGCAAATGGCATACCAGATTATATCCCTCTTCTGGCTCTGAGGGTTCCACACCCACAGAGCCTCGCTCACTGCTAGAACATTAGTCTGAGATCAAGCTGCAAGAAGGCAGCAAGACTGGGGGAGGGGCATCCGCCATTGCTGAGGCTTGAGTAGGTAAACAAAGCAGTCTGGAAGCTGGAACTGAGTGGAGCCCACCACAGCTCAAGGAGGCCTGCCTGCCTCTGTAGACTCCACCTCTGGGGGCAGGGCATAGCTGAATAAAAGGCAGCAGAAACTTCTGTAGACTTAAACGTCCCTGTCTGACAGCTTTGAAAAGTAGTGGTTCTCCCAGCACAGAGTCTGAGATATGAGAATGGACAGTCTGCCTCCTCAAGTGGGTCACTGACCCCTGAGTAACCTAACTGGGAGACACCTCACAGTAGGGGCCGACTGACACCTCATAGAGCCAGGTGCTCCTCTGAGACGAAGCTTCCAGAGGCAGGATCAGGCAGCGTCATCTGCCATTCTACAATATTTGCTGTTCTACAGCCTCCACTGGTGATACCCAGGAAAACAGGGTCTGGAGTGGACCTCCAGCAAACTTCAACAGACCTGCTGAGGGTCCTATTGGAAGGAAAACTAATGGACAGAAAGGACATCCACACAAAAACCCCATCTGTACATCACCATCATCAAAGACCAAAGGTAGATAAAACAACAAAGATGGGGAGAAACCAGAGCAGAAAAGCTGAAAATACTAAAAAACAGAGCTCCTCTTCTCCGAAGGAATGCAGCTCCTCACCAGCAATGAAACAAAGCTGGACGGAGCATGACTTTGATGAGTTGAGAGAAGAAGGCTTCAGACGATTGGTAATAACAAACTTCTCTGAGCTAAAGGATGATGTTAAAACCCATCGCAAAGAAGCTAAAAACCTTGAAAAAAGATTAGACTAATGACTAACTAGAATAAACAGTGTAGAAAAGTCCTTAAATGACCTGACAGAGCTGAAAACCATAGCAAGAGAACTACGTGATACATGCACAAGCGTCAGTAGTCTATTTGATAAAGTGCAAGAAAGGGTATCAGTGATTGAAGATCAAATGAATGAAAAGAAGCAAGAAGAGAAGTGTAGAGAAAAAAGAATAAAAAGAAATGAACAAAGCATACAAGTAATATGGGACTACGTGAAAATACTAAATCTACGTCTGATTGGTGTACCTGAAAGTGACGGGGAGAATGGACCCAAGTTGGAAAACACTCTTCAGGATATTATCCAGGATAACTTCCACAACCTAGCAAGGCAGGCCAATATTCAAATTCAGGAAATGCAGAGAACACCACAGATACTCCTCAAGAAAAGCAACTCCAAGACATATAATTGTCAGATTCACCAAAGTTGAAATGAAGGGAAAAATGTTAAGCGCACCCAAACAGAAAGGTTAGGTTACCCACAAAGGGAAGACGATCAGACTAACAGCAGATCTCTCAGCAGAAACTCTACAAGCCAGAAGAGAGTGGGGGCCAATGTTCCACATTCTTAAAGAAAATAATTTTCAACCCAGAATTATTTCATATCCAGCCAAACTAAGCTTCATAAGTGAAGGAGAAATAAAATCCTTTACAGACAAACAAATACTGAGAGATGTTGTCACCACCAGGCCTGCCTTACAAGACCTCCTGAAGGAAGCACTAACATGGAAAGGAACAACCGGTACCAGCCACTGCAAAAGCATGCCAAATTGTAAAGACCATCAATGCTAGGAAGAAACTGCATCAACTAATGAGCAAAATAACCAGCTAACATCATAATGATAGGATCAAATTCACACATAACAGTATTAACGTTAAATGTAAATGGCCTAATGCTCCAATTAAAAGACACAGACTGGCAAATTGGATAAAGAGTCAAGACCCATCAGTGTGCTGTATTCAGGAGACCCATCTCACATGCAGAGACACACATAGGCTCAAAATAAAGGGATGGAGGAAGATGTACCAAGCAAATGGAAAACAAAAAAAGCAAGGCTTGCAATACTAGTCTCTGATAAAACAGACTTTAAACCAACAAAGATTAAAGGAGACAAAGAAGGCCATCACATAATGGTAAATGGATCATTTCAACAAGAAGAGGTAACTCTCATAAATATATATGCACCCAATACAGGAACACCCAGATTCATAAAGCAAGTCCTTAGAGACCTACAAAGAGACTTAGACTCCCACACAGTAATAATGGGAGACTTTAACATCCCACTGTCAACATTAGACAGACAAACGAGACAGAAAGTTGAGAAGCATATCCGGGAATTGAATTCAGCTCTGCACCAAGTGGACCTAATAGACATCTACAGAACTCTATACCCCAACTCAACAGAATATACATTCTTCTTAGCACCATATCACACTTATTCCAAAATTGACCACATAGTTGGAAGTAAAGCACTCCTCAGCAAACGTAAAAGAACAGAAATTATAAAAAACTGTCTCTCAGACTACAGTGCAATCAAACTAGAACACATGATTAAGGAATTCACTCAAAACCAGTAAACTACATGGAAACTGAATAACCTGCTCCCGAATGACTACTGGGTACATAACGAAATGAAGGCAGAAATAAAGATGTTCTTTGAAAGCAATAAGAACAAAGACACAACATAGCAGGGACACATTTAAAGCAGTGTGTAGAGGGAAACTTATAGCACTAAATGCAGACAAGAGAAAGCAGAAAAGATCTAAAATTGACACCCTAACATCACAATTAAAAGAACTGGAGAAGCAAGATCAAACAAATTCAAAAACTAGCAGAAGGCAAGAAATAACTAAGGTCAGAGCAGAATTGAAAGAGATAGAGACACAAAAAGCCCTTCAAAAAATGAAGGAATCCAGGAGCTGGTTTTTTGAAAAGATCGGCAAAATTGATAGACCACTAACAAGACTAATAAAGAAGAAAAGAAAGAAGAATCAAATAGACACAGTAAAAAATGATAAAGAGGATATCACCACCAATCCCACAGAAATAAAAACTACCATCAGAGAATACTATAAACAGCTCTACACAAATAAACTAGAAAATCTAGAAGAAATGAATAAATTCCTGGACACATACACCCTTCCAAGACTATACCAGGAAGAAGTTGAATCTCTGAATACACCAATAATAGGTTCTGAAATTGAGGCAATAATTGATAGCCTACCAATGAAAAAAAGTCCAGAACCAGATGGATTCACAGCTGAATTCTACCAGAAGTACAAAGAGTAGCTGGTACCATTCATTCTGAAACTATTCCAATCCATGGAAAAAGAAGGAATCCTCCTTAATTCATTTTATGAGGCCAGAATCAACTTGATAACAAAGCCTGGAAGAGACACAACAAAAAGAGAATTTTAGACCAATATCCCTGATGAACACTGACGCAAAAATCCTTAATAAAATACTGGCAAAACGAATCCAGCAGCACATGAAAAAGCTTATCCACCTTGATCAAGTGGGCTTCATCCCTGGGATGCAAGGCTGGTTCAACATACACAAATCAATAAACAATATCCATCATATAAACAGAACCAAAGAGAAAAACCACATGATTATCTCAACAGATGCAGAAAAGGCCTTTGACAAAATTCTACAGCCCTCCATGCTAAAAACTCTCAATAAATTAGGTATGGATAAGATGTATCTCAAAATATTAAGAGCTATTTACCAGAAACCTACAGCCAATATCATACTGAATGGGCAAAAACTGGAAGCATTCCCTTTGAAAACTGGCACAAGACATGGATGCTTTCCCTCACCACTCCAATTCAACACAGTGTTGTAAGTTCCGGCCAGGAAAGTCAGGCAGGAAAAAGAAATAAAGGGTATTCAGTTAGGAAAAGAGGAAGTCAAATTGTCCCTGTTTGCAGATGACATGATTGTATGTTTAGAAAATACCATCCTCTCAGCCCAAAATCTCCTTAAGCTGATAAGCAACTTTAGCAAAGTCTCAGGATACAAAATCAATATGCAAATATCACAAACATTCCTATACACCAATAACAGACAGATAGAGAGCCAAATCAAGAGTGAACTCCCATTCACAATTGCTCCAGAGAGAATAAAATACCTAGGAATCCAACTTACAAGGGATGTGAAGGACCTCTTCAAGAAGAACTACAAACCACTGCTCAACGAAATAGGACACAAACAAATGGGAGAACATTCCATCCTGATGGATAGGAAGAATGAATATTGTGAAAACGGACATACTGCCCAAGGTAATTTATAGATTAAAAGCCATCCCCATCAAGCTATCAATGACTTTTTTCACAGAATTGGAAAAAAAAACTACTTTAAAGTTCATATGGAACCAAAAAAGAGCCCACATTGCCAAGGCGATCCTAAGTCAAAAGAGCAAAACTGGAGGCATCACGCTACCTGACTTCCAACTATACTACAAGTGTACAGAAACCAAAACAGGATGGTACTGGTACCAAAACAGAGATACAGACCAATGGAACAGAACAGAGTCCTCAGAAATAATACCATACATCTACAACCATCTGATCTTTGACAAACCTGACAAAAACAAGAAATGGGGAAAGGATTCCCTATTTAATAAATGGTGCTGGGAAAATAGCCTAGCTATATGTAGAAAGCTGAAACTGGATCCCTTCCTTATGTCTTATACAAAAATTAATTCAAGATGGATTAAAGACTTAAATGTTGGACCTAAAACCATAAAAGCCCTAGAAGAAAACCTAGGCAATACCATTCAGGCCATAGGCATGAGCAAGGACTTCATGTCTAAAACACCAAAGGCAATGGCAACAAAAGCCAAAATAGACAAATAGGATCTAATTAAAGTAAAGAGCTTCTACGCAGCAAAAGAAACTACCATCAGAGTGAACATGCAACCTACAGAATGGGAGAAAACTTTTGCAATCTACCCATCTGACAAAGGGCTAATATCCAGAATCTACAAAGAACTTAAACAAATTTACAAGAAAAAATCAAACAACCCCATCAAAAAGTGGACAAAGGGTATGAACAGACACTTCTCAAAAGAAGACATTTATGCAACCAATAGACACATGAAAGAACACTCATCATCACTGGCCATCAGATAAATGTAAATCAAAACCACAATGAGATACCATCTCACACCACTTAGAATGATGATCATTAAAACGTCAGGAAATAACAGGTGCTGGAGACAATGTGAGGAAATAGGAACACTTTTACACTGTTGGTGGGACTGTAAACTAGTTCAACCATTGTGGAAGACAGTGTGGTGATTCCTCAAGGATCTAGAACTAGAAATACCATTTGACCCAGCCATCCCATTACTGGGGATATACCCAAAGGATAATAAATCATGCTGCTATAAAGACACAAGCACACGTATGTTTATTGTGGCACTATTCAGAATAGCAAAGACTTGGAACCAACCCAAATGACCATCAGTGATAGAATGGATTAAGAAAATGTGGCTCGGGGGGTACACCCAAGATGGCTGAATAGGAACAGCTCCAGCCTCCAGCTCCTAGCATGAGCAACACAGAAGATGGGTGATTTCTGCATTTTCAACTGAGGTACCGGGTTCATCTCACTGGATCATATTGGACAGTTGGCTCTGGTCTGTGGGTGCAGCCCGATCAGCGAGAGCTGAAGCAGGGTGAGGCATTGCCTCACCTTGGAAGTGCAAGGGGGAAGGGAATTCCTTTTCCTAGCCAAAGGAAATTGAGACACACAACATCTGGAAAATCGGGTAACTCCCACCCTAATACTGCACTTTACCAAGGGTCTTAGCAAGTGGCACATGAGGAGATTATATCCCACACCTGGCCCAGAGGGTCCCATGCCCAAGGAGCCTCCCTCATTGCTAGCACAGCAGTCTGAGATCTAACTGCAAGGTAGCAGTGAGGCTGGGAGAGGGGCACCCGCCATTGCTGAGGCTTAAGTAGGTAAACAAAACCTCAGGGAAGCTCAAATTGGGTGGAGCCCACCATTGCACAAGAAGGCCGGCCTGCCTCTGTAGATTCCTCCTCTGGGGACAGGGCATAGCTAAACAAAAAGCAGCAGAAACCTTGGCAGTGGTAAATGCATCTGTCTGACAGCTTTGAAGAGAGCAGTGGATCTCCCAGCATGGAAGTTGAGATCTAAGAACGGACAGACTGCCTGCTCAAGTGGGTCCCTGACCCCTGAGTAAACTAACTGGGAGACATCCCCCACTAGGTGCAGACCAACACCTCACACCTCACACGGTGGGGTACACCCCTGAGATGAAGCTTCCAGAGCAAGAATCAGACAGAAACACTTGCTGTGCAGTAATATTCTATCTTCTGCAGCCTCCGCTGATGACACCCAGGCAAACAGGGTCTGGAGTGGACCTCAAGCAAACTCCAACAGACCTATAGTTGAGGGTCCCGACTGTTATAAGGAAAACTAACAAACAGAAAGGACACCCACACCAAAATCCCATCAGTACGTCACCATCATCAAAAACCAAAGGCAGATAAAACCACAAAGATGGGGAAAAAGCAGTGCAGAAAAGCTGGAAATTCAAAAAATCAGAGTGAATCTCCCCCTCCAAAGGAACACAACTCATCACCAGCAATGGAACAAAGCTGGATGGAGAATGACTTTGACGAGGTGAGAGAAGAAGGCTTCAGTTGATTAAACTCAGAGCTAAAGGAGGAACTACGTAAACCAGTGCAAAGAAACTAAACCCCTTGAAAAAAGAATGGATGAATGGATAACTAGAATAATCAATGCAGAGAAGATCTTAAAATAACTTATAGAGATGAAAACCATAGCATGAGAACTACGTGACAAATGCACAAGCTTCAGTAACCGACTCGATCAACTGGAAGAAAGAGTATCAGTGATTGAAGATCAAATGAATGAAATGAAGCGAGAAGAGAAGTGTAGAGAAAAAAGAGCAAAAAGAAATGAACAAACCCTCCAAGAAGTATGGGATTATGTGAAAAGACCAAATCTACATCTGATTGGTGTGCCTGAAAGTGACGGAGAAAATGGAACCAAGTTGGAAAACACTCTGCAGGATATCATCCAGGAGAACTTCCCCAACCTAGTAAGGCAGGCCAACATTCAAATTCAGGAAATACAGAGAACGACACAAAGATACTCCTCGAGAAGAGCAACTCCAAGACACATAATTGTCAGATTCACCAAAGTTGAAATGAAGGAAAAAATGGTAAGGGCAGCCAGAGAGAAAGGTCGGGTTACCCACAAAGGGAAGCCCATCAGACTAACAGCAGATCTCTCAGCAGAAACTCTCCAAGCCAGAGGAGAGTGGGGGCCAATATTCAACATTCTTAAATAAAATAATTTTCAACCCAGAACTTCATATACAGCCAAACTAAGTTTCATAAGTGAAGGAGAAATAAATCCTTTACAGACAAACAAATGCTTAGAGATTTTGTCACCACCAGGCCTGCCCTACAAGAGATCCTGAAGGAAGCACTAAACATGGAAAGGAACAACAGGTACGAGCCATTGCAAAAGAAGAAACTGCATCAACTAGCAAGCAAAATAACCAGCTAATATCATAATGACAGCATCAAGTTCACACATAACAATATTAACCTTAAATGTAAATGGACTAAATGGTCCAATTAAAAGACACAGACTGGCAAATTGGATAAAGAGTCAAGACGCATCAGTTTGCTGTATTCAGGAGACCCATCTCACATGCAGAGACATACATAGGCTCAAAATAAAGGGATGAAGGAAGAGGTACCAAGCAAATGAAAAACAAACAAAAAAAAAGCAGAGATTGTAATCCTAGTTTCTAATAAAACAGACTTTAAACCATCAAAAATCAAAAGAGACAAAGAAGGCCATTACGTAATGGTAAAGCAATCAATTCATCAGGAAGAGGTAACTCTCCTAAATATATATGCACCCAATACAGGAGCACCCAGATTCATAAAGCAAGTCCTTAGAGACTTACAAAGAGACTTAGACTCCCATACAATAATAATGGGAGACGTTAACAACTCACTGTCAACACTAGACAGATCAACAAGACAGAAAGTTAACAAGGATATCCAGGAATTGAACTCAACTCTGCACCAAGTGGACCTAATAGACATCTACAGAAATCTCCACTGCAAATCAACAGAATATACATTCTTCTCAGCACCACATTGGACTAATTCCAAAATTGACTGCATAGTTGGCAGTAAAGCACTCCTCAGCAAATGTACAAGAACAAAAATTATAACAAACTGTCTCTCAGACCACAGTGCAATCCAACTAGAACTCAGGACTAAGAAACTCAATAAAAACTGCTCAACTACATGGAAACTGAACAACCTGCTCCTGAATAACTACTGGGTACATAATTAAAATGAAGGCAGAAATAAAGATGTTCTTTGAAACCAATGAGAACAAAGATACAACATACCAGAATCTCTGGGACACATTTAAAGCAACATGTAGAGTGAAATTAATAGCACCAAATGCCCACAAGAGAAAGCAGGAAAGATCTACAATTGACACCCTAACATCACAATTAAAAGAACTAGAGAAGCAAGATCAAACACATTCAAAAGCTAGCAGAAGGCAAGAAATAACTAAGATCAGAGCAGAACTGAAGGAAATAGAGACACAAAAAACCCTCCAAAAATCAATGAATCCAGGAGCTGGTTTTTTGAAAACATCAACAAAATTGATAGACCACTAGCAAGACTAATAAAGAAGAAAAGAGAGAAGAATCAAATAGATGCAATAAAAAATGCTAAAGGGAATATCACCACCAACCCCACAGAAATACAAACTACCATCAGAGAATACTATAAACACCTCTATGCAAATAAACTAGAAAACCTAGAGGAAATGGATAATTTCCTGGACACTTACACTCTCCCAAGATTAAACCAGGAAGAAGTTGAATCCCTGAATAGACCAATAGCAGGCTCTGAAATTGAGACAATAATTAAGAACCTACCAACCAAAAAAAGTCCAGGACCAGATGGATTCACAGCTGAATTCTACCAGAGGTACAAGGAGGAGTTGGTACCATTCCTTCTGAAACTA
Source organism: Macaca nemestrina (assembly GCF_043159975.1). Classification (NCBI taxonomy): domain Eukaryota; kingdom Metazoa; phylum Chordata; class Mammalia; order Primates; family Cercopithecidae; genus Macaca; species Macaca nemestrina. The sequence goes on along the minus strand of NC_092137.1, from coordinate 81,272,132 downwards.
TTGCAATCAATAGAAGAAGAGGGAATCCTCCCTAACTCATTTTACGAGGCCAACATCATCCTGATACCAAAGCCTGACAGAGATACAACAAAAGAAGAGAATTTTAGACCAATATCCCTGATGAACATCGATGCAAAAATCCGCAATAAAATACTGGCAAACCGAATCCAGCAGCATATCAAAAAGCTTATCCACCATGATCAAGTGGGCTTCATCCCTGGGATGCAAGGCTGGTTCAATATACGCAAATTAATAAACGTAATCCAGCATATAAATAGAACCAAAGACAAAAACCACATGATTATCTCAACAGATGCAGAAAAGGCCTTTGACAAAACTGAACAGCCCTTCATGCTAAAAACTCTCAATAAATTAGGTATTGATGGAACATATCTCAAAATAATAAGAGCTATTTATGACAAACCCACAGCCAATATCCTACTGAATGGGCAAAAACTGGAAGCATTCCCTTTGAAAACTGGCACAAGACTTGGATGCCCTCTCTCACCACTCCTATTCAACACAGTGTTGGAAGTTCTGGCCAGGGCAATCAGGCAAGAGAAAGAAATCAAGGGTATTCAGTTAGGAAAAGAAGAAGTCAAATTGTCCCTCTTTGCAGATGACATGATTGTATATTTACAAAATCCTATTGTTTCAGCCCAAAATCTCCTTAAGCTGATAAGCAACTTCAGCAAAGTCTCAGGATACAAAATTAATGTGCAAAAATCACAAGCATTCTTATACACCAGTAACAGACAAACAGAGAGCCAAATCATGAATGAACTCCCATTCACAATTGCTTCAAAGAGAATAAAATACCTAGGAATCCAACTTACAAGGGATGTAAAGGACCTCTTCAAGTAGAACTACAAACCACTGCTCAGTGAAATAAAAGAGGACACAAACAAATGGAAGAACATACCATGCTCATGGATAGGAAGAATCAATATTGTGAAAATGGCTATATTGCCCTAGGTAATTTATAGATGCAATGTCATCCCCATTAAGCTACCAATGACTTTCTTCACAGAATTGGAAAAAACTGCTTTAAAGTTCATATAGAACCAAAAAAGATCCCATATTGCCAAGACCATCCTAAGCCAAAAGAACAAAGCTGGAAGCATCACGCTACCTGACTTCCAACTATACTACAAGGCTACAGTAACCAAAACAGCATGGTACTGGTACAAAAACAGAGATACAGACCAATGGAACAGAACAGAGCCCTCAGAAATAATACCACACATTTACAACCATCTGATCTTTGACAAACCTGAGAAAAACAAGAAATGGGGAAAGGATTCCCTATTTAATAAATGCTGCTGAGAAAATTGGCTAGCCATAAGTAGAAAGCTGATACCAGATCCTTTCCTTACTCCTTATACGAAAATTAATTCAAGATGGATTAGAAACTTAAATGTTAGACCTAATACCATAAAAACCCTAGAAGAAAACCTAGGTGATACCATTCAAGACATAGGCATGGGCAAGGACTTCATGTCTAAAACACCAAAAGCAACAGCCACAAAAGCCAAAATTGACAAATGGGATCTAATTAAACTAAAGAGCTTCTGCACAGCAAAAGAAACTACCATCAGAGTGAACAGGCGACCTACAGAATGGGATTACAAAATTTTTGCAATCTACTCATCTAACAAAGGGCTAATATCCAGAACCTATAACGAACACAATCAAATTTACAAGAAAAAAATAAATAACCCCACCAAAAGTTGGGCAAAGGATATGAACAGACACTTCTCAAAAGAAGACATTCATACAGCCAAGAGACACAAGAAAAAATGCTCACCATCACTGGCCATCAAAGAAATGCAAATCAAAACCACAATGAGATACTATCTCACACCAGTTAAAATGGCAATCATTAAAAAACCAGGAAACAACAGGTGCTGGAGAGGATGTGGAGAAATAGGAACACTTTTACACTGTTGGTGGGACTGTAAACTAGTTCAACCATTGTGGAAAACAATGTGGCGATTCCTCAAGGATCTAGAACTAGAAATACCATTTTACCCAGCCATCTCACTACTGGGGATGTACCCAAAGGATTATAAATCATGCTACTATAAAGACACATGCACACGTATGTTTATTGCGGCACTATTCACAATAGCAGAGACTTGAAATCAACCCAAATGTCCATCAGTGACAGACTGGATTAAGAAAATGTGGCACATATACACCATGGAATACTATGAAGCCATAAAAAAGGATGAGTTCGTGTCCTTTATAGGGACATGGCTACAGCTGGAAACCATCATTCTCAGCAAACTATCGCAAGAACAGAAAACCAAATACCACATGTTCTCACTCACAGGTGGGAATTGAACAGTGAGATCACTTGGACACACGTAGGGGATCATCACACACCAGGTCCTATTGTAGGGAGGGGGAAGAGGGAGGGATAGCATTAGGAGATATACCTAATGTAAATGATGAGTTAATGGGTACAGCACACCAACATGGCACATGTATACATATGTAACAAACCTGCACGTTGTGCACATGTACCCTAGAATTTAAAGTATAATAAAATAAAAAAGAAATAAATTAAATGTGGCACATATATACCCTGGAATACTATGCAGCCATAAAAAAGGATGAGTTCATGTCCTTTATAGGGACACAGATGAAGCTGGAAACCATCATTCTGAGCAAACCATCGCAAGGACAGAAAACCAAACACCACATGTTCTCACTCATAGTTGGGAAGTGAACAATGAGAACACTTGGACACAGGGTGGGGAACATCACACACCAGGGCCAGTCATTGGTTGGGGGGAGGGGGCAGGGATAGCATTAGGAGATATACCTAATGTGAATCATGAGTTAACGA